>NC_000086.7:114568494-115768494 GCF_000001635.26 Mus musculus
AAAGAATGAATTTATGAAATTCCTAGGCAAATGGATGGACCTGGAGGGCATCATCCTGAGTGAGGTAACCCAATCACAAAGGAACTCTCACAATATGTACTCACTGATAAGTGGATATTAGCCCAGAAATTTAGGATACCCAAGATATAAGATACAATTTGCTAAACACATTAAACTCAAGAGAACGAAGACCAAAGTGTGGACACGTTGCCCCTTCTTAGAATCGGAAACAAAACACCCATGGAAGGAGTTACAGAGACAAAATTTGGAAGTGTGACGAAAGGATGGACCATCTAGTGATTGCCATATCCAGAGATCCATCCCATGATCAGCTTCCAAATGCTGACACCATTGCATACACTAGCAAGATTTTGCTGAAAGGACCCAGATATAGCTGTCTCTTGCGAGACTATGCCAGTGCCTAGCAAACACAGAAGTGGATGCTCACAGTCAGCTATTGAATGGACCACAGGGCCCCCAATGGAGGAACTAGAGAAAGCACCCAAGGAACTAAAGGGAACTGCAACCCTATAGGTGGAACAACAATATGAACTAAGCAGTACCCCGGAGCTCTTGTCTCTAGCTGCATATATATCAAAAGATGGCCTAGTCGGCCATCACAGCAAAGAGAGGCCCATTGGACTTGCAAACTTTATATGCCCCAGTACAGGGGAACACCAGGGCCAAAAAGGGGGAGTGGGTGGTAGGGGAGTGGGGGTGGGTGGGTATGGGGGACTTTTGGTACAGCATTGGAAATGTAAATGAGCTAAATACCTAATAAAAATGGGAAAAAAAGAAAAAAATCTAAAACTAGAACTGCTATCACTTTCTGCTAGTTCATCTCATGCAACCCAGTTTTTATTTAAAAATGAATTCAGCTATTTATTCCAGGTTCCCTCTTGACCATCCTATGAATCAGCATTTTATAACCTTAGCTCCTTGACTCTTAGGAAGTTACAGCAACCATAATCACAGACAATAAAATACCCGGCTGGGACCCTGCACTGGAATTACCATTCCAGCCATGGCTGGACCTAAATTTGCTCCATCCCACACTAACCTTGAACCCAGCACTCTGTCTGTATTTGTATCTGCCTATCTTTCTAACTTTCTGACTAGCTGGCTCATAGTGTAACTGCTTTTGTTCTTTTAGAACTGTGAAGATCCTTATACAAGTCATATTGCCTCTTTATATTTTTGTATAGATGAGAAATTACATATTTTTGAATTCAGCTTTTTAAGAGTTATATCTCCACAGTCTTAGGGGTATCGTGAAGGTCTCAGCATTTATAATTTTGCTAAGACATTAGGCACACTTTCCCCTCCCAGACGCATGCTGTCGTAATTATCATGGAGTCATTAATGTTAACAAGGAGGACATTTCTAGGAGGAAAGTAAAATATGTACATTATTATAAAAACAAGCCTTATGCTCACAGCACTTATCAACACTCATGGAGGCCCATGCCTGCTTGCCTTTTTCCAGGGGTAGAAACCATGTCATTCTGTCTCCACCAAGGCCTTGCTGGACTTGGCATCAGGGTTAGCCTACTGCTCCAGTTGTAGGAGGACCTGCATGAAGACCAAGCTGCACATCTGCTACATAAGTACATGAGTTCTTAGTACCAGTAGAGAAATAGATCATAAAATCTTAAGAGTGTTTCGATAAAGTATGTTTTCAAAAATGGGAACTTTAAATACTAAAAACAAGAATTCACTAAAAAAAAAGGTGAACTAATAAATGAGGTAGAGCTCATAAGAGATCTAAGTGCATTCCTGAGAATTTAGGACTAAAGAGTAATAACTAGAAATATAAGAATGTTAATACAAAAAATAAGATGGAACCATGACTAAAAGAATGTGTAATCAAATATAATGATATTACTTCAGTCCTTGAGACCTATATGGTGTAAGAACATAAGTGAGTCCTTAAAGGTGTCCTGTCTTCCACATGTATGCAAGATCATGAACACACAATAAATCATAAGTCAATATAATTTGTAAACATTTTGATAAATAGAAAATCTAACTAAAATATTTTACTTTTCTTAATAATCATAAATTATACTGATATTGGGACAATGATTTTAAAGTTTAGATAAAATTTCCAGCATAGCCACAAAATATTGAGGAACAAAGCTGGACAATTGCTATAATGAATGTATAACTATCAATATATCTACAAGAATTGACAGGTGACTGTGGGAAGCAGTTTCTGCTGTGCCTGCATGGCTTAATTGGTAAAGAAGCAATGTGCACATGTGCGAGAGTGTTTTCGTGCCAAGTCACGGCCCATCCCGGGGCATGATAATGAGGCTCTGGGAGACCAGCCAATCAGGTGTGGACACACCATACTAAGGTGTATATAAGCAGCGCCTTTTTGGTGCTTGGGGTCTTCCTCTTCATGTTGAAACTGGTTTAATAAAGTTGCTGCAGAAGGATTCGGTTTCTCACGTGTGTGTTCTTGCTGGCGAGACAATAGCGCGTGTGAGAATTGGTGCCGAAACCCAGGAACTGCCTTACCATCTCCGGCACCGAGGAGACCCTCTGTTCGCGGGGCGGATTCAGAACTGCAGTCAGGTTGTTTTTTTAAGGTTCTGAGAGGCATGTTTGGTTCTGGTCTTTCTTTACAATTAGAAGGGGCAATGGAAGCCTTTGTAATTGTTTTTGCAGCACTTATCCTTTTCCTTATAGTGAAAGCAGGACAGGGAGTTCTGGAGGAGGTTCAAGACAGCATGTCAGAAACAGAGCAGGGTAAAAGATTGGGAGCTCAAAGAAAAAAAGGTATACCTAAGGAACAAGGCCCTTCCAAGGATTCTGGATCTGAGGAAGAGAAAGAAAAGGGAAAGGACGCCCTGGGAGAGAAAAAGGAGAAGGGAGAGAGAAAGAGGAGGAAAAATAAAGGGGAGAAGAGAAAAAAGAAGGGGAAGAAGTCCCCCGAGAGGAAGAACCTTTATTCGCTAAAAGAACTTGAGGGTTTAGGACTTGATAGCCCAAGTTCAAGTGAAGAACTTAGTCCCTCAGAGAAAGAAGACTTAGAGGAAGAAGCAGCCCACTATGGGGAAGAAAGATACCACCCTGATGAGGGTAGAACTAGTGAGCCAAGGAAGAAGTTAAAAGGAAATGGTGGTTTAAGTCAGGGCATGGTTCTGTCTCCAGAAAATTTCTGCTCTTTTCTTTTATCAGATTCTTTTATCCCTCAAGACGAGCTGCAAAAATTACAACAGATGTTTCCTATCTTTGAGGCAGCGGATGGGATGAAGGACGCATTCACGCGTCTGTGGAGCACATACAGATCAAAGAACTTGCTGAGTCAGTCCGTAATTATGGAGTTAGTGCCAATTTTACTTTATCTCAAGTCGAAAGACTTGCTACTTTGGCCATGACTCCGGGAGATTGGCAAATGGTGGCAAAGGCTGTGCTCACCAATATGGGGCAGTATTTAGAATGGAAAGCCTTAAAGCACTTTCAAGGATGGTATGATGCCTCTCAAACGCAAGCAAGAGCTAATGCCGCAGCTGAAGGTGATCAGAGAATTTGGACGTTTGATCTGCTGACAGGTCAGGGACCATATGCAGCTAATCAGACAAATTATAATTGGGGAGCATACGCTCAGGTTTCAGCTGCTGCCATTAAGGCGTGGAAAGGAGAGGCAGGAGGACATCTGACAAAGATTATACAAGGACCTCTTAATATTGTGTCTGATTCTGCTTATGTGGTGAATGCAGTTAATAATCTTGAAGCAGCAGTATTAATAAAATCCTCTAGCAGAGTTGCTAACGTTTTCCAACAAATACAGTCTGCCTTAATTAATAGAAGACATCCTGTCTACATAACCCATATTAGGGCACATTCGGGCCTCCCAGGTCCTATGTCCTATGGAAATGATTTGGCTGATAAAGCAACAAAGTTTATAGTCGCAGCATTGTCTTCACAGTTAGAAACAGCAACAGAATTTCATAAACACTTTCATGTGACTGCTGAAACTTTACACCGCCGATTTAATTTGACTAGAAAGGAAGCTAGGAAAATTGTCATCAATGCCAAAATTGCTGTGGATTTTTGCTTACGCCTCATGTGGGAATAAACCCATGTGGTATAAGATCATTACAGGTCTGGTAAATGGATGTCACACATGTTCCTTCTTTTGGAAGAAGTCAATACTTACATGTGTCAATTGATACTTGTTCTGGCATCATGTTTGCCACACCTTTGACAGGTGAAAAAGCCTCACATGTAATACAGCACTGCTTAGAGGCATGGAGTGCTTGGGGTAAACCTAAAATTCTAAAAGCTGACAATGGGCCAGCATATGTTTCTAATAAGTTTCAACAATTTTGCCATCAAATGAATGTTTCACATCTGACTGGCTTTCCTTACAATCCACAAGGACAAGACATTGTGGAATGTGCTCATCGCACTATAAAAGCTTATTCAATAAAACAAAGAAGGTGAATTGTGGAAGACACGATATCCCCAGTACCAAGAGTAGCTGTTTCCATGGCACTCTTTACTATTAATTTTTAAAATCTTGATGAGAATGGTCACTCTGCGGCTGATCATCATAGTTCTGAGCCCGATAGGCCAAAGGAAATGGTCAAATGGAAAAATGTCCCTGATAATAAATTGTATGGCCTGGATCCTATTTTAATCAGATCCCAGGGAGCTATTTGTGTTTTTCCACAGGGTGAAGAAAATCTACTTTGGGTCCCGACTCGACTGACAAGGATCGTGAAAGAGCAAGATGAACCGCAAGATGATCCTCTTGCTCCTGATGATTGAGACCAGAATAAGTATACCTCTGTGGGCCATAGTAAGATCATGGCCAGTACCTTTACTGGTACATTCCAATTCTTTTACCTTGCCTTTGTATTTTGCAAAGGAATATTTTTTGGATGTGCCTTATGCACGACAAACTCCTCAAGAGCCACGGGTGTATAAGAGTAGATTATCTTTAATTGGGCAGCATTAATCCCGTTAGGTATATTAATGATTCTTTTATTAAGAGTACAGATCTATCGAATCACCTGAACGGGAACTGGTCGCAGGAGCTGAAAAGGTTGCAGATGCAGCTGCAGATACAGATCCTGAACCTCAATGGGACCAGAGTGGAACCAGTGGCCCTTGGAGATTTTACCTCTTGGCTTGTCTCTGTATTTTATTATTTTAAGGAGTGGGTAGCGGCTATATTGTTTGGCACAGCCTTATGTTGTGGGATAGTGTTTATGCTATGGTTGGTTTGCAAATTCAGATCTCAACAGAAACGTGACAAGGTCGTTATCACTCAAGCATTTGTGGCCATTGAACAAGGGGTCTCCCCTGAAATTTGTTTCGGCATCTGAGTTCTCTGCTCTTGGATCTGCTCCACCCCATGGATCTGCGGATCCATTGCACTGGGATGAGAGAGACTCAATGATCATTGATCAGCCCTTGCACATTGCTGAGGTTTCCTCATTGCACGTGACAGGGTGATCATGATTTCTCCACTAAAATTTTTCCTTAAAACCAGGCTGGCCTTGCTCATAGAGTTCACCCTAGGCCATCTAGCAGTTATTGTCACACAGCACTGTGGTATGCAGAGACAGGCAACTTTCCTCGTGCACAGACCAACCTATAATGCTGCGTTATGCCATGGGTTGCGAGGCTAAGCACTGCACAGAGGATAGCTTGCTGTTGCCATCCTGTGGAAGGCACGTCTGATTGCATGAAGGTTCAGTGTCGTAGTTTCCTTCCCCCAGGAAAAACAACACGGGAGCTGGCCAAGACCTCTCTGGGTGATGAGCCCAAGGGATGGTTTTTTGTAGGGCCCCTATGCTTGCACACTGGGGATCAGACCTCTACCTTCACCCATGAGGCTTGTTTGCAGCAATCAAAATCTGGCCATAGATTAATCAACATCCTGGCCTTTTGATGCACCTGCTGCATGCAGACAGGAGAGCTGCGCAGGTATATAGGTAAGGCTGTGACATTAGAGGAACGACCTAAAACAGGGGCCACAGCAGATGGGCGTAACTGCAGAGGCCTAGACCAGCCTTGTTTTAATAAAACAAAAAGGGGGAGATGTGGGAAGCAGTTTCCACTGTGCCTGCGTGGCTTAATTGGTAAACAAGCAATGTGCACATGTGCAAGAGTGTTTTCGTGCCAAGTCACGGCCCATCCCGGGACATGGTGATGAGGCTCTGGGAGAGCAGCCAATCAGGTGTGGACACACCATACTAAGGTGTATATAAGCAGTGCCTTTTTGGTGCTTGGGGTCTTCCTCTTCATGTTGAAACTGGTGTAATAAAGTTGCTGCAGAAGGATCTGGTTTCTCATGCGTGTGTTCTTGCTGGCAAGACAATAGCACGTGTGAGAGGTGACATTAACAGAAACATAGATCAATCACTATATTGTAACAGAGGGTTGCATAAATACACTAAACCAATATTTGACCAATGAGTGAATTTAATATAATTGATTGAAGTAAGTTTTTCAACAAATAGTTTTCTTCATAAAAATTAATTTCAAAAATACAACAATTTCTTTTTGAACCTTAGTTCAAAATGGATTTAAGATCTAAAACTAACTCCCAAAATTGTTACCCTTAAAACAATCTATGTGGTTTTTGTTTGATAGTGTTACACTATATATAACATCAAGCAGATAGTCCATTAAAAAACTGATAAATTGTATTCTTTTGAACTAAAAAATAAATCTTCTCTGTAGAAGATACAAAGAAAGAGAATGAAAATATAAGCTACACAGTGGGAATAGATGGTTTTCAAAATATATCTGAAAAAATAGCTGTCCAAAATATACAAAGAACCTTTAAAATCAGCAATACTAAATCAATCAGTATTTTCTTAGCTCATGAATACTACAGACATTGTGGTTTATATAATTGACATTTATTTTTAACCATGACAGATAGTAAAACTCCTTGGTTAGGGTTCTAGTATGATATAATTTTGGTGAGGGTTCTTTTCCACTTTAAAACTGTAAAATTCTCCCTAGATCCAAAAAAAAAAAAAAATGGAAAAAAGAGAGAAAGATGCTTTCAGAGTTCTTATAAGAACATTCATTCTAATAAATATAGCTCTGTCTTCATGGGATTACAACTGTTTTTGAAAGACTTCTCCTTTATAATGTCATTACAAATAGAAAATAAAATTATACCATGTATTTATGTAAGAGCCATTGGTACTCTACTTATATATTTACTGATTCTACAAAATACAAGTCAATCTCCCCTGTAAAGTAATCACTCCATTTAAACAGCCACTGACAATTAAATAATTGTCAGATTTAATTAAAAATTCTTAAGTCTAACATTTAATCTAAACATTTAAATCAGATATGTATATAAATAAAGATATGCTTTTGTAAGGAGATCCCAGAAACTTATAATACCCAAGATGTAAGATACAATTTGCAAAACACATGAAACTCAAGGAGAACGAAGACCAAAGTGTGGATACTTTGCCTCTTCTTAGAATTGGGAACAAAACACCTATGGAAGGAGTTACAGAGACAAAGTCTGGAGCTGAGACAAAAGGATGGACCATCTAGAGACTGCCATACCCGGGGATCCATCCCATAATCAGCTTCCAAACACTGACACCATTGCATACACTAGCAAGATTTTACTGAAAGGACCCAGATATGGCTGTTTCTTGTGAGACTATGCTGGGGCCTGGCAAACACAGAAGTGGATGCTCACAGTCAGCTATTGGATGGATCACAGGGCCCCCAATGGAGGAGCTAGAGAAAGTAGGAGGGATCTGCAATCCTATAGGTGGAACAACAATATGAACTAACCAATACTCCCCCCACCCCCGGAGCTCATGTCTCTATGTGCATATGAATCAGAAGATGGCCTAATCGGCCATCAGTGGGAAGAGAGGCCCATTGATCGTGCAACTTTATATGCTTCAGTACAGGGGAATGCCAGGGCCAAGAAGTGGGAGTGGGTGAGTGGGGGAGTGGGTGGGGGAGCTTGTGGGGGACTTTTGAGATAGCATTGGAAATGTAAATGAAATAAATACCCAATTAAAAAAAGGACACCATTCAGAAATGGACAGCTATTGTATTCCAATCAGTTTACCCACATGTCAATGAAAATCTTCACAGTAGGCAGAACATAAGGAAGTATATATGGTCATTATGTTTGAAACATTATATTGAGAAGGATAAATGGGTCAGATGTGAGAGTGGTCACTGATTCATGGGTTAAATGATTTGGGACTTGAAAAGAGCATGATTGGAAAATTGTTGAGAAAGATAGCTTGGGAAGAAATATGTGGATAGATTTCATCAAATGAGGGAAGGATATGTAGATAGTTGTGTCCCAAGCAAACCCTTATCAAAAGGTGACTTTAACAGAGAAGGAGCTCAATAGTCAAGAAGATAGGATGACCCACTCTCTGAACAGTCTCTTTCCTCTGACATACCTGTCAATGCCCAATGAAACAATGAACAAAGTGGCCCTGTTGGTGGAGATGGAGATTATGCAGGGGCATCACAACATGGACTTCCACTCACCAGAGCTGACCAGGTTACTACTGCTCCTAAGTTCCAAATCTGCCAATAGCAGAGACCAACACTGAGAATTTGTCACCCTTTCCCATCATAACCAGCCAGTGGCTTGGTGGTAGGTAGACTACATTGGACTACTTCCCCTTCATGACAATTGCAATTCTTTGCCCCTACTTTAGCAGATATTTACTCTTGTTATACATTTGTCTTTTCTGCGCACAATTCTCCCGAAATTATTATCAATAAACATCCAGGACACTATATTCACTGTGATGTTATTCTACACAATATTGCTTCTCATATCATAAGGAACTCCTATCACAGCCAGAGAATAGAATCAATAGGCTCAGAATCTGGAATCCACTGGTTCTTACCATATAACCCAACATACTGAAGCCCCTGTCCTTATAGGTCAATGGAATGGCCTTTGAAGACAGAGTAAACTATGAGTTTTCTGGAACTATCTTGGTGGTGTTTGGCCAAGTCCTCAATAATGTTGTATGTACTTTGAATGATCATCCAATATATGATATGCTCTCACTCATAGACAGGATCTATGGTTCCATGAATCAAGATGTAAAAAAGAGAATGGTTTTACTCATTATCTCACCCTTAGTGATCATTAGGAAAGAATGTCTTAGTGTTCTCAAAACCTTAAATTCTACTTTTCTTAGAAATTTGGTTCCAGTGTATGGAAACCTCCAGCCAGGAAACACAGCAAACATTCCAGTGAACTCAAAGTTCAGACTACTTCCTGGACACTTTGGACTTTTGATGCTCTTAGGCGAACAGACTAACAAAAGAATAACAGTGGTTAGGAAGGGTGACCAACTCTGACTTCCAATAGGAAATTGGATTAAGTTTACACAGTGAAGTCAAAAAGATTATATTTGCAATGCAGGCGATTCTTTAGGTTGTCCTTGTGTGTTACCATGTCTTGGGATTAAAGTAAGTGGGAAACTACATAAACCCAATCCAGGCAGGATGTCAAAGGACCCAAACCCTTTAAAAATAAAAGTGTGGGTAACTCCTCTAGGAACAGAATAAAGGCTTCACGAGGTGCTTTAGAGGGTGGAAGAAATAGAAAATGGTTAATAGATGAACATAGTTACAAATACCAGCTAAGGCTATGTGACCAGTCACAGATAGGAAGATTATAACCCAAATGATTGTTTTTGTCAATTTTATAAGAATGTGGTTTCGATACTCTGATTTCTCTTCAGCTCCTATGAGTCTTTTGCCTTTGCCTTTTACTAAAAAAAAAAAAAAAAATGTGATTTTTGCACCTTCTGGTCTCCATCTGGGGCCTGAAATTGATGTGCGGCACAGCTCCCCAAACCTAAATCCCACCCAGAGAGAGCTAGTCTTCCAGGAGTACTCTCATTCCTAGGTTCACAGGTGAGATGAATAATTTTGCTCAAAAAAACTGGCCAAAGAGGGACCTGCCAGGAGACCACAGGGCTCAGGAACCTTGGAGCAACCAGGGACAGGATTTTTCCAGTCTTCCTCTGTGCCCAGAAGTTAACCCTGTGGAACAGCTCTCCATACCCAAATACTACACAGAGAGAGCTGGTCTTCCAGGAATGCTGACACACCTAAGATCACAGGCTCACAGGCTCACAGGAGGGACAGGCTCCAGTCAGAGACAGCAAGACCAACTAACACCAGAGATAACCAGTTGGTGAGAGGCAAGAACAAGAACCTAAGCTACAGAAACCATCATGATCAAGTAGGCTTCATCCCAGGGATGCAGGGACAGTTCGATATACCTAAATCAATCAATGTAATCCACTATATAAACAAACTCAAAAAAAACAAACACCTCACATGATCAACTTATTAGATGCTTCGAAAACATTTGACAAAATTCAACACCCCTTCATGGTAAAAATCTTGGAAAGATCAGCAATTCAAGGCCCATACCTAAACATAGTAAAAACAGTATACAATAAACCAGTAGCCAACATCAAAGTAAATGGAGAGAAACTTGAAGCAATCCCACTAAAATCAGGGACGAGACAAGGCTCTTCACTCTCTCCCTACCTGTTCAATATAGTACTTGAAGTCCTTGCCAGTGCAATTAGACAAAAAAGGAACTCAAACAAATTGGAAAGGAAGAAGTCAAAATATCACTATTTGCAGGTGATATAATCGTTTACTTATGTGACCCCAAAATTCCACCAGAGAATTCCTAAAGCTGATAAACAACGTCAGCAAAGTGGCTAGATAAAGTTAACTTAAACAAATCAGTAGCTTTCCTCTACTCAAAGGATAAACAGGCTGAGGACACAGCTATACCACTCCTGGGCATATGCCCAAAATGTGCTTCAACATACTTCAAGGACGCATGCTCTACCGTGTTCATAGCAGCCTTATTTATAATAGCGAGAAGCTGGAAAAAAAAACAGATTTCCCTCAACAGAGGAATGGATACAGAAAGTGTGATACATTTACACAATGGAGTACTACTCAACTATTAAAAACTGATTTCATGAAATTCTTAGGCAAATGGATGGAATTAGAAAATATCATCCTGAGCGAGGTAACCCAATCACAAAAGAACACACATGCTATGCACTCACTGATAAGTGGATATTAGCCCAAAAGCTCAAAATACCCAAAATATCATTTACAGACCACATGAAGCTCAAGGAGAAGGAAGACCAAAGTATGCATGCTTCAGTCCATCTTAGAAAGGGAACAAAATAATCAAGGGAGGAAATATGGAGAAAAAAATGTGGAGCAGAGACTGAAGGAAAGGCCATTCAGAGACTGCCCTTCTTGAGGATCCATCCCATTCACAGACACCAAGTCCAGACACTACACAGGGTGCCAAGAAGTGCTTGCTGACAGGAGTCTGATATAGCTGTCTCCTGAGAGGCTCTGCAAGATCCTGACAAATACAGAGACAGATGCTCACAGTCAACCATTGGATTGAGCACGGAGTCCCCAATGGAAGAGTTAGAGAAAGGAGTGAAGGAAGTAGTGGGATTTGCAACCCCATAGGAAGAACCACAATATCAACTAACCATACCTCCCAGAGCTCCCAGGGATTAAACCACCAACCAAAGAGAGACCATGGAGCAACCCTTGGCTTCAATTGCATATGTAACAGGATGGCCTTGTCAGACATCAGTGGGATGAGAGGCCCTTGGTCCTGTGAAAGCTAGATGACCCAGTGTAGGAGAATGTCAGGGCAGGGAAGTGGTAGTGGGTGGGTTGGTGAGCAGTGGGAGGGGAGATGGAATAAGGGGTTTGCAGATGGGAAAACAGGAAAGGGGATAACATTTGAAATGTAAAAAAAAAAATCCAATAAAAATGAAAAAATGTGTTTTGTAGATATTTCTGCTTTTTTTTATTCTGTATCATGTAATATCAGCTCAATTGAGATAATCTCAGAGGTTAACACATTTAAATTTTGAGATACAATAATGTATCCCTCAAGGAAGATTGCCATCTATTCTAAAATGTGCAATGTGTTTAGAGTTGTAAATAAGATAGATATATCATGTTAGAAATAATTATGACCTTATTATTGTTTTCATTTAAAAATTAAGCATGATATGAAGAAATGATGTTTTATCAATTTGACAACAGATGGAGTTGTAATGGCTATTCTTGGCTGTCAACTTGACTACCTGTGGAATTAATTAAAAACTCAAGCATCTAGGCATGCCAGTGAGGTACTTTAAGTTAATTGGAATATGTGAGGCCAGAAGGCCCATCTTAAATCCAGATCATCTGGGCCACATCTCCCAGTGGCAGGCTGTGTAAAGGACAAGGAAGAAAGAAGCTTTTGCTGTTTGCCTTCTTGCCATTTTCCTTGCTGGCTAGTTCATTCCTTCCCTGGCACTAGAACTTACATCATCTGGATTCCAGCATACAAGACATCCAGCCTCACGAGACTAAACATCTACTGAATTCTTGTACTTTCCATTGGAAGGCACCTAGAGGGCAAAAATGGCCTTGTGCACACAGTTAAACACTGGAGAATCTAGGAAATTCAAACACAGGGCTTATCTCTTTAAAGCAATGCAATGCTTGCTGTTTTCCTGAAGTTCTGTGGCAAATGTAGTTTACAACCTGGTAATCTTTTGCTATTTGATCAGCCATATGGATTCTGCCCATATGGCCAAGATTTTGTTTATACTTCTCCCAGATGCTTACCCCCTAAAGCTTGAGCATTGCTTTTAGGCCCTAAGAACCATCCTCTTGAAAAATATCACTTATGCTTTACAACGGGCTAAATGACTTCTATGTGGTTTTAGGGCCAGACACCTATGGGCATTATGCTTATCTTGGTCACTAGCCCTAAACCCTAAATCTTTAGCTCTATCTCTGACTCAATAATACATATTTTTTGTGAAAGAAACCAGATGTACATTGTAAAGAATCTTAATATAAATATGTCTTAAAATTGATGTGCACTTGTAAATAAGATAATTGTTACCAGAATTTTTTAAATTGTGATGTATATAAATATGATTAAAGTTAAATGATCTGGGTCAGACTCTAGAAGTCTTGGCCTAGCACTGGTTAGCATAACTTATCCCAGTTTGATTCATACCTTACTCTGATTGTTTTCCCCTGATTGTTCTAAAGCCCACATTGACCCTCCCACAGAGACAGCCAGTGTTGGAATTATCTAACTTGTAACCAACTATAAAATAAACTGTGACATGTAATATATATTATATATATTCATTCTATTAGTTCTGTTTGTTCTAGGAACTCTAATACATAGTTACAGCTCTTGGTGACTTTTAGTAAGATGAATGTGTCTGGATAAAAAGGATTAGGTTTGATAATTCTGCCTCAGAGATCCTGTGTAAAAGGTAGATGCATGTATACAACTATGAAGCCTTATAGAATGTACTAGAAGCTGAAGAAAGTGTTACACCTGGTGATTACTATCAGAAATTCTATATCATTTTGATGCCTTCAGAGCACAGTTCTATACTCCTGATACAATAGTGTCTGACAAAATTATCAATAGATTCCCTGTTAAAGAGGTTCATCAGATTTCTTCCTCTTTTACCTAAGCCCAGCCCTGCACATTTCTACCAAATTTACTTATTTAGTCCTATAGTTCATAGCTTAGCACAGCAAAGAAAAATCTTTTGATTTCCTGCAGACATCTGTCTCATAATGATCACTGTCGTTGCAACTCAATGTGCACAGGACTGTGCCTTGTTACTTAAGTGATTTCTCTTGATCACTGGTATACTGAGTTCATGCATTGCTCAAGGAAGTGATATATTCCTGTGGACACTAACTATATAAAACACAAGGCAATGTAAACAAGTATGGAGTTTGTTACCCTTGAAAGTTTTATTAAAATCAATGAAAAATGTGATCCAGAAATCACTATTTCCTACTAAGAAAGCAGGAGATGCTGATGGATAATAAAACAAGCTGACTTAAACTTTGTTTTTTCATATTTTCTGCAATCTCAGATTTTCTCAGTAGATGGTGGTGTAGCACCACTTTTCTCCTCACTTCCAAAATCATATGAATACTGCTATCAGAATCATACTAGATGGCAGCATCTCCATATGCATTTCACCGTTTTAGAAATGTACATCTTTCTTGTCTCATATAATCCTACATTCTCTAGAAAGACAGCCAGGCACACTGACAAAAAAACAAGACAGTTATTCAGACAGACAGAAAGACACACATACACACACACACACACACACACACACACACACAGAGAGAGAGAGAGAGAGAGAGAGAGAGAGAGAGAGAGAGAGAGAGAGAGAGAGAGAATGCGAACATAGGTCAAGTTTAAGCAATGTATAACCAAGGATAGTAAATATTTTCTGGAAAAATCATATAGTCAGTGTTTGGGGTTTTAAACAACTATACAGTTTCTTTAGTAGCTATTCTATTTACTGAATTTAGCATAAGGCAGGTATAGAAAAATATTAGTGGAGGAGCTTAGGTCTCTTCTGGCAAAAAAGGGGTAGGGAAAATGATAAAATTTAAATGCCAAGTAATGCTCAACCTAATACAGGAGGTAGTAGGGACTAGTCTAGAACCAAGCTCAGACTTGCCTCCCTGGATGCTGCATGCTTTTGATGCTGTGATCACTTCCTCCTTGAGTTCATATGTATGATGCTATGGGTAAGCTAGGTTCCTACACATGTAAGTAGTGATAGTTACAAATTTTTGATTTTCAGGACTTACTGTGCTTCATACCCTATATGGCAACATTTATGTTCATAGATAATTTCTTGGAATATTAAAAAATGTAGACAGTATGGTCATTTTTTGTGTGACTTAACTACAGGACAGTACATAAGAAATCAAACATGAAAGTATATTACTTTAGACACAGTTTGTAGCTATAGCTAATGTTTAAGTCAGTAGAATCCATTGTGAGTATTACCTTGATCATATTGGTCATCCTTATTCACCCAGATAAAAAGCCTTAGGCAAAAAAATTGAAATTTCAACATAGAAAAGGAAAGTCTGCCTCAAAATGGTAATAACTCTATTTTAGAGTTCTGATTCTGTCGGTCTGTCCTACAAATCTCTTACTTGCTAACTCCCACAACACATTTGCAAATCTCTTACAATAAATCTCTGATGGTTCTGTTTCTCTGGAGAGAATTATATGAGACATGTGTACAAATTTGACACATATGAAAGAGGCTAGGTATGTCTTTATTTGTACATGTAACAATAGTTTCTTGAACTCTTCCATCTAGGGACAAACAAGTCATAGCCATAGTCATGTAACAGGAGTTCTCTTTGTCTTAACAGTTTATAAAAGTGTTTCTCAACAAGAAACAATTTTCTCCATCCAAGGAATATTTGGCAACATCTGCAGATATTTTGTTGTTACAACTGATGGATTCAATAAGCTTTTCCTAAGTATAGCTCATAAATGCAATTATATTTTTATGTAATATATTAAATCATGACTAAATATGTTGAATTGCATGGGATATCCTCATATAGCAATGACCTGTTCATTTAAAATGATCATAACACTAACATCAAAGAAAACTTATCTTTGATTAAAATGAACTATACTCATTTCAAAATATCCTTAAATAGCTGTTAGAGTTTCAAAGCAGAGGGCACCTATCCATAATATCCATGAAACAAAACAATCTCAATATCAAGAGATAAATAGATAATGAAAATGTGATACATACAAACTATGGAACACTATTCAGCTTTGATGAAAGTGAAATAATGAAATCTCCAGGTAAATGGGTAGACAGATAAAAATAGCCATATTGATTAAGGTAACCCACACTCAGAAAATAAATGCCTCATGTTCTCTCTCATCTGCAGGTCCTATCTCTCAATCTTCAGATGGGAGTATAGACCATGGAATAACCTGAGAAACTAGAAAAGTATGAAAGGACCTCCTAAAGAGTGGCTTGAGAGGGAAATAGCAAGAAAGTGGTGATATCAAGGAGTAAAGGAAAAAGGGTAAAGGTAAAGATACAACTAGGCAAGGAGTAGGGATACTATAGACAGAGACGGAGAGATGAGGCACAAATAACAAGGTTATTTGATGAAGCCTGAAGGAATTAGCATTTAACTATAACTATGCTACACATACATGTATATCATAAAATAAAATATATACACTATGAATGTATATGTATATGTATGTGTATATGTATATATATATGTATATGTATGTGTATGTGTATGTGTATGTGTATGTGTATGTGTATGTGTATGTGTATGTGTATGTGTATGTGTATGTGTATGTGTATGTGTATGTGTATGTGTATATGTATATGTATATGTATATGTATATGTATATGTATATATGTATATGTATATTTATATTTATAAAAACACACATCTTCAACCAACTTATGTTACTTGGGCTGACCATGCATACCACAAGAACCATAAAATAACAAAAAAAAAAAACCCATAAACTAAAAACACTCAATATCATCCAGAAGACACCTTCTTTTACTCTACATGACTCTCAGAACAATATAGACTACTGCTGTTGCTCTTGCATGTCTCTCAGAGGTTGGAGATAAGCCTTTACTGATGAAAACACTGCAGACACTAAAGACACCAAATACTCTAAAGACACAGATCTCATAATATTCAAGTTGAATCTAATCCAAAGAATCTTTACTGAAGTAGAGTTTGCATGGTACCAGAAAGTACTATGAACCTTCCATGAGATGGAATTAATTAATAGTCCTACCCAACTGTGATACCTATAACCCACAACAATAACCAACATAGCAAGATATCGTTAAAGGTGTAGCAGGGGAACTAACATTCTGGTGCTAACAAAAGCTCTCTAAATGTAGTTAAGGTCCATTCAGAAGATGGTAAATCACGCCCTGGTACCAGAAACTTAGTCAAAAAACCAGAGTTAGTGATGTTATGTATATTGGCAGAGAATACACTACTCTCATTTTGTTGCTGAGGGTAAGTCTGTAACTACAATAAAAATCTTATCTTTATGCTTACAGATAAGTGTAACTAACATCTCTTATCAGAGCTTTTCTTTAAAGCAAATGGAGAGCATCATACACACACACACACACACAACCACAACTGTACCCAATGCAGTAATCAGTGGATTATGTAGACCTCCATCACAAAGGACATATTTGTAGTAGCACAACGTTGTCATCTGTGTCTCAGATAATATTGTGGAAGAGGCATTGGAAATATTGCAAGAGCCAGAATGCTAATAACTCTAAACTGTGACTCTCTCTCTTAGAAACTGATTCATAAGCAAGACCTAAACAACTACAGTATCAATAAACATAGTAATGTGGAAGGGAAATATTGTGAGATTCTTTCTCTAAACAAAGAACAAAGGGAGAAATAATGCATGTTAAGAGAGGGAGTATTAGCTTTTCTCAGGTATGATCATGTTTATTGGTTATTCTATACACAGTGGTCAGCCATGAAACCATATACATACAAAAACAAGTATGGACTCAGTAGGTTGTATTTATATGGTTGCACATATTACTACTACTACTACTACTACTACTAATAATAATAATAATAATAATAATAATGATGAAAAAGGAAGTTATCGATTTGAGAATGTATGTGAGGGACATGGGAAGAGCTGGGTATAGAAAATGGAAAGGGAAAATTATGTCATTATATTTTGATAAAAATGTGATTTAATAATAACATAAAGAAAAGATCCACTATTTTCAACCATTACTCCTCTCAGACCAACACAGGTATTAGGGTTTTTGGATTGTTGAAATGCTCTTACTAATACCTGTCAGTAGCCAGGGTAAGGTGACCAATACCTAACTTCTAAAGTCTTAATTATTGTGTTGTGATGTTATCTTTCTAAATTAATGTGAGTGATAGAATCATTGTTGCCCAATCCAGAGCCTTCTGGTGTCTTCTCATTTTATTATTAGCTATTTTATCACAGACCTCTACTCATGAAATTCAGCAAACAATCTGGGTAACATTTGCATACTATACACAGAATGATTTTTTTTTACTTCATCTCTTTTTATTTCCCATGAACAAGAATGAGTTTCTCAATTTTCTTTTACCATCAATTATCTATCAAGAGCTGTAGTACAATATGACTTAATTCTTTCCTTTGGGTACAGTAAAGAAATGATTCACTAAGGGATAATATTTAACCTGAGACTTAAATGATGTGAAACATCTATAAAATTTCAAGTAGCTGAGTAGGTGGAACAAAGAAACAGAAAATAAAAGGCACAATGAATTGAACATAGTGAAAAAGGGAGTGCATAGTGCAGGATGAAATCAGTCTGACAAGCTCCAACTCCTGTAGCAGTCACTCCATCATGGATCCACTGCAATACACTGATATACAGAGCTCATGTAAACTGTTCACACCTCACAATATGGTTAAGAAGATATATTAACCAGGCATTACACAAATACACCTTTAATCTTAAAGTCCACTAAATATTATGAGTTCAATCATTAGATGTCAGATTTTATGACTAAAGTATACAACGTGTCCTAATTAGTGAGAAGAGAGCCCCACAATGGAGATGAGAGGAAGGAAACATAGCCACTAAAGTTGAGAAACAGACAACTATAATGCAAACCAAGTATGTTGCATTCTTCTAGTTTAGAAAAAAAAAACTCTTTTTTTAAAAAAAAAATACTGTAAATCAGCAAACTGATGTGTTTTAAAGAAATAAATTTAAAATTACAAAGTAACAAGCGTTTTGTTTTTATAAATCACTGTAGTTAGAAAAATCAGTAAGTCCACAAGGACTAACTCTAGGTTTCTTATGGTCATTGCCTTCTCACTTGGAACTGCTGTGATAATGTAACTTAGAAGTGAGAGCCTCACTTAGAGTATGTGAAGTGAAGCCAGTGTAAACGGACCCCTAATTACTGTTGCCACTTTCTAAGGTAGCTGAAGAGCTATTTTGGGCAGGCAGTGTTATCAGCTTTTTGAAAATTTCACTATCCTAGGTATTTGTATGTTTTCTGCAATTTTCTTTCAATGTCTGTCTGTGAGGAGTGCCTACAAAGTCTTACCCTGATGGGGTTCCAGAGTAAATCGTGAAGGTTGTTTGCTGTGTGTTTTCCTCAGTACACTATCTTAGCATGACTGTCTATAGCAGGATCAAGTACCCCACTGGAAGAAATTCTATACTATCAGATGCCCTTATGGTGACCTCTGTCTACTTTATTCTTACTATATAGTCACTTTCTCAGAAAGCTCTGGTAAAGACAGAATAATGTTTAAGTGGGTGAGATGCAGAAAAGGCAACAAAATTAAAGGAGAGAGCTGAAAGAAACAGGCATTGTTTATAAATACTAGAGGACAGACACTCATGAAAGAATATGAAATATGAAACAAAGCACTGTTTGAAAATATATACCTGTGTGCATATATCAGTAAAATGGCAGGAACAAATAAAACAATTGACTGTATAGGTAAAGCGAAATTTAAATGTATCACATATAAAGAACTGAAGCAAATCCCTAACTTGGTCCAGTGCCAGAGTCTTCTTTTTAGAAAAGATGTTGTTGTGATAGTATTTAAAATATTTCTTACTCGATATTTTTAAACACTGCTACTTCTCAGTGTTAATATTGATGCTTCCAAATGTGAAAATGCATATAGTTATCACCACCACCAGTAAGCTGTCTTGCTGGTATTTAAAAAGTAAGATGAGTGTTAATCTGGTGACAGACATATCTCATACCCCGAGAGAAGTTAGGAGATGCTTAAAAATGCTAAAGGACATGTTCTTTAAAGTAGATCTGAGTAATATTTCTTTGAAGACTAAAATTTGGATACTCTTAGGTATCAAAAATGAAAAAAAAGAAATTGTTATAGTCCCATATCTGACTGTTTCATAAATTTTGATGCCATTTGATTTTTAGAGACCAAATATATCGGGCACTGGAAAACTGAAAAACTTTAGGATAAAAAAAAAAAAATCTGTCAGTAAAATTGAAATAAGCAAACAAATGAGCTAACTTACCTTTGTTTTCTCTCTCTGTCTCTCTGTCTCTGTCACTGTGTGTGTGTGTGTGTGTGTGTGTGTGTTTGCACATGTTGTGTAGTGTGCTTTCTCCTGTTATTACTGGACGCACGTTGTCATGCTTGGCAACATGAACCTTTACCTGATGGGGCCTATAAATGCTTTTACTTAATTTTGAGTTAACCTGTAAAACATTGTGATTTACTATGCAGTTTTTGAATATACACATTTTAATTTACTCATATATTCTCCATTGCCTTCTTGAATGATATATTAAATTCAGTTGAAACATTTTATGTGGAGACAAATTAGATTACAGCAACAGTCTGAATACAAATATTGGTGAAATGATAAAGCATAATATTTTCTTCAGAAAATAAATTTTGGAAAATATTTGTGTAATTGTTTATACCAGAAATATTTTGTAACTACTCCCAAATATTACTCTAATATTATGATATTCAGTATAAAATAAACTATTCAGTATTTACCAAGAGGTTTTTGACAAAAAGCAATTAATATACCTCTTCATTGTTATGAAGTTTCTATTGAGTAATAATATTTTAAAGAGTCTTCTAAATGTAAGTACCTCCTTTTGTCTTTGATGTCAATTATTGGTTAGAATTTAAATATATTTAAAAAACTGTCACTTAAAAACAAAGCCCCCTTTATAACTATGTTCAATTAGACTTTTCTATTATTATAATAAATTGCTATTAGCAAATGAGTACTTATTTTTAATTTTTTTCAGGATCAGTTCATAGTCTTTAATGTACTAAGAATGAAATACTTCCCACCACCTCCACCTGTACTTTACTTAGCTTTTATTGTGTCTCGATAATTGAAAATAAAATTTGCTGTTATACAAAAAAACAGACCAGGAATGGATACTCAGGAAGATGAGACAGGACATTAAATTCATGGTGAACCTGGATAATATATACAACCTTGTGTCCAGTGAAAAAGGAGACCTGAGTGTATTTAGCTCAGTAGTAGAGAGCTTTCCTTGTGTACACAAGTTCCATGATTCAGTGTACAGTAATGAAATGAAATGAGGAAGAATAGAAAAGAGAGGGCCAAAACAAGATGAATAGAACTTAAATTGTGTTAAAAATGAAATTCATAATTTTATATTTTATTTTAGAATACCTTGGCTTGTGAGGAGAGGAACTTTTTTAAATTTAATTTTAAATCTGTTGAATTATTCTCTTAATAAGATGGAAAAATTGTCTTTTACTTTTCCACACATAAATGTTATAAAATATTCAGTAGTTTCCTAGATAACTTCTCAGTTATTTTGCAGTTTGAAACATATTTATTGATGGAACAGACTTTTAACAAAGATCAGAAATGATGCATCTAAATCAATAAGCACACAATTCATTATAAACAGTAGGATTGAGAATATAGTCTAACGAGAAGAATTTTCTTTGAGCTTTCTAGATGCCCCAGGATCTAAAGACAAACAAGCAGTGAATAAATACATCAATATCGAGTACATATCACCCCCAATTTATGAAATGTAAAACATGACTATGAAGAATATTTCAGTAAATATTAACAATAGTAAGACTGTATTTTAAAATATACTCAAATTACCACAACCAGTAACTTTGTTGGTGCTTGGAATTAAGTGTTCTGGGCAAGTTGTAGCTCCAATCTCTTTTTTAACAGAAAAGTTCATTCACAGCAGAGTCTCAATCAAATTTCTTGCCTTCTTCCTGGAATTTTAGGCATATTCAACCACTTAAGGCTTCATGTGATATTTTGTATTCAGATCAATAATTTGTCTTTAAAAATGTAAGACTTTAGTTTTTGAAATAGTTTCATTTTGGAAATGGTCTTTTAAATTTTACTTTTATATGCATATATGCCTGAGAATTTAGCCTGGTTGCTTATTTATGTATCACATACACGCCTGGTGCATGAAAAGATCAGAAGAGATCATATCCTATGGAACTGGAGTTACATATGGCTGTGAGCCACAGTGGATGTGGTACATATTTAACTCTGGTCCTCTCTAAAAGCAACAGATGTTGTTAAACCGATCTACCTCTTTAGATGCTTGAGACTAATTTTCTTATATGATCATTTTTGTTGTTTTGTTGATGTTGTTTTGCATGTTGTACTATATGCAGAAGAAAAGAAGGTGAATCACATCAAATGTTAGGGAGAAAATGAATGGATCACACTCAAAGCATCAAGAGAAAGAGTGAAGAAAAGTCACTGTCAGAAAGGAGTTAAAAACTAAAATAGCAAAGCAACAAAGACTCTATGAAACCATCCCCACAAACTTTGGAGCATGTGGTGATTGTCAGTGATGTTTTCCATGGAAAAGTGAATTTTGATTCTTTTGTATGTCATTCTTGATATTGTTTTCACCTAGGGTGGTCATGAAGGTGCTTAGAAAAGTAATAATTACTCAAGTACCCACTTCTACTAGTAACAGGAAATCCCATAAGCATCAGGTTCAGGATGCACAAAAGCCAATAGTAACTCTGCAGTCCACATGAGCAAAACTGCCTGCCATATGGCATGAATGGCATGAATAAGCCATAACACTAGCTCAAAATCTGCAGTAATTAATACTGAGAGAACAGTGAAATTTTTTACAAAATAAATATTTAAAATATAATTTTACCTTTTTTTTTTTGGATTTGTATCTCAGTTGTATTTGATAACTTCCCAGTTGAATTCATGTTCCTTTCTGACATACATTCATATAAATTTGAGGTCTCTTTTCTGAAAATACACAAAAATTACTCATGCTTGCCTATAACTTTGTAAATTGCCGATGAGAGAACACTTACAAACACATACCAGTATTTAAGCACACTTACTTTTTTTTTTTTTTTTTAAGCAAAGTGGCTCAAACAAGAACAAAGCTCAGGAAAGTAGACAAAAACCAAGTAAGACTGAAGATGGTAACTTTATCCATCTGCTGCTCCCATCCGTTATTTTTGTTCCCCTTTTAGACAGGGTGTCACTGTCCAGCCCAGGACGGCCTGCTGGAGTCCCAGGCCCATCAGCACATCCAGCATCTCCTCTCTCAAATCCTTCAACACCCTCAGTGTGTCTGAGCTTAAACTGCCAGCGTTAACTGGAAGGCAGCCGTGAATGGAGCTATTGTCACAACGAGAGCCTAGAGTAGAGTGTACACGGCAAGCAAACGGCACACTGGGTGCGGGTCATGCACACACTCCACTTAGACCAGACGACCCAGGCTTGCCAAGCTCAGAGGCTGACCTGGACCTTCTAGGTCACTCTTACTTTACTGGGTTTTTGTTTTTGTTTTTGTTTTTTTTGTTCCATATTTGCTTGTTCCACTGTTTTGTAATCACCGCAAGGTCAGAGGTTTAGTTAGTCTAAGAATGCTTAGCCACACCTCAAACTGTCTGACTCAAATGCTTTTATCCTTCTGAACATATGCCTAATTCCCACCTACAATTATTTTAAAGATATACAGTAAGTCAGCTGAAAAGAGAGGTGGGGTATGGGGCTAAGGACTGCCACCACCCTTGGGCACAGCACTGATGAGTGAGCTGCTCAATGGTGGGGCTTAGGACCAGCTAGTAAGTCTTCTCCAGGAAGGCCTTGCAGCACCTAAGGCATTGCTGGTACACCACCTCGAAGTCAGAGTCATTGCCATAATAGGCATCTTCAATGATGAGCTGTTTCTGTGGATCATAGCTCCCAAGTAGCTCAATTTTAGCTTTGCAGTTTTTAACTTGATTAGTTTTTCTATTGAGATCTCTCAGATTGCTTTCATCCATACATAGTATATAATCGAATGTGGCAAAGTCTTCTTTTGTAATCTGCCGTGCAATGTGCTGCATGTGGATGCCATGTTTTCTCATGCAGTTCTGCCCTCGATAGTCAGGAGGGTTCCCCACTTCATAGGTGGATGTAGCCGCACTGTCTATCCTCCAATTATCTGAAACTTTTTCATCAGTTACCAGTTTCCTGAATACTGCTTCTGCAATGGGTGACCGGCAAATGTTACCGAGACACACGAACAGCACTGACTTGGACCCAACCTCTGTCATGTTTCGGTGCAGACCCTGGCGCCCAGAAACCGCGTCGGCTATTTTTACCTTTTTTATAGGTGTTTGTGACAATAGTGAAAAAGGGGAGGAATTTAAGAGAGTGTATGGGGGGGGGAATAGGAGGGGCTCCAGGTAGGAAAGGGCAAGGAGAGATGAAGTAATCTTAATTAAGATGTAAAATTACAAAATTATAGAGGAAATAAATAAAATAAAACCAGGTTATACTCTAGGGATATAGATAGATAGATAGATAGATAGATAGATAGATAGATAGATAGATGATAGATAGATAGATAGATAGAGCAATAACCTAGCTTATACCATTCCCTAATTTCATTCTGCAGTTACTCCATTATGCAAATTAGTTTACTATTCTACAAATATAGTTAGAGTAACTTTTAAGATAATATATGATTTAAAATGTATATATACAGTTCTATTTGGTTTGTTTTGACCTTCCTCTTCACTCTGTTAAGTACTGTAGTATAGATTTGTAGACTAGTTTTCAGATTCACTATATTCATTATCCAGGTTCATCAAAGTCACTAGAAGTACCTGTGAAAAGCAAAATGCAGATTTTTTTTTTTTAAATGAGAGTCTTTGGGAATAGTCTTGGATCAGCTTTCTCAAAGATTATTAGTCATACTAAATATTCAAAGGCACTTAATATTCAAAGATAGTGAGGTGAAACTTGTGTGATATGAGAAACAAGTCTCATGGGATCTGCACCAGAAAAAATGGTTTATTTAGTCTTTTATCAAACACCATATTCAAAACAAAGCATTCTTTTTCATAAGCAATAATTTCAAAATATTTTCTTCTTCTGAATGCAATCCGTTTTCATTATAGAAAATTAAAAATTTATTGAGAGGAAATTAAACATGCATTCTACCTCCCTCTGAAGAAAACAGTTCTCGTGGCTCATATTATCCTCAAATATTTGATTTGGGGAATTGCCTTCTACAGTGTTACTTATTGAAGTTTAATTTCAAAGAAGATTGCTTCTATTTCTGTTGAGTGTAGTAAGTCCAGTAGAGTTATACAACAAGTGTATAGACAAATTATGGTGAATGTTTTATTGCTTGTATAGTGTAATTTGTACACAGTTGAATTATACAGAATACTATTGCATGGCTTAAACTTCTAGCTTTAGCTCTGCCTTACTGCATATCTTTAGAAAGTTACTTTACCCCTCTGTGTGTCAGTGTGTGCATCTATGGAAAGGCAGGTCAGTATAGTATCTACCATGCAGCATTGGCAACATCAAATTAAATATAGAAAAAGCACTTAGGGTATTGTGAATGCTGTTGAGTGTTGACAAAATTTTAAGCTTTATTTGCATGGATATCATCTGTCTTAGCTCAGTTAGGGACAAGACTAATTTCAATATTTTCATTCTCAAAGGGCATATTACCTCTCTGAAGGAAAAAGACAAAGATAACATTTTTCCTCTTAAGGATTATTGTATTTATTTTTTAATTTCCTTTAACATCTACTTTTCTTTTCATCTTTTGTTCATTAGCAAAGATTAAATTTAACATAGTGGTTATACTAGGCATTCACTATATCTGTGATCTATAATGTTTGATATTCACTCATCACGTTAAATAAAAATTCTTACCAATTTTATAGGATCAGTACACATCTTGGAATTACCCTTATTTATTACCCTATCCCAATCAATAATTATTGTTAATGCCCTACTTCATATGTACACACACACACACACACACACACACACAGAGAGAGAGAGAGAGAGAGAGAGAGAGAGAGAGAGAGAGCACATTAAGAATACTTTTTCCTCAATTAATATTCATTAAAGCATCAATAACAGGAGAAAAAAATCAGAATATTAACTTAGCTTTTCTTTGTGGAAAGCTACAAAATTGAAAATGGGACTGTTTCTATGCTGAATAAAGATTTGTATATAGCCAACATATTTGTCAGTCTATCTTCATCAATTTTTGACTTACCATGTTTACTTTAGTTTTATTTTCACATCAGATTTAGATATGCAAAAGGGTACAATTAGTTTTGAATCTGGAGCTTTCATTAAATGAAGTGTAATTGTGAATGTGGATTTATGTGTTCTAAGTCAAATTAATAGTACAATTATGATTCATTTTGAATATTGTAGAAATATTTCAGTTGTCCTTGAATATGCATAAATTTCTAACTTCTATTTAAACATACCATTTTTATTTATTTTACTTCTGTCAAATAAAGAATGGCCATGGATTCTAGGTGTCATAGGTTATATCTATATGCTTCTACTAAGGAGGCTGAAGAAGGAGGATTACAACTAATTTGAAGTAAGACTGGGGTATATAATGAGTGCCAGGTCAGTCATTAGTAAAAGCCCAAATCAAAAACAAAGAAACAAAAGGCAAATATATAGTTAGCAGAGGTATTATCTAAAAGGATTATTACCCGAAGAGGTTGACTGTTGGAACAGGGTAAAAGTTGCATGGCTAAGACTTGTCAAGTAAAATAGAAAGAAATGTTCATCATGGCAAGGGATAAACAGGGCTACAGAACACATGAGAATGAACTAGAGAAAACAGAAAATGTGATTGGAGAGTTCAAAACCTGAAATTATTCCTTTGCAGTCAGCCAGATCTTAAGTATAGACAAGGACTTGTGCTGTTTTATAGTAAGGTACGATTCAGATGGATGTTAGGGACCAAAGGATAGAATTAAAAATAAAACCTCTGTTTTATTATAAATATCCACTTATAAGTGAGTACATACAAAGCATGTCCTTTGGGGTCTGGGTTACCTCACTCAGAATGATATTCTCAAGTTCCATTTATCTGCCTGAAAAATTCATGATGTATTTGTTTTTAATAGCTGGATAGTGTTCCATTGTGTAGATGTGCCAATTTTCTTTATTCATACTTTATTTGAGGGACATCTAGGTTGTTTCCAGTTTCTGACTCTTATAAATAAAGCTGTTGTGAACATAGTTGAATAAATGTCTTTGCGGGATGTTTGAGCAACTTTTGGGTATAGGCTCAAGAGTGGAACATCTGGGTTTCTGGGTTTCCTGGGAAACCACCAAATTTATTTCCAAAGTGGTTGTACAAGTTTGTATTCCCATCAGCAATGAAGAATTTATCCCCTTGGTACATATCCTCACCAGCATGTGCTATCTCTTGTGTTTGTTATCTTATCCATTCTTATGGGTGTAAGACAGAACCTCAGAGTTTTGTGGATTTCCTTTTCCTTGTTGACTAAGGAATTTGAATATTTCATTACATGTTTCTCAGCCATACAACATTCCTTCGTTGAGAATTCTGTTTAGTTCTGTTCATTATTTTTAATTGGGTTATTTGGATTGTTGGTGTCTATTCTTTGTAATCACTGGCCCAATCCATGGGCTAGTGATTCGCCCTATTGAAGATGTTCTTTGCCTTCCCGGAGCCTTACAATTTCATGAGGTCCCATTTATCCATTTTTGATCATAGAGCCTGAGCCATTGGTGTTCTGTTCAGAAAATTGTCTCCCGTACCAATTTTTTCAAGGGTATTTCCCACTTTTTCTTTTATTAGATTTAGTGTATCTGGTTTTATGTTGAGGTCCTTGATCTGCTTGGACTTGAGTTTTGTGTAGAGTGATAAATATGGACCTATTTTTGTTCATCTTCATGTAGACATTCGGTTAGTCTACACCCATTTGTTGAAAATGCTCTCATTTTACCATTGATTGGTTTTAGCTTCTTTATCAAAATTAAGTGTCTATAGGTGTGGGAGTTATTTCTGAGTCTTCAATTTGATTCCTTTGATAAATATGTCTGTTTCTGTAACAATACTATGCAGTCTCTATCACTATTGCTCTTTAGCATAACTTGATGTTAGGGAGGGCAATTCCTCCCAATTTGTTCAGGATTGTTTGTGCTATTCTGTTTTTTTTTTTTTTTTTTCATATGAAGTTAAGAACTACTCTTTCGAGGACTATAAAAAAAAAGTCTGTTGGTTCAGACTCTGTGACTCTATCAGTGTTCCTGTGGAGTTCCTATCCCCTTCAGGACCAGCAATTCTTCCTCCTATTCTTTCATAAAAGTCCCCAGTAACAATATAAGTACAATTAATTTTTTAAAAATAATGTGGTGGGATTTTTATGGGAATTCCATTGAATGTTACATCTCACAAATCCAAAGAAGCTAAACAAGAAAGAAGGCCCAAATCAGGAAGCTTGAATCTCAATTAGACAGAAAAATGAAATAGTCATAAGAGGCAAATGGAAGCAGGGAAGTGGGAAAGAGGGAAATTAGATAAGAGAATGGGGGATTCAGGATCAGATGTAGGGATGGACAGGACTTATGGCGATGAAAATGAATGGAAATCAGCAACTGATGGGGATGAGAAGGTCTCGGGCATCTCCAGGACCAGTGACCTGGCATAAGGGAGGTACACAAGAATCAATAGGGGTGAACTTAGCTGTGACATAGGGGATATGGAACTTGAAGAGGCCACCTCCTGTAGTCATGCAGAAACCCCATTGGACCAATAGAAACACCAACCCATCCACAAAACTTTTAATGCAAAACTTACCCTGTCTACAAGAAATGCAGGCATGGGGGCTGGAGTAGAGACTGAAGGAATAGCCAATTAATAACTGATCCAACTTGAGATCCATCCCATCGGCAAGCACCAATCCTTAACACTATTAATAATACTCTATTATGCTGGCAGACAGAAGCATATTGTCCTCTGAGAGGCTCTACCTAGAAGCTGATTCAGACACATATGGACACTCACAGCCATACAGTGAATGGAGCTTGGGGACTCTCATGGGAAGAATAGCAGGAAGGATTGCTTGTCCAGAGGGGATAAGAACGCCACAGGAAGACCAATAGAGTCAAATAACCTGGACCCTTGGGCTCTCAGAGTCTAAAACGCCAATCAATGAACATACAGAAGCTGGACCTAGACCTTCCCACACATATGTAGCAGATGTATTGCTTGGCTTTCATGAGGGTCCTGAATCACTGGAACAGGGGGCTATCCCCAAAGCTGTTGCTTTTACTTGGGATATGTTCTACTAACTGGGCTGCCCTGCCTGACCTAAGATGGAGAGGGAGTGCCTAGCTTTGCAGTGACTTAAAGTGCCAGGCTTTTGGGGGAGGGCATAACAGGGGGGCCTACACCTGCTTAGAGGAGAAGTGAAGGGGGAGGGAGAAGAATTGTGGTTGGAGTGACTGGGAGGGGAATAGTGAGTGGAACGAAAAGTGAGTAGTTAAAATACTAAAATATTTTTTTTAAATAAAATCGTATTAAAATTTTGTCAAGTCATATTATCCAGTACTAAACCCTCATCATTACATGGATAAAATAAGACTATTAATACTGCAATAATGAGAATTTGAAGCTTATTTTCTGGCACTGTCATAGATAAACTATAAGAGTGTTACACAATCATTGAAATTTATATCTTCTTTTTACGTGAATTGTTATTACATACATATGTGAATATTTTTTAAAGTTCATGTACTTTGTATTCATTTATTTTTAAATATTTATGTAGATAGTAAGGATTTCAAGTAAATAAGTAGAAATCTGTCATGCAAATCAACACTAAATTAACCAATGAGTAGTAATGTAATAAGGAAGTGAGTCCATCTTTTTTTTATTTTTGTTGTCATTGTCTGTTTAATTTCCTAGCTGCTATTTTGTTTGAAAGTTATCTTAATAGAAGAAGGGTGACAATATATGAAATTAGTGAAAGCATATCATCAGAAATGTAAGTAATATTTAAAATAGGTTATATTATCCTTTTATATTGAACTAAACTTACGGTTTCATTTGTATGTGTATATATACACACATATATTTGTATCTTTATTAGTAATCTTGAGACTACTAGATTTAAAAAGTTTGCAATTCAAGGGGATTCTTTTTCTTTCTTTCTTTCTTTGTTTCTTTGTTTCTTTCTTTGTTTCTTTCTTTCTTTCTTTCTTCCTTCCTTTATTTCCTTCCTTCCTTCCTTCCTTCCTTCCTTCCTTCCTTCCTTCCTTCTTTCTTTCTTTCTTTCTTTCTTTCTTTCTTTCTTTCTTTCTTTCTTTCTTTCTTATTACATATTTTCCTCAATTACATTTCCAATGCTATCCCAAAAGTCTCTCACGCCCCCCCCTACCCTACCCACCCATTCCCATTTTTTGGCCCTGGCGTTCCCCTGTACTGGGGCATATAAAGTTTGCCTGTCCAGTGGGCCTCTCTTTCCAGTGATGGCCGACTAGGCCATCTTTTGATACATATGCAGCTAGAGTCAAGAGCTCCGGGGTACTGGTTAGTTCATAATGTTGCACCTACAGGATTTCAAGGAGATTCTTATGAATGAACAAGACTTAAGTTTCTGAGATGCATTGACAATTCAAAGAATAGTACATACAATTAGAGCTGAGGTGAAATATGAATATTAGTTAGAAAAATAAAAATTGAGTCTTAAAAACCATTGAACTCAACAAAAAATGTTTTGAGATATGAAGAAAGTTACTTGAGACTATTTGGTTTTTGAAAGAAGAAAGGATCCAACCCCAAGAATAATTAAATGTGTATTGTCCATTCTAATGAAAACTCTCTCTGCTTGCTCTATCTATCTATCTATCTATCTATCTATCTATCTATCTATCTGTCTGTCTGTCTGTCTGTCTGTCTGTCTGTCTATATATCTATCTCTTCCTGTACATTTCACATTATATGTTGTGTTTTATGTGAGAATATTTAAGTTCTTTAATATAATTTAAGAAATCCACCAAAACTGGGATGGGTAACCAGGACAATATTAGCCAAAGTGTTAAGATCTCAACAGGTTATATGAGTGTTAAAGAAAGAGAGAGGCAGGTTACAATAGAATGCAATAGCTCTAACATAGCTATTGCATTTGACTTAACAAGTGAATTGATGATAAAGAAAGAAATTCTAATCCATGTGCAAAACTACTAGTCTTCCTGAATATTATATTACTTCAGGTCACAAGAGCCTTCTTACAGCTAGAAGATGCTCAAAAATTTATCAATAGCCAGAGGATTTCTTCAATGTGACTGAATAAAATAGATTCTCTAAAGAATGTATGAAAGGAACGTTGAAGCAGAAAGTTTCCTTCTTCAAAAATGAATGACTAGAGCCACAATGAACTTGTTTGTTACCTGACTGAAATTTCTAAAGAAGATTTTATCTACTGTCGATACCAATTTGAGGCTATTGCTAACTATTCCATTTTAAAGAAGACATGCTTTCTATAGAACACAAAACCTCAAAATGTCAATGATGTTTTTCTTCCTCTAATATTATTATCCAGTCTTTTCTCACAGATTGAGTGTTTTGTCAAGAGGACAGTGTGTACACATTGAGTCATAGGGGATGTAACTTAGATAGGATTTCTCAAAGATGTCTCAGTAACTGTGCCCCAGTCAATTAGCCTTGGATGTGACCCTAGAGAATGAAAACTTCCATAGAGCTCTGAGAAAATTATTCTAAATTCAGATGACAAAGTAAAAGTTAAAGTTCCAATTTTTATTATTAATAAGGTTTTAAAACTTAAATTGCCTATAAGAAGAAGCACTTTATATAGAAGCCTATAAGCTAGTCAATATGAATTTTCTAAATTACTTTAGCCATTTTCATATATTATATATTGTTTTCCTCAGGATTAAGAGTCTGTGGATATACAATACTTCAAATTATCTCCAAACTACTAGGTGATAAATTTTAGGAAAATGTGTACTATCTTATAATAATGAAATCCTCACTCTGTAGTTTTGTGAGAAAAATGGTATTTTATTAAGGTAAATTAAGACAAGAAAGGAGCAAATTGAAATGGTGAATAAATGTATTTTTAATTGTTGATAACCAATTTATTTTTATCCTAAGTAAAATTTAAGAACAGTGAATACCTTTTACTATTTTTGAAATATATACAATTACATAAACATAATCCTAATTAATATATTAACATTTTAATTATTCCACCAATTTCTACAAATATGCTTTTACTCAGTCTTGGTACCCTTTTGCAGATACATTTTTTTAAAGATTTGTATTTTTTTATATATATATATATATGTGTATATATGTTTCACTATATGGGGATTATAAATTCAAGAGGCCAGAGTCATTACTAGGCATTGAGGTCACTGCCCATAGAGCTACAGGAGCTTGTAAGCCACTCTTTGTGGGTGCTGCATACTGAATTTAGCCCTCTGAACGAGCAGAGCAGCACATGCAGCACTTAACTACTGAGCAATCTCTTCAGCCCCTCAAATGTCATTCTTATATTATCTAACAAAATTTAACTTTGACTGTTATATCTGGAATCTTGAAAAGTGAAGTTATCAAATGTATAAAATTTTGTTCCTATCTTCTTTTGGTCTGCATGTTTTTCTACATTCTTTAATAAACAACATTGAGTCACCTTGTTTTATATGCATAGCTTACATAATTCTTGATTTGTCCTGTAGAGTTGTTAAGCCAGGTAATAAATATATCTCAACTCTAAAAAGACTTGCAAAACTTTTCCTAAAATTGATTGAAATTTATGCTCCTACCAGTAGTGGAGAGTGAAACAATCCTATACAAGCTTATTTTCCTTTTACATTGATTCATTACTCAGACCTTCATAGTAATAAAATTAAAGGACAAGAACTTGTCATCTCTGACTTTATTTTCCGTTTGTCTCTTTTACTTTGAGCCACCCACATACTTCTTCACACTTGCATGTTAACCACTTGAGGTGTATCTATCTATCTAGCCTATCTCACCCTTCTTCATAATTAAAGGCATTACTATGCAATTATCTTAAAACCTCAAGTCAACCTGAGGATCCAGAAGAACAAAAGTTAGAAAAACAGTCTATGAGATGAACCAGTTATCCACGAATATGACATACCACCCTGACACAGAAGCAATCTTTGTCTGAGAACCAATTTGTCCTTTCAAGCGAGGAGGACCACCTTTGCTTCGTCGTTAATACAAGACCAGGAACAATAGTTAACAAGACCATATCCAACTGCTTGATTATGCATACTTCCCTCATTGCTCCAAGTACTCTTTATTTTAAGCCTACAGCTGCTGTCAGTGTTCCAGAGTCAGACTTAGAGCCACTGGATCTTTTATCTGTATGTTTCTCAAAGTCGTCAATTTAAATAAAGATCTTTTTGAGTGCTATTCTTTGTTGTCAACTAGACTGCTATAGAATTAGCTAAATCAAAAAAAATGGCAAACACACCTGTGAGGAACTTTTGTTTTATATGGAGGAAGATCCACTGCCAATCCTCATCTTGAGGCAAGAAGAAACATACCTTTAATCTGGGCCATACCTTCTGCTGGAAGCTTATATAAGGACATGAAAGAGAGAAGCTTTTGTTCTTTGCCTGTGTGCTCTTGCCGACTAGCAACATTTATTTCTTCACTGGCATTAGAGTCCACTTCGAGATTCCAGAGTCTACTGAAGACCAACTAAGACTTCCATTCTCATGAACTAAACAATTTCTGTTATTCTTGTATTAAGTGAACCACAGACTATAAGTCGTTCTAATAAATCCCCTTTATCTTTATATATGTATATAAAGATCCATCTCATATGGTCTGCTTCTCTAAAGGACTCTGACTAACACAATGTTCTTTCTGCTTATAATCATTATCTGTCTCTCTAATCGGCATATTGTGAATAGGAAAGGTGTAGTTTGTTCCAGTTGCTGGACTTTCAGTTTTTGTTTTAAAAATCTCCACTTACAATAATGATGCCATTTATTTTATATCTTTATAAATATTTAGTATATGATGGGCTTTACATTTTATATATTTTGGAAAATTGTAAATGATATCCCATTTATTTTAATTTCTATTCAACTATTTTATAATAATGCCTGTATTTTCATCTTTATAATGACAAATTTATATATACTTTTTGAAATATTTGCAGAGATTTAGATCACCATTGTATTTTTTGATTACCATTAACTAATAGGAATTCTTTATATATCATGCATGCAAATTACTGATTTAAATGTACAAGCATTTCAAATAAGTGATAGCTTTTTTTAAAAAACAGAAATAATATAATTGAGTTTATTTCATATATGTATTGCTTTCTATGGTCAGTCTCTGTCTACACATGAGTGCATTTTCTTATGTTTTAATGCAGAAACTGTCTGGAGTTAATATGTACTGTTAAGTGTATATCACAAATTAGTTTTGTGTAGGGGTTTAGATTCACAGATCTCTTCTTTTCATGAATAATTATTTCTTCTAACACTGTCTGTTGAAAAAAGCCCATTTCTTACATTGAACACAATTTCTTACCCTTTTAAAATGAAATCAATGTGAAGTGACATCAGAAAAAAAAAAACAGTATGGGTAATTGTAAGAGGCTTTCTTGCTGGTAATCAAAGAAAAATATAGTAAAACTGTCAGAATCACCCTGCCTGTGCTGCTAAAGAAGCCAGAAATACACACTGTATAAAAGAGTTTCTGCAACAAATTATACTGGTCAAACTGGACAGTAACACATAACAGAATATAACTAGATACTTAGCTTTCATTCTGTAGAAAACACAATCCCTAATTGATCAAGAACCTCAGGATAATATCTGATATCTGGAATCTGATACTGAAGAAAGTAGGGAATAGAATTCAACGTAAAGACACAGGTAAGACTTTCTCAATAGGATTCCACTAACATTCACATTAAGACAAACAAATGACAAATGGAACTTCATTAAACTAAAAAGCTTCTATACAGGAAAGAACACCATGATTTGAGTGAAGAGACAATGACAAAATATCTTTAGCAGATATACATCTGACATAGGGTTTTTGTCTATAAAAATGCAAAACATGAAACAACAAGAAAACTAACAAATCATTTTTAAAAACTAATTTTTTAAAAAGATTTTTTAAAAACTAATAAGAAAACTTTGAAGTTGGGAGTTAGGGAAATTATGATTAAGATGATGAGTTGAAAGGAATTGCAAGAGGGAAGTGAGTATGTTCAAAATATAGTATATGGAATTCTAAAAAAGTGATTACATTTTTAAGTGAGTCATAGAACTAGTAAAGTTTTCAAAAGAAAAAATAAAAGTACATGAGGTTTTTAACAATATATTCAACCTCCTTAGCTGTCAGAAAGATGCAAATTAAAATTTAATTTTTCTCCACTCAGAATAGTTTATAATAAAAACAAAAATGACAATAAATACTCTGATGATATGGGAAAGGTGAATCAGTTATCCACTGTTGGCAGGAAAGCAAATTGGTCCAAGCATTGGTGGAAATTATTATATATGTTCTTCCTGGTAAAAATGGATATACCACATGACCCAGATACTACCATACCTGGAAACACCTCAGAGGTCATTGTATAAGTGAAAAGGTTGAAAAAGCCAGATTGTGTATGAATGAATTAAAACTGTACATTCTACACATGAGAACATTCTTTTAGTCATAAAATAAGTTGAGGCAGGAATGGCAGATCCATCTCTATGTAAACACTGGGGGTAGGGGCCTGCACAGCCACAAAAGCATCTCCTGAAGGAGGACCTAATTGAGTATTGCCCAAGAGACCAAGGATTGCTGGTGCAGACAATGCCAGCCAATCAGGAACTGCTGTTCAGAAGAAATGCTTTCTTGAGACCAATGGGGATGCGGATGGAGGGTACTAAAGGAACTTGCAGCAGTATTCAGAGAGCTTGCTGCAGCATTTCTCACCTGCTCTAGGAGTCTGTGTCATTGACTATGTGCCATGTCATTTCCAACCCCTAAGGGCAGGTAGGGTCAGGAGGCAAACAGACCAGAGCACGGGCAACACTCAGTCTCTGTGAATACAAGCAAAATACCTACAGAAGGTCAAGCCAGACAATAACCAAACACTGTTCGGAGATGGGGTTCTGAAGTCTTACCCATAGTTGAGGAGATATTTGCAATTTGTAGCTGATTCAGAGTGGACTGTCAGTTTTTGTCTGGGAGGCAGGCCCACAGTGACTACCCACACTCTTGTAGATGGTCCAACCTACAAGTACAGATGGCACTAAGTGTACTCATGTGTTTAAATAAAAACTAAAAAACACACATGAAGTTGGGCTGGAATAGCAGGAGGATAGAAGAGATTCTGAGGAACTGGAGGGAAGTAGGTTGGGGATAAAAGATATATTTTATTATTATTATCTACTCATAAAAGTTAAGTCAAATGTAGTTATTGGAAAACACCAAAATATACAGGAATAGGATTAAAACAAGGGAAAAAAGTAACTTGCACACTGAGAATTGTAGAATACTACTGAGAGAAATTAAGTATGTATGTTAAGTAGACAAATATGGTCTTTTCACATATTTAAAATGTAATATATTTTAGACATCAACAATCCAAAATTAAGCCACATATCCAATACCTATCAAGTCCAAATAATTATTTTGCAGAGCAAATAAGAAGTTTTCATTTATAATTAATCTGAAGAAAACTGATTATTATTGCAAATAAAAGTTGGAAATACTTGGCTTCTTGATTTGAAAACCTACTATAAACTTGCAGTAATTTAAACACTGTAATGTCAACAAAAGTTCAGGTACATATACCACCAAAACAGAGTAGATATTACACCAATAAATCTTTTCAAGGTATTTTTAGACAGGTAATAAGAAAATTTAACAAAGTAAATGATGTTGAGAAAAATGAAAGTCAAAAACAAGTATTCACATTTAAATGACTTAATTTTGCCTGATCTTAACATGACAAAATTATCAAAATATACCAATGACCAATGGGTTTGACAATGATTTTTGAAGTATGCCAAGAAAGTAAAATCTATGTAAACAAAAAGTAAATGTACTAGACTTGCTAGAATTTTTATATACTTAGAAATAGGACAAGCTAAAATCATGAAAATTCTATTCTGGTTGGGTAAGAATATCTACAAGGAAGATAAGCAATAGTTAAAAGTATATGACAGGTTTTTTTATTAATCATTATAGGATTACTAGTGATGTAATATTCTATACCATCTATTATGGCTAATACAAAAACCATAAATAAAATAAAATTTAAGTCAAATATGTTAGCCTGTCTCTACAAAACTAGAAGAAATAGGCATGTCAGATAAGAGTTATAAGTTCAAGACAACACGTGAATGTTAGGATTCGGTCTGACAAAGAAAAACACAGGACTGGTAAGACGGCACACATAGTTGAAAGGGCATTAACTGTTTAAAACTAGTAACCTGAAATCTGGTACTTGGTTACATGTAAAGGTAGAAGGAAAGAACTGATTTTAAAATGTTGACCTCTGATTTCCTCATGCAAGCTATGGCACCTGTGACCAACATATGCCATGCACATACAATGTCATGCACACCAAATAGTGATAATAATAATTTTTAAACATAAAAACATACATACAGACTATTCTCAAAAATATTCCAAAATGAAAAAAAAAAAAAAAAAAAAGAAAAACCTCTTTCTAAGTATGTATCCAGACAACAAACCCAAACAAGTATGTATATTTCAAGTGTAATGTTAGGACACACACAATACTATTTTTGTCCATTTTTATTAGGTATTTAGCTCATTTACATTTCCAAAGCTATACCAAAAGTCCCCCATACCCACCCACCCCCACTCCCCTACCCACCCACTCCCCCTTTTTGGCCCTGGCGTTCCCCTGTACTAGGGCATATAAAGTTTGCAAGTCCAATGGGCCTCTCTTTCCAGTGATGGCCGACTAGGCCATCTTTTGATACATATGCAGCTAGAGTCTAGAGCTCCAGGGTACTGGTTAGTTCATAATGTTGTTCCACCTATAGGGTTGCAGATCCCTTTAGCTCCTTGGGTACTTTCTCTAGTTCCTCCATTGGGAGCCCTGTGATCCATCCATTAGCTGACTGTGAGCATCCACTTTTGCTGGCCCCGGCATAGTCTCACAAGAGACAGCTACATCTGGGTCCTTTCAATAAAATCTTGCTAGTGTATGCAATGGTGTCAGCGTTTGGATGCTGATTATGGGGTGGATCCCTGGATATGGCAGTCTCTACATGGTCCATCCTTTCATCTCAGCTCCAAACTTTGTCTCTGTAACTCCTTCCATGGGTGTTTTGTTCCCACTTCTAAGGAGGGGTATAGTGTCCACACTTCAGTCTTCATTTTTCTTGAGTTTCACGTGTTTAGGAAATTGTATCTTATATCTTGGGTATCCTAGGTTTTGGGCTAATATCCACTTATCAGTGAGTACATATTGTGTGAGTTCCTTTGTGAATGTGTTACCTCACTCAGGATGATGCCCTCCATGTCCATCCATTTGGCTAGGAATTTCATAAATTCATTCTTTTTAATAGCTGAGTAGTACTCCATTGTGTAGATGTACCACATTTTCTGTATCCATTCCTCTGTTGAGGGGCATCTGGGTTCTTTCCAGCTTCTGGCTATTATAAATAAGGCTGCTATGAACATAGTGGAGCATGTGTCCTTCTTACCAGTTGGGGCATCTTCTGGATATATGCCCAGGAGAGGTATTGCTGGATCCTCCGGTAGTACTATGTCCAATTTTCTGAGGAACCGCCAGACTGATTTCCAGAGTGGTTGTACAAGCCTGCAATCCCACCAACAATGGAGGAGTGTTCCTCTTTCTCCACATCCTCGCCAGCATCTGCTGTCACCTGAATTTTTGATCTTAGCCATTCTGACTGGTATGAGGTGGAATCTCAGGGTTGTTTTGATTTGCATTTCCCTGATGATTAAGGATGTTGAACATTTTTTCAGGTGCTTCTCTGCCATTCGGTATTCCTCAGGTGAGAATTCTTTGTTCAGTTCTGAGCCCCATTTTTTAATGGGGTTATTTGATTTTCTGAAGTCCACCTTCTTGAGTTCTTTATATATGTTGGATATTAGTCCCCTATCTGATTTAGGATAGGGAAAGATCCTTTCCCAGTCAGTTGGTGGTCTTTTTGTCTTATTGACGGTGTCTTTTGCCTTGCAGAAACTTTGGAGTTTCATTAGGTCCCATTTGTCAATTCTCGATCTTACAGCACAAGCCATTGCTGTTCTGTTCAGGAATTTTTCCCCTGTGCCCATATCTTCAAGGCTTTTCCCCACTTTCTCCTCTATAAGTTTCAGTGTCTCTGGTTTTAAGTGAAGTTCCTTGATCCACTTAGATTTGACCTTAGTACAAGGAGATAAGTATGGATCGATTCGCATTCTTCTACATGATAACAACCAGTTGTGCCAGCACCAATTGTTGAAAATGCTGTCTTTCTTCCACTGGATGGTTTTAGCTCCCTTGTCGAAGATCAAGTGACCATAGGTGTGTGGGTTCATTGCTGGGTCTTCAATTCTATTCCATTGGTCTACTTGTCTGTCTCTATACCAGTACCATGCAGTTTTTATCACAATTGCTCTGTAGTAAAGCTTTAGATCAGGCATGGTGATTCCACCAGAGGTTCTTTTATCCTTGAGAAGAGTTTTTGCTATCCTAGGTTTTTTGTTATTCCAGATGAATTTGCAAATTGCTCCTTCTAATTCGTTGAAGAATTGAGTTGGAATTTTGATGGGGATTGCATTGAATCTGTAGATTGCTTTTGGCAAGATAGCCATTTTTACAATGTTGATCCTGCCAATCCATGAGCATGGGAGATCTTTCCATCTTCTGAGATCTTCTTTAATTTCTTTCTTCAGAGATTTGAAGTTTTTATCATACAGATCTTTCACTTCCTTAGTTAGAGTCACGCCAAGATATTTTATATTTTTTGTGACTATTAAGAAGGGTGTTGTTTCCCTAGTTTCTTTCTCAGCCTGTTTATTCTTTGTGTAGAGAAAGGCCATTGACTTATTTGAGTTAATTTTATATCCAGCTACTTCACCGAAGCTGTTTATCAGGTTTAAGAGTTCTCTGGTGGAATTTTTAGGGTCACTTATGTATACTATCATATCATCTGTAAAAAGTGATATTTTGACTTCCTCTTTTCCAATTTGTATCCCCTTGATCTCCTTTTGTTGTCGAATTGCTCTGGCTAATACTTCAAGTACTATGTTGAAAAGGTAGGGAGAAAGTGGGCAGCCTTGTCTAGTCCCTGATTTTAGTGGGATTGCTTCCAGCTTTTCTCCATTTACTTTGATGTTCGCTACTGGTTTGCTGTAGATTGCTTTTATCATGTTTAGGTATGGGCCTTGAATTCCTTATCTTTCCAGAACTTTTATCATGAATGGGTGTTGGATCTTGTCAAATGCTTTTTCTGCATCTAACGAGATGATCATGTGGTTTTTGTCTTTGAGTTTGTTTATATAATGGATTACATTGATGGATTTTCATATATTAAACCACCCTTGCATCCCTGGAATAAAACCTACTTGGTCAGGATGGATGATTGCTTTAATGTGTTCTTGGATTCGTTTAGTGAGAATTTTATTGAGGATTTTTGCATCGATATTCAAAAGAGAAATTGGTCTGAAGTTCACTATCTTTGTTGGGTCTTTCTGTGGTTTAGGTATCAGAGTAATAGTGGCTTCATAAAATGAGTTGGGTAGAGTACCTTCTACTTCTATTTTGTGAAATAGTTTGTGCAGAACTGGAATTAGATCTTCTTTGAAGGTCTGATAGAACTCTGCACTAAACCCTTCTGGTCCTGGGCTTTTTTTGGCTGGGAGACTAGTAATAACTGCTTCTATTTCTTTAGGTGATATGGGACCGTTTAGATGGTCAACTTGATCCTGATTCAACTTTGGTACCTGGTATCTGTTTAGAAATTTGTCCATTTTGTCCAGGTTTTCCAGTTTTGTTGAGTATAGCCTTTTGTAGAAGGATCTGATGGTGTTTTGGATTTCTTCAGGATCTGTTGTTATGTCTCCCTTTTCAGTTCTGATTTTGTTAATTAGGATTTTGTCCCTGTGCCCTCTAGTGAGTCTAGCTAAGGGTTTATCTATCTTGTTGATTTTCTCAAAGAACCAACTCCTCATTTGGTTAATTCGTTGAATAGTTCTTTTTGTTTCCACTTGGTTGATTTCACCCCTGAGTTATTATTTCCTGCCGTCTACTCCTTTTGGGTGAATTTGTTTCCTTTTTTTATAGAGCTTTTAGATGTGTTGTCCAGCTGCTAGTATGTGCTCTCTCCCGTTTCTTCTTGGAGGAACTCAGAGCTATGAGTTTCCCTCTTAGAAATGCTTTCATTGTGTCCCATAGGTTTGGGTACGTTGTGGCTTCATTTTCATTAAACTCTAAAAAGTCTTTAATTTCTTCCTTTATTCCTTCCTTGACCAAGGTATCATTGAGAAGAGTGTTGTTCAGTTTCCACGTGAATGTTGGCTTTCCATTATTTATGTTGTTATTGAAGATCAGTCTTAGGCCATGGTGGTCTGATAGGATATATGGGACAATTTCAATATTTTTGTATCTGTTGAGGCCTGTTTTGTGACCAATTATATGGTCAATTTTGGAGAAGGTCCCATGAGGTGGTGAGAAGAAGGTATATCCTTTTGTTTTAGGATAAAATTTTCTGTAGATATCTGTCAGGTCCATTTGTTTCATAATTTCTGTTAGTTTCACTGTGTCCCTGTTTAGTTTCTGTTTCCATGATCTGTCCATTGATGAAAGTGGTGTGTTGAAGTCTCCCACTATTATTGTGTGAGGTGCAACATGTGCTTTGAGCTTTACTAAAGTGTCTTTAATGAATGTGGCTGCCCTTGCATTTGGAGCGTAGATATTCAGAATTATGATTTCCTCTTGGAGGATTTTACCTTTGATGAGTATGAAGTGTCCTTCCTTGTCTTTTTTGATAACTTTGGGTTGGAAGTCGATTTTATCCGATATTAGAATGGCTACTCCAGCTTGTTTCTTCAGAGCATTTGCTTGGAAAATTGTTTTCCAGCCTTTCACTCTGAGGTAGTATCTGTCTTTTTCCCTGAGATGGGTTTCCTGTAAGCAGCAGAATGTTGGGTCCTGTTTGTGTAGCCAGTCTGTTAGTCTATGTCTTTTTATTGGGGAGTTGAGACCATTGATATTAAGAGATATTAAAGTAAAGTAATTGTTGCTTCCTGTTATTTTTGTTGTTAAAGTTGGCATTCTGTTCTTGTGGCTGTCTTCTTTTAGTTTTGTTGAGGGATTATCTTCTTGTATTTTCTAGGGCGTTGTTCCCATTCTTGTATTGGTTTTTTTCTGTTATTATCCTTTGAAGGGCTGGATTCGTGGAGAGATAATGGGTGAATTTGGTTTTGTCGTGGAATACTTTGATTTCTCCTTCTATGGTAATTGAGAGTTTGGCTGGGTATAGTAGTCTGGGCTGGAATTTGTGTTCTCTTAATGTCTGTATAACATCTGTCCAGGCTCTTCTGGCTTTCATAGTCTCTGGTGAAAAATCTGGTGTAATTCTGATAGGCTTGCCTTTATATGTTACTTGACCTTTTTCCCTTACTGCTTTTAGTATTCTATCTTTATTTAGTGCATTTGATGTTCTGATTATTATGTGTCGGGAGGAATTTCTTTTCTGGTCCAGTCTCTTTGGAGTTCTGTAGGCTTCTTGTATGTTCATGGGCATCTCTTTCTTTAGATTTGGGAAGTTTTCTTCAATAATTTTGTTGAAGATGTTTGCTGGTCCTTTGAGTTGAAAATCTTCATTCTCATCCACTCCTATTATAAGTAGGTTTGGTCTTCTCATTGTGTCCTGGATTTCCTGGATGTTTTGAGTTAGGATCTTTTTGCATTTTCCATTTTATTTGATTGTTGTGCCGATGTTCTCTATGGAATCTTCTGCACCTGAGATTCTCTCTTCCATCTCTTGTATTCTGTTGCTGATGCTGGCATCTATGGTTCCAGATTTCTTTCCTAGGGTTTCTATCTTCAGCGTTGCCTCACTTTGGGTTTTCTTTATTGTGTCTACTTCCCTTTTTAGGTCTAGTATGGTTTTGTTCATTTCTATCACCTGTTTGGATGTGTTTTCCTGTTTTTCTATAAGGACTTCTACCTGTTTGGTTGTGTTTTCCTGTTTTTCTTTAACGACTTGTAACTCTTTAGCAGTGTTCTCCTGTATTTCTTTAAGTGAGTTATTAAATTCCTTCTTTATGTCCTCTACCATCATCATGAGAAATGCTTTTAAATCCAGGTCTACCTTTTCAGGTGTGTTGGGATGTCCTGGACTGGGCGAAGTGGGAGTGCTGGGTTCTGATGATGGTGAGTCGTCTTGGTTCCTGTTAGTAGGATTCTTATGTTTACCTTTCGCCATCTGGCAATCTCTGGAGTTAGTTGTTATAGTTGTCTTTGTTTAGAGATTGTTCCTCTGTTGATTTTGTTACCCTCTATTAGCAGACGTGGGAGACTAGCTCTCTCCTCTGGGTTTCAGTGGTCAGAGCAGTCTCTGCAGGCAAGCTCTCCTCTTTCAGGGAAGGTGCACAGTTATCTGGTGTTTGGACCTCCTCCTGGCCGAAGATGAAGGCCCAAAACAGGATCTTTCTCAGAAGCTGTGCTGCTTTTTCCAGGAAGGTGGCCGGTTGTCTGGAGCCGAAGAAGGTGCCGCCTCAGAAGCTCTCTGGCTCTCGCCTGTCCAAGAAATGGCTGGCCTCTGTATTCCACACCTTCACTCTTGCAGCCTGCCCTCCACGGAGTCCTGGAGCCAAGGAGACTCCCTATGCCGCAGGGGCCTGAGGCACAAACCTCTTGGGCTGGCGGATCCCTGTGCACTCACCAGGAAGGTGGCCGGTTGTCTCCACAATACTTTTTAAAAACCATTTTTATATAATAGAGATTATATAAAATATAAGTAAAAGGTGTGCTCTTTTAGTGCATCCTTAGCTTCATTCCAATAACTCTAGCTTCATCCTCATACCTGTAGCTTTGAAAATGGCTTTCTGTTATTCCAGTTTCCATGTTTCTTAAAGGTTAGCCAAGAATCCTTACTAAGGTAACCATGTAAACAGAACTGAGTGTTCTAGAGTATCTGTAGCTGTCTACCTCTGAATGCTTACCATTACTTGCAGTCCTAAGCTAAACAAAATTTCATGTAGCAAAAACTGTGTCTTTTTGTTGGAAGATTATATTTTATGACTACAGAACTTTCTTTAAGGACATAGAAAGTTAAGCATGGTAACAACACATGGATGAGTTTGTGGCACAGCAGAAAGCCCTAAGGATGCTTAAAAATCAGCCTCTGCTAAGAAACTTGCCCAAGGCTTTTACTTGTTTTTCCCTGGAAGAAGAGGTTACCTATTGTTTATACTGAAGAAAAAACAAAACAAAATCAAAAATTGTACTCTCCAACCAGGAGTGTATAACAGTCAAATATAATTAACAAATGTCACTAATGTCTTTTTTAAGACTAAGTATGAAGACTCAACAGAGAATTGTCTTGTGACACAATAGCAAAATCTTCATGTCTGAATTATTACAACTATTCCAGAATATGAGATTTGTGTTCACCTCATGTAAGTTCTGAACAGTTCAATCTCAAGTAGCATAACTCCTATTGTTTCTGAAAAATTGGTATTATGTACTCCACAAAAGGAAGTGTTGAGATGAGGTTACACAACTCTGAGTCTTTTATACATTACTGATTGGTACACTGGCTTGGGGCAAGTTACTAATGTTTTCCAATTTTCAGTTTCCTCACCTGACAACTTATGGGAAAATAAATGTTTCATAACAGAATTGCTATATAAAATTTCAACATTCATGCAGAAGAAAACTATACTTTAAAATTATACTTTATGTGCAAGTATCCTCACTTATTTATTCATTATCAGCTTACTAATGATAAATAAGTTATGAAGTAGCAGCAAAATAATTTTATGGTTGGGGCTCATCACAACATGAGAAACTGTATTAAAGGTTCACATTAGGAAGGTTGAGAACCACTGCTGTAGGGAGCACATTGTGTATGTATCAGCTGAAAACTGGGCACCTCATGATCACTTCTCTACATTTTGAGAAATGTGGATCTCTGTAATAGTCTTCATGTGTTGTAAATAAATTGATGAGCAGTGAGAGCTATGCTTATCAGTGGGTATAAGCATAAGATTTCAGAATGCACTTAGAAATTTTACTGGTATAGGTAAGTGGCAATAGTCACTTCTCCTTTAGGACCTATGATCTTACCAGCAGTTGGCTAGCTTTACAGTGTGAGACATGAATTCCTTCCTATTTGGCAGTTCTTAAATCCAACTGCATAGCTGTTGATTACTCCTCAAATGCAGGGACAATTATTGTACTACTGGGAATATCTTTCCAAGCCAGTCGCTGTTGTGGTTCATAGGCATTACAGATTGCTAGGACTATTTTTTGCTTCCCCCCTTGGAAGCTTACATAACACCTTTGCATCCTTGCATTATAATAGACATTAGAAAAGGATGTAAATGTCAATTTTGTGTATTGTTCTGAATCTGAAGAAGCAATCAATAAACTCTACAAGAGTATAAATTCTGTCTAGTCAATCTATGTCATCATATCACAGATTCCATTCTACAAAATTGAATGCTTATAGCAGCAAGAAATGCTAAAGAGGTATTACCTTAAAAACTCTCTGCATTTTGGCTTTCGTGGCACATTCCTTTAATCTCAGCACTTTGGGAGGCAGGGGTAAGCAGATCTCTGTAAGTCTAAGGACAGCCTGGTCTCCATAGTCAGGTTTACGATAGCCAGGTATACATAAAAAGACATTATCTCAAAGCAAACTAATAAAGCAAACAAAAATCCATAGCAAACTAAGCATGGTGGTTTGAATATGCTTGGCACAAGGAGCAATACTACTAGGAGGAATGGCCTTGTCTGGGTAGGTATGGTGTTGTTGGAGGAATTATGTCACTGTAGGGGTGGGATTTCAGCCCCTCCTCCTAATTGCCTGGAGACAGTCCTCTCCTGGAGGCCTTCAGTCCAAGATGTAGAACTCTCAGCTCTTTCTGAGCCATGGCTGCCTGGATGCTGACAAGCCCCAGCCTTGATTATACTGGATTAAACTTCTGAATCTATAAGTCAGACTCAAGTAAAGGTTATATCTTATAAAATTTGCCTTGGTCATAGTGTTTCTTCACAGCAATGGAAACCCTAACTAAGACACCAGGAAAGGATGGAAACTCCAAGTTTTAAAGAGCAGGATAAGAATGTGTATAATAAGATGAAAAGATAAAGTATATTTATTTTTACTTGTAGTAAACATTATTTAGCAGTTCTAACTAAGGCAATAAGATGCCAAAAGCATAGAAGATGAAATGGCTCTATGGATAGTTGTGTTTTTGATAAAAGACTTATGATCTGAGTTTGGTTTCTAGGCTACATATAAAGGTAGAAGAAGAGAAGCAGCTGACCAACTGACTCCCCATAATTATCTTCTGACTTCCACACAGGTGCCCTACCACTTAATAATTTTTAAAACACAGTGAAAAGAAAGAAAATGCATATGCATCTTGGTAAACACTAAAAAAATTCTTGTTCTCAGATAAGATAATAGTTTATAGAAAATTCTAATGAATTGAAAAGGATGTGGAACTAATAAGGAATCATAAAATGGTAGATATAGACAGGAACAGGATCGGACCTGGATAAGGCACAGAAGATGTTCCAAAACTTACATTGGAGATGAAAAAATAATGAGGATACAATCAGGATAAAGACCAGATTTGATACCAGGGTATAGCACACCGTTGGGGATAGGGTGAGTTTCACAACTTGCACACAAGCTGCAAACCCAGGATCACACACACAATTGCCATTACCTTTGGTAATCCAACATAGCTACATGGCAAGATGGTATTGCTGATACCACCACATTTTGGACCATAAAGTTAGCAATCTCAAACCAAAATGGAAATTCCCTCCTGTTGACTAGATTTAGTAGTGCCAGAAAGAGTTATGCTTTGCTGTTTGGTCAAAGGAGCTGTAGGACGTAAAACCATGCCAGGAAGTTTGGAAAGGTAGAGCAAGTCAAGAACCAGAGACTCAATGGGTGCATACCTGAGGCTTTGGTGACTCCCAGCTCCCTGCCAAACTACTGACTTGGAACACATGCAATGCTTCTCACATAAGAGGTGTGACTTGGGGTCAAGTAGGCTGAAGACATAGTTCTCCATCCTAATGAGGTGCCTAGAGGCCTGGAAGGCTTATCCAATAAGCTTCCTTTCCCAGATATTCCTTCCTTTCAAAAGATATTTAATCTCAGGCCCACCCTGTGAAGTGGGCATAGTTTTACACATCCAGTTTCTGCCATGACAATAAACTGGTTAGAAATACTAACTGTCTCTTTACATCAGGATCCGCCATGGGGAGCCATGGAGAAGACCTTTGCCTACAGAGGCACACACAGCCTAGTGTCCCTTAGAAGGCCTCTGTGCTCTCAGCCACCACTACCACCAAGCCTGACACAGACAAGCTAAGGACCATCTGTGCTGGCACAATCGCCCCACCCCCAACCTCAACCCCAACCCCTGCTGCCCCCTACAGGCTAGATTCTGTCCCCAGCTAGCAGCTCCCAACTACTTTCTCTGCTCTTCTCTGACTCCCAGTGGTGCCTGGGTGTCTAAGAGCCTGAGAACCCCACAATCTAGCCTCAATTCAAGGCACGGGACCCTGGAGCCAGCTCCAGATTTCCCACATCTCAGACTGCACTTTCCCACCCCCAGAGTATTACCTAGGTGCTTCCTTACAGCCCAACACCCACCCCAGTGATGGTATGGGATAAAAGCAGTCAAACTCCCCTTATTCTGCCTCCCCAACCAGCTTTGCCCTGTGGCAGAGTGGATTTGGACCAACAACTCTACAAGACACTTGTTTTTGTAGTGGGTGGCATGCAATGAAGATTTGCCTGACTGGTCAAAGTGTTGAGAAGAAGAGACTGAGTATTCATCCTTAGATGGAACATCTTTTGTCAACTACACTGTCTGCCCTAATAAAGCTCTGGGAACATTGTAGAATAAGAAAGCAGCAGAAAGAGTATAAAAGCTGGAGTATTTGAAAGAATGCTGTGAAATAGTGCTTTCTGGACATGGTACAGTTAATATAGCCATAAACTCAGCCAATGTGGTGACATGTTCTGGATCTGCACAATAACAAGCAATCCAAAAATCCAACATAGATGGAGGAGCTCTCAAAGCCTTATTGAGGGGCTAATGGAAGTTCATGAGTGATGGAACAGGAGAATTGTTCTCTTTTAGCACTAGTAAAATTTTTGTACTAGTAAATTATGTACTAGTAAAATGTGCAAAGGGAGGAAGGGACCTGGGAAGGAATGTGGATGGGCGGGAGGGGGAACCTGACCAAAGATAGTTTGCTACTAGCACGAATTCACTTGTGAAATATTTCTTATGGGAGAACTGTGTATTTAGCAATAATCCAGGGCCTGCTTGCTACCACCAATTTAACAAAGCAATTTGGTATAATTAATAACATTGGTCCATCAAGAATTAACCATGAATCTAAGATTTGAGGAGTTTTCACTTGTGCTAATCAGTAGGCTCAAACTTCATAGCACAGATGAAGCTTTTCTATGTGGAAGACACGAAGTTCATGTTTCTTCAATCAGGTGTCTCAAAAACTTTCCTTTAAACAGCTACTTAATGGGACTTCATGCAGGAAGCATTGTCATATGCAACACAGGTCATTCTGACTATTCTGAATACAGTAATAGCAGTCCACTGGAAAGGGGGAAATTAGAAGAACCCAGCACAAGAGAATTTAATGGACTAAGCATTATAGCATTATAAAAGCTATATGCCATCATTTTGCTAAAGATCATTTATACAACTGTATACAAATTTAAGGAATATATATATATATATATATATATATATATATATATATATATGAAGAAAATAGAGGTTTTTTTTACAGAGTCTTCCAAAACTGCCAAAGTTATAGAATGAAATTTCCATGTCTAGAGATGAATTGATAAGCCTGTTTTCCTAGCACCAAACTGCCACACTAACTCTGGGAACTTAGGGAGTCAAAATCAGTGGCAGACAAAAAAATTTGCCATTCAATAATGCTTTATTAAATGCATTAATAAATGAATGAATTAGAATGAGTAAATGAAATAAAGTAATTCATGAGTGGATGAGTCTGTAAATCTAACATTTAATTACTTAAGGAAAACATAGCTCTTTTAATTACAGTGTAATGGTAACATAGTGCTCTACCGGGGTGGGGTTGGGGATTGAAATTCAACACTGATTCTAAAGCTTAATTTTTTTCTAAATGTAACTAGGTACTAATCTTTTTCTTTTCTTTTTCTACTTTTCATTGTGTGTGTATGCATGGATGTGTGTGTACAAATGCATGCTTGCATGTGTGTGTGTCTGTGTCTGTATGTGCCAACAGATTATGTCAGTTATCTTCTTACCCCCTCCAAATCATAGCTCTCCAATTTGGCTAGAATGTCTAACCAGCAAGTTTCCAGTATATTCATGTCTTCATTTTGTAGCACTTCTATTATAGGAGAATGTTGCCATTCTGGAATTTTATTTGAGTGCTGGGGAATTCAAATTCAAGTCCTTATGTTTGTCTAGTAAACACTTTACACACTGAGCCATCACCCTGTACCTTATTTCATGTAACCCGGGATACCTTCAGACTTGTTATGTAGCAGAGGATGACCTTGAACTTCTAATGATGCTCCAGTTTTTACCTGCAGAGGGCCCATATTATAGGTACAAAGCATCACTAACATGTTTTACTTTTTTTAAATGCAGTAGGAATCTTTCCCAAGGTTCCCTGCATGCTAAGCAAGCATTTTACCAATGGTCATATTTCTAGCCTGACTTAGTTTTAGTAAGATTTAGTATCTTTTAAAAAATTTTATTGCTGTATTATTGTATCAGTTGCCTTTCTGTTGCTGTGATAAAACATCATGACCAAAAGTCTCTTATGGAAGAAGTTATTTTGGTGTACTGTTGGATAAGGGTTCCAGCTGGCTAAGAGTCTCTCCTGGCAGGAAGGCATGGTGGCAAGTAGCAGCTACAGCAGCAGGAAGAGGAAGATGTACTACAAGCACAAAGCAGAGAGAGTGAATCAAAATAGCACAAAGCTTTTAATTTCAAACTCTGCCCTCTTTCACATACTTCCTCTTGCCAGGCTGTACCACTGAAACATCCAAAACCAGGGCCAACAAAGGGACCAAGTGTTCAAGACTATAGGGGATCTCATAGAAACTACCATACCTATTCATTATAAAAAGTATTGTGTCTTGTGATGACAATTTCTTTAAGATAAAGCATGTAAATTTACAATATTTATTCCCCTTACTCTTCCTTTATATTCCTCTCCTCCCATTCCTATTATGCTTCTTGCCTCTAGTTTCTTTTCTGCTTTCATATTGCAAATATAAAACAGCAGTATGTATCTACATAAAATATGTGATCCATAATTAAAGAAAACTTAGCTTACAGAGCCTTGATGGTTTTGTTAATATAATGATATCCAGTTGAATTTTTTATGCAAACATCATTATTTCAATATTATTTACCACTGAATAAAAGTCATTTTCTTTTCATTTATCCATTGATAAACATCTAGACTGGTTTGCTTTTTTGGTTATTGTGACTAGTAAAATTACAAATATGGATGTGAAAATACCTCTATGGTATGTTCATTTCAAAACAAAGAACAGTATACAATGCTTATTCATAGGCATTCAAAGCTGGTAATTTTTCCTTCTGTTATGATTGTTTTTACTACTACAAATGAAAAATTTGAGAGTAATACTAATTTCTAATAGGACATCAATGTTAGTATTGAATGGTTGCTTATTAAAATAACTAAAGATGGAGTTTAGCATGGCCTCACTTCTTCTCTGAGTCTTTGTTAGTCTTACTTTTCCTATTTTACACACGTTATAGACCAGTTTTAATATACTTTGAGTATTTGCATTTACAATATAGTTCATTAGCAAAGAAAAGTCCTCTAGCATAGCAAGGCTTTATCATTAGAAGCAAACTGATAAAATCAAAGTTACACTATAAAATTGAGCAAATCCAGTCATCTGATATCGATATTGTTAGGAATTATATTGTATAATTACAAAATTATCCTCGGTAAGAAAAGCACAATGAACTCATACGAATTTATAAACTTTCTGTTTCTCATTATTTTGAATAATTTATAACCTCAAGGTTGACTAATCATATACATAATTGTACAAGTTGTCATATTTTGTTTTCAAATTTTCAATAACTTTTTACAGTTTTCTTCCAAATTGAAGTATATTTCTTGTTCCATTTCGATTTTACTTTGAATTCCACACTCAAGTAGCAGTAAAATATTCAAATTAATTACCCTGTGTCAGACTTCAATTTCAACCAATTCTTTGTATATAAGTATTTAGGCTTTTCAAGTGACTTATAACACCAAAGTGTTTAAAATCCTTAAAAACACTTTCAGTTTGTTAAATTCCCAGGAAATCTATATAAAATACTTATGCCTCCCTTGACATCTTTTCACAAGTTTATATTTTCAAGGGACCAAAGCTGCAATTCTAATAGTTATTAGGATTTAAGAACTTATTTAGTAATTGAAAATGCCTTAAAATATTTAAAGTCTCAAAGGTAGAACTGAAAGCTTAACATTATTTCTACAATGTATACCACAAATATGTAATTATTTTGGATTGTAACATTTGATACATTAAATCATCTCTCAGGAACTGTAAGCCACTACTCTTGAATGACCAAAAGGTCATCTTGTAAATACAGATATTAAACAGACTGGCTTTGGCAAGAAGTCAAAAAAAAAATCATCCAGTGTTTATTCTGAAAATGCAGTAGAAAGTAATAATTCCTTGAGGGCTGACTGATTATCCTCTCAGAATAAGATTGATATATAATAAAAATATTGATATCAAATGAGAAAATCAAAAATATACTTTGAAATTCTTAATTTGAAGAATAATGTAACATCTATAACTGTGTTGAAATTATAGTTATTATATGTGTTCCCACTGCAGTTTAAATTTTAAATTAGCTTAACACATAGTTTATAAAATACTATTTAGAAACATTTAATTTTACCCATAAAATCTTAAAACATTAACAATAAAAATTATTAGTATAATCCTTATTAACAGGAGACCAATGAATTGTCATGAAATCCCATAGGTCATGTCAGTATATTAGAAGAGAAAAACAAGCCTTCTGCCTCTTTACTGGATTCAGAAACAGAAACATTCACATAATCAGGAGAAAAACGTATGTTTTATCAGCAAAAAACTTTTCCATTTACTATTGTAATATCAGAAAAGATAATTACTTCATAAAATGCACCAATGAAATGTACCAAAATATTATACTATTCCAACATTATTTGATGTTCAATGCTACCGCCTAATGAGCCATTTAATGAAAGTTATTTAAACACTGACTATTTAGAGTTAAGATCAGTAACAGTTTCTTCAAGTTCACAAGAGTACTCCTATGAAAAGCTTCCAAAAAGTGAAGAATGAAAAATAGTTTGAGAAAGAAATAAATATAAATCAATAATAACAGAAAACCCTCATGAATTTCCCAAGTGACGGGCTTGGTGACAGTTTTAGTTGTGTCAACTATTGCAATCAAATATGATTGATGAAATACAATGTGATGTGTCTGGTATAATGCATCTAAAGGGAAATACTAATCATGAGGAAAGTCAGCTCAGAACAACAACCAAAAAATACAAACTGGAAAGCCTGTCTGCTGGATGCTATGAATACATTTTTCTCCCAAAAGAAGCAAACAATTTTTAAAGTGCAAACATAATGTGCACCTTTACATATGACCAACTATTTAATTCTGATATTTTTATATATTCTAATGGAATTGGCAAGCAAACAGATAGTCCTCTAGTAGAAGTTGTGAAAATCAAATCTTCCTAAAACCCTCAGTAAGGCGTTTCTTTTACAAATATGAGAATAAATCTGAGAGTTTTGCTAAAAAAAAAAAAAGTAACAAAACATGATGATGCTGCCAGTAGGAGGATTTGTATATAACCATCAAAATTATCCTCTGTCAACATTTTCAGTGTTTCTATAAAGTTTTCACATTCTGTCCATATCTATATTCATTGTAACTTTTAGAGTGACTTTATATAGATATCAAAATATTACCACTCAATGTCTGTGATATCATAATGACATGTAAATTTTAATGGCTATATAAGTTAACTTTCGAGAAGATGTCAAATACAAAAAAAAAAATAGCGTATGTAAGAAACCTAAAATAGATAAATTCATGAGCTTACTTCAGACCTGTTTAATAGAATTCCTGAAATTCCCTATTATTATAACTTATTTTATTAACTTACAGGCATAGAGTTTAGGAATAGAAAACAGATAACAAGTAAGTAGATACATTATTTGAGGAATTGACATTATGCTGTTCTTTCCATGCAAGACACTATTTGGTGTCTACCCAACAAATATCTTCTTACTAGTTTCTCAAATATATTAAATAAAAATTACTAGATTTCAAGAAAAGAGGTCCTGTCTTTACATTACTGTTAGCCATGTGATCTACTTTTGTACAGTAAAGTAAGGATAACTTTCCCAAGTAAGAAACACTAGAAAAATGATCTCTTCCTAGCTACAAAATAAGCATGAAAAAGGGGAAATCAAATCTACACCATCATGTTATCTGCCTTTCAGCACATGTATATGTGGAATGAATATCATATTTGGTGCTATTTGTTTATGGGGAAAAATTTAAAAGTATAAATTTTCCTTAAATTCCTTATAAGGAAAGATATTTATTACGACCAAGATGAGACTCTAGTGTCAATAGCACATTCTTTTTTTGTTTTATATTTCGGCAAAGAAATCTTAGTCAAACCATAATAAATGACCATTTTATTTCTTATAGCCAGCATCCTTAATTTTTTTTTATTTTCTCATCTTAGCTTTGACTTTTTAAGTGTATTATTACTTTTCTATTGTGTTTATAAAACACTGTGACTGATGCAACTTGTAAAGGAAAGGATTTGTTTGGGTTTCAAGTGCAGAGTATTCATGATTGTATAGCTAAGGTAGCAAATGAGTGGCTGGAGCCACAGTTGGGCGCTCTCATCTTAAATCACAACCAAGAAGCAGAAAGCTTGCTCTTTACATGGAGGAGTCATTTCTAAACCTCAAATCCTGCCCTCAGTGATTTGCTTCTCTAGCAAGGTCACACCTCTTAAGCTTACCCAAACAGTGCCATAAACTGGGGACGAAACATTCTGTAGTCCAAGAGTATAGGGAACATCTCATTTCAAGCACAAGGGTCCATATATGATATTGAGGGTTTTCAAAATAAGGCAATAAAATTCTCACATGGTTCCATTATAGTTAAATGACACAAAAATCATGAGAATAGTAACATGATAAATAGCGGAGAATGAATAGAAAGTCATTAGGAACTGGAGTGGAGAACTATGTGAAGCATAGAGAATAAAGTAGGGAAGATTTCAGGTTTTGGTACGAACTGAATATACCGTGTAATTATAACAGATGTACTATTTTACTTGAAAACTTTGGATGGTGTCACAAGTCGCTTATCACATCGATTACAAATAGATGATTCTCAGGCTGTTCTGACTGATAATTAAATATTTGAACGTTAACCATGAAGAGTGGACAAATAATAAAAACTGTTTCAAGAAATGCCTCCCTAATAAATTTTAGTACAGTTCAACCTTGAAGGAAAATTCTAAATAAAAGGAACATGGAAGGTATTTTTACCTACTTTGTTGGAAATTCTTCATGATTTATGGAATCCAAACAGAACAATTGTATTCCATCTACAAATTGCTTTGGTCTGTCTCAAAAATTTCTGCCTTCAACAATCCATTAAGTAAATTGCATTTCCCTTAGGACCATCTTATATGTATTTCTTTTGAAAGAATTCAAAAGCAATAATTTGATGTATATATGTTATGTTAAAACATTTAGCTAAAATTTAACATGAAAAAGTAAATTAAAATAGATACTGAGACATGTTATTAAAGTTGGAAGAATGATGATAAGCTAAATATCTCATTTTGTCATCATAAATTAATAGTTTTAACACATGGTATTTTGAAATTCTAAACCACAATAGAAACCTTTTTTCTTAAAAAAATTAACCATATTTATTTGTTTCATTTTTATCATGCATTAAGAAAACAAGAAAAAGTCCACCAGTTTTCAGAGACATTCTTTATATATATATTTTTTTAACTGCAGACAGTTTCACTGACAAATTGCTTACTCTCACGTAGTTTTTATACTAATACGTTTTTTAGTAATGCAAATCTCTAAAATGAACTTAATTTTAAATATTCTTTAAAAGTAGTAATTTTCAAATTATTATACAATTATTATTTTCTGAATTTTATCGCTGTAGATATTTTTGAAACTTATATTTATAAAATAATACAATAGAAATGATTAAATCAAGTAATATTTGTCAACATTTTCTTAATATTAACATACAAAAAGTGAAATGTATTTGATTATAGATAGTCAAAACACACCATACATCTTCTACCTTCATACTGACATAATATACTGTTGTTGTGATGGTACTATTTCTTTGATATGCTATGTGAAATATAATTTTCTGCTAGGTCTAGCTTATGCAAGTTCTCTCCTTTGTAGCAAACACTACACATCTATACTGTTTATACTCTACCAGGTATCTCTAAGAATTTTTCTTAAGATAGATTTTAGTTATAACTTACATTGTCACTCTACTTGAAAATAAAAATGCCAGCAAAGAAGTTTTAATTATACTCAGTTTTATTTTTAATACTTGGAACACAGAGCAGGGATAAGTACACCGAGCAACAGAAATTCAAGGTACTCTGACCTGATCACTACAGTTTATAACTATGCATGGAAATGTCACATTGTAACCTTTAGCTGTGGATAATTTCTATGTCAATTAATAATAATAATAAAAATAGGTGATGGTATAGATCATTGGTATAATGAGATTAACATCCATGTGGTCTTTAGTCCCATCCCAAGCTTCCAGCAATAATAATAATACTGATGATAATAACAATAGTAATATATTGAGGCTCATATATTTGAATCATATTTTCTACATGTCTAGAATTGGAAATTTTTGAATTTTAATATTACAAGTTGCTGCCATTAGATTGAATTCTCATTGGTAACAAGGTTGTTAGAATCTTCAAGTGAGTTTTGCTGTATCAAAATAATAAGTTAGGCAATAGGGGAGTAAAAATAAATTCTTAAATATGGGTTTGGGCAAGTGATACCTACCTTGAATCTCAGTAGTTAGAAGACAGGAGCCAGAGGATCTCTATGAGTTTCAGTACCAGACTTGGTGACTTACAGGCTGATAAAGGATACATAGACAAACCCTGTTTCAGTAAATAAAATAAAGCAGAAAGTAAGTTAAATTAAATGTATGCAATATTTGTGTGATCTAGAACAGTCACAAAGCATGAATGCACAATTAAAATAAGCTTTGTCTGTATGCAATACAATTACATGAAAATGCTAATTTTGTAGAAACATGTGGAGGAATATTAATTCAGCAACATGGTGTTCTGGTAAGAGATCACATTTTCTGCATCTGTGTGATCAGGCTGCAATGCAGGCATCCCCTGGATTGTAGCGTAATATGACTGGAAGCCAGAGAAGCCTTTAAATCCCAGGGGCCAGAGGCAAGCAGATCTCTGAATTCAAGGGCAGCCTGGTGCAGAGCAAGTTCCAGGTACAGAAAAGCCAAGGTCCAGGGGAGGTGGTATGTGTGTTTAATTCCCAAACTAAGGAGTCAGTTGTGGGACAGTGCAGTGAAGTTGAGGGGGCAGGTTAGGTGGTAGCAATTCAGTTTACAGAGTTCAGAAGCAGTTGGGGTTTTTGTTTGTTTGTTTGTTTGTTTGTTTTGTACAGGTATTGTTTTACAGACAGGTCACAGAAAGAACAACCAAGACACAGGTGAAGACAGAATGAGCCGGAGAATGATATGAAGCCCAAAGATTATAGCAGATTGCTAGAGTTAGTTTGAGGCCAAGCAGAACAATAAAATGAGAAGCCAAGAGAAGCCAGTTTGAAGCAGTTGGCTTGGAGAGGAGTTTGAGCCAGAACAGCTAAGTTGAATCATCTAGCCAGAGTTCAGAAAGAGACAGAAAGGGCAATTGTATTCATCAGTCAGCTTTCAAGATAACAATGACATCAGATGAATAAAAGTTACCTTTACAGAAATGCAGTTTTCCTTTTGAAATTATTATTTTACAGGCATGAGTATTTGGCTTCATGTATGTCTGTGAACTGCATATGTGCCTGGGTGTACATCATTCCATAGAATTGGAGTTAGGGATGTTGTGAGCTGCTGGATAGGTGCTGAAAAACAAACCTGGATACTCTTTATCACTGGGAAATCTCTTCAGTCCTGCAATGTTTTCTTCCAAACCCTGCATGGAAGGGACAGTATAACATTGTTCCTTGCTCCTGGAACAGAGACAGAAGGGTGTGGGCCTCTACGAGAGTTGATAGATGCTAGATGTGATGCTTGTTAAAAACCACATATATTTTACTTCAATTTCCTCCTTTGGGAAATAGTCTCCCTGCTAAGGTTATCAGGGAATATCTACTTTGCCAAGGTTAGCTAATATGATAATCAAAGAAATCATGAGTCTGGGAGGCAAGGGTATATCTGAAGTCTCAGCAAAATGGTAGAACACTGTGACCGTCAAGACAGCCCTTAAACATGTGGAAAAGGACTCTGAAAGCATGAATAAAAATATATATATAATTTCTCAACTATACAAAATATAAGGATGCAATATGAATTATATGAGGAGCTTCCCAGAACTAAAATAACAAAGGCAGCTGCACTATGAGCTAGCTTGTCAGATATATACATAGGCAGACAGATACAAAGGCAGGCAGATTCTTGAGTTCCAGTCAGTGTGGGACAGAGCAAGTTTGGACCCACACATAGTGGGAATGGTAATTTTAGGATGGGATTCCACCCAGCTAAACTTACTGCCTTTACTTACAAAAGCAAGCAGATATTCATTTGCAATTTTTAAAAGAAAAGTGCTTGCTGTCTTTTTCTAAGACTGGGGGAACTGGGGTCATGGAATCCTGATTCATGGGATAATCAAAAGGTAACCTGGAGTAAATGGCTGAATTGCTATGTAAATGAAAGCCTATACCTTGGTCTTGAAGAGCTGAGCTGTCTGAAGGTCTCCAGCAAAAAGCTGCAGCAGATCACAGGCCATCAACTTGTACTCCATGATTAAACAACCCCTTCCTACAGGAACCCTTCTCCAAGCCCAGGATGCTCCTTGGCAGTTTTCTCTGGAATATAAATTTAAAACATACTTTTCACCTTTAAATTTAGTCCTGCTCCTTCTCCTACCTCTCCCCTCCTCCTCTTCCTCTTCTTTTTCCACCTCATCTCAACTCTTATCTTGTTCTATTCTTTTTCTTCTACTATCCCTCTTCTTTCTCTTCATCCTCTTCTTCTTCTAACAGGTTCTTACCATTTATTCCTTACTGTCTTAGAACTTGCAGTATCTGCAGTAAAGGCAATGTTCATCTTAAATTCACAGTTACTTCTGCCCCTGCTTTGAGTGCTGGGCTTAGAATGTCTTTGGAAGTTTCATATATTTATATAATGTATGATTATGCCCATCCAGTATTACCTCAAACTATAATAGTATACCCTACCTGACCCCCAGGTTCATGTACTCTTTCTACTTATTTTGGTATTTATAAATCCTGAGCCCAAATAATGCTGCCTATGTGCACACGGGTATATGTTTATCCAGTGGTACACAAACAACCTAAAATCATCCATGATTACAATGGAGAATGATACTTCCTCCCTAACAAACACTATCTGCCAATAGCTCCTTTTACAAGAACAAGGCCTATGGGTGTTGCCAGAAATTTTAAAAAGAGCAGCAAGTCCCCATTCTATACCCAGCTACTCTCTGCCCTATCAGTCCTACTAGCCAGTTTTTTTTTCACACCAAATATTCTTATATTTGGTATAATTGGTAAACATGAAAAGAGTCCAAGCCCCATGCATGTTACTCATTTTCTTTTTTTTAATTAGATATTCTTCATTTACATTTCAAATGCTATCCCCAAAGTCCCCTATACCCTCCTGCCATGCTGCTCCTCAACCCACCCACTCCTGCTTCCTGGCCCTGGCATTCCCCTGTAATGGGGCATATGATCTTTGCAAGACCAAGGGTCTCTCCTCCCATTGATGGCCGACTAGGCCAAACTCTGCTACATATTCAACTAGAGACATAGCTCTGGGGGGGTATACTGGTTAGTTCATATTGCTGTCCCTCCTATAGGGTTGCAGACCCCTTTAGCTCCTTTGGGTACTTTCTCTAGCTCTTCCATTGGGGGCACTGTGATCCGTCCAATAGATGACTGTGAGCATCCACTTCTGTATTTTTCAGGCACTGGCATAGCCTCACAAAGGAGAGCTATATCAGAGTCCTGTCAGCAAAAACATTATGACATATGCAATAGTGTCTGGGTTTGGTGGTTATATATGGGATGGATCCCCGGGTGGGGCAGTCTCTGGATGGTCCTTCCTTTCATCTCAGCTCCTAACTTTGTCTCTGTAACTCCTTCCATGGTTATTTTGTTTCCTATTCTGAGGAGCAAAGTATCAACACTTCCTTCTTCTTGAGTTTCATGTGTTTTGCAAATTTTATCTTGGATATTCTAAGTTTCTGGGCTAATATCCGCTTATCAGTGAGTGCACATAATGCATGTTCTTTTGTGATTGGGTTACCTCACTAAGGATGATATCTCCAGACCCATGCATGTGCCTAAGAATTTCATAAATTTATTGGTTTAATTGCTGAGTAGTACTCCATTGTGTAAATATACCACATTTTTTGTATCCATTCCTCTGTTGAGGGGCATCTGGGTTCTTTCCAGCTTCTGGCTATTATAAATAAGGCTGCTATGAATATAGTGGAGCATGTGTCCTTATGACAAGTTCAAACATCTTCTGGGTATATACACAGGAGAGGTATTGCTAGATATTCCAGTAGTATTATGTCCAATTTTCTGAGGAACTGCCAGACTGATTTCCAGAGTAGTTGTACCAGCTTGGAATTCCACCAACAATGGAGAAGTGTTTCTCTTTCTCCACATCCTCACCAGTATCTGCTGTCACCTGAATTTTTGATCTTAGCCATTCTGACTGGTGTGAGGTAGAATCTCAGGGTTGTTTTGATTTGCATTTCCCTGATAATTAAGGATGTTGAACTTTTTTTTTCAGGTGCTTCTCAGTCATTTGGTATTCCTCAGTTGAGAATTCTTTGTTTAGCTCTGTATCCCATTTTTAATAGGGTTATTTGATTTTCTGGAGTCTATCATCTTGAGTTCTTTATATATATATTGGATATTAGTCCCTTATCTGATTTAGGAATGGAAAAGGTCCTTTCCCAATCTGTTGGTGGCCTTTTTGTCTTATTGACAGTGTCTTTTACCTTACAGAAGCTTTGCAATTTTATAAGGTCCCATTTGTTGATTCTTGATCTTACATCAAAAGCCATTGGTGTTCAGTTCAGGAATTTTTCCCTGTGCTCATATGTTTTAGGCTCTTCCTCACATTCTCCTCTATAAATTTTAGTGTCTCTGGTTTTTTGTGGAGGTCCTTGCTCCACTTGGACTTGAGCTTTGTACATGGAGATAAGAGTGGGTCAATTTGTGTTCTTTGACATGCTAAAAACCAGTTGAGTTGGCAAAACTTGTTGTAAATATTGTCTTTTTTCCCACTGTACGGTTTTAGATCCTTTGTCAAAAAGATTAAGTGACCATAGCTGTTTGTGACCCTATATGTGGGTTCATTTCTGGGTCTTCAATTCTATTCCACTGGTCACTGTACCAATACCATATGGTTTTTATGACAATTGCTCTGTAGTATACCTTGAGGTCAGGGATGGTGTTTCCCCCAGTTCTTTTATTGTTGAGAACAGTTTTAGCTATTCTGGGGTTTGTTTTGTTTTTTTGTTTTTTGGGTTTTGGTTTTTTGTTTTTTGGTTTTTGGTTTTTTTTGTATTCTAGATGAATTTGCAAATTACTCTTTCTAACTCTGTGAAGAACTGAGTTGGAATTTTGATATGGGTTACATTGAATAGGTAGATAGCTTTTGGCAAATGGACATTTTTACTATATTAATCCTGCCAGTCAATGAACACAGGAGATCTTTTCATCTTCTGAGAACATCTTTGATTTCTTGAATTTCTTATCATGCAGATTTTCACTTGCTTAGTTAGATATTTTATATTATTTATGACTATTGTGAAGGTTGCTGTTTCCCTAAATACTTTCTTAGCCTGCTTATCTTTGTGTAGAGGAAGGCCACTGAGTTGTTTGAACTAATTTTATATCTACCCACTTTGCTGAAGTTGTTTATCAGGCTTAGGAGTTCTCTGGTAGAATTTTTTGATTCACTTATATATACTCTCATATTATCTGCAAACAGTGACACTTACACTTCTTCCTTTCTAGTTTGTACCCCATTGATCTTTTGTTGTCTAATTTTTCTGACAAGGACTTCAACACTATATTGAACTGGTAGAGAGAGAGTCAGCAGTCTTGCCTAGTCCTGATTATATAGGGATTGCTTCAAGTTTCTCTCCATTTAGATTTTGGCTACTGGTTTGGTGTATATTGCTTTTGCTATGTTTAGTTATAGACCTTGAATTCTTGATTTTTCCAATACTTTTATTATGAACGGATGTTGGATTTTGTCAAATGCTTTCTCAGCATCTAATGAAATGATCATGTGTTTTTTGTCTTTGAGTTTGTTTATATAGTGGATTACATTGATGGACTGCCGTATATTGAACCATCCCTGCATCCTTGGGATGATGCCTACTTGATCATGATGGATGATTGTTTTCGTGTGTTCTTGGATTCAGTTTGCGAGAATTTTATTGAGTATTTTTGCATTGATATTCATAAGGGAAATTGGTCTGAAGTTCTCTTTCTTTGTTGGGTCTTTGTTTGGTTTAGGTATCAGAGTAATTGTGGCTTCATAGAAAAAAATGGGTAGAGTACCTTTCGTTTCTATTTTGTGAAATAGTGTGAAGAATATTGGTATTAGGTCTTCTTTGAAAGTTTGATAGAACTCTACACTAAACCCATCCGATCCTGGGCTTTTTTTGGTTGGGAGGCTCTTATTGACTGTTTCTATTTCTTAAGGGGTGTGGGACTGTTTAGATCAAGAATCTGATCCTGACTTAACTTTGATGCCTGGAATCTGTCTAGAAAATTGTCCATTTCGTCCAGGTTTTCCAGTTTGGTTGAGTATAGGCTTATGTAGTAGGATCTGATGAGGTTTTGGATTTCCTCTGATTCTATTGTTATGTCTCCCTATTCATTTCTGATTTTGTTAATTAATGTACTGTCTCTGTGCCCTCTAGTTTGTCTGGCAAGTGTTTATCTATTTTATTGATTTTCTCAAAGAACCATCTCCTAGTTTGGTGGATACTTTGTATTGTTCTTTTTATTTCCATTTGGTTGATTTCAGCCCAGATTTTGATTATTTCCTGGCATCATCTCCTCTTGGGTGAATGTGCTTCTTTTTTTTCTAGATTTTCAGGTGTACTGTCAAGCAGGTAGTATATGCTCTGTCCAGTTCCTTTTTAGAGGCACTCAGAGCTATGTTTTCCTTTAAGCAATGCTTTCATTGTGTCTCATATGTTTGCATATGTTGTGGCTTCATTTTCATTAAACTTTATAAAGTCTTTAATTTCTTTATTTATTTCTTCCTTGACCAAGTTATCATTGAGTAGAGTGTTGTTCAGCTTCCATGTGTATGTGGGTTTTCTAGTATTTTATGTTGTTATTGAGGATCAGCCTTAGTCCGTAGTAATCTGATAGGATGCATGGGATTATTTCAATCTTCTTCTATCTTTCGAGGTCTGTTTTGTGACCAACTATATGGTCAATTTTGGAGAAGGTACCATGAGGTGCTGAGAAGAAGGTATATCCTTTTGTGTTAGAATAAAATGTTCTGTAGATATCTGTTAAATCCATTTGTTTCATAACTTCTATTAGTTTCACTGTGTCTCTGTTCAGTTTCCGATTCCATGGTCTGTCCAATGATGAGACTGGGGTGTAGAAGTATCCCAGTATTATTGTGGGTGGTGCTATGTGTGTTTTGAACTTTGGTAGAGTTTTTTTTTTTTTTTTTTTTTTTTTTTTTTATGAATGTGGTCCCCTTGCATTTGGAGTATAGATGTTCAGAATTGAGAGTTCATCTTGGTAAATTTTACCTTTGTGTCCCTCCTTATCTTTTTTGATAACTTTAGGTTTAATGTCGATTTTATTCGATATTAGAATGGCTACTCCAGCTTGTTTCTTGAGATACTTTGCTTGAAAAATTGTTTTCCAGCCTTTTTCTCTGTGGTAGTGTCTGTCTTTGTCACTGAGGTAGATTTCCTGTATGCAGCAAAATATTGGGTCCTGTTTTATGTAACCAGACTGTTAGTCTATGTCTGTTTATTGGGGAATTGACTCCATTGGGGAGGGGAGGGTATGGGGAACTTTCGGGATAGCATTTGAAATTTGAAATGTATATAAAGAAAATATCTAATAAAAATAATAAAATAAAAAAATAAATTAATTAATTAATTAAAAAAGATATATTAAGGAAAGACATTGTTGCTTCCTGTTATTTTTGTTGTTAGAGTTGGAATTTTTTTCATGTGGTTATCTCTTTTAGGTTTGTTGAAAGAATACTTCGTTGCCTTTTCTGGAGTATTGTTTCCCTCCTTGTGTTGAATTTTTTCCTTTATTATCCTTTGAAAGGCTGGACTTGTGGAAAGACATTGTGTAAATTTGGTTTTGTCATGGAATACCTTAGTTTCTTCATCTATGGTAATAGAGATTTTGCTGAGTATAGTAGCCTGCGCTGGCATTTGTGTTCTTTTAGGTTCTGTGTGACATCTGCCCAGGAACTTCTGGCCTTCATTATCTCTTGGGAGAAGTCAGGTGTAATTCTGATAAGGATGCCTTTATATGTTACTTGACCTTTTTTCCTTACAGTTTTTAATATTCTTTCTTTGTTTTGTGCATTTGGTGTTTTGATTATTATGTGACAGGAGGAATTTCTTTTCTAGGCCAAACTATTTGGAGTTCTATAGGCTTCTTGTATGTTCATGGGGTTCTCTTTTTTTAGTTTAGGGAAGTTTTCTTCTATAATTTTGTTGAAGGTATTTACTGGCCATTTAAGTTGGTAATCTTCTTTCTCATCTTTTCCTATTATCCTTAGGATTGGTATTCTCATTGTGTCCTGGATTTCCTGGATATATTGGGTTAGGACCTATTTTTTTTCACATTTTCTTTGTTTTTTTTTTTTTTTGTCAATGTTTTCTTTGGTATCTTCTGCACCTGAGATTCTTTCTTCTATCTCTTGTATTCTGTTGGTGATGTTTGCATCTATGGCTCCTGATATCTTTTCTAGGTTTTCTATCTCCAGAGTTGTCTCCCTTTGTCATTTTTTTTTTGTTTGTTTCTACTTCCATTTTTAGGTCTTGGATAGTTTTGTTCAATTCTTTCACCTGTTTGGATGTGTTTTCCTGTAATTCTTTAAGGGATTTCTGTGTTTCCCCTTTAAGGGCTTCTACCTGTTTACTTGTGTTCTCCTGTATTTCTTTTTTTTTTTTTTTTTTTTTTTGTCTTTACATTTTTTTATTACGTATTTTCCTCAATTACATTTCCAATGCTATCCCAAAAGTCCCCCACACTCTCCCCCCACTCCCCTATCCACCCATTACCATTTTTTAACCCTGGCATTCCCCTGTACTGGGGCATATAAAGTTTTCCTGTCCAATGGGCCTCTCTTTCCAGTGATGGCCAACTAGGCCATCTTTTGATACATATGCAGCTAGAGTCAAGAGCTCCTGGGTACTGGTTAGTTCATAATGTTGTTCCACCTATAGGATTGCAGATCCCTTTAGCTCCTTGGGTACTTTCTCTAGTTCCTACATTGGGGGCCCTGTGATCCATCCAATAGCTGACTGTGAGCATCCACTTCTGTGTTTGCTAGGCCCCGGCCTAGTCTCACAAGAGACAGCTATATCACAGTCCTTGCAACAAACGCTTGCTAGTGTATGTAATGGTGTCATCGTTTGGACGCTAATTATGGGATGGATCCCTGAATATGGCAGGGGAGTTATTTATGTCCTTCTTATAGCCCTCCATCATCATCATGAGAAGTGTTTTTAGTCCATATCTTGCTTTTCTGGTGTGATGATGTATACAGCACATGCTATGTTGGGAGAGTTGGGTTCTGATGATGCCAAGTAACTTGATTTCTGTTGCTTCTCTTCTTAAACTTGTGTCCTGCCATCTGAGTATCTCAAATGCTCCCTGCCCTTGATATATCTGATTGGAGCCGCTCTTTCCTCTAATCCCGTTTGAGTCAGAACTCCTCTGAGTCTAGCTTTCTCTGTGATCCTGTGATTCTGCGTTTGTCAGAGTTCTTGGCAGGCAAGCTTCTTCTGAGACCCTCATGTGATGAAGTTCCTGGGATCCTGGGACCCTGGGATCCTAAGATACTAGGTGTGTTAGAGTGCTGGGAAGTAGTACCTCCTCTGAGGTGGGGCTGTCAGCTGAGTTCGAAACCAAGGTATACCAGTGCTGACTGGAAAGAACCTGAGTCACTGGTTGGGCAGGGTTCCTGTGTCCATGTTCCTGCTGGCCCCAGGCACTGCTGGTTCTTTTGGAACCGATGTTGTATTCCACTCACCAGTGATCCTAAGTTCCTGGGCATGCTAGGGTACCTGGGGAGTAGAAAGTCCTTGACTTTTTTCTTTTCCAACAATATCTCCATTATCTCTATCAGTTGTCTTATTACTCTAGCTAAATCTTTACTTCAAGTACCATATTAAATAAATTCAATAGATATTGAGATAGTGGACTGTCCTACCTTTACTTGATTTTACTTTAATTGTTTTGAGTTTTCTGTATTTAATTTAATGTTGGCTATAGGTTTGAAATAAATTGCCTTTATTGTGTTTAGATATCTCCCTTGTATTCCTGATCTCCATAAAACTTTTATCATGAAAAGGTGATATATTTTGTCAAGGACATTTTCAGTGTGTAATGAGATGATTGTGTTTTTTTCTTTCTTTCAGTTTGTTTATATGTTGAATTACATTAACAATTTTTTTGTATATTGAACCATCCCTAAGTCTCTGGAATGAAGCATATTTGATCACAGTAAATGATAGTTTTGATGTGTTCTTTGATTTAGTTTACACATATTTCATTGAGTATTTTTGTATTCATACTCATGAAGGATATTGTCTGTAATTTTTTTTTTCATTGTTGAATCTATTTTGTAGATTGGGTATCAATCTGAGTGACTCTGTCTTCATAAAATAAATTTGACAGTGTTTTTTCTGTTTCTATTTTGTGCAATAATTTGTTCTTTGAAAGTCTGGTAGAAATCAGTGCTAAAACTATTTGGCTCTGGGCTTTTTTAGGGGGTGGGCAGGCTTTTAATAGCGATTTCAATTTCCTTGAGAGTTATTGGTCTGTTTAATTTGTTTATCTGATTTTGATTTAACTTGGTAAGTAGCATCTGTAGAAAAAATATTCACTTATCTATATTTTCCAATTTTTTGGAGTATAGGTTTTTGAAGTATGACCTAATGATTCTGTGGATTTCCTCACTATCTGTTATATCTCCTTTTTAGTTTATAATTTTGCTAATTTGGATATTTTGTTTCTTTCTTTTAGTTAGCCGGGATAACGGTTTGTCTAACTTGTTGATTTTCTCAGGGTTGGGGTGGGTCTCTTGCAGGGCAGGAACAGGTCAGGTAGAGGGGTGGTCTAGTTATAGTGACAAGGAAAGTAGGAGCCATTGGGATTATAGTAAGTGGGCACAGGGCCAGGTCATGTGGGGTATAGTTTACTAGGTTTAAAGGGAGATAGCTTGGCCTCTGATAGGGTAGGAGTCTTTCACAATAAGTGTGGACCATAATATTATAAAGAAGAAAAGAGGGTTAGTTGGGGTTTTGCTGAGTAGATATAGGTGAGATGAAGGGTCAGCCTTACCTTGGGTTCAGGGTGCTGCTCTGGTCTCTTGTTAGGGTAAGAAGTTTATGCCATATCCTACCACTCTTATTGGGTCTAAACCCTATAACCCATTTCTAGTTTCCTAGCTTCCATATGTATTACAAGTTTGGAGTACCCCAGACTCAAAAATATTTTTCTTCAACTAGAGTCTACATATCAAAGGGAATATGCAGTGCTTATACTTCTGAGTCTAGGAATCTTCAATCCAGAATATTTTTCTAGTTTCATTCATTCACCTATAAGTATCAGTTTTTATTTTATATTTGAGTAATGTATTATTTATGTGTACCACATTTTCCTCATCCATTCATTAGCTGATGGGCATATTAACTGATTCTACTGTAAATTGAGCTGCAACAAGCAGTATCTTTGTACTAAGATATAAAGTTCTGAGCTAATATCCACTTATGAGTGAGTGCATATCATGTGTGTTCTTTTGTGATTGGATTACCTCACTCAAGATGATATTCTCCAGATCCATCCATTTGTTTAAGAATTTCATAAACTCATTGTTTTTAATAGCTGAATAAGTACTCCATTGTGTAAATGTACCACATTTTCTGTATCCATTCCACTGTTGAGGGACATCTGGGTTCTTTCCAGCTTCTGAATATTACAAATAAAGCTGCTATGAACATAGTGGAGCATTTTTCCTTATTACATGTTAGAACATACTCACTGATAAGTGGATATTAACCCAGAAACTCAGAATCCTTCTAAGAAGGGGAAACAAAATACCCATGGAAGGAGTTACAGAGACAAAGTTTGGAGCAGAAACTGAAGGAATGACCATCCAGAGACTGCTCCACTTGGGGTGGTTTATGGGTCCATCCAACCACCGAACCCAGACACTATGGCAGATGCCAACAAGAGCCTGCTGACTGAAGCCTGATATAGCTGTCTCCTGTGGGCCTCTGCCAATGCCTGGCAAATACAGAAGTGGATGCTCACAATCATCCATTGGACAGGGCACAAGGTTCCCAATGAAAAAGCTAGAGAAAGTACCCAATGAGCTGAAGGGGGCCGAAGCCCCATAGGAGGAACATTAATATAAACTAACCAGTAACCCCAGAGCTCCTTGGAACTAAACCACCGATCAAAGAAAACACATGGTGGGACATGTGGCTCTAGCTGTATATGTAGCTGAGGATGGCCTAATTGGTCATCAATGGGTGGAGAGGCCTTAGCTCCTGTGTAGGTTCTATGCCCCAGTATAGGGGAATGCCAGGACTAGGAATGAGAGTGGGTGGATTGGGGAGCAGGGGGAGGGAGAAGGGGATAGGGGATTTTGGGAGGGGAAACAAGGAAAGGGGATAACATTTGAAATGTAAATAATGAAAATACCTAATAAAAAAGAAAAAAAAAAGATATAAAGTTCTAAGGCTGGAGACATGGTTTCATTGTTCAGAACACTTGTAGCTTCTACAGATGGCCCAAGTTTGGTAAATCCAGCAGTAGTCAGTTCTCTGTAACTGTAACAAAAAAGATATGATCCAGTCTTCTTATTTCTGTGGACACACAGCCACATGTGCCTATAGGCATACACAACAGCATACATGAAAATAAATTAAAAATACATAAAATTATTTTGGGTATATTCCTGAAAGTAATATAACTGTATCACATGGTTATTCTGTTTTTTACTTTTTGAATACCCTCCAGACTCATTTCATAGTGATCTCATTATTTTATACTCCCAAGAGTATATAAGAGCTCACTTTTCATCACATCCACATCCATTTTTACAATTTGTATTCTTAATCTTTTGACCAGTTAACTCTAGTGAGATGAATTTTTTAATTGGGATAATAGAGAAAGATATTCTGTGAGCCCCCAAAATATGGACTCCAAAATAAGATCCTAAAATGAGATGAAGTCTAAATAGAAGACCAAGAATCTGGATATCTGAATAGTCTTCATCCCACATCATTGACTGGTTGTCTGATATGTTGATGAAACTGTCTGAAATCTCTTTCCAAAAGAAATATTTTCCCATCTGACTGAGTATTTTCCTTCTCTCAGCATCAGATTCCTGAAGAAATTCTCATTCCCTTGATGTCTGTTGGTACAATAGTCTGACAGCCTATTTAAGAGCAAGTGCTCTTAATATCTTCAGTTCTGTCACTTTCTATTTTAACAATGTACCTTGAAATGGAATAAATGTACATAACATAGGCAAATAAATTAAAAGAATATAAGTACAGACTAAGGTTAGAACACATTTAGTTAGTGCCAGGTAGTCATGGTTAACCTTTAATTACAGAACTCTGGTTGGAGAGGTGTAGTAATCAATATTTTACTAAATATCCTGGTATGGGATTCCTTCCCACGTTAGACTACTGTAGTCTTTCCTGGATGAAACACACACATGTAGCCTTTATATTTAAATATGCCTTAAATTCAGTCAACTTGGTTTATGATGTGAGCTCCAGGCATACCAGGGATGCATAGTAAAATTCTTGAATTTTAAAAATTTAAACAAAATTAAAAAATCAAATGGATACACAACATATGCATGCTCACTCACACACACACACACACACACACACATGCCAGTAGAACATGACAGTTTCAATAGCTAGTCATTTTGAAAGACAGCTTTCCCACTTATACCTTTTTGGTGTTGTGTATCCATTTCATCTGAGATTGACAAAATTCTGTTTCATATCATTATAAATTAATGTTATTAAACAATGCACATTTATACCAAACTGATTTGTTCCCTCCTTAGTGGATTTTTTTTTTTTTTTTACAAATCATTCCTATTAAGCTTGTCTGACTTTTTGAACTCTAACTTCAAAAGAAAATTTTAAAAACTTTGAATTGGATTTTGAATATTGACTGAAATCAGATACCTGGTTATTGTAACAGAACAGAGTAAAATTACAAAAGGTAAACAACAAATTTTAAAGAAAAAAAATATGTTTTCTCCAGAAGAAAGTATCTTGACTTAGCAAACCATGGAAATGCAGAATAAAGAAAGCCCTGGCATGCTCACCTGCTCATTCACCCACCTCCACTCTTCCCTGCAGTTCTCCTTTCTGTTTTTTTTTTTTTTTTGGGTATTTATTTCATTTACATTTCCAATGCTATCCCAAAAGTCCCCCACATGCTCCCCCACCCACTCCCCCACCCACCCACTCCCACTTCTTGGCCCTGGCGTTCCCCTGTACTTTGCACGACCAATCTTTACCTATGAGTATGTTGATAAGAATGCAAGACTTAACATAATATAAAATGCTCTGAAAGAGTGATGTTCTAACCGTCAAGGAACTCTCTATGGAGAGGAAAGAATTTATCCATGTACAAAATTTTTTCATTAATTGTCCTGCAAATGCTTCTGAGATGCTTTTCCCTTTAACACAGGTGACTGCACATCTGTGAGGCATATAGTTTCTGCTTCATTTTCTCAAAGCCATCCTCTACCAATTATTGTCATTTCTATAGAGGTGGCAGGTAGTAGGACTGTCAAGTGCAGGTAACATCGCTGCTTTGGCTTACTAAACTTCCAGATTCCATACTGAGGAGACCAGGAAAACGGAACCCAAAACCCATATTGAGACATTAAAATTCATATGTTCCAAACTGTATATTATCTCTCAGCAACATTTGCAAAACAAAATTTAGCTCGTGTAAGCACTGTCAGTATGTGTACATTTTAAATGGGCCATGGCAAACGTTTCCCTGTTTAGGTGAATCCGGAAATTAATCTATGAAGTTTACATTTCAAGTTCGTCTAGCAAAAGGAGATATTATTTGAGCACTTAATAGTAAAAAGAGGCTTTGTAGCTATTTTTAGATTATACTGTCCAAAAGCTGTAGTCAGATTTCCTCAAAACTGGATTTTCCATAAATAATAACCAATGTACCAGATTAACAATTCAAAAAGTATTTTTGAAAAGGCTTCCAGAATTAAAGTTCAAAAGCTAGTGTTTTCCCCTTAAATTTAATTGTTTATTTTTTTATTTTAACTTTAAAAATATACAGAAGCAACTCTTCTTATGCAGTCTAAAATTATCCTAGACACATTCATTTCCACATATTTTTAAAGACATGCTAGTCATGATTTTCAGTACAAAATATGTTAAATGCAAAACTGAAATGAATGGCCAGAATTTTGTTTTCAGGGGCAGAGACTGGCTTTTGCCCCATTAATGTCTTAGAAATCACTCTCAATTCTTAAAAGATTAATCAGCTAAAAATCTCCTAAGTATTAGGGTTTTCTCAGGAATCGCAAATAAACTCCCAACTCATTTTTGTTTTCCAACAAGTAGGGGCAAAAATCAGCTGGGAGTCACTGGAGTGGGCATATAGCAAAATCGCTCTGAAGTAAAGACTCCAGCAGCAGCTTGGGACTTAATGTCTTTTCTTCCAGATAAGTTCACCTTGAGTGGTAGACACAGTGACATCTTTGTCCTTTCCTTGTATGAGAGAAAACTCAGAAAAATAAGCTTTGTCTGTAGTGATTGATTGCAATTTCAGTATTGTGAAGATAGTTTCGGGTCCAGAGGATAATGAACTTACTTTGAGTTGTTCCTCCAGAATATCCATTTTTTACCCTTGTCTGTGTCAGACATAATATCTCTTGACTAAAAGATAAAAATTCTTTGGAATATATTAACTTAGCAGATCACTAGCTTCTACCAACCCAAAAGTTAAGAATGTGATCTGGTTGGGAAGTGAAGAGGGGAAGAAGTAAGAGGAATAAAGAGAGGGGAACCATAATCAGAATAGATTATGTGAGAGAAGAATGTATATTAAAAAAAAGAGTTAAGATCAAGTTAAAAAATAACATAAATACATGTCTTTTATCACTTTATAATTACACATTAATGTGAAATCATGGTATTTGACATATAGGATAGCAAGATGAGATCTTTGCTTCTTGGAACAGCAGTGGCTGCCATTTTGCTATATAAACTGAAAGTCGCATCCTGTTCCCAAAGCCAGGCCCAGCAGCATATCCTAGGGAAGATAATTTTATTTAAAAGAAAAAAAAAGAGAACGCTATATATATATATATATATATATCTTCAATGCTATATATATATATATATATATATAGCTTCAACGCTATATATATATATATATATATATATATATATATATATATATATATATATCTTCAATGCAGCCACATCAGGAAGAGAGACAGAGAGATCCAGTGAACTTTCCCTACCTACTCCCAAGAGTCTGTCTTCCAATGATATGTAATTAAGGTTATTTAATCTTCGTTTCTCTGATGGCTAAGGGTGTTGAACACTTTAAAGATGTGTTTACTAGCAGGTCAGATATGGTGATGAAAGCTTTTAATCTTAGAACTTGTGAGCAGCAGGGAGAGCAGGGGGGATAGGAGAGCAGGGGGGATAATATGAGTTCAAGGCTTGCCTGGTCTACACTAAGGTCTTAGCCAGGGGTACATAGTGAGTTAGTCTGTCTGTCTGTCTATTTGTCTCTCTCTCTCTCTCTCTCTCTCTCTCTCTCTCTCTCTCTCCCCCCCCTCTCTCTCTCCCTCTCTCTCACTATATATACATACACCCCACACACACACATATATATACACACATATATGTATATATACATATATATATACATATATAGTATATGTATATATACATTATATATATATATATACACACACACTATATATATGTGTATATATAGCTTTCATCACCATGTCAGAATGGCTAAGATCAAAAATTCAGGTGACAGCAGATGCTGGCGAGGATGTGGAGAAAGAGGAACACTCCTCTATTGTTGGTGGGATTGCAGGCTTGTACAACCACTCTGGAAATCAGTCTGGCGGTTCCTCAGAAAACTGGACATAGTACTACCGGAGGATCCAGCAATACCTCTCCTGGGCATATATCCAGAAGATGCCCCAACAGGTAAGAAGGACACATGCTCCACTATGTTCATAGCAGCCTTATTTATAATAGCCAGAAGCTGGAAAGAACCTAGATGCCCCTCAACAGAGGAATGGATACAGAAAATGTGGTACATCTACACAATGGAGTACTACTCAGCTATTAAAAAGAATGAATTTATGAAATTCCTAGCCAAATGGATGGACCTGGAGGGCATCATCCTGAGTGAGGTAACACATTCACAAAGAAACTCACACAATATGTATTCACTGATAAGTGGATATTAGCCCCAAACCTAGGATACCCAAGATATAAGATATAATTTGCTAAACACATGAAACTCAAAGAGAATGAAGACTGAAGTGTGGACACTATGCCCCTCCTTAGATTTGGGAACAAAACACCCATGGAAGGAGTTATAGAGACGGAGTTTGGAGCTGAGATGAAAGGATGGACCATGTAGAGACTGCCATAGCCAGGGATCCACCCCATAATCAGCATCCAAACGCTGACACCATTGCATACACTAGCAAGATTTTATTGAAAGGACGCAGATGTAGCTGTCTCTTGTGAGACTATGCCGGGGCCCAGCAAACACAGAAGTGGATGCTCACAGTCAGCTAATGGATGGATCATAGGGCTCCCAATGGAGGAGCTAGAGAAAGTAGCCAAGGAGCTAAAGGGATCTGCAACCCTATAGGTGGAACAACATTATGAGCTAACCAGTACCCCGGAGCTCTTGACTCTAGCTGCATATATATCAAAAGATGGCCTAGTCGGCCATCACTGGAAAGAGAGGCCCATTGGACTTGCAAACTTTATATGCCCCAGTACAGGGGAATACCAGGGCCAAAAAGGGGGAGTGGGTGGGCAGGGGAGTGGGGGTGGGTGGATATGGGGGACTTTTGGTATAGCATTGGAAATGTAAATGAGTTAAATACCTAATAAAAAATGGAAAAAAAAAAAGTGTTCAACACCCTTAGCCATCAGAGAAACGAAGATTAAACACACACACACACACATATATATATACACTATACACACAAGCACACACACACACACACACACACACACACACACACACACACACATATATATATATATATATATATATATACACACACACACATATATACATATACAGTATATGTATATGTTGTGTCCATCCAGCAGATCACAGCCTAGGTTCTAGCCTGGAAAGGCATTTTGGAACCCTGGAAGTGAAGAGGGGCTGGGCTGTGCGAGATAAGGAAGGAACCAAGACAAAGGTCTCTGGTCAAGGTTCAATTTTTACTATTCCGGCACTCCGTTATAAAGGAAGGGGGAGGGACCCGATTCCCGCCAATTAATCTTGGAGTCCAATAGTAGGGTGACCACATGTATGGCTCCGAACAGCAAAGCGGCAGGTTTCAGCAATGGGCATGGCAGAACGATTGAGCCGGCAAGCTCCATCCAGGTGTAAACCGTGGAACCATTAAGGCTGGGGGAGGGGAGGCTACATGTATATATACACAATACACTATATGTGTATACATAGCTTTCATCACCATGTCTGACTTGCTAGTAAACACATCTTTAAAGTGTTCAACACTCTTAGCCATCAGAGAAACGAAGATTAAATACATACATATATGTGTGTGTGTGTGTGTGTGTGTGTGTGTGTGTGTGTGTGTGTGTGTTTATGAAAAGTATTTAGTAGCCATTTGTATTTCTTATTTTGAGAAATTTATAGTACTACAGTCCATTTTCTTTTAGTTGGATTGTTTTCTTAGTGCTTCTTTTAATTTTAGTTCATTGTATATTTAGGCCACCAATAATCTGTCAGATGTAGAACTGGCAAAGCTATTCTCTCATTCTGTGGGTTGCCTTTTCACTCAACTATTTACATTACTGTATAGAGCCTTTTAACTTTATAATGTCTCATTTGTTGATTATTTACATCTATGTCTTGTCCTAAGGGAGCTCCTTACAGAAAGCCCATACCTGTGTTTAATAGTATATACATTTTCCATTTATTAATCATCCCATGATAAACAAACTCAGTATACTTATTGCCAAATGATCTTTAATTCTGTCAATAAAAAGTTCCGAAAGGAAGAATGGAGAGATGATTCAGTAGTTCGGGTCACTTGCTCTTTCAGAGTAGTGAGGTCCTAAGCACATTGCAGTTCACCAGCATTCATTACTATGCCTCCAGGGAAACCATTTCTCTTTTCTGACTTCTGTCGGTACAAGTCATGCAAATACAGTGCATTTAGACATTCAGGCAAAACGCTCAGATACATAAAATAAAATAAACAAAAGTTAACAAAATTAAATAAATAAAAATAAATACAAACATTTAAACCTCTTTAAAACAAGTTCCCAAATTGAGTAGGTGTAAATATAATTTAAAACTGGTATTCAGAAAGCCTATTTCACTTTTTACATTATCATTCAAATATTCTTTATTCTTATATAAACCATATAAACACAATTATTACCTATCAGATGTAGTAAATTAGATGCAGAAAGTACTTCAAGATCATTTGGTTTATACTCCCCAAACCCTGATTAATTGGAATATAGTACAAAGTTATAATGCTTACTGAATAGTGAAGCTGATAAAATCTAATGTTATGTAAAAAAAAGAAAACTTATATGTGCAGTAAATATATGACAATCCAATACACTAGTGCACATTCTATATTACCTCATAAGTTAGTAGACTTCTTACCTAATTCTTCAGATCTTCTGTGTTCTTAAATATCACTTCAAAACATAATTTTTGTTTGGTGGCTTTTTCCTGTGTAAAAATTGTATGAATTGACTAGAAGAACTAAATTTCATTTTCCTCCGATCAAGAAAAATAAGATAATATATATTTTTATTTCACGTTGAAAAGGAAGAATTCATCCAAACAAAAGTGTGTAGTATGTCTTGTTAATAAAGAAACAATGGTAGGAAGTCAAACAGTACATACATATTAATGTCTCTTTTCAGCAAAGGCAGATGTTTTTGTCTTTATAGATAAGTATGCTATATTGGAAATCTTTCAGGCACAGACAGATTTTCTTTATTCGATCTGACTTTCTTGGGTGACCATAAATGCCTTCTACTACATTATAAATACCATATATACCTTAGAGTTTCTTGGCAATCAGCTGAATAATGCACATATATCCTTATTTTTGTATCAGTCAATTAACTGCATTAATTCCCAAGGATCATTGGGACTGAGTTACTTCTTTAGTTTGTTTTGGGGGTGTATTTTACTGTTCATTAAAGAGGACATTAAAATTTAGTAGTCTCATTATCAAGATATAATTGGATTTATTCAAATTAAATTCTGCTGAATGTAACACTAATGGACCCTTCTTGTCATTGAAATTCTTATATTCAGGGATATATTGTCAGACAGGGAGTGGCATATCCTAGCATTATATAAAAAAAAGACAGTGAAAAGAAAGGCACAAGCTGTTGCTATAAATGGATGGAAATAGACAATTGTCAAAATTCATTTGCCAAATGTTGAGCTATAAAATCTATACTTCTCTGATGACAATGTGTGCATGCGGCTATTCTCCTCTGCCCAAGAGCTGATAAGGCTTTGCTAGTTACCACCTTCCAACTCCCCAGAGAACATTTCAGAACAGAACTGGAATGAAATACAACCCCGTTAGACATATTTTCAATTGCTGATAATGTTTGATGAACAGAATCCTTAAAACATCATTGGAAATAAAAGTAGCAAAGCATTCAAAAACCAAGACAAAACAATTACTTAAAAATCTAGCAATTAAGATTTTCAGTTATTCATATCATTTTATTTTTCATATTCAATTTTTTGAAGAGTGCTACACTTTCTTGAACAAAGAAAACTAAAATCATTCACTAAACATTTTTGTGTAACAGACATGGCAAGATGAAAATTATACTTTGAGAATAACTTTGGGAGTACAGGTAGATGGAGCACAACAAAATAGGAAAAATATGGGTGAGAGTACAACAAATGTATTATAAATTTATTAGTATTTTTAAAACAGTGAATAGCAAAATCAGTGGAAAAATATTTGTTAAATAATTATTTTAAAAAAAAAATGAGGCAGTAAAATGTAGCAGTTAAAAGCACTGGCTGTGTAGAGGATCACGGTTCTGATTCAATTCCTGGGACCCTCATGGCATTACAATATGTAACTTTAATTTTAAGTCATCTGATGCCCTTTTTTGGCCTCTGTGAGTACTACACACATGTGGTGTACAGATAGATATATGCAGTCAAAAACACCTATAGACACTGAAAAATAGGAAAAAAAAAACATAATTCAGTGAGGAATGGATTTTAGAGAAAAAGAAATAATATAACTTCAAATTTTCAACTATAGAAACTAAGTGATAAGAAATAGTAATCTAAATAGCAAGGGAGGCTAGCTTTTTATTTTTGTTTTAAGTTTGTGGATGTTGCCTTTAATTTGATACATTTTGAGTCTGAGATATCAGTGCAATATTTCATATAATATCCATACTACATTTTCACAATCATGTAAAAGTTCATATATATGTTAATATAAGAATAATTTGTACTAAGATGTTGAGATAAGAAAGTGTGAACAATGTTTAACTAGTCACTGAGTTTAATTTCATATTCACAATTATATGGTACAATGAGAAGATATAAGCAGCACATACAATGAATGAATACCCAGCATAGTAAGTTTCAGGACATCAAAATATTATCAAACTTTAAAAAAATTATCCATTAACAGTGCATGATTTGAGTTTTAATAAGTTATCACTGTATTCATTTATTAATTTGTTCCTCAACCATCATCAGAAAAGCTTTGTGCTGTAAACAGATATTACCATAGAGACCCACAATTAATCAAGTTGCAGAAAAGAGAATGTAGAGCACACAGATTTAAATGGAACACCTGTATCACACCTTCTTTTCCCAAACCGAAGGTGTCATCAAAGAGGTAGGGGTCATAAAGATGGGAAGAGCCACAGGTGGTGGATGACTTCATGCAAACAGTGTTTTCCAGACACAACAGGGTAGTTGCACATATATGAATGCACAAAAGTTGGGACAGCATGCACAAACCCTGGGAAACTAAAGACACACAAAATTACAGAAAGGAAACAGCGGTTGGACATGAATCGCACTCCAAGCTAGGAAATAATTCAGAGTGGAATCCACTATATTCCAGTGGATTGCCCCACACCTAAACTTACCTAATTCAATTTGTGCAATACAGATTGGAGCCTGTGTTGTAAAAAAAAAATGTCAACTCTACAATCTACAACTATTAAATTACATTTTCCTTGGTGTGCCATATCTAAGAAAGATGGATACATCTATTATGAGGACACACAGAATTGAGTGAGTGGGGCAATAAGAAAAAATGAAAATGTATAAGAGAGATCTATATAATACTTTTAAAAGGAGGTATCAAATCCCATATACTCACGAATGAATCAATACTATAAATTAAAGATCAGTAAATTAAATATCATTCAGTGGTTGGATCTCCCTTTCTGTGCTTGAATTCATTTTATACTATTATCTAAAGCCATTTTTACTAATGTTTAAATTGTTTTAAAAGTTTGACTCATATTCAGAGCTAAAGATTCTCATCTAGTTTTGTGATGCAGCTGGTATTCTGCCTCTCATCTTCTCATTTACTAATGAGACAGCACAAACATGTAAAGCAGCTTCTTTAGACGTCCACACTGATTCGGGGAGAAAATCATAGCTTAAACCTCCTCAGTGACTTGTAAAGCCATGAACTAATATACTTCCTTGGATAACTGTCAATATAATCCTATTTCAATCTGACTAATAACAATATTTTAAAAAAAAAACTGTGCAAAGCTGGGTATCAGGTATCTAGACTATAGATTGTTAGTCATGTTAATATTCATATTAAATATAACAATCATATTAAATATAATTAGTCTGATTTAAGATAATGTTTTCTTCTAATAAAATCATATAAAGCAATGGAAAAATAGAAAGCTTCCATTTTTTTTCTTTATTTAATAAGACATCTAACAGGTAAGAACCTTAGTTATCTTCCATAGTGACAAAGATAAATGCCATATGCTATCCTGAGAAGATTTTGAACTATTGGTTATATATTAATATTTCAGTTATTTTAAATAAAATTACAAATCTTCAATCAATAAATATTTTTTCATTTCACTGTTATTTTGGCTCATTTATATTGTTGAGTAGGCTTAAAGAAAATAGTAAGTATACAGAGGTCTTATCATACATGACAGACTAAGAGTCACACATAAAATGACTTGTTAGTTCTACCTTTCCCTGTGAAAAATGAAGCATTATCATTATAGAAACCCTATACCTTCCCCATACACAAATCTCTGTATGGTCTTCATTCTAAATTTTCCATAATTCAAAACACAGTTCAATGACTTATATCCCACTTCCCAGGTTAGGTATGCAAGCATTCACAACATTGGACTTTCTACATTTTTTCTTTCTATATCTTTAAAGACCACAAATTCTTACTATTTCATTCATTTTTCCCTTTTAAGACAGTCTCATTATTTAGCTCAAGGTCTCCTATACCTGTCTATAACCAAGGTTGACCTCCAGTTCATGATTCTCTTGCCTTAGATTCTTGAGAGCTTGAATTATAAACTTGAACTACTATACGTACTGGTTTCATCCCATTCTTCACTTAAGAGCATTATACTTTAAATATACTGCATTATTTCTACTGTTAAAGGATAATTTTCACAAAAGATAAAAAAGCATAAGTACCATGCAGACATGAATTGAACAATTTGGGCTTCCATTTAACCCATTGATGAAGAAAGTAGTAAGACAACATAAAATATTCAAAGGAGAAACAAACAAAACAGGAACTTATTTTGAATATATTGAATGGAAAACGTAGAAGGCTTTTTGTCCTCCAACATTTCTACAGTGGATGATAAATTTCAAATTAATAATTCCCATAGTTGTATTATGCCTCTTACTAAATCTCAATTATATGACCCAGAATGATGTATCATAAACGATATAGAAACATTTTATGTGTAAGTTCTAAGGTGTATATGCTTTTTCTTCAGAAATGGACCTTTATTTTCAAGAGGCTGTGAATTAAAATCAATTGTTTATAGTGTTGTTGATGATATCATTTTTCCATGTGATGTTTTAATGGTTCTTGAAAGATTAAAATTTATAAAGGCATGTATTCTAAGGAAAAAGTGTATGGCCAAGCTCAAAATGCCTCACCCCCCCACACACACACACATATGTCTGATTATAATGTAACAGATAACTTTGTTTGAGATTACTTGTGCAGTGATTTACATGGAAGTTCAAAACAAGTGATAGAAATACTTTAGTATACTTATGTAAGAAATATTAATGCGAGAAAAGGGGCCTCCTAACAGGTGTTCATCAAGAATGTATGTAATAAAAGTACACAGTTTTATTAAATAGCATAAATAAGGCTTTGTTGATGATGTAACATCCTATTCCGTCTCGTGCCTATCTACACTCCATGTCTAAGGCTACTATTGTTGGGTTTTACTACATTTCTGAATTAGTGTTGAATGCCATTTTATATAAAAGCAAAAAAAAATTGTACCAATTATTCTTTTTTGTGGTGTTATCTCCTTCTATTATATATCTATTAAATGAGTGTGTACAGCAGTGTTTCATGTGCTGGAATCTTTTTCCCCATTCTGATTGAGGATGATGAGAGACACTTAAAGAGGTGGGACATATGGGGAGGTTGCTAGACAACAATATCCTAATCTCAGAAGATATCAATGCTGCTTTTCAGTGTACATTTCTGTGATATTGGTTTATTACAAAACATTTTGACTGGCCCCTTTTCAATCTGTAGATTTCTGGCTAGCATATGATACACAATCTTCTGAGCATTCTCCATTCTTCTGAAGCTATCTGCTAGGAAGGTATTGCCAGAGACAAAAACAAATGAGGCCACAGGATCCTTGAATTTAAGCATCTATAATTAATAGTGAAGTACATTTATTTTAGTTTTAAATATCTTAGCTTGTAACAAATTATTATAAAACTAAATATGGACATATATTCTTTTGACTGCTAAAAATAGGATGGGCATTTGAAAGTATCACAAGTGTGTATGCAAACAATGTGACTAATAATATGACTGAATCACATTCATTGTGGTCCCTGTAGTTGAATCAATGCCCTTTTTGTCAGTAGTATCTGTTTGCTTTTCTCTATTGGCTTTACATGAAAGAAATTAATTATTTTTTATTGAGATTGAAATCTGTCAGCCTACAATAGTAAATCTTGATTGACTTCCCAAAACGTCTATTCTAATAAACACAACAAAACTGTAAAGGAAAAAAATATTTATGGTTTTATGGTCAACAACTGAAATGGCAGGATCACAATTTTAGGTGTATAAACTTAGATGAAAACAAAACCTGGAATATAATTATACAATCAATGGCAGCAAGAAAGATAAAAGTGGAACTCAGAAGTAAAGTTACCTTTGATGAATTGAAAAAAAATAACTCATATAAACAAAAAGAAATGACAAACAATGAATTGCTTAATAATATAAAATATCTGTAGGAACGTATTAGATTGAATATTCTTTATATTTTATTTAGATGAAGCCAGTTATTCTCATTGGAAATCTCTGTTGGCATTTCTTATATTAAAGCTGAATTTGAAGATAAATTGAAATCAATAAAAGCCAGATTTGTTTGAGAGTTCCTGACTATATTTTTTGAAGTCATTGTCATTTGAGTGGGTGATTTCTATTGCTTTATGGAGGAATTTTTTCAAGGGCTTCCTAAAGCACTCAGAAGCTGTAACTATTATTCTTCTAATCTAGTTCATATGAAAGTAATTCAATGAAATTTAGCTTGAAATGGTATGATAGTATGAAAAGATCTGTGGCACTTAAGATGCAATCTGATATATTTTAGCAAGTGCACAAAATGCCATTGTTTTATTCTGACTGGATTGACACCTTGTAAAAACTCTCCAAAATTCAAAATTACTTCCATGATCAGATTTTGATAAAAACTACAGTGAAAGAAAAATGAAAGAATGATATTTCATATGTATTTACACTGGAGTGAATCTCAGCGATGTGTTAAATGAAATCCTTTATCAAAGATAGAGAAAAAAGAAAACCTTATACACGTGGGTGAAAATATAGCCCTATTGTTTTATGGAGTCATAGTTCTTTCAGATATTTCACAATTACCAGCCTAAAAGATGTATTGAGTGCAATTCTACATTTGATGAACCAAAACTGGCAGGTTTATGTTCATGTACATTCCCTGATTTCTAACATTCCTTAGTATAGAGAATGCTAGCAGAGCAGAGAAGGTCTATAAACTCATGCAGCTCTGAATTACAAAGAAGAGATTCGAGTGTCCCAGAACTTGCAAAGGTCATTTAAAAATTATGATAGAGGCCATAATAGAACATAAGAAGAGTAAATTTATGTATTGCTACTCCCAGGGCTATTAGGGAAAGTATCAACAAAGAGGAAATGACATTTAAAGATTAAGGGTATTATAGAATTTTATATATCAAATAGCTTTGGGAAGTACATATTAATATGATTTTTCCAAAGCTCCTAAAATAAAGGTACAAATTATGATTGTATCCTATGACTCCATGTACAAAATAGCAAGAAAGGGAATGGCCCATTTGAGAGTTACACACACGTGTCTCTTAGTTTATTAGATACATTAGGTTTCAAAAGCCTGTGTAGATTGGAATGAGCCTCTGAAACTTCCTTTGCAAACCTCTGGGGATTAGAATTATTTCTAATAGGAACATTAGCAATGACATTGTCGATATTGTCAAATTAGTATGGTAACTAACTGAGCTGAAATACAGGACATGTTTACAATGCTAAGTATCATCATAACACTAAAGGGGATATAAAATATAAAGAGTAATGCTGGTCTATGACCAGTCTCACTCCCTAAAAATGCTAAAGCACAAATTAGTTTCTGAGGAATGTGCAGTAAGTAGTAGGCTCCTTTGTAGTAAGACAGATTTCCTGACTTAATCTTCCTTGATTTGGTACACACTAATATGGTGATGTTGTTACATAATCCAGACCTTTTGAGCCAAGGAGTCTGACAAGCTTATTTAATAGTAAATATTCCCTTAATGTCAGAGATAGTTTACCACTTCAGAGTCAATTGAAATCTTAGTTCATGTTTGCTTCCATACCAAAGTTGTAAATCTGGAGTTCTTCGCTTCCACCTAGTCCCAAGAACTCATTCATATTTTAGTAGTAATATAAAGCCTCTTACTCTCTCCAGAGGAGTAGATAGTCAGGTTATGTCAGTAATCTTATCTTATGATATGAAATCACTACACACATGAGCAACGTTTGGAACTTTCTGTGTTCGTATGGGAACTAAGGAACTAGACTAGATACAAGGACTAAGGTGGCTTTTCTGCTTACTGCTATTCTTGGAGTGATAATAGGATTTTAAAGGTATTTTTATCAGTGTAATGTGATACATTGTTTTAATTTATGATCTTCTACTTAAATTTTAAAATGAATCAAACATGTTTAAAGGGTTTCTCAAACAATGTGATGTGTACCTGCTGGAAAAAAAGGCTTTAAAATTACTCAGCAGGGGTCTAACATATAAATACACAGCTTTTTTTTCTATTAAAAATGTTACTAGAATAATACTTTATATATATATATATATATATATATATATATATATATATATATATAGAGAGAGAGAGAGAGAGAGAGAGAGAGAGAGAGAGAGAGAGAAAGGAATTTTAATCCAGCAACATGGCTCCTCTGGCAAGTGATCAAATACAAAGACCTAGGTCTGTGTCATATGGGTGGAATACAGGCATACCTTTAGGAAAGACCTTTAAGATAAAGTTAGTTTGTAGAAGGAAAACAGCCATGTTTCAAAGTAACATCTAATTGAGGGGGTGACAAGTGATGAATCTGATAAAGATTTGACAGACTGAGTAATAGATAGGATATGCCCAACTCTCATGAAAACAGCAGAGGGCTATTTAAGAGTCTTGTGGGTCCTCTGAAGGCTTGATGCTGCAGCATAGGGGAATGCTCGGGTGGTGAGGCATGAGTGGGTGAAAGAGTGGGGGAGCACCCTTATAGAAGCACATAATTATCAAAACCCTAATCACACAGAGCAAAGAAAGAATGTTAAAAGCTCCAAGGAAAAAAAAAGACCATATAATATATAAAGGTAGACCTATCAGAATTACAGCAGACTTCTCAACAGAGACTATGAAAGCCAGAAAATCCTGGTCAGAGGTCATTCAGACCCTAAGAGAACTCAAATGCCAGCCCAGGCATACTATACCCAGCAAAACTCTCAATCAACATAGATGGAGAAAACAAAATATTCCATGACAAAACCAAATTCTAACAGTATCTATCTACCAATCCAACCCTACAGAAGATCCTGGAAGGAAAACTCCAACACAAGGAAGAAACCTGGACCAAAGAAAGGACAAGATATTAAGCATCTCACAACAAGTCAAAAGCAGAGAGCCACAAGTACATAAAGCCACCTACAAAAACAAACATATCAGGAACCAACAGTCTTCTCTCTTGGATATTTCAAAATATTAATGGACTCAACTCACCTGTAAAAAGACATAATCTAACAGACTGGATATGCAAACAAGAACCAGCATTTTGCTGCATGCAAGAAACATATCTCAACAAGAAAAACAGGCACTAAACTTTATATACCCCAGTACAGGGGAGCGCCAGGGCCAAAAAGGGGGAGTGGATGGGGAGGGGATTGGGGGGTGGGTTTGGGGGACTTTTGGGATAGCATTGGAAATGTAAACGAGGAAAATACCTAATTTAAAAAAAAAGTTTAAACAGGAAAAAAAAGAAAAAGAAAAACAGGCACTATCTCATAGTAAAAGGATGGAAAAAGGTTTTCCAAGCAAATGGTCTCAGGAAACAAGCAGGAGTTGTCATCGTAGTATCCAATAAAATAGTCATTCATCCAAAAGTTATCTAGCATGATGCAGGAGGACACTTCATATTAATCAATAGGAAAATTCACCAAGAGAAAATCTCAATTCTGAACATCTATGCCCCAAATGTAAGAGCACCCAAATAAATAAAAGAAACTTTACTAAAACTCAAAACACACATTAAACCCCACACAATAAAAGTGAGAGACTTCAACACCCTACTCTCACTAATGGACAGGTCATTGAAACAGAAACTAAATAGATACACAATGAAACTAAGAGAGGTTATGAAACAAATAGATTTAACACATAACTATGGAATATTTCACCCCCAAACAAAACAATACATCTTCTTTTCAGCATCTCATGGTACCTTCTCCAAAATCGACTATATAATTGGTAACAAAACAACCCTCAACAGATACAAGAAGACTGAAATAATACCACGCATCTTATCAGATCACCATGGCCTAAGGCTGGTCTTCAATAAGAGCAAAAACTACAGAAAGCCCACATACACGTGGGAACTGAAGAACTCTTTACTCAATGATAACTTTGTCATGGAAGAAATAAAGAAATTAAAGACTTCCTGGAATTTATGGAAATGTTGGCACATTATACCCAAACTTATGGGACACTATGAAAGCAGTGCTAAGAGAAAAGTTCATAACAATAAGTGCCCTGGCAAAGAAACTGGAGAGATCTTACACTAACAACTTAACAGCACACCTGAACGCTCTAGAACAAAAAGAATCAGACTCACCCAAGAGGAATAGGAGGCAGGAAATAGTCAAACTCTGGGCCAAAATCTACCAAATAGAAACAAAGAAAGCAATACAAAGAATCAGCAAAACCAAAAGCTGGTTCTTTGAAAGAATCAACAAGATAGATAAACCCCTATCCAAACTAACGAACAGGCCAAGAGGCAGTATCCAAATTAATAAAATCAGAAATGAAAAGGAAGACATAACAACAGAAATGGAGGAAATTAAAAAAATCATCAGATACTACTATAAAAGCCTATAGTCACCAAAACTGGAAAATCTAGATGAAATGGATGGCTTTCTAGACAGATAACACGTACCAAAGTTAAATCAAGAGTAGGTAAACTATCTAAACAGGCCCAAATCACACAAGGAAATAGTAGTCATAAAAAAAATCTCCCAATCAAAAAGAAGCAGAAGGCAAGATGGATTTAGTGCAGAATTCTACCAGATCTTCAAAGAAGACCTGATACCAATTTTCCTCAAACTATTTCATAGACTAGAAATAGAAGGAAGACTACTTAAATCATTCTATGAAGCCCTAATTGCTTTGATACCTAAACCACACAAAGACCCAACCAAAAAAACAACTTCAGACCAATCTCACTTATGAATGTCGATGCAAAAATACTCAATAAGATTCTTGTAAACCAAATCCAAGAACACATCAAAACCATTGTTCACCAGCTTCATCCCAGGGATGTAAGGTTGGTTTAATATATGAAAATCCATTAACATAATCCAGTATATAAACAAACTCATACGAAAAATCACATGATCATCTCCTTAGATGCAGAAAAAGCATTTGACAAAATATACTCCTTGATGTTAAAAGTATTGGGGAGATCAGGAATTCAAGGTCCATACCTAAATGTAATAAAAGTAATTTACTGCAAACTATACTGGCTGCTTTTGTGTGTCAACTTGAAACAGGCTGGAGTTATCACAAAGAAAGGAACTTCAGTTAAGAAAATGCCTCCATGAGATCCAGCTGTAAGGTGTTTTCACAATTAGTGATCAAAGGGAGAAGGCCCCTTGTGGGTGGTACCATCTCTGGACTGGTAGACTTGGGTTCTATAAGAAAGCAAGCTGAGCAAGCCAGGGGAAGCAAGCCAGTAAGGAACATCCCTCCATGGCCTCTGCATCAGCTCCTGCTTCCTGACCTGCTTGAGTTCCAGTCCTGACTTCCTTCTGTGATGAACAGCAGTGTGGGAGTGTAAGCTGAATAAACCCTTGCCTTCCCAAATTGCTTCTTGGTCACGATATTTGTGCAGGAATAGAAATCCTGACTAAGACACAAACCAAAAGCCAATATCAAATTAAATGGAGACATACTTGAAGCAATCTCACTGAATTCTGGGACAAGACAAGATTGGAATGCCCAATCTTCCCTTTTCTATTCAATACAGTACTCGAAATGTTAGCTAGAACAATAAGAAAACAAAAAGATATCAAGTGGATACAAATTGGTAAAGAAGAACTAAAAGTATGACTATTTGCAGATGATATAGTATACATAAGTGACCCCAAAATCTCCACCAGAGAACTTCGCCAGGTGATAAACAACTTTTGCAAAGTGGCCATATATAAAATTAACTCAAATAAATCAGTAGCCTTTCTTTATACAGAGGATAAACAAGCTGAGAAAGAAATTAGGGAAACAATTTACTTCACAATAGCCACAAATAGTATAAAATATCTTGGGATAACTCTAACTAAACAAGTGAAAGTCCTTTATGGCAATAATTTCAAGTCTCTCAAGAAAGAAGTCAAAGATCTCAGAAAATGGAGAGACCTCCCATGATCATGGATTGGCAGAATTAACATAATAAAAATGGCTATCCCACGAAAGGCAATCTATAGATTCAATGCAATCCCCCAACAAGATCCAAACACAATTCTTCAAAGATATGGAAAAAGCAATTCTCAAATTCATCTGGGAAGGCAAAAAAAAAAAAAAAAAAAAAAACACAGAATAGCAAAAACAATTCTTAAAAGTAAAAGAAGAGCTGGGGAATCACAAGCCCTGATCTCAAGCATTACTAAAGAGTAATAGTGATAAAAACTGCATGGTATTGGTACAGAGACAGACATGTTGATCAATGTAATAGAATTGAAGGCCCAGAAGTTAAACCTCACAATTATCGTCACTTGATCTTTGACAAATACACCAAAAAAATATAAAATGGAAAAAAGAAAACATATTTAATAAATGGCTCTAGTTTAACTGATTGTCTGTGTGTAGAGGAATGAAGGTAGAACCATATTTGTCGCCTTGTACAAAGCCCAATTCCAAGTGGATTGAGGACCTGAACATAAAACCAGATACACTGAATCTAATGGAAGAGAAAGTGGGAAAGAGCCTTGAACTCATTGGCACAGTGTTGTGCTCACCTCGTCCGGCAAGGAAAAACGCAACATGGTCGGATTCTTCTCAACAGCTTTATTGCAGGAACGCCTCAATGCTACGGGAACCCCGGGAACCCAGGGAGGACTGCTTATATACACCCCAGCACTGGTGAGGGCTATGTGTCCTCCTGGGATTGGTCAGTCTGCCGGCACTTTAATTTGCATGCACCCGCTTGGGAGGGGTGGGCACCAGATTTGGGCTAGCGCCTGCGCAGTGGCGTTGTTTATGGTGACGGTGTATCACAGACCAGCGCCATCTTTTAGGCACCGGCTGCCTACATCTTCCCCTTTTTTGTTTTTTTTTTTTTTTTTTTTTTTTTTTCCATTTTTTATTAGGTATTTTGCTCATTTACATTTGCAATGCTATACCAAAAGTCCCCCATAGCCACCCACCCCCTCTCCCCTACCCACCCACTCCCCTTTTATGGCCCTGGCGTTCCCCTGTACTGGGGCATATAAAGTTTGCGTGTCCAATGGGCCTCTCTTTCCAGTGATGGCCGACTAGGCCATCTTTTGATGCATATGCAGCTAGAGTCAAGAGCTCCGGGATACTGGTTAGTTCATAATGTTGTTCCACCTATAGGGTTGCAGATCCCTTTAGCTTCTTTGGTACTTTCTCTAGCTCCTTCATTGGGGGCCATGTGATCCATCCAATAGCCGACTGTGAGCATCCACTTCTATGTTTGCTAGGCCCAGGCATACTCTGACAAGAGACAGCTATATCAGGGTCCTTTCAGCATAATCTTGCTAGTGTATGCAATGGTGTCAGCATTTGGAAGCTGATTATGGGATGGATCCCCGGATATGGTAGTGTCTACATGGTCCATCCTTTTATCTCAACTCCAAACTTTGTCTCTGTAACTCCTTCCAAGGGTGTTTTGCTCCCACTTCTAAGGAGGGGCATAGTGTTCACACTTCAGTCTTCATTTTTCTTGAGTTTCATGTGTTTAGGAAATTGTATCTTATATCTTGGGTATCTTAGGTTTTGGGCTAATATCCACTTATCAGTGAGTACATATTGTGTGAGTTCCTTTGTGAATGTGTTACCTCACTCAGGATGATGCCCTCCAGGTCCATCCATTTGGCCAGGAATTTCATAAATTCATTCTTTTTAATAGCTGAGTAGTACTCCATTGTGTAGATGTACCACATCTTCTGTATCCATTCCTCTGTTGAGGGGCATCTGGGTTCCTTCCAGCTTCTGGCTATTATAAATAAGGCTGCTATGAACATAGTGGAGCATGTGTCCTTCTTACCAGTTGGGGCATCTTCTGGATATATGCCCAGGAGAGGTATTGCTGGATCCTCCGGTAGTACTATATCCAGTTTTCTGAGGAACCGCCAGACTGATCTCCAGAGTGGTTGTACAAGCCTGCAATCCCACCAACAATGGAGGAGTGTTCCTCTTTCTCCACATCCACGCCAGCATCTGCTGTCACCTGAATTTTTGATCTTAGCCATTCTGACTGGTGTGAGGTGGAATCTCAGGGTTGTTTTGATTTGCATTTCCCTGATGATTAAGGATGTTGAGCATTTTTTCAGGTGCTTCTCTGCCATTCGGTATTCCTCAGGTGAGAATTCTTTGTTCAGTTCTGAGCCCCATTTTTTAATGGGGTTATTTGATTTTCTGAAGTCCACCTTCTTGAGTTCTTTATATATGTTGGATATTAGTCCCCTATCTGATTTAGGATAGGTAAAGATCCTTTCCCAATCTGTTGGTGGTCTTTTTGTCCTATTGACGGTGTCTTTTGCCTTGCAGAAACTTTGGAGTTTCATTAGGTCCCATTTGTCAATTCTCGATCTTACAGAGCAAGCCATTGCTGTTCTGTTCAGGAATCTTTCCCCTGTACCCATATCTTCAAGGCTTTTCCCCACTTTCTCCTCTATAAGTTTCAGTGTCTCTGGTTTTATGTGAAGTTCCTTGATCCACTTAGATTTGACCTTAGTGCAAGGAGATAAGTATGGATCGATTCGCATTCTTCTACATGATAACAACCAGTTGTGCCAGCACCAATTGTTGAAAATGCTGTCTTTCTTCCACTGGATGGTTTTAGCTCCCTTGTCGAAGATCAAGTGACCATAGGTGTGTGGGTTCATTTCTGGGTCTTCAATTCTATTCCATTGGTCTACTTGTCTGTCTCTATACCAGTACCATGCAGTTTTTATCACAATTGCCCTGTAGTAAAGCTTTAGGTCAGGCATGGTGATTCCACCAGAGGTTCTTTTATCCTTGAGAAGAGTTTTTGCTATCCTAGGTTTTTTGTTATTCCAGATGAATTTGCAAATTGCTCCTTCTAATTCGTTGAAGAATTGAGTTGGAATTTTGATGGGGATTGCATTGAATCTGTAAATTGCTTTTGGCAAGATAGCCATTTTTACAATGTTAATCCTGCCAATCCATGAGCATGGGAGATCTTTCCATCTTCTGAGATCTTCTTTAATTTCTTTCTTCAGAGACTTGAAGTTTTTATCATACAGATCTTTTACTTCCTTAGTTAGAGTCACGCCGAGATATTTTATATTATTTGTGACTATTGAGAACGGTGTTGTTTCCCTAATTTCTTTCTCAGCCTGTTTATTCTTTGTGTAGAGAAAGGCCATTGACTTGTTTGAGTTAATTTTATATCCAGCTACTTCACCAAAGCTGTTTATCAGGTTTAGGAGTTCTCTGGTGGAATTTTTAGGGTCACTTATATATACTATCATATCATCTGCAAAAAGTGATATTTTGACTTCCTCTTTTCCAATTTGTATCCCCTTGATCTCCTTTTGTTGTCGAATTGCTCTGGCTAATACTTCAAGTACTATGTTGAAAAGGTAGGGAGAAAGTGGGCAGCCTTGTCTAGTCCCTGATTTTAGTGGGATTGCTTCCAGCTTCTCTCCATTTACTTTGATGTTGGCTACTGGTTTGCTGTAGATTGCTTTTATTATGTTTAGGTATGGGCCTTGAATTCCTGATCTTTCCAAAACTTTTATCATGAATGGGTGTTGGATCTTGTCAAATGCTTTTTCTGCATCTAACGAGATGATCATGTGGTTTTTGTCTTTGAGTTTGTTTATATAATGGATTACATTGATGGATTTTCGTATATTAAACCATCCCTGCATCCCTGGAATAAAACCTACTTGGTCAGGATGGATGATTTCTTTAATGTGTTCTTGGATTCGGTTAGCGAGAATTTTATTAAGGATTTTTGCATCGATATTCATAAGAGAAATTGGTCTGAAGTTCTCTATCTTTGTTGGATCTTTCTGTGGTTTAGGTATCAGAGTAATAGTGGCTTCATAAAATGAGTTGGGTAGAGTACCTTCTACTTCTATCTTGTGAAATAGTTTGTGCAGAACTGGAATTAGATCTTCTTTGAAGGTCTGATAGAACTCTGCACTAAACCCATCTGGTCCTGGGCTTTTTTTGGTTGGGAGACTATTAATAACTGCTTCTATTTCTTTAGGGGATATGGGACTGTTTAGAAGGTCAACTTGATCCTGATTCAACTTTGGTACCTGGTATCTGTCCAGAAATTTGTCCATTTCGTCCAGGTTTTCCAGTTTTGTTGAGTATAAGCTTTTGTAGAAGGATCTGATGGTGTTTTGGATTTCTTCAGGATCTGTTGTTATGTCTCCCTTTTCATTTCTGATTTTGTTGATTAGGATTTTGTCCCTTTGCCCTCTAGTGAGTCTAGCTAAGGGTTTATCTATCTTGTTGATTTTCTCAAAGAACCAACTCCTCGTTTGGTTAATTCTTTGAATAGTTCTTCTTGTTTCCACTTGGTTAATTTCACCCCTGAGTTTGATTATTTCCTGCCGTCTACTCCTCTTGGGTGAATTTGCTTCCTTTTTTTCTAGAGCTTTTAGATGTGTTGTCAAGCTGCTAGTATGTGCTCTCTCCCGTTTCTTCTTGGAGGTACTCAGAGCTATGAGTTTCCCTCTTAGAAATGCTTTCATTGTGTCCCAAAGGTTTGGGTACGTTGTGGCTTCATTTTCATTAAACTCTAAAAAGTCTTTAATTTCTTTCTTTATTCCTTCCTTGACCAAGGTATCATTGAGAAGAGTGTTGTTCAGTTTCCACGTGAATGTTGGCTTTCCATTCTTAATGTTGTTATTGAAGATCAGTCTTAGGCCATGGTGGTCTGATAGGATACATGGGACAATTTCAATATTTTTGTATCTGTTGAGGCTTATTTTGTGACCGATTATATGGTCAATTTTGGAGCAGGTCCCGTGAGGTGCTGAGAAGAAGGTATATCCTTTTGTTTTAGGATTAAATATTCTGTAGATATCTGTCAGGTCCATTTGTTTCATAACTTCTGTTAGTTTCACTGTGTCCCTGTTTAGTTTCTGTTTCCACGATCTGTCCATTGATGAAAGTGGTGTGTTGAGGTCTCCCACTATTATTGTGTGAGGTGCAATGTGTGCTTTGAGCTTTACTAAAGTGTCTTTAATGAATGTGGCTGCCCTTGCATTTGGAGCGTAGATATTCAGAATTGAGAGTTCCTCTTGGAGGATTTTACCTTTGATGAGTATGAAGTGTCCCTCCTTGTCTTTTTTGATAACTTTGGGTTGGAAGTCGATTTTATCCGATATTAGAATGGCTACTCCAGCCTGTTTCTTCAGACCATTTGCTTGGAAAATTGTTTTCCAGCCTTTCACTCTGAGGTAGTGTCTGTCTTTTTCCCTGAGATGGGTTTCCTGTAAGCAGCAGAATGTTGGGTCCTGTTTGTGTAGCCAGTCTGTTAGTCTATGTCTTTTTATTGGGGAATTGAGTCCATTGATATTAAGAGATATTAAGGAAAGGTAATTGTTGCTTCCTGTTATTTTTGTTGTTAAAGTTGGCATTCTGTTCTTGTGGTTGTCTTCTTTTAGGTTTGTTGATGGATTATCTTCTTGTTTTTTCTAGGGCGTGGTTCCCGTCCTTGTATTGTTTTTTTTCTGTTATTATCCTTTGAAGGGCTGGATTCGTGGAGAGATAATGGGTGAATTTAGTTTTGTCGTGGAATACTTTGGTTTCTCCATCTATTTTGTTTAATAATATGATACTGGACTAGGTCTGGGCAAGTCTGTCCATCGGCCATGGCTCCTGTCTTAGGTCGATCCTTTCATGTCACAGCCTTACCCGTCCTAGGGTTACCCTATTGCCTCCAGGCCCCATGTCTTAGGTTGGTCTGTGCATAAGGAAAGTTGCCTGTCACTGGATACCGTGGATCTGTGTGACTACAACTGTCAGACGACCTAGGGTGAACTCTTAATTTTTTAAAGAGGCCAGCCAAACATTGGGAGATGCGCCATCTTTAATCACCATCAATGCTTGGTACACCACTGCCTTATACTGAGCGTGCTCTTGTTTGAATTGACACAATAGCCAGATACAAAAGACACAACCCAGGAGGACCACTGCCCCCCAGGCCAACATTCCTGCCCATTCCTTAAAACATGAGAAGGCATTGGTGATCCAGGAGGTGAAGTTCCCCAAGGTGACAGGGTCCAGTCGAGTGCTGTTGAGTTTGGCAATCTGGAGGAGCAGCTTTCTGGACAACTGCTCCGCTTTAGCCAACTAATTTCCTACTCAGATAAGAGGCGACTCTGTTCAAGAGACTGCGAGAAATTAACTTATACAACTTTATACAATTCTTCAACCTGTTCTTGAACTAAGTCTATTAAATAAGAGAGAGTCCCATCTGCTTTGGTATGACTGAGGAGGCATACATGACAAAATGTGGCCTCAGCTTTTGCTACAATTGTATTCATCAGAGTTTGGAGGACAATAATAGATGTCCCAAATGTAATTATGTTGTGGACAATATTGACCATCTCTATCCTAATTTCTTGGTGAATGAACTCATTCTCAAACAGAAGCAAAGATTTGAGGAAAAGAGGTTCAAATTGGACCACTCAGTGAGTAGCACCAATGGGCATAGGTGGCAAACATTTCAAAATCTACTATAGGCACAAAGGTGGGAAGTTTCACAACCACAGCAGTATACCCTGCCAACACTCTGCTAAAAAGCATGTCCTTCCGGAACTATTACAATCTATATCTCTGTCGGGGGGAGCAATTTTCACATCAGCCTCTCTGGTACCCAAATCGGGTGTTCTTGACCCTGTGGAAAAACACAAACAGCTTCCCTGGATCTCGAAATAACGGGATCTGGACCATACCATTTTCCAGTTAGGACATCTTTCCATTTGACATCCTGTTTAAGGATAGGCAAGGTCATGGCATGCCTATCTGCAGCCGAACGACCATGTTCGTCCAGAATTAAAAAAAATAAAGTAAAGAGGGCTAAAGATAATTGTTCTTTGGGTGGCCGGCCATCAGCAATTCCCCCTTTTTGTTTTTGTAAGAGTTCTTTTACGGTTCAATGTGCTCTTTCCACAATGCCTTGGCCCTGTGGATTGTAGGGAAGGCCAGTAGAGTGACTAACCTGCATTATTTTGCAAAAGGTTTGGAATGATTTTAATGTATATGCGGAGCCATTATCAGCTTTTAAACTATCTGGCCTTCCCCAAGCTGCCCAGGCTTCTAGGCAATGGCCAACCATGTTGCGGGATTTCTCACCAGACATGGGGGAGGCAAAAATGACACCTTAACAGGTGTCAATTGAAACATGAACATATTTTAGTCTTCCAAATGCTGAGACATGAGTAACATCCATTTGCCACAGTTTTAAAGGGATCAGTCCGTGAGGGTTAATACCAACATGAGGAGGGTGGTGAAACTGTACACACTGTGGGCATTGTAACACCACATCTCGGGCTGAGGCTCGAGAGATATCAAATTTCTGCTGAAGTGTGGCAGCATGAACATGATACAATTGATGAAAACCTTTTGCAAGCTCCAGTGGGGTGGCATGTAAAATAAATTCTATGCGAGTGCTAGTGTCCACTAAGGCATTTCTTTCAGCCATAGGGCATGGCAAGGTAGAGTGAGGTCAAATATGTTGAATAAAGAATTTATGTGTTCTTTTCCAAATCAATTTTTGTAACTCTAATAAGATGATGCACACAGGGCTGGTGGGTCTAATTGGGTCCTGCAATTTCTAATGCACGCACTGCATTTACTACATAAGCAGAATCAGAGACTAGATTAAAAGATTCCTTAAAAGCTTTGAATACTTCCAACACAATTTTACATTCAGTAAGTTGCGGGGGTGCCAGGATTGTATTGAAAAAGAACGGGTTTTTGAAAATCAACTACATAGGCACCAACACCTGTTTTAGAACCATCTGTATAAATATCCAATGCACCCAATATGGGTTTAGATGCTGTGACTTTGGGGAAAAAATCACTGGATGTTCACTAAAAAATTGTAGCAAAGGATCTTTGGGATAATGATTATCTAATTCCCTGTCAAAACTACAGCGCAATATGGCCCAATCATCTATCAAAGAACTTAGGATCTGTATTTGATTAGCATTATAAGGTGTAATGATTTTCTGAGGGGGTGCTCCAAAATGTTGAATACATGATTTAATGCCCACAATTGCTAATTGAGCTACAGCAATGGGATAATATTCAAGGGTTTTATTGGGAGACATGTGAGGATAAATCCACAATAGAGGAACTGACTGCCACAACACTCCTGTTGGTTGATGGAATGTCTTCAAAAGACATAGGAGGATGTCCTCTCCTTCTTTCCATCTATAGAGCTTGGCCTTTTCTAAACACCTTTCTACCTTTTCTAAAGCTACTCGGGCCTCAGGGGTGAGAGCACGAGGTGAGGAAAGCTGTGGATCTCCCTTCAATATATCAAAAAGAGGGATTAATTCAAAAATTGATAGCCTCATATATGGACAAATCCAATTTATATCTCCCAACAACTTCTGGAAATCATTCAATGTTTTCAAATGATCTTTACGTAATTCTATCTTTTGAGGTGTAATAAAATGTGGAGTAATTCGAGCACCCAAGAACTCTCCTAAATTTCCCATTTGAACTTTATCAGGATCTATAAATAATTGTTTCATTTCTAATTCTTTTACTAGCTTAATATAGGCTTCATCTAAACTTTCTTTATTCTTTGAGGCAAGAAGGACATCATCTATATAATGTACTGTCCTTAATTTTGGGAATGCATCACGGACAGGTTGTAGGGCTTCTTCCACAAAAAGTTGACACATGGTAGGACTGTTTGTCATCCCTTGAGGTAAAACTATCCACTGATACCGTTTATCAGGCTCTTCATTATTTACAGAAGGAAGAGTAAAGGCAAAGTGCTCGCTATCACACAATGCAAGGGGAATAGATAAAAAACAATCCTTAATATCAATGATTATAATATGCCACTCTTTGGGAAAACTAGAAAGTAGTGGCAGACCCCTCTGTATGGGGCCCATAATCTGCATTTGATTATTAATGGCTCGAAGATCATGCAAGAGCCTTCATTTGCCTGATTTTTTCTTAATCACAAATATGGGTGTATTCCAAGGTGACTGGGAAGGTTTAATATGTCCTAATTTCAATTGTTCCTCTACTAATTCTCTGGCAGCTACTAATTTTTCAGAGGAAAGAGGCCATTGAGGAACCCATACAGGCTCCTCTGTTTTCCAATTAATGGGTATACCACCCTCAATGGCCCCTAGGAAAAACCCAATCGCTTTTTATCTTGTTTGAACTTTGCAGGCACTGGCATAGTCATGGCTTGTAATGACTTTCCTAACCCCTTTCCTGGAGTGTAGTCCATACTAGACATAATTTCTCGGGCTGGTGGGGAATACTCATTAGTTAGTCTAAGATCCATTTTGGTTAAGACATCCCTACCCCATAGGATCACAGGAATATCCACAATATAAGGAAAAAATTTCCCTGACTTACCTTCCTCATTTTTCCAAGTCAATTCCTTAACACTTATAAGGGGAGCAGTCTCATAACCTAGGCCACAGAGGCTTTGAGATGATGCTTGCAAAGGCCACTTTGACGGCCAATCATGAGTGGAGATAATACTGCGATCTGCACCTGTGTCTAACAACCCCAGAAAGGATCATCCTTCAACCTCCAAAGTTAACATGGGGCGATCTCCTAATTCCATTGATAAGAAAGTGAACCTAGAACTTGTAGAACCTAGTCCACTCTCTCCTCTTATTTTATTATTTGCTGGAAAATATTTATGCAAACTTGGCAACAGTAATAGCTGAGCAATTCTATCTCCTGGGGAGATAGCTGAAATGCCACTTGGGGAGGCCACTAAGATTTTCACAACCCTCGTATAATCTGGATCAATCACTCCAGGGGTAATTTGTAATCCTTTTAAAGCAGAAGATGAGTGGCCAAGCAATAGTCCTACAGTATCCTTGGGAAGGGGGCCTTTAAAATCTGTATCTATGGGCTGTACCCCCATCTGTGGGGTTAATATGAGTCTGATGGTGGAGTGGAGGTCCAATCCTTCGGAGCCAGTAGTGGCTCTCTGTGGTCTCTCAGATGATGGAGAGACGGCCAAGGTTTCTTCTGGTCTTTCTGAAGAGCCCCATATATTTGAGGGCCCTGAGGACGTGGGCCCTGCTGTCCGTTTTTTGGCCTAGTGCCACCATATCCTGCTTGTAATGGTCGGCTTTCTATGTCCTTTGTTGATTGTCACTCATTAGCCCAATGTTTTCCTTTTCTACATTTATGTCATATTCCTGGCTGTCTAGGTTTATCTAATGGAGTCCTTTTCTCATTTTCAGGGCATTTTCTTCTAAAATGTCCTCTCTGGCCACATTTATAACAAGTATCATTATTAGATCTACCTAATTGTACTACAGCTGCCGCCAGGCCTGCATTGGTTAACGGGCCCCCTAGTTCTCTGCAAACCTTCATCCACACTTCTAAACCTTTATGTTTATAGGGTTTAATAGCTGCTCTACACTCCTTAGTGCGTTGCTCATACACTAGCTGTTTTACCAAGGGCATAGCTGTATCAGGGTCTCCAAAAATTCTAGTGGCTGCTTCAACGAGGCGTGCTACAAAATCTGAAAATGGTTCTGTGGAACCCTGCAAGATTTTTGTAAGATTGCCTGAGACTGCGCCTTTGTTTGGCAATGCCTTCCAGGCTTTGGTAGCTACCTCATTTATTTGGGCATAGACTGCTTCAGGATAATTTGTTTGATCTAAAGCAAAACGTCCTAAACCCAGAAGCATGTCTGCATCCCAATGTCTCTGAGGATCTTGTCCTGTGGCTAAATTTGCTGCTGCCTGACTGTTTGCATATTCATAGGACAAGGACTTCCAGTCTAAATACTGTCCAGATGACAAACAAGCCCGAGTAATATTATTCCAGTCCCCCAGGGTGAGGCAATATCTAGCCAGCGCCTCGACCTGTGCAACTACAAAAGCTGCACTCACCCCGTAGGTACGAACTGACTCAGCCAGATGCTTAATAGTTTTAAAATCTATTGGCTCATGATACCGTTGTCCCTGGCCATCTAAGAAGACAGGAAAAGTCAGTCCAACTTCCTTCCAAACCTCTGGGCAAAATGAGGTACCTTGTTTACCAGCTTTTGTGGATTCCTTTTTTCCTGTATACTCAGGGTTAAGAGGTGGAGCGGTTGACACTTTCAATTTTACACTTTTGCCAGCCAACCCCCCCCCCTTTTTTTAAAGGATTGGTTTTGTATGACCAATCTGGATCATACCTATCCCTCTCATACCGAGCTGCCTCTTCTTCTAGGTCAGCTTCCTCATCTTTATCAAGCTCTGAGTCACTGGAGTCAGAACTTGCTGAACTTATTGTTAAGTCTTTTAATGAGGGATATATTTTTGCTATTTCCTTTTCTTTCTCATTATTTCCTTTTCCTTTTGAATTTGCCTTTTCTCCCTTCTCTTTTTTTCTCTCTATTTTTGCCCCTTTTCTTTCTTTTGCTTATGCGTTTCCTATCTTCCTCTGACACACTTTCTTGTTGTTCCATGAGAATTTTCTGACCTGCTTTAACTGCTTCTATCAAACAAAAGCAGAGGCCAGAAATTACAAAAAAACGAAACAAAAATGCTAAGAGCTACCCACACTGGGTCCACGGGCAAGAAAAACATATCCCTCCTTTCAACCGAGGATCAATTTGGGAGACTTACCAGTACCACCGTTCCTCAGCTCAAGAGTTCTGAATCCACGAGATCCTCGGGTTCCCATACGGGCCACCAATATCTTCACTAACCCTACATCTGACAACGTATTAATATACAAAGTATATAAAGAACTCAAGAAGTTAATCACAAAAAAAACCCAAAAATCCCAATTTAAAAAAAGGGGGTATAGAACTAAACTGAGAATTCACAACTGAGGAATCTCAAATGGCTGAGGAGCACCTAATGAAATGTTCAAAGTCCTTAATGGTCAGAAAAATGCAAATCAAAACAACCCCGAGATTCCACTTTACACCAATCAGAATGGAAAAGTTCAAAACCTCAGGTGAGAACACATGTTGGAGAGGATGTGGCGAAAGAGGAACACTCCTCCATTGCTGGTGGGATTGCAAACTGGTACATGCACTCTGGAAAGCAATCTGGAGGTTCCTCAGAAAATTAGAAATAGATCTACCTGAAGACCCAGCAATACCACTCTTAGCCATATACCCAAAAGATGCCCCACCATGCCACATGGACATGTGTTCCACTATGTTCATAGTGGCCTTATTTGTGATAACCAGAAGCTGGAAACAACCTAGATGTCCCAAGACAGAAGAATGGATACAAAAAAAAAAACGTGGTTCATTTACACAATGGGGCTATTAGGAGTGAGGACATCCTGAGTTTTGTAGGCAATTGGGTGGAGCTAGAAAATATTATCCTGTATGAGGTAACTTAGACCCAAAAGTACATGCATGGTATGTACTCACTAATATGTATATATTGGCCAAGAAAAATCAAAACAAAACAAAACCATACAGAATACCCAAGATACAGCCCACAGAACTCAAAAAGCTCAATAAGCTGAAGGGCACAAGTGAGGACGCCTCAGTCCCACTTGGGAGAGAGGAGAAAGCAATCACAAGTAGGGAGGGAGGAAAAGACCCGTGAGGGAAAGTGGACAGGGTGGTGGGAACAGTGGGGAGAAGAGGGGAACCTGGTCTGGTATTGGGTGAAGGAAAAGGACTGAAGCCCTGAGGGCCAGCAGAAAGAATGTAAACAGGCAACTTCAGGAAATAGGAGGTTGGAGGAACCCCTCAGAATTCGCCAGAGACCATGGAGATGAGAGACTCCAAAGACTCAAAGGGAGGGATCTTAGATGAAATGCCCGACAGTAGAAAAAAGGAAATTATAGAACCCACCTCCAGCAGAAAGACAGGACATCAAGCAAGGTATGGGGTTGCCATCCCACAGTCACATCTCTGACCCATAATTGTTCCTGACTGAAAGAATTACAGGAATGGAAATGGAGAGGAGCCTGAGAAAAAGAAGTTCCAGCAACAGGTCCAAAGTGGGATCCAGCTCAAGGGAGGGTCCCAAGGCCTGACAATATTACTGAGGCTATGAAGAGCTCACAAAAAGGGAACTATCATGACTGCCCTCTGAAAGACTCCAAGAGCAGTTGAAAGAGTTAAATGCTGATATCTGAACCCAGCCAATCTGTTGCTGAATTAGGGAAGACTGAAAGAAGCTGAGGAGAAGGGCGAGCCTGTAGGAGGACCAACAGTCTTAATTAATCTGAACACTGAGAACTCTCAAACACTGGACCATCAAACAGACAGCATACACCAGCCAATATGAAGCCTCCAACACACACACAGTAGAGGACTTTCAGGTCTGTGTTCATTCAAAAATGATGTACTTAGCCAGGCAATGGTGGCGCTCGCCTTTAATCCAAGCACTTGGGAGGCAGAGGCAGTTGGATTTCTGAGTTCGAGGCCAGTCTGGTCTACATAATGAGTTCCAGGACAGCCAGGGCTACACAGAGAAACCCTGTCTCGAAAAACAAAACAAAACAAAACAAAAATAGATGTAATTAACGCTCAAGAGACTGGATACCCCAAGGAGTTTAGAAGTCAAGTGGGGTGGGGGCAGAGGCATCCACGTGGAGATGGTGTGAATTAAGGGAGTAGATGATGTGGAGTAGATGGAGAGTGGATGGGTAGATGGGGAATGTATATGCAGTGTAAAATATACATTAAAAATTAAATTAAATTAAAAAAGGGTCACAGGAAAAAAAAACAGAAAACAAAACCTTATTCTAAATCGAAAGTAATTAAACACTGAGACCAGTCTTCATACGGTCTCAAACAAAATCTATATTAAAAGGGCAAAGTATGACGGACATGTTAAAGAAGTAAGCAGTCAAGGTTTTTAATAGTGAGAAGAAATCATGTCCAGTTGGCAATTTTCTCTCCAGTTCACACATGATTTGTTTGAGTTAGCTACATCCTCAAGTTAACAAACCCAAGAGAGAATGCTCTTTTTCATAGTCCCAGGGTTTTCTTTTTTTTTTTTTTTTTTTTTTTTTTTTATGCTTCCTCTGGAAAACAGGAGCCTGTGTACTGACCTGCTAAAATGTGACAGATAACGGACATTCCATGTTATTCCCCATATTCAGCATAGATATAGTCTTTCTATTCAGTTTAGCTTCCCAGAAAAAAACAACATAGTGTGTGTTTTCTCCCCAAAAGATGATGGAAGTATCAAAATTTTCCTAATCAGGCAGTGAAATAGTACTTTATTGCTGTGAAGTAAATTAGGAGCATACTAACCACCTTTTCTTTTCTATTTTAAAGAGGCAAAAAAGTGGATAATATCCCAGAAACTTAGAATGCCCAAGATATAAGATACAATTTGCTAAATGCATGAAACTCAAGAAGAAAAAAGACCAAAGTGTGGACACTTTGCCCCTTCTTAGAATTGGTAACAAAACACCCATGGAAGGAGTTACAAAGACAAAGTTTGGAGCTGTGACAAAAGGATGGACCATCTAGAGACTGCCATACCCGGGGATCCATCCCATAATCAGCCTCCAAACACTGACTCTATTACACACACTAGCAAGATTTTGCTGAAAGGACCCAGATATACCTGTCTCTTGTGAGACTATGCCAAGGCCTAGAAGTGGATGCTCACAGTCAGCTATTGGATGGATCACAGGGCCCCCAATGGAGGAGCTAGAGAAAGTACCCAAGGAGCTAAAGGGATCTGCAACCCTATAAGTGGAACAACAATATGAACTACCCAGTACCCCCAGAGCTCGTGTCCCTAGCTTCATATGTATCAGAAGATGGCCTAGTCAGCCATCAGTGGAAAGAGAGGCCCATTGGTCGTGCAAACTTTATATGCCTCAGTACAGGGGAACGCCAGGGCCAAGAAATGGGAGTGAGTGGGTAGGGGAGTGGGTAGGGGAGGGTATGGGGGACTTTTGGGATAGCACTGGAAATGTAAACGAAGAAAATACCTAATTAAAAAATAAAAATAAACACACACCAAAAAAAGAGGTAAAATAACAAATTTTCCTTCTAACTATTCATTTTAAGTCATCAGACGTATGTACTCATTTTGTTTTCAAGTATTATAATGCTATTTTTTACTGTAAATGAAGCAATATAAGTAGCTTTTCAAACAAAATAGAATGTATTTGTACAGAATAAAAATACAAAACTGAAGGAAATGTGAGAAAACTGTAAAACTAAGATTTAGCCACCAAAACGTGAAACAATGTGTGCAATATGATCTTGACTCCAAAAAGCTCTGTGCACAAAACACCTAGAAAGATACATAAAAATATTAATGATTATTGTCTGTTTTTGAAATGCAGTGACAGATAATAATTTTATTATTTCTCATTTAAAAAATTACTTATAGAGACAAATATATAACATTTTCAACTTTTATTAAAATATGATGCTTAATGTGGACTGATTCAGAATGCAGTGAATGAAAGGAGAAAGGTATAAAGCAAAGAGAAGAAAGCATGTCTGGTGCTTCAAGATTATGGTGAGTGAAAAGGAGAAAGGGGAGATGCCATTAAAGTGAAAATAAATGGACTGAAACAGACTTTCTTCAAGTGATAAATCACAAGTAAAGTAGCATCTCATTTCATGCATGCCACATTTTACTCTCTTTATAGTGAGTGCTGGTAAGGATTCAATTTTCCAATTACTGTCCCAGGATTTTTTCATATCTACTATGAAATTCTCTTTCATTACTTTATTAAATTTTTTCTCCATTGAGCTATACAAGTCCCTTCTTCAACAAACATATCATCTCATTCTGTAATTTAAAGTCCTTACATCTGAAATTTTAGATACTGCTAATTAGGTTCTATAACATAGATTTTTTTTAAAGGAAACTACATCTCCCTTCAGTGTGTAGTTAGATTAAATGAATTTTGGTTCAATTGGCTCTCTGAATAGTATGTCCATAATACTTTGAAGCACTTAAATATATATAAGTTCATTAGATGTAGAGCTCAATCACAAATTCATAAACCCATCAAATTATGTATCTGGAGCAACTTGATAAAGATTTAAGGACAAATAAATTTTCAAGTGAAATAAAATGTTCATTTTTTTTAAAAATCAAAGAAAGTGGAAACTTTTTTATAAAACAAATGACTAATTTCCTTCTGTTAAGAATGAAAAGCTTTATTTTTAGGTATTTAATCTGACATAAGAGCTAAAGTATTTTAAAATTTATTAATTTAGTACGCATTTTCAAAGAGCATGCCAGGACATATTTTAAAAGGAATAAATGATTCATTAAATATTTTTACAAACCCCTGAAGCACTTAGAAGCAAACTGTACCTTATATACAAGCAAACTGGACATTATATACAAAAACATAATTCAAATAAATATTTTATAGAAATATTTCAAGGTAACATTTCAAAACAAAAATACTTGTGCTAGAGATTCTTAGGGTAATTCTATTTATAGTATTTTATATGCATATATGTACCTGTATACATATATGTCAATAATTATGTCCTTTGATAAGTGTATTTATAATATGGAACCATAAAATTAACGATAATTTCCCATAGGCTTTAAGAATGTTAACATTTTAAATATATATGTATATAACATTAACAATATATATATCAATGTTCACAATATGAATATCAATTTCTTTTTATTAAATTTATTTATTCCCTTTACAACCAATTATCAGCCCTTCTTCTCTTCTCGGTTTCCCCTCATGCAAGTTGTCCCCCATCCTTCCATCTGGGTGTCCCCACTCCAGGCACATAAAGTCACTGCAGGCAAGGACAGCCCCTGGTCCAGTTGTTTGGGAGACTGACAGGTAGACCAAGCTGCTCATCTGCTACATTTGTGTGGGGAGGCCTGCACACAGCCAGTGTTTGCTCTTTCATTGTTGATTTCGCCTCTGGGAGCTCCCAAGGGTTCAGGTTGACCTTCCTGTGGAGTTCCTATCCTATTTGGGTCTCTCAATCTTTCTCCCAATTCTATAGAACTCTATCTAATGTTTGGGCATGAGTTTTTGCAACTTTTTCCATTGGCTGCTCAGTGGAGCCTCTCAGTTAGGTTAGGTTCTTATCTGCAAACATGACAGAATATCATTATTAATGTCAAGTATTAGTTCCTGCCCATGGAATTGGTAAGAATTTGGGGCAATCATTACTTCACCGTATCCTTAGTCTCTGCTCTATCATTTTTTATTTGTTATTTTATTTATTTACATTTCAAACGTTATCCCCCTTCCCAGTTTCCCCTACACATACCCCCATCCTATCCCCTCACCCTGCTTCTATGAGGGTGATCCCCCACTCACCCAACCACCACCCCTCTCACCACCCTAGCATTCCCCTACACTGAGGCATCTAGCCTCCACAGGAACAAGGGCCTCCCCTCCCATTGATGCCAGATAAGGCAATCCTGTGCTACATAAGCAGGTAGAATCATGGGTCTCTCCATATGTACTCTTTGGTTGGTGGTTTAGTCCCTGAGAGCTCCAGGGGGTGGGGGGAATCTGTTTGGTTGTTTTTTGTTGTTGTTGTTGTTGTTGTTTTGTTTTGTTTTGTTTTTTGTCCTTTCTATAAGGTTGCAAACTGCTCTGCTTCTTCAGTCCTTCTCCTAATTCTTCCATTGGGATCCCCATTCTCAGTCCAATGGTTGGATGAGAGTGTCCCCATCTGTATTGTTCAGACTCTGGTAGAGCCTCTCAGGGAGCAGCCATAACAGACTCCTGTCAGCAAGCACTTCTTGGCATCAGCAGTAGTGTATAAGTTTGGTGTCTGCAGATGGGATGGATCCCTAGGTGAGTCAGTCTCTGGATGGCTTTCTACAATTTGTCTCTGTATTTCCTCCCTTGAGTATTTTCTTTTCCCTTATAAGAGGGATTAAAGCATCTCCACTTTGGTCTTTCTTCTTCTTGAGCTTCATGTGGTATCTGGGGTGTTCTGATCTTTTGGACTATTATCCACTTATCAGTCAGTGAACACTGTGTGTATTCCTTTGTGACTAGGTTACCTCACTCAAGATGATATTTTCTAGTTCCATCCATTTGCCTAAGAATTTCATTAAGTCATTATTTTTAATAGCTGAGTAGTACTCCATTGTATAAATGTACCACACTTTCTGTATCCATTACTCTGTTGAAGGACATCTGGGTTCTTTCTAGCTTCTGGCTATTATAAATAAATCTACTGTGAACATAGTGGAGCATGTGTTCTTATTGCATGTTGGAGCATCTTCTGGATATATGCCCAGGAGTGGTATAGCTGGGTCCTCAGGTAGTACTATGTCCAATTTTATAAGGAACCTCCAGACTGATATTGCAAACAGTTCCGTACTAATGATGACAATATTAGGATTAATATCACAACATATGAATTTGAAGAGGCAAAAGCATATAATTCATTGCACTGAAGAATGAATGCAGATACAAGATGGGAATTCTATACTGTCCAAGCACAATACCATATATCTAAACAAATATGTAGATCTTTATAATTAATAATACATAGTTAAAAGTTTTCCAATTTTTGTTCTCTTAAAGATTTAGTTTGTCTATTTCAAATCAGCACAACTAAAATTATAACAAAATGATGGTTTTTAACACAGAATAGTTTAAATTGATCTCTTTCTAACTCATATTTAATAAATAATTCAATAATAATTTGTTAAAATTCAATGAATATGTAATTATTACATTTATTTTAGTTAAACATTATATAAAGCAGAAATACAAATTCAACAGTAATACAATTTTAGATTAGTGTCAAGACAATTACTCTATGTGATATAAGTCTGATTCTTTTGCCTTACTCTTAAAATATTATTGTAACTTTATGCCAACTATTAAAAGATGTTCAATTCAATAGCTATTTGCTACCAAAATATCAAGTATTTTAAAAAGTTAATTTTAATCATCATTAAAAACACTTCACATCATCAATGTAATGGTGAGGTAAACAAATTATATTTAGGATAAATAATGTCATGTTGTACTAGTTATTCTGGACATTGCTCATTATGTGCTATTCTAGGGTAGGAAATGAATAACTGAGAATCCTTTGAGTCCAAATAACTCATACCTTAAAATATTTTGTGATAAGGACAAAACTCATAAAATGTTTCTCAAAGTTCATAATAGCAATGATCTGCTAATGATACAAGATCAAACCAGTACTCCATAACTAAATTGAAACTTTTGTTAGATGTCAATAAGTAAAGGAAATCAGTTAACTCATGGACTTGTTAGCCTACTCTTCATTCAGTATAAGACTTCAAAATGTGACTTTTGTCATTATTCCCATTTATATGATTTATTACATTTATTGAAATACATATGCTTAACCACACTTCATCTCTGTGATAAAGCCAACTTGATCATTATGGATGATCTTTTTGATATATGTCTGTATTCTATTTATAAGTACTTTGTTAAGAGAATTTTTTCATCTCCATTCATCTGTGACATTGGCACGATGTTTTCTTTTAATTGTGTTTTTACCGCATTTTGGTATTAGAGTAATTCTGGTTAGGCATTTGATGGAACTCATTCTTTATCTTTTTTTAATTTTTTTTAAAAAATAAGTATTGGCTATAATTCTTTGAAAGTCTTAGAGAAATATAGTGTTACTCTATCTGACCTGACCCAGGGATTTAATTTTTTTACTGGGGATTTAATTTTTTAATTGAAAACTATTCCTATTTTAATATCTGGATTATATCTGTTTAAGTTGTTTGTTAGTATTTTCTTTTAACTGTGTTGGTTTGGATGAATCTAGAAATTCTTCTTCTTCTTTTTTTTTTTTTTTTTTTTTTTTTTTTTTTTTTTTTTTTAGATTTTCCAATTTAATAGAATACCTGTTTTTAAAACACCCCAGTACAATGTTATAAATTTAGTTAATTGTAATATGTCCCTATTTATCTCTTATCCTGATCACTTGACTCTCTCTCTCTCACTCCCTCCTCTCTCAGTTAACTGGGCTAAAGACATTTTAAAGGATCAGTTCTATATTCACTTGTTTTTTTGTTTGTTTGTTTTGGTTTGTTTTGTTTGTCTTGCTTTCTTATTTCTATTTTACTAATTTCTGCTCTGCTTTTTGTTTCTACTGCATCTGGTTTGGGATTCTTCTTGTTTTGTTTGTTTGTTTCCAAAGATCTAAGTTGAACCATTACCTCATTAATTTGTGCCTGTTGTAAAAATTGTTTAATCACTATCCATGGTTTCTACCTTGCCTTTGACAATACAGTTTGCAGGTAAAAGATACACACAGCCTATATAATTACAGTAAGCCTTAAGTAGCACAAGAGCTGGGAGAATACCCACTCTCCATGCTATTAGAATCTACTTTCTTATAGATAACTTTAAGTTGTTATTATTTACTATGTTTCATCTGGGCTGCTCTTAACTCCAATTTGCTAGCCTTCAAGGACACATTGTCTTAATCCATTTTGGCTTCTCCTTCCTTCTCCTATACTTTCCTCTTCTCCTCATGGTCCTCCTCCTACCCAAAGCCCATGAAAACTAAACCCCACCTATATCTTTTCTTCCCAGCTATTGGATGTTGGCATCTTTATCTACCAATGAGAAATAACTTGGGGGCAGGATCATTTAGCAAAAATGGACTCTTTTGTCTCTGGGGCAACCAGTCTTTGTGGCCCAATATTAACATTAGAATATAAGTAGCATTAGGTTAACCTAAAACATGTGCTCTTTCTAATATTTTAGGGTAGGCACTTAGAATGGTATATTCCCTTGTTACAACTGCTTTAGTGTATCTCAGAAGTTTTGGTGTGTTGTACTTTCATTTTCAATTAGTCCCAGGATTTTATTTTTATTTTCTTGATTGTTTTCTTCTGAAACCCATTTATTATTCAGAAATATGTTGTTCAATTTCCATGAGTTCATGTAAGTCCTAGGAAGTCTGTTGCTGTTAAATTTTAGATGTTATGGTATTGTGATTTGATAGGATGCAAGAAAATATTTTTGTTCTTTTTTTTTGTATCAAAAGGATACAAGTAATTATTTATTTTTTCTTTTGTCTTCCTGTGCATTTGTTGAAATGTGTTTTGTGCTCCAGTATGTGGTCTATTCTAGAGAAACTTCTATGGCCTGCTGAGTTGAATGTCCATTTTTTGATGCTTGGTGTAAAATTTTGTAAGTATCTACTAGGACCATTTGATGTGTGATGTCATTTAGCTTTGATATTTCTGTAGTTTTAGATTTTGTTCACATGATCTATTGAAGAAAGTGAGTAACAAAACCATCTACATTAACTTATTATGATTAATCTTCTACTTGATCTATTTAGTAATAAGGCTTTCCCTGAAATTTCTACTTGGGTAATTGAGTTTTCATTTTCATCTTCATTTTAGCTTTGATCTTGCTCAATATTTCTAATTTAATTTTTCTTAATTAATTTAATTTAGTAAAAATGTAATAATTCAGCTTTGTGATCCAAATTCTCTTTGCCAATTTATTCAGCTAGACTTGTATTTTCTAGGACTTCTCCAGAGTGCAAAGTGCACATTTGTGTCTTCTTTAAACATCTTAAATTCCTTGTTCATTCTTACAATTATTCTTTTTAAATTCTGTGTCCTTGGATTCATCTACATAATTTTAACTGAAAAATCCTATAGGATTATTTATTTATTTATTTATTTATTTATTTATTTACGTGGGGGGATACTATCTTTGACTTTCACATTTTTTAATTAGGTATTTTCTTCATTTACATTTCCAGTGCTATCCCAAAAGACCCACATACCTACCCACCCACTCCCCTACCCACCCACTTCCACTTCCTGGCCCTGGCGTTCCCTTATACTGAGTCATATAAAGTTCGCAAGACCAATGGGCCTCTCTTTCCAATGATGGCTGACTAAGCCATCTTCTGATACATATGCAGATAGAGACACGAGCTCCAGGGGGTACTGGTTAGTTCATATTGTTGTTCCACCTATAGGGTTGTAGATCCCTTTAGCTCCTTGGGTACTTTCTCTAGCTCCTCCATTGGGGTCCCTGTGATGCATCCAATGCTAACAGTGAATATAAACTTCTGTGTTTGCTAGGCCCCAGCATAGTCTCACAAGAGACAACTATATCTGGGTTCTTTCAGCAAACTCTTGCTAGTGTATGCAATGGTGTCATCGTTGGATCTTAGCCATTTGGGCTGTTGTGAGGTGGAATCTCAGGGTTGTTTTGATTTGTATTTCCGTGATGATTAAGAATGCTGAACATTTTTTCAGGTGCTTCTCAGATTTTCAGTATTCCTAGGATGAAAATTCTGTGTTAAACTCTGCACCACATTTTTAATGGGGTTATTTGATTTTTTGGAGTCCACCTTCTTGAGTTCTTTATATATATTGGATATTAGTCCCCTATCTGATTTAGGGTAGGTAAGGAAACTTTCCCAATCTTTTGGTGGCCTTTTTGTCTTATTGACCGTGTCTTTTGCCTTACAGAAGCTTTGCAATTTTATGAGGTCTCATTTGTCAATTCTCTATCTTACAGCACAAGCCATTGCTATTCTATTCAGGAACTTTTTCCCCTCTACCAATGTCTTTGAGGCTTTTCCCTGCTTTCTCCTCTATAAGTTTCACTGATACTGGTTTTATGTGGAGTTCCTTGATCCACTTAGATTTGACCTTAGTACAAGGAGATAGGAATGGATCAATTCACTTTCTTTTACATGATAACCACCAGTTGTGCCAGCATCATTTTTTGAAAATGCTGTCTATTTTCCACTGGATGGTTTTAGCTCCCTTGTCAAAGATTAAGTGAACATAGGTGTGTGGGTTCATTTCTGGGTCTTCATTCTATTCCATTGGTCTACTTGTCTGTCTCTATACCAGTACCATGCAGTTTTTATCACAATTGCTCTGTAGTATAGATTTATGTCAGGCATGGTGATTCCCCCAGAGGTTCTTTTACCCTTGAGAAGAGTTTTTGCTATCCTAGGTTTTTTGTTATTCCAGATGAATTTATAGATAGCCCTTTCTAATTCGTTGAAAATTGAGTTGGGACACAGAGCTTCTGAGGCAGCGCCATCTTCGGCTCCAGACAACCGGCTACCTTCCTGGCGAGAGCCACGGAGCTTCTGAGGCGGCACCATCTTCGGCTCCAGACAACCGGCCACCTTCCTGACAACTGGCCACCTTCCTGGTGAGAGCACAGGGGTCCTCCCGGCCCGAGAGGTTTGTGCCTCAGGCCCTGGCGGGAGCCTCCTTGGCTCCGGGACTCTGCAGAGGGCAGGCTGCACGGGTGACGGTGTGAAATACAGAGGCCAGCCTTTTCTGAGACAGGCGAGAGCCACAGAGCTTCTGAGGCGGCGCCATCTTTGGCTCCAGACAACTGGCCACCTTCCTGGTGAGTGCACAGGAGTCCGCCAGCCCAAGAGGTTTGTGCCTCAGGCTCCGGCGGGAGCCTCCTTGGATCCAGGACCCTGCAGAGGGCAGGCTGCATGGGTGAAGGTGTGGAAAACAGAGGCCAGCCGTTTCTGGGACAGACGAGAGCCAGAGAGCTTCTGACGCGGCGCCATCTTCGGCTCCAGACAACCGGCCACCTTCCTGGCCAAAGCAGCACAGCTTCTGGGAAAGATCCTGCTTTGGGCCTTCATCTTCAGCTAGGAGGAGGTCCAAACACCAGATAACTGTGCACTTTCCCTGAAAGAGGAGAGCTTGCCTGCAGAGAGTGCCCTGACCACTGAAACTCAGAGGAGAGAGCTAGTCTTACGCGTCTGCTGATAGAGGGTAACAAAATCAACAGAGGAACAATTTGTCTAAACAAAGACAACAAAAGTTGTCTAAACAAAGACAACTATAACAACTAACTCCAGAGATTCCCAGATGGCGAAAGGTAAACGTAAGAATCCTACTAACAGGAACCAAGACCACTCACCATCATCAGAACCCAGCACTCCCACTTCGTCCAGTCCAGGACACCCCAACACACCTGAAAACCTCTACCTAGATTTAAAAGCATTTCTCATGATGATGGTAGAGGACATAAAGAAGGAATTTAATAACTCACTTAAAGAAATACAGGAGAACACTGCTAAAGATTTACAAGTCGTTAAAAAAAAAACAGGAAAACACAACCAAACAGGTAGAAGTCCTTATAGAAAAACAGGAAAACACATCCAAACAGGTGATAGAAATGAACAAAACCATATAGACCTAAAAAGGGAAGTAGACACAATAAAGAAAACCCAAAGAGAGGCAACGCTGGAGATAGAAAACCTACGAAAGAAATCTGGAAACATAGATGCCAGCATCAGCAACAGAATACAAGAGATGGAAGAGAGAATCTCAGGTGCAGAAGATTCCATAGAGAACATCGGAACAACAATCAAAGAAAACATAAAATGCAAAAAGATCCTAACTCAAAACATTCAGGAAATCCAGGACACAATGAGAAGACCAAACCTACGGATAATAGGAGTAGATGAGAATGAAGATTTTCAACTCAAAGGACCAGCAAATATCTTCAACAAAATTATTGAAGAAAACTTCCCAAATCTAAAGAAAGAGATGCCCATGGACATACAAGAAGCCTACAGAACTCCAAATAGACTGGACCAGAAAAGAAATTCCTCCCGACACATAATAATCAGAACATCAAATGCACTAAATAAAGATAGAATACTAAAAGCAGTAAGGGAAAAAGGTCAAGTAACATATAAAGGCAAGCCTATCAGAATTACACCAGATTTTTCACCAGAGACTATGAAAGCCAGAAGAGCCTTGACAGATGTTATACAGCCACTAAGAGAACACAAATTCCAGCCCAGACTACTATACCCAGCCAAACTCTCAATTACCATAGATGGAGAAACCAAAGTATTCCACGACAAAACCAAATTCACACATTATCTCTCCACGAATCCAGCCCTTTAAAGGATAATAACAGAAAAAAACCAATACAAGAACGGGAACAATGCCCTAGAACAAGCAAAAAAGTAATCCCTCAACTAACCAAAAAGAAGACAGCCACAAGAACAGAATGCCAACTCTAACAACAAAAATAACAGGAAGCAACAATTACTTTTCCTTAATATCTCTTAATATCAATGGTCTCAACTCCCCAGTAAAAAGACATAGACTAACAGACTGGCTACACAGACAGGACCCAACATTCTGCTGCTTACAGGAAACCCATCTCAGGGAAAAAGACAGACACTACCTCAGAGTGAAAGGCTGGAAAACAATTTTCAAAGCAAATACTCTGAAGAAACAAGCTGGAGTAGCCATTCTAATATCGGATAAAATCGATTTCCAACCCAAAGTTATCAAAAAAGACAAGGAGGGACACTTCATACTCATCAAAGGTAAAATCCTCCAAGAGGAACTCTCAATTCTGAATATCTACGCTCCAAATGCAAGGGCAGCCACATTCGTTAAAGACACTTTAGTAAAGCTCAAAGCACACATTGCACCTCACACAATAATAGTGGGAGACTTCAACACACCACATTCATCAATGGACAGATCGTGGAAACAGAAACTAAACAGGGACACAGTGAAACTAACAGAAGTTATGAAACAAATGTACCTGACAGATATCTACAGAACATTTTATCCTAAAACAAAAGGATATACCTTCTTCTCATCACCTCACTGGACCTTCTCCAAAATTGACCATATAATTGGTCACAAAACAGTCCTCAACAGATACAAAAATATTGAAATTGTCCCATGTATCCTATGAGACCACCATGGCCTAAGACTGATCTTCAATAACAACATAAATAATGGAAAGCCAACATTCACATGGAAACTGAACAACACTCTTCTCAATGATATCTTGCTCAAGGAAGGAATAAAGAAAGAAATTAAAGACTTTTTAGAGTTTAATGAAAATGAAGCCACAACGTACCCAAACCTATGGGACACAATGAAAGCATTTCTAAGAGGGAAACTCATAGCACTGAGTGCCTCCAAGAAGAAATGGGAGAGAGCACATACTAGCACCTTGACAACATATCTAAAAGCTCTAGAAAAAAAGGAAGCAAATTCACCCAAGAGGAATAGACGGCAGGAAATAATCAAACTCAGAGGTGAAATCAACCAAGTGGAAACAAGAAGAACTATTCAACGAATTAACCAAACGAGGAGTTGGTTCTTTGAGAAAATCAACAAGATAGATAAACCCTTAACTAGACTCACTAAAGGGGACAGGGACAAAATCCTAATTAACAAAATCAAAAATGAAAGGGAGACATAACAACAGATCCTGAAAAAATCCAAAACACCATCAGATCCTTCTACAAAAGGCTATACTCAACAAAACTGGAAAACCTGGACAAAATGGACAAATTTCTGGACAGATACCAGGTACCAAAGTTGAATCAGGATCAAGTTGACCATCTAATCAGTCCCATATCACCTAAAGAAATAGAAGCAGTTATTAATAGTCTCCCAGCCAAAAAAAAACCCAGGACCGGAAGGGTTTAGTGCAGAGTTCTATCAGACCTTCAAAGAACATCTAATTCCAGTTCTGCACAAACTATTTCACAAAATAGAAGTAGAAGGTACTCTACCCAACTCATTTTATGAAGCCACTATTACTCTGATACCTAAACCACAGAAAGACCCAACAAAGATAGAGCACTTCAGACCAATTTCTCTTATGAATATCGATGCAAAAATCCTCAATAAATTTCTCACTAACCGAATCCAAGAACACATTAAAGCAATCATCCATCCTGACAAAGTAGGTTTTATTCCAGGGATGCAGGGATGGTTTAATATATGAAAATCCATCAATGTAATCCATTATATAAACAAACTCAAAGACAAAAACCACATGATCATCTCGTTAGATGCAGAAAAATCATTTGACAAGATCCAACACCCATTCATGATAAAAGTCTTGGAAAGATCAGGAATTCAAGGCCCATACCTAAACATGATAAAAGCAATCTACAGCAAACCAGTAGCCAACATCAAAGTAAATGGAGAGAAGCTTGAAGCAATCCCACTAAAATCAGGGACTAGACAAGGCTGCCCACTTTCTCCCTACCTTTTCAACATAGTACTTGAAATATTAGCCAGAGCAATTTGACAACAAAAGGAGATCAAGAGGATACAAATTGGAAAAGAGTAAGTCAAAATATCACTTTTTGCAGGTGATATGATAGTATATATAAGTGACCCTAAAAATTCTACCAGAGAACTCCTAAACCTGATAAACAGCTTCGGTGAAGTAGCTGGATATAAAATTAACTCAAATAAGTCAATGGCCTTTCTCTATACAAAGAATAAAAAGGCTGAGAAAGAAATTAGGGAAACAACACCATTCTCAATAGTCACAAATAATATGAAATATCTTGGCGTGTCTCTAACTAAGGAGGTGAAAGATCTGTATAATAAAAACTTCAAATCTCTGAAGAAAGAAATTAAGGAAGATCTCAGAAGATGGAAAGATCTCCCATGCTCATGGATTGGCAGGATCAACATTGTAAAAATGGCTATCTTGCCAAATCAATCTACAGATTCAATGGAATCCCCATCAAAATTCCAACTCAATTCTTCAACGAATTAGAAGGAGCAATTTGCATATTCATCTGGAATAACAACAAACCTAGGATAGCAAAAAGTCTTCTCAAGGATAAAAGAACCTCTGGTGGAATCACCATGCCTGACCTAAAGCTTTACTACAGAGCAATTGTGATAAAAACTGCATAGTACTGGTATAGAGACAGACAAGTAGACCAATGGAATAGAATTGAAGACCCAGAAATGAACCCACACACCTATGGTCACTTGATCTTCGACAAGGGAGCCAAAACCATCCAGTGGAAGAAAGACAGCATTTTCAACAATTGGTGCCTGCACAACTGGTTGTTATCATGTAGAAGAATGCGAATCGATCCATACTTATCTCCTTGTACTAAGGTCAAATCTAAGTGGATCAAGGAACTTCACATAAAATCAGAGACATTGAAACTTATAGAGGAGAAAGTGGGGAAAAGCCTTGAAGATATGGGCACAGAGGAAAAATTCCTGAACAGAACAGCAATGGCTTGTACTGTAAGATCAAGAATTGACAAAGGGACCTAATGAAACTCCAAAGTTTCTGCAAGGCAAAAGACACCGTCAGTAAGACAAAAAGACCACCAACAGATTGGGAAAGGATCTTTACCTATCCTCAATCAGGTAGGGGACTAATATCCAACATATATAAAGAACTCAAGAAGGTGGACTTCAGAAAATCAAATAACCCCATTAAAAAATGGGGCTCAGAACTGAACAAAGAATTCTCACCTGAGGAATACCGAATGTCAGAGAAACAGCTGAAAAAATGTTCAACATCCTTAATCATCAGGGAAATGCAAATCAAAACAACCCTGAGATTCCACCTCACACCAGTCAGAATGGCTAAGATCAAAAATTCAGGTGACAGCAGATGCTGGCGTGGATGTGGAGAAAGAGGAACACTCCTCCATTGTTGGTGTGATTGCAGGCCTGTACAACCACTGTGGAAATCAGTCTGGTGGTTCCTCAGAAAATTGGACATAGTACTACCGGAGGATCCAGCAATACCTCTCCTGGGCATATATCCAGAAGAGGCCCCAAAGGGTAAGAAGGACACATGCTCCACTATGTTCATAGCAGCCTTATTTATAATAGCCAGAAGCTGGAAAGAACCCAGATGCCCCTCAACAGAGGAATGGATACAGAAAATGTGGTACATCTACACAATGGAGTACTACTCAGCTATTAAAAAGAATGAATTTATGAAATTCCTAGCCAAATGGATGGACCTGGAGGGCATCATCCTGAGTAAGGTAACACATTCACAAAGGAACTCACACAATATGTACTCACTGATAAGTGGATATTAGCCCCAAACCTAGGATACCCAAGATATAAGATACAATTTGCTAAACACATGAAAGTCAAGAAGAATGAAGACTGAAGTGTGGACACTATGCCCCTCCTTAGAATTGGGAACAAATCACCCATGGAAGGAGTTACAGAGACAAAGTTTGGAGCTGAGATGAAAGGATGGACCATGTAGAGACTGCCATATCCATGGATCCACCCCATAATCAGCATCCAAACGCTGACACACATGCATACACTAGCAAGATTTTATCGAAAGGACCCAGATGTAGCTGTCTCTTGTGAGACTATGCCGGGGCCTAGCAAACACAGAAGTTGATGCTCACAGTCAGCTAATGGATGGATCACAGGGCTCCCAATGGAGGAGCTAGAGAAAGTAGCCAAGGAGCTAAAGGGATCTGCAACCCTATAGGTGGAACAACATTATGAACTAACCAGTACCACAGAGCTCTTGACTCTAGCTGCATATGTATCAAAATATGGCCTAGTCGGCCATCCCTGGAAAGAGAAGCCCATTGGACACGCAAACTTTTTATGCCCCAGTACAGGGGAACGCCAGGGCCAAAAAGGGGGAGTGGGTGGTTAGGGGAGTGGAGTTGGGTGGGTATGGGGGACTTTTGGTATAGCATTGGAAATGTAAATGAGCTAAATACCTAATAAAAAATGGAAAAAAAATGAAATTTGAGTTGGAAATTTCATGGGGATTGCATTGAATCTGTAGATTGCTTTTGGCAAGATATCCATTTTTACTATATTGAACCTACTCCTCCAAGAGGAGTAGACTGCAGGAAAAAATCAAACTCAGGGGTGAAATCAACCAAGCGGAAAAAAGAAGAACTATACAAAGAATTAACCAAATGAGGAGTTGGTTCTTTGAGAAAATCAACATGATAGATAAGCCCTTTGCTAGACACTCTAGAGGGCACAGGGACAAAATCCTGGTTAGCAAAATCAGAAATGAAAAGGGAGACATAACAACAGATCCTGAAAAAATCCAAAACACCATCAGATTCTTCTACAAAAGGCTATACTCAACAAAACTGGAAAACCTGGACGAAATGGACAAATTTCTAGACAGATACCAGGTACCAAAGTTGAGTCAGGATCAAGTTGACCATCTAAACAGTCCCATATCACCTAAAGAAATAGAAGCAGTCATTAATAGTCCTCCCAGCCAAAAAAAGCCCAGGACCAGAAGGGTTTAGTGCAGAGTTCTATCAGACCTTCAAAGAAGATCTAATTCCAGTTCTGCACAAACTATTTCACAAAATAGAAGTAGAAGTTACTCTACCCAACTCATTTTATGAAGCCCCAATTACTCTGATACCTAAACCACAGAAAGATCCAACAAAGATAGAGAACTTCAGACCAATTTCTCTTATGAATATCGATGCAAAAATCCTCAATAAAATTCTCGCTAACTGAATCCAAGAACACATTAAAGCAATCATCCATCCTGACCAAGTAGGTTTTATTCCAGGGATGCAGGGATGGTTTAATATATGAAAATCCTTCAACGTAATCCATTATATAAGCAAACTGAAAGACAAAAACCACATGATCATCTCGTTAGATGCAGAAAAAGCATTTGACAAGATCCAACACCCATTCATGATAAAAGTCTTGGAAAGATCAGGAATTCAAGGCCCATACCTAAACATGATAAAAGCAATCTACAGCAAACCAGTAGCCAACATCAAAGTAAATGGAGAAAAGCTGGAAGCAATCCCACTAAAATCAGGGACTAGACAAGGCTGCCCACTTTCCCCCTACCTTTTCAACATAGTACTTGAAGTATTAGCCAGAGCAATTTGACAACAAATGGAGATCAAGGGGATACAAATTGGAAAAGATGAAATCAAAATATCACTTTTTGCAGATGATATGATAGTATATATAAGTGACCCTAAACATTCCACCAGAGAACTCCTAAACCTGATAAAAAGCTTCGGTGAAGTAGCTATATATATAATTAACTCAAACAAATCAATGGCCTTTCTCTACACAAAGAATAAACAGGCTGAGAAAGAAATTAGGGAAACAACACCCTTCTCAATAGTCACAAATAATATAAAATATCTTGGCATGACTCTAACAAAGGAAGTGAAAGATCTGTATGATAAAAACTTCAAGTCTCTGAAGAAAGAAATTAAAGAAGATCTCAGAAGATGGAAAGATCTCCCATGCTCATGGATTGGCAGGATCAACATTGTAAAAATGTAAAAATCTGATGCCCTCTTCTCATGTGTCTGAAGAGAGCAACTGTGTACTTACATATATAAAATAAATAACCCTTGAAAAAAATCCAGGAAATTTAGGACGCAATTAAAAGACCAAATCTAAAAATAATTGAAATACAGGAGAATGAAAATTTCTACCTCAAATGAACTGAAAAGGTATTCAACAAAATCATAGAAAAAAAAATCCCCAACCTAAAGAAACAGATGGCTATAAACTTACAAAAAGTGTATAGACTACCAAACAAGACCAGAAAAGAAAATCCTTTCATCACATAATCAAAACACTAAACACACAAAAGAAAGAAAGAATATTAAAAGCTTCACTGGAAAAGGGCCAAGTAACCTACAAAGGTAGACCTATTAGAATTACACCAGACTTTTCAACAGAGACTATGAAAACCAGAAATGCCTGGTCAGAGGTCATGCAGACTCTAAGAGAACACAAATGAAAATCCAGGCTATTATATCCAGCTAAACTCTCAATCAACATTGATGAAGAAACAAAAATATTCCAGGACAAAACCAAACTGGAACAGTATCTATCTACCAGTCCAGCGCTACAGAGGATCCTAGAAGGAAAACTACAACACAAGGAAAGTAAGGACCTGCACCAAAGAAAAGACAAGATATTAGACATCTCTCTCAACAAAGCCAAAAGGAGAGAACCACAAGCACATATAGCCACCTACAAAAACAAATATAATAGGAACTAACAGTCATCTGTTTTGAATATCTCTCAATATTAATGAATTCAACTCACCTAAGAAAATACATAAGCTAAAAGACTGGATATACATAAACAAGGTCCAGCATTTTGCTGCATACAAGAAACATACTGCAATAATAAATACAGTCACTACCTCAGAGTAAAAGGATGGAAAAAGGTCTTCAAAGCAAATGGTCACAAGAAACTAGCTGGAGTTGCCATCTTAATATAAAATAAAATATACTTTCAACCAAAAGTTATCAAGCAAGATGAAGAATGACACTTCATATTCATCAAGGGGAAAATCCAACAAGAGTAAGTCTCAATTCTGAACATCTGTGTCCCATTTGCAAGGGCACCCACATTCATAAAAGAAACTTAACTAAAGCTCAAAACACACATTGAACCCGATACAATAATAGTGCAAGACTTCAACATTCCATGCTCACCAATGGACAGGTCATTGAAACAGATACTAAACAAAAACACAGTGAAACTCACAGAGATTATGAACCAAATGGGTTTAACAGATATCTTCAGAACATTTCACCCCAATACAAAAGAATATATCTTTTTCTCAGCATCTCATGGTACCTTCTCCAAAATCAACCATATTTATAATTGGTCACAAAACAACCCTCAACATATAAAAGATGATTGAAATAATGCAATGCAGCCTATAAGAACACCATGGCCTAAGGCTGGTCTTCAATAATAGCAAAAACTACAGAAAGCTCACATATACGTGGAGATGAATAACTTTCTACTCAATGTTAACCTGGTCAGGGAAGAAATAAAGAAATTAAAGACTTCCTGGAATTTAATGAAAATGTTGACACATCATACCCAAAATTTTGGGACACAATGAAAGCAGTGCTAAGAGGAAAATTCATAGCACTATCTGACCTGGTAAAGAAACTGAAGAGATCTTACACTAGCAACTTAACAGCACACCTAAGTGCTCTAGAAAAAAAAGAATCAAAGTCACCCAAGAGGAGTAGACTGCAGGAAATAGTCAATCTCAGGCCCCAAATCAACCAAATAGAAACAAAGAGAACAATACAAAGAATCACCAAAACCAAAAGCTGGCTCTTTGAGAGACTCCACAAGACAGATAAACCCCCTATCCAAACTAACTAAAGGGCCCAGAGACAGTGTACAAATGAACAAAATAAGAAATGAAGGGGGGGACATAACAAGAGAAAAGGAGGTAATTCAAAAAATCTTCAGATCCTACCACAAAAGACTGTAAATGAAACTGGAAATTTTAGATAAAATGGACAAATTTTTAGACAGATACCACATACCAAATTTAAATCAAGAGCTGGTAAACTAGCCAAACATGCCCATATCACATAAGGAAATAGAAGTTTTTGGTTTTTTTTTTGTTGTTTATTTTTTTTTTTAACTCCCAACTTAAAAAAGCCCAGGGCCGGATGGATTTAATGAAGAATTTTACCAGACCTTCAAAGAAGACCTGATACAAATATTTCTCAAATTATTCCATAAAATAGAAACAGAAGGAACAGAATTAATTCTATGAAGCCACAATTACTCTGATACCTAAACTACAAAGGCCCCATCCAAAAAAGAGATCTTCAGACTAATCTCACTTATGAATATTGATGCCAAAATATTCAATTAAATTATTGCAAATCAAATCTAAGAACACATCAAATCCATCATTCACCATGATCAAGTAGGCTTCATCCCAGGGATGCAAGGTTCACTCAATATATGAAAATCCATTAATGTAATCCACTATATAAATAAACTCAAAGAAATAAATCACATGATCATCCCCATTGATGCAGAAAAATAAAAAACATTTAACACAATATAATACCCCTTCATGTTGAAAGTATTAGAGAGACCAGGAATACAAGGCTCATACCTAAATATAATAAAAGCAAATTACTACAAACCAACAGCCAATATCAAATTAAATGGAGAGATACCTGAAGCAATCCCACTAAAATCTGAGATAGGATATGGATGCCCATTTTCCCCATATCTATAGAACAAAAAGACAACAAAAATAGATTAAGGGGTTACAACTTGGCAAGGAAGAAATGCAGGTATCACTATTTGCAGATGATATGGTAGTATATGTACATGACCCTGAAAATGCTACCAGAGAAATTCTCCAGCTAATAAACAACCTCAACAAAGTGGCCAGATATAAAATTAACTCAAATAGATCAGTAGTCTTCCTTTATACAAAGGATAAACAAGCTGAAAAAGAAATTATGGAAGCAATTCACTTCACAATAACCACAAACAGTATAAAATATCTTGGGATAACTGTAACGAAAAGGTGAAAGACCTATATGACAATAACCTTAAGTCTCTCAAGGAAGAAATCGAAGATCTCAGAAAATGGAGAGATCTCCCATGATCATGAATTGGCAAAATTAACATAATAAAATGATCATCCTACCAAAGGCAATCTATAGATTCAATGCAATCCCCATCAAAATCCCAACACAATTCTTCAAAGACATGGAAAAAGAAAATTTCAAATTAATCTGGAAAGGCAAAAAATCCAGAATTATGAAAGCAATTCTTAAAAATAAAAGAAGAGTTGGGGGAAATCACCATCACTGACATCAAGCTTTACTACAGAGCAATAGTGATAAAAACTGTGTGGTACTGGTACAGAGACACATAAGATGATCAATAGAATAGAAGTGAGGACTCAGAAATAAAATCACACACTTAGACACACTTGATCTTAACAAATATATATATATATATATATATATATATAATGGAAAAAAGAAAGCATCTTCAATAAATGATGCTGGTCTGACTGGCTGTATGTATGTAGAAGAATGAAAATAGACCCATATTTGTCACCTTGTACAAAGTTCAAGTCCAAGTGGATCAAGGACTAAAATATAAAACCAGATACACTCAATCTAATAGAAGAGAAGGAGAGAAAGAGCCTTGAACTCCTTGATACAGGGGACAATTTCCTAAACAGAGCTGCAATGGGTCATGCTCTAAGATCAAGAATTGAAAAAATAGGACCTCATGAAACTGGAAAACCAGTAAGGCGAAGGATTTAGTCAATAAGACAAATCAGCAACCTCGAGATGTGGAAAAATCTTCACTAACTCCACATCTGATAGAGGGCTAATATCCAAAATATATAAAGAACTCCAAAAGCTAATCACCAAAAAAACAAACAGCCCAATCAAAAAATGGGACATAGAACTATGTTAGGGGCTAAAACCAAGTTCTTTGTAAAAACTTCAAAATGATTGCCAAAACTTAAGACCTAAAAGTTGGACCTCCTTCAGATGAAGTTCACCAACAGACTGTTCCGGGAATTACCACAAGATGTTCCAGACCTGAAGCAAACAGCAGATATCCTAACCACAAGATGTACTTTTCGATATCATGCTTTCCCTTGTAGCTGCCAAGAAAAATTACCACTGCCCTCCCCGCTGCCCTTCTGCATAAGGGTTATCTCCCCTTTGTTCTTTTTGTATAAAAACTGCAAGCTTTGCTGAATACAATGAGGCCTTGACGAGATCCAGATTGATTCCATGTCTTTTCTGTGCTTGGTCTCTGTTTCTCTCTCACCCCTCATTTGGTTTTAAGGAGCAGTCACCTCGAGACCCAGGAATAACTGGACCTGCTGGACGGGTCAGAACTAAACTGAGAATTCACAACAGAGGATTCTCAAATAGCTGAGAATCACCTAAAGAAATGTTTAAAGTCCTTAGTACTCAGAGAAATGCAAATTAAAATGACCCTGAGATTCCACCTTACAAAAATCAGACTGGCTAAAATCAAAACCTCAGGTGACAATGTTGTAGCTTTTCAAAAGACCCTCACTCACACAAAGACCACAGAGACCACCATCACTGCAAAATGTATGAGGATTTTACTTATCCCACATGTTGGAGAATCCCCTCTCAGCATGCAGGCCGGAGGAGAGACCCAGAACAAAGAAAGAACACACTTTCTATACCTTGGTAAGGGCCAGATATAGGCACCAGGGTAGTTTGGCTTATTTTAATTGGTGTAGTCAATAACTTTTTTAGACATTGGTTGGTTTGTATAGGGTGACTCTCATTTTGTCTGTCTTTGAGGTTTTTAGTGTGAGGCAGAATTATTAGTGCAGGGGAATTATTAATCTTGTTTTGGAAGCTTAGTAATTTTGACTGTCAAAACTATGTTTTTATATTTGTTTAGTCAGCCAGCTTTTTTATATAGCTCTGTACTTGGCCTGCTAGTACAGTTTTGAAAGTCCTTTTTGAAGGGGGAAGGTACTGGGTAGTCTTGAATTTATTTTGGATATTACAACAACAGATGTTAGTGAGGATATGGAGAAAGAAGAACATGCCTCCTTTGCTTGTGGGGTTGCAAACTGGTACAATCACTCTGGAAATCAATCTGGAGATTCCTAAGGAAAGTGGAAATAGATCTACCTGAAGATCCAGCAATACCACTCTTAGGAATATACGCAAACGATGCCCTACCATGCCAATAAGGCACATGTTCCACTATATTCATAGTGGCCATGTTTTTGAAATCCAGAATCTGGAAAGAACCTAGATGTCCCATGACAGAAGATTGCATACAGAAAATATGATTGACTTACACAATGAAATACTACTCAACTATTAAGAACGAGGACATCCTGAGGTTTGCAGGCAAATGAATGGAACTAGAAAATATCATCCTGTATGAGGTAACTCAGACCCAAAGGATATGCATGGTATGTACTCGTTAATAAGTTGATATTATTTTTATAAAAAAGTATAGTATACCCATGATACAGTCCACAGAACTCAAAAAGGTCAACAAACTGAAGAGCCCAAGTAATGATGCCTCAGTCTCTCTTGGGAGGGAGAGGAAATCAACCATAAGTGTGGAGGTAGGGGCCTGGGAGTGAAAGGGGACAGTGCCTGAGAGGGGAACCTGATCTGGTATTGGGTGAGGGAAAAGGACTGAAGCCCTGAAGGCCAACAGAATGAATGAAAACAGGCAATCTGAGGAGGTAGGAGGTTGGAAGGACCCTCTAGAATGTACCAGAGACCTGGAAGAAGAGAGCCTCTCAGGCCTCAGAGGGAGGGACCCTAGATGAAATGCCCTACAAAAGGGGAGAGAACTTGTAGAACCCACCTCCAGCAGAAAAACAGGGTATCAATTGAGGGATGGGGTTGCTATCCCACAGTCAAAACTCTGACCCATAATTGTTCCTATCTGAAAGAATGCAGGGATGGAAAATGGAAAGAAGCCTGAAGAAAAGAAGGTCAAGAGACAGGCTCAAAGTGGGATCTAGCTCAAGGAGAGGCCCCAAGTCCTGACACTATTACAGAAGCTATGGAGGGCTCACAAAAAGGGGCCTATCACGACTGCCCTCTGAAAGACCCAAGAAGCCGCTGAAAGAGCCAGATGCAGATATTTTCATCCAACCAATGAACAACAGATGCTGACCCCTATGGTTGAATTATGGAAAAGCTGGAAGAAGCTGAGGAGGTGGATGACCCTGTAGGAGAACCAGCAGTCTCAGTTAACCTGGATCCTGAGAACTTTCAGACACTAGATCACCAATTAGGCAGCATTCACCAGCTGATATGAGGCCCCCAACACTTACACAGCAGAGGACTGCTGGGTCTGGGTTCATTCAGTGAAGATGTACCTATCCCTCAGGAGAATGGAGTCCCCAGGTAATTTAGAGATCTGTTGGGGTTGGGAGGGGGCATCCTTGTGGAGATAGGGAGGTGGGAAGGAGTTATGGGATGTGGAACAGTCAGAGGTTGGACCAGGAGGGGAACAAAATTTGGACTATAAAAAGAAAAATAATAATAATAAAAGAAGGCAAGGGGAGAAGAGAGCAAGAAAGTGAGGAGGGGGCAAACAGTCCCTTTTATAGCAAGCAGGCATATCTGTTAACATGGGGAGAAGCCTAGAAGGAATGCTAACAATATTGATTTGTCCTTTAAATTATTTACCTAATTTACTTAATATCATCATTTTGTATCAAATTTTATCTCAGTAATCCTTGTTTCTTAAAAGACCTGGTGAATGTTTCTTCCCCAAAGTACATATTTTTATTAATACTATAGATTCAATCTTCTCTTTCATTTTGGAGGAAGGGCTATATAAAGTGCAAATAGTAAATACAATTAAAAGTTGCATGTGCATAAATGGAACCCATGTGAAAATTAAAGTGATTTAGGCTTACAATTTTCAATATTTTTTTATGCACATGAGTTGTGTAAGGCTCTTGAAAAATCATAGTATTTCTAAATTAAAGATACAAACATCTCTGTCAAGGTCCAGGTTTCTGATGTAGATCTGTCTAGCATACTTTGAGTAACAATGGTCTTATAGTTTATAGTTGCAATAAACTTGATGAATTAGACAATAATTTTCACCATTTATAGAGTATTTTATGCTAAACACTACATTAAGCTTTCTGATTGGATCTCATCTCCTAAATGATCTCATAACTTTTTCTTACAATTATGTTTGTCTTACATGTTATATAACAGATAGAGGCCGAGGAACTACAAAAACTGCCACAAATATCACTTTGTATAAATTCATGTAATTTTTGTATTGCCTCAAAGAACAGATTTGTCCATACAATTATGTTTTCATCTTCCCTGTTAAATAATCTGTCTTTGAGAAGGTAAAAGTTCCATTACCATTTCTATCCTTAATAAGGAAAATATGTGAAGCTATTTATACCTTGATTAAAAAATATGCTTCCCAAGTCAGTCTTCCAGTTTTAACTGCTCTGATAACAATTGGGAAAATATGTACACTCCAGTGAGAATTCAAATTGACAGTTAAGTGAAGGCTTTTATTTCTAGGTCTCAGTAGGCTGAAGTAAGTGTTAAGTCTAAAAGCAACTCCATTTCCCCAAACTCCGAAAGATTGTCCAGGACTCTAGGTGGATTTCTGGCAGTTAGTTAAAAGCCAGCATTCCTTGGAACTTGTAAAGCCAGTTCCCCTCTACTAAAGTGAGTCGGTCTTATCAAAGACTGTGGGGACAAAGAGCTATCTGTCCTGCCTATTAGCATACCAAAGGTCAAACTGGCCTCCAGGCTTTCTCAGAGTTACAAGTACTGGTTTCCCTTCCTCAGTGCCCTCTAACCCTGATCTCTTTGAAGGTCAAAGGCTTCTCTTTCCCCACAATTCTAGATATGCTCCCTTGGCCTCTTTTGTTCACTCCTGTTCCTGCTCTACTTGTGTTTCTCTCCTGGACAGATACAGCATGTGGGTGCCTTGTTCAGGCTACGTCTTTTTCTCTCTTGCTGTGGATTTTTACAGATGCCTCTGGGTGTTCTCTATCTCACACCTATAATAAAAAACTTCCCTTAAGTCTACCATTGGCCAGTCATATTTTGAATGTATATAAGTAGAAGATTATCAGCAATAATAATGACATGCCTTTAATCCCACCACTCCAGAGGCAGAGGCAAGCAGATTTCTGAGTTCGAGGCCATCCTGATCTACAAAGTGAGTTCCAGAACAACCAGGACTACACAGAGAAACCCTGTCTTGAAAACCCAAAATAAATAAATAAATAAATAATGACAACAAAATGTCAAGTCAAAGACAACATATCTGGGACCCAACAAGTCCCTTCCGGTCAGCTCCAGCACAGGATCACTTTGGGCACGGAGTTGGCGGACACCCCCAAGGTCCCCTAGAGGATTCTCCACGTAAATTTAGGACCACCAGTGAATGGAACACAACTTCTGTTCCAATCCAATCTCACAGGACCTGGGACAGCATTAGAGAAGCAGGAAACCCGGACTGACCAGGGTCACAAGTCCCTTCCAGTCAGCGCCAGCACTCGATCACCTGGGCGCAGAGTCTGCAGACACCCCCAAGATTCCTAGAGGACAGCTTCTGAGACAGACCCCATTTCAGGCTCCAGACATCGGGGCACCTTAGAACTTCTAAACATGATAAACGGCTTCAGTGAAGTAGCTGGATATAAAATTAACTCAAACAAGTCAATGGCCTTTCTCTACACAAAGGATAAACAGGCTGAGAAAGAAATTAGGGAAACAACACCCTTCTCAATAGTCACAAATAATATAAAATACCTTGGCATGACTCTAACTAAGGAAGTGAAAGATCTGTATGATAAGAACTTCAAGTCTCTGAAGAAAGAAAATGAAGAAAATCTCAGAAGATGGAAAGATCTCCCATGCTCATGGATTGGCAGGATCAATATAGTAAAAATGGCTATCTTGCCAAAAGCAATCTACAGAATCAATGCAATCCCCATCAAAATTCCAACTCAATTTTTCAACAAATTATAAAGGGCAATCTGCAAATTCTTCTGGAATAACAAAAAACCTAGGATAGCAAAAACTCTTCTTAAGGATAGAAGAACCTCTGATGGAATCACCATGCCTGACTTAAAGCTGTACTACAGAGCAATTGTGATAAAAACTGCATGGTACTGGTATAGAGACAGACAAGTAGACCAATGGAATAAAATTGAAGATCCAGAAATGAAGTCGCACACCTATGGTCACTTGATCTTTGACAAGGGAGCTAAAACCATCCAGTGGAAAAAAGACAGCATTTTCAAAAAATGGTGCTGGCACAACTGGTGGTTATCCTGTAGAAGAAAGTGAATTTATCCATTCCTATCTCCTTGTACTAAGGTCAAATCTAAGTGGATCAAGGAACTCCACATAAAACCAGAGACAGTGAAACTTATAGAGAGGAAAGTGGGGGAAAGCCTTGAAGATATGGACACAGGGGAAAAATTCCTGAATAGAACAGCAATGGCTTGTGCTGTAAGATTTAGAATCGACAAACTAGAACCTCATAAAATTGCAAAGTTTCTGTAAGGCAAAAGACACTGTCAATAAGACAAAAAGGCCAGCAACAGATTGGGAAAGGATCTTTACCTATCCTAAATCAGATAGGGGACTAATATCCAATATATATAAAGAACTCAAGAAGGTGGACTCCAGAAAATCAAATAACCCCAATAAAAAATGAGGCTCAGAGCTAAACAAGGAATTCTGAGCTGAGTAATATCAAATGGCTGTGACACTCCTGAAAAAATGTTCAGCATCCTTAATAATCTGGGAAATGCAAATCAAAGCAACCCTGAGATTCCACCTCACACCAATCAGAATGGCTAAGATCAAAAACTCAGGTGATAGAAGATGCTGGCGAGGATGTGGAGAAAGAGGAACACCCCTCCATTGTTGGTGGGATTGCAAGCTTGTGCAACTACTCTGCAAATCAGTATGGGGGTTCTTCAGAAAATTGGACATAGTACTACCGGAGGATCCTGTAGTACCTCTCCTGGGTATATATCCAGAAGATGTTCCAACCGGTAAGAAGTACACATGCTCCACTATGTTCATAGCAGCCTTATTAATAATAACCAGAAGCTGGAAAGAACCCAGATGCCCCTCAACAGAGGAATGGATACAGAAAATGTGGCACATTTACACAATGGAGTACTACTCAGCTATTAAAAAGAATGAATTTATGAAATTCCTAGGCAAATGGATGGACCTGGAGGGCATCATCCTGAGTGAGGTAACCCAATCACAAAAGAACTCACATGTATGTACTCACTGATAAGTGGATATTAGCCCCAAACCTAGGATACCCAAGATATAAGATATAATTTGTGAAGCTCATGAAACACAAGAAGAAAGAAGACCAAAATATGGACACTTTGCCTTTTCTTAGAATTCGGAACAAAACCCTCATGCAAGAAGTTACAGAGACAAGTTTTAGAGCTGAGACAAAAGAAAGGACCATCTAGAGACTGCCATACCAGGGGATCCATCCCATAATCAGCCTCCAAATGCTGACACCATTCCATACACCAGCAAGATTTTGCTGAAAGGACCCAGATATAGCTGTCTCTTGTGAGACTATGCTGGGGCCTAGCAAACACAGAAGTGGATGCTCACAGTTAGCTATTGGATGGATCACAGTGCCCCCAATGGAGGAGCTAGAGAAAGTAAGCAAGGAGCAAAATGGATTTGCAACCCTATAGGTGGAACATCAATATGAACTAACCAGTACCCTGGAGCTCGTGTCTCTAGCTGCATATGTATCAAAAGATGGCCTAGTCGGCCACCAGTGGAAAGAGAGGCCCATTGGTTGTGCAAAGTTTATATGCCTCAGTATAGAGGAACGCCAGTGCCAAGAATTAGGAGTTGGTGGGTAGGGAAGTGGAGGCAGGGAGGGTACTGGGGACTTTTGGGGTGGCACTGGAAACGTGGGTGAGGAAAATACCTAATAAAAAAATTTAAAAAAAGATATCTGGGACCCTTGTTCTATTCTATTGAATGATGTAGAGTGCATTATGCTGAGGTGGGATTGGTCTCTTTCTGGGCCCAGGCTGCTGATATATATATATATATATATATATATATATATATATATATATATATATATATATGTGTGTGTGTGTGTGTGTGTGTGTGTATGTTTGTATATATATATATTATATATATATATAATAGAATAGTATATGAATCTTCCTACAAGTATAATTAAAATCACTTGCTGTAGAAGCACTGTCATACCATGACTGCAAACATCCGTTGTATTTATGAGAAAACTCATTATATGGTTTCAGAAGGTTCCTCTTCCTGTCTCCAGCCTTTTCAAATAAAATATTTCCAGAAATAATATTGTGACCTTTTATTCATCCTAAACCTTTCATCATTGTATTTCAAGTGTTTTTCTAAGGCTTATATATGAATATCTGGATGACAATATATTCTTATAACTGAAAAACTCAATGGCCTTTAAAATGCCAAAGTCTTCAGATAAAGGGAACATTCTTTTTATTAATATTAACATTTTCTACAGAATATGTTACCTTGTACAGGATTTTCAGCTGTATATACTTGAGTGGAAGTATTGAGTTTCTATTCAAAGGAGAATTTGAAATGTTCTGTTCATGTAAGTGTATGAAGCTTTCTCAAGATTATATATATAGCACAGGAAACTGTCATTTCATATCATATGTTAAGCTATGCTACACAAAAATATGATATTAGTATGTTACTAATATGCATCCATATCATTACATCATTATCATTACCATACACCATGAACCTTTGTCACCTTTTACTTTGAATTTGCACACTAGCTGATTATTTTTAAACATAAGTGTTCCACCTAAGTGAGTCAAAGCTACTTGGGTACATACAACATTTGGGGACATCTTTAAAAAGAAGATGGGAGCTGGTAAGTTAACTCAGCAATTAAGAGCACCTTCTACTCCTTTTCCAGAAGACTAGAGTTTGGTTCCCAATATCCACATTGTTGTTTCAAAGTTACTTATATTTCCAGCTCCAGGAGATCCAATACCATGTTCTAGCCTCTATAGACACTTGTATAAATGATGCATGTACACATTCAGACAGAAACATGCACATGGATAAGAATGAAAATAAATCTAATAAAAAGGAAGTCAGGATGTAACGAGAGTATCTTATGTATTGTATGGATGTATCACCTGTCAGTTATAAAGCCTAAGCCTATGTCTTGGTCGGAAATAGAGGTGAAACACCCAGGAGACAGGAAGGATTCTGGGATAGAGCTAGGCCAGGAGATCCACTCAGGGAAGATAAGAGGAGATGGAATCATGATACCTGACCAGCGGTAACCAACCATGTGGCAAAATGTAAATTAAAATAAATGGGGTTTTTAAAGTTCTGATTCTAGTCAGAGAAGAGCCTAGCTATATAATCAAGGAATTTGTAAATATATTTTGAGTCTGTGTCTTATTTCTTCTGAAAGCATGGGGCTAGGGATAGAATCTGACCTAACTTCTATAGCAGGAAGTTTTATTATTCTTGATACTGAAACCTAACTATGTATAAAATGTGTAGGTAGGGTTATAAACCAGTGCCTTGAGTAGTAATTCATAATTCACATTTATAAAGTAGAAAACCATGGCTACTCAATTGAGAAATACAAAATTTTAGCCAAATTCCAGATCCAATGAATTGTTTTGTTTTGTTTCATTTTAATACGATTCTAAATGATTTTACACTTGTTAAAATATGAGTATGACTGGACAAGTTAATGGTTTGGTGTGACTGAAATAATGAAATAATGTCAGTCTTTCCTCCCAGAACACTAGAATAAAATAGATGCCTCATAGTAAGATCATGATTTATCCTTCCCTATTATATTCTTAGTCTTGTTAATATGTTGCCTCTATTTCTATATCTTGAGTGAATTCCCAAACTTTCACTCCTGAGATTTTTTAAACTTATTTTAGAAAATGTTTCCTAGGGATCCTCTCCTTTTGTTTTTGTGTGGGATTTTTAGAGAGTCTCAATTTGTAACCCGGGCCACCACACCCAGTTCCAACTGTGATATTCTTAAAGTTCACAGTTGAACAAATTTGACTATGAGTAGGCAGAATTATATTTAAGTATATATTTTGTTTTCCATCTATCTATCTATCTATCATCTATCTATCTATCTATCTATCTATCCATCCATCCATCCATCCATCCATCTATCTATCTATCTATCTATCTATCTATCTATCTATCTATCTATCTATCTATCTATGTACCTAATTTATCTTCACACACACACACACACACACACACACACATATATACATACATATGAAATTTATCTATTAAATAGCACTCTGACTTTCAAGACTCTGTAAGGTCACTCAATGAACTTCAGGATATTAAACAAAAATGAGAATTTCTGCCTTTCCAAGATAACATAGTATGATAGAATTTGCCCACATAATCTTTGTTACCATTTCTTCTATATGTAAAACAGCCATGTGATTCCACCTGACTAATGACATATGGTGAGGTTGAAATATGTAATCTGATGTTTTCACAATCTTCAAATGATCTGATTACAATAAAAACATTTGTTGTCACCACTAATTATCCTTTCAGTACATACTTTGGAGGTTTATTTTATTGCATGTTTTTTTCAGAAAAAAATGATATTTCACATTTTTACTCCGTTCTTATAAGTATTCTCTGTTACAGTGCATGATTATCTATAAGCACAATATTTTAACATATTTACCTAACAAACTGCTATTATGATTTAAATTCCATGTATAAATTATATAATTATAATTACAACAAAAATGATTTTATATGAATACATTAATTCAATTTTTAAATTTAACAATTTAAAATTGATATATCTTGAAAAGTATGAACTAAAAACTTAGGTTTGAGGAGTGTGAGCAAATAAAAATGTAATTCCAATCTAAAGCATAGTTATGCTACTCAGAAAAAAAATAGAGAATTAATTTGCATTTTAGTAATCAGTAATAGGGGTTATGAGGTGTCAATTATGTTCCACATATGACCTTTTTACATTTCTAGGTAATGTACCTCAATTAATTGTCTGTGCCATCATAAAAAATCCTTTTCATTGCAGCATGACTATGAAGAGCAATAAAATTCTTTCTATGCAGCTGAAGTATGAAATGTACAACTGACCTTAGCACTTAGGAGTAGCTCACTGTGTTAATGTAGATTTTCTGTTGGCATAAATTACGGTTAAGTCAAAAGTATGAGGAACTCAACTAACTAGTCACAGTGAGAGTTGTGAAGTCATAGAAATTGCCATGCTTTTAAGTTGTTATTATATTACCTGCTGTGTAAATATATAATGAAAATTAATTCAGAATGATCTAGCTACTATAATGAACTATACTGAAGTACTATTTTTGAAGTAACTTTAATTCTTATTAAAGGATTTTTAAATTGTTTCTGAAATTTTCAAAACCTATGAAAAAAGTAGAAAATAATTGCTTGTCATTCACTTATTTATCCTAATATGTACAAATTTACTTATTTTCAATAAAATAATAATAAAAACAGGAAACTACCATTATTATAGGAATATAAGCATGTTTCTTCTAACTTTTAAACAATGAGTAACAATGGAGAAAATAAATTAAATGTGTCATAACTGGGCTGGCATTGAGGATAAGATACCAGGTAAGCCTAAATTTTTGAGAATTTATTTCTGAGAAAAAGGGTAGAAAATAATACAGGATTCAATGACAATAGTGATAATCTAGGATTATATTGAGCTGTCACATACAGCTTCAGGGACTCTACTGTAAATGCATAAATATCATTTCTGTGGAGAGATTTACACAATCCATTCTGCTTTCCATGATTTAACTTGTCACTATATGAGAATTTAATATGAATCAACTCTCTAAGCTCCAGTAACTGGCTTTGTGTTGATATTTCCTATCATATAATTAGAGGGAAAGTTTAGTAAAAATTAACCTGAGCCATTTTCTGTCCTAAAACTGACTTATCATCTATTAGAACTTTAGAATAAGTGATCTTTCCATTATGTCACCTTATGGATTTTAGTACTATTCTTTCCATAAATAAAATAAGATTTTATTTTGGTATTCTCAAGAAAAGACAGTACATAGGCACATGCATGCGTGCAAACAAACACATAGAGGGTTTTAATTTGTATAATGTAAGGTTGCCCTGCTCTCAGAAATCAAAGGTTTTTAACTCAACATTACAGTGATAGTAAATAGAGATATTTTGTCTTATTTTCCTATTTGTATTCCTTTCATTTTCCTCTCTTTCCATATTGCTCTGGATAGCTCATCTAGTACATCTAAGGCTATATTGAAAATGATTAGCAGTAGTACACACATATCTCGATCCTGAATTTCAAAGGGATTTTTTTCAATTTCTATGTATTTAGAATAATGATCCTTGTGAATATATCATATTTAGCTTTCACAATGCTTAGGCATGTTCCCTCCAGTCCTACTCTATGACATTTTTCATGAAAACACATTTATGTTGCTCAAATTCTTTTCTTCATAGATTGAGATAACTAAGTGTTTAATTTTCTTCAAACCCATTTATATTGTTTAGTACATTTACTGCCTTTCATAAGTTAAAACTTTGTTCTCAAAATGAAAATAACACATTCTCCAGAAAAAAAATGGTGAAAATACAAAACACATCTTTTACCTTTTGTTATTCCAGTCCTGACAATTTTTATAGGCTTACAGGTATTGCATGAGTAAAACAGTTTTTAAAAGCACTTATTTAGTATCATTTTCAAAAACTCTAGATTATAGACATGTAGAATTACCTGCTGCAACAATTCTGTGTTTGACCTTCCAGAGCAATAATAAATTAATTGTGGCACTGGAGGAAATTCTTGTTTGGTACTATAAATCGGGTCAAAATTCTACTATGTTTGGGAAGGTCACAGGGTTTTCAGAGGAATTTACTACAACATTTTGGGGAATGAAGATAGTTCAAACTTACCTCTAAGTATTTATGTCTGTACCTTCAGATTAGTACTAATATTACCACTTGGTAATAAAGCTTCTGTTTATTTTTGGCTGAGCTTAATATAGAGAATCATAACTGGTCACATGGGTGAGAAGCAGTTGTGTGCTTGACTTTAAATGAATCATCTATAGCCTAGAGAACATTGACAACGGTGCCAGAAAGCATGTAAGAATTGAAGTTTATAGAGGAGTCTTGTATTGGAAGTATAACATGGCCTTTTCCATTATGAGTGTACAGCAGCTAAGGTTACTTTCCCAAGGCCTGAACAATTAAAACACATGAAAGTAGGAGTGGGAGTACATGGGAAGAGGGATATCAGCAAAAGGGTGAGGGATACAAAAGAAGATGATGGGGTATGAAAATGATCTCAACACTGAATGCATTCATAAAATCTTCAAAAAGGAACAAAACAATAAAATAATTGAATTGTGAATAAAAACTGGCTAGCTACAAATTAACAATAATTTAAATAACATGGCCTTGTGATTGAAAAGCTTAGAGAGACAAAATAAAATTATTAGGCTTCAAATCTAATTGCTTCTTCTGCTTTTTGATCTGGGGCAAATTATCTAATTTCTCGTAGCTTCATTTCCTGCTCTATTTCATTATGAATATGTAATGTATGCTATCACTATTGGTCTTGCAATTTTTTTAATATCTAATGAAAGTATAGATTTGAAACACTTAACAGTATGTAAAATAAACAAGAATGAAGTTGATATCATTAGTTTACTTTCTTTTTTTTTTAATATTTTATTAGGTATTTAGCTCATTTACATTTCCAATGCTATACCAAAAGTCCCCCATACCCACCCACCCCCACTCCCCTACCCACCCACTCCCCCTTTATGGCCCTGGCGTTCCCCTGTACTGGGGCATATAAAGTTTACAAGTCCAATGGGCCTCTCTTTCCAGTGATGGCCAACTAGGCCATCTTTTGATACATATGAAGTTAGAGTCAAGAGCTCCGGGGTACTGGTTAGTTCATAATGTTGTTCCACCTATAGGGTTGCAGATCCCTTTAGCTCCTTGGGTACTTTCTCTAGCTCCTCCATTGGGAGCCCTGTGATCCATCCAATAGCTGACTGTGAGCATCCACTTCTGTGTTTGCTAGGCCCCAGCATAGTCTCACAAGAGACAGCTACATCTGGGTCCTTTCGATAAAATCTTGCTGGTGTATGCAATGGTGTCAGCGTTTGGATGCTGATTATGGGGTGGATCCCTGGATATGGCAGTCTCTACATGGTCCATCCTTTCATCTCAGCTCCAAACTTTGTCTCTGTAACTCCTTCCAAGGGTGTTTTGTTCCCACTTCTAAGGAGGGGCATAGTGTCCACACTTCAGTCTTCATTCTTCTTGAGTTTCATGTGTTTAGGAAATTGTATCTTATATCTTGGGTATCCTAGGTTCTGGGCTAATATCCACTTATCAGTGAGTACATATTGTGTGAGTTCCTTTGTGAATGTGTTACCTCACTCAGGATGATGCCCTCCAGGTCCATCCATTTGCCTAGGAATTTCATAAATACATTCTTTTTAATAGCTGAGTAGTACTCCATTGTGTAGATGTACCACATTTTCTGTATCCATTCCTCTGTTGAGGGGCATCTGGGTTCTTTCCAGCTCCTGGCTATTATGAATAAGGCTGCTATGAACATAGTGGAGCATGTGTCCTTCTTATCAGTTGGGGCATCTTCTGGATATATGCCCAGGAGAGGTATTGCTGGATCCTCCGGTAGTACTATGTCCAACTTTCTGAGGAACCGCCAGACTGATTTCCAGAGTGGTCGTATAAGCCTGCAATCCCAGCAACAATGGAGGAGTGTTCCTCTTTCTCCACATCTACGCCAGCATCTGCTGTCACCTGAATTTTTGATCTTAGCCATTCTGACTGGTGTGAGGTGGAATCTCAGGGTTGTTTTGATTTGCATTTCCCTGATAATTAAGGATGTTGAACATTTTTTCAGGTGTTTCTCTGCCATTCGGTATTCCTCAGGTGAGAATTCTTTTTTCTGTTCTGAGCCCCATTTTTAATGGGGTTATTTGATTTTCTGAAGTCCACCTTCTTGAGTTCTTTATATATGTTGGATATTAGTCCCCTATCTGATTTAGGATAGGTAAAGATCCTTTCCCAATCTGTTGGTGGTCTTTTTGTCTTATTGACAGTGTCTTTTGCCTTGCAGAAACTATGGAGTTTCATTAGGTCCCATTTGTCAATTCTCGATCTTACAGCAGAAGCCATTGCTGTCCTGTTCAGGAATTTTTCCCCTGTGCCCATATCTTCAATGCTTTTCCCCACTTTCTCCTCTATAAGTTTCAGTGTCTCTGGTTTTAAGTGAAGTTCCTTGATCCACTTAGATTTGACCTTAGTACAAGGAGATAAGTATGGATCGATTGGCATTCTTCTACATGATAACAACCAGTTGTGCCAGCACCAATTGTTGAAAATGCTGTCTTTCTTCCAATGGATGGTTTTAGCTCCCTTGTCGAAGATCAAGTGACCATAGGTGTGTGGGTTCATTTCTGGGTCTTCAATTCTATTCCATTGGTCTACTTGTCTGTCTCTATACCAGTACCATGCAGTTTTTATCACAATTGCTCTGTAGTAAAGCTTTAGGTCAGGCATGGTGATTCCACCAGAGGTTCTTTTATCCTTGAGAAGAGTTTTTGCTATCCTAGGTTTTTTGTTATTCCAGATGAATTTGCAAATTGCTCCTTCTAATTCGTTGAAGAATTGAGTTGAAATTTTGATGGGGATTGCATTGAATCTGTAGATTGCTTTTGGCAAGATAGCCATTTTTACTATGTTGATCCTGCCAATCCATGAGCATGGGAGATCCTTCCATCTTCTGAGATCTTCTTTAATTTCTTTCTTCAGAGACTTGAAGTTTTTATCATACAGATCTTTCACTTCCTTAGTTAGAGTCACGTCGAGATATTTTATATTATTTGTGACTATTGAGAAGGGTGTTGTTTCCCTAATTTCTTTCTCAGCCTGTTTATTCTTTGTATAGAGAAAGGCCATTGACTTGTTTGAGTTTATTTTATATCCAGCTACTTCACCGAAGCTGTGTATCAGGTTTAGGAGTTCTCTGGTGGAATTTTTGGGGTCACTTATATATACTATCATATCATCTGCAAAAAGTGATATTTTGACTTCCTCTTTTCCAATTTGTATCCCCTTGATCTCCTTTTGTTGTCGAATTGCTCTGGCTAATACTTCAAGTACTATGTTGAAAAGGTAGGGAGAAAGTGGGCAGCCTTGTCTAGTCCCTGATTTTAGTGGGATTGCTTCCAGCTTCTCTCCATTTACTTTGATGTTGGCTACTGGTTTGCTGTAGATTGCTTTTATCATGTTTAGGTATGGGCCTTGAATTCCCGATCTTTCCAGAACTTTTAACATGAATGGGTGTTGGATCTTGTCAAATGCTTTTTCTGCATCTAACGAGATGATCATGTGGTTTTTGTCTTTGAGTTTGTTTATATAATGGATTACATTGATGGATTTTCGTATATTAAACCATCCCTGCATCCCTGGAATAAAACCTACTTGGTCAGGATGGATGATTGCTTTAATGTGTTCTTGGATTCGGTTAGCAAGAATTTTATTGAGGATTTTTGCATCGATGTTCATAAGAGAAATTGGTCTGAAGATTTCTATCTTTGTTGGGTCTTTCTGTGGTTTAGGTATCAGAGTAATAGTGGCTTCATAAAATGAGTTGGGTAGAGTACCTTCTACTTCTATCTTGTGAAAGAGTTTGTGCAGAACTGGAATTAGATCTTCTTTGAAGGTCTGATAGAACTCTGCACTAAACCAGTCTTGTTCTGGGCTTTTTTTGGCTGGGAGACTATTTATAACTGCTTCTATTTCTTTAGGGGATATGGGACTGTTTAGAAGGTCAACTTGATCCTGATTCAACTTTGGTACCTGGTATCTGTCCAGAAATTTGTCCGTTTCGGTCAGGTTTTCCAGTTTTGTTGAGTATAGCCTTTTGTAGAAGGATCTGATGGTGTTTTGGATTTCTTCGGGATCTGTTGTTATGTCTTCCTTTTCAGTTCTGATTTTGTTAATTAGGATTTTGTCCCCGTGCCCTCTAGTGAGTCTAGCTAATGGTTTATCTATCTTGTTGATTTTCTCAAAGAACCAACTCCTCCTTTGGTTAATTCTTTGAATAGTTCTTCTTGTTTCACCTTGGTTGATTTCACCCCTGAGTTTGATTATTTCCTGCCATCTACTCCTCTTGGGTGAATTTGCTTCCTTTTTTTCTAGAGCTTTTAGATGTGTTGTCAAGCTGCTAGTATGTGCTCTCTCCCGTTTCTTCTTGGAGGCACTCAGAGCTATGAGTTTCCCTCTTAGAAATGCTTTCATTGTGTCCCAAAGGTTTGGGTACATTGTGGCTTCATTTTCATTAAATTCTAAAAAGTCTTTAATTTCTTTCTTTATTCCTTCCTTGACCAAGGTATCATTGAGAAGAGTGTTGTTCAGTTTCCACGTGAGTGTTGGCTTTCTATTATTTTTTTTTTTTGTTATTGAAGATCAGCCTTAGTGCATGGTGATCTGATAGGATACATGGGACAATTTCAATATTTTCGATTCTGTTGAGGCCTGTTTTGTGACCTATTATGTGATCAATTTTGGAGAAGGTACCATGAGGTTCTGAGAAGAAGGTATATCCTTTTGTTTTAGGATAAAATGTTCTGTAGATATCTGTCAGATCCATTTGTTTCATCACTTCTGTTAGTTTCAGTGTGTCCCTGTTTAGTTTCTGTTTCCATGATCTGTCCATTGGTGAAAGTGGTGTGTTGAAGTCTCCCACTATTATTGTGTGAGGTGCAATGTGTGCTTTGAGCTTTACTAAAGTTTCTTTAATGAATGTGGCTGCCCTTGTATTTGGAGCATAGATATTCAGAATTGAGAGTTCCTCTTGGAGGATTTTACCTTTGATGAGAACGAAGTGCCCCTCCTTGTCTTTTTTGATGACTTTGGGTTCGAAGTCAATCTTATCAGATATTAGGATGGCTACTCCAGCTTATTTCTTCATACCATTTGCTTGGAAAATTGTTTTCCAGCCTTTCATTCTGAGGTAGTGTCTATCTTTTTCTCTGAGATGTGTTTCCTGTAAGCAGCAAAATGTTGGGTCTTGTTTGTTTAGCCAGTTTGTTAGTCTATGTCTTTTTATTGGGGAGTTGAGACCATTGATGTTAAGAGATATTAAGGAAAAGTAATTGTTGCTTCCTGTTATTTTTGTTGTTAAAGTTGGCATTCTGTTCTTGTGGCTGTCTTCTTTTAGGTTTGTTGAGGGATTACCTTCCTGTTTCTTCTAGGGCGTTGTTCCCGTTCTTGTATTGGTTTTTTTTCTGTTATTATCCTTTGAAGGGCTGGATTCGTGGAGAGATAATGTGTGAATTTGGTTTTGTCGTGGAATACTTTGGTTTCTCCATCTATGGTAATTGAGAGTTTGGCTGGGTATAGTAGCCTGGGCTGGAATTGGTGTTCTCTTAGTGTCTGTATAACATCTGTCCAGGCTCTTCTGGCTTTCATAGTCTCTGGTGAAAAGTCTGGTGTAATTCTGATAGGCCTACCTTTATATGTTACTTGACCTTTTTCCCTTACTGCTTTTAGTATTCTATCTTTATTTAGTGCATTTGATGTTCTGATTATTATGTGTCGGGAGGAATTTCTTTTCTGGTCCAGTCTATTTGGAGTTCTGTAGGCTTCTTGTATGTTCATAGGCATCTCTTTCTTTAGATTTGGGAAGTTTTCTTCAATAATTTTGTTGAAGATGTTTGCTGGTCCTTTGAGTTGAAAATCTTCATTCTCATCCACTCCTATTATAAGTAGGTTTGGTCTTCTCATTGTGTCCTGGATTTCCTGGATATTTTGAGTTAGGATCTTTTTGCATTTTCCATTTTCTTTGATTGTTGTGCCGATGTTCTCTATGGAATCTTCTGCACCTGAGATTCTCTCTTCCATCTCTTGTATTCTGTTGCTGATGCTCAAATCTATGGTTCCAGATTTCTTTCCTAGGGTTTCTATCTCCAGTGTTGCCTCACTTTGAGTTTTCTTTATTGTGTCTACTTCCCTTTTTAGGTCTAGTATGGTTTTGTTCATTTCTATCACCTGTTTGTATGTTTTTTCCTCTTTTTCTGTAAGGACTTCTACCTGTTTGTGTTTTACTGTTTTTCTTTAAGGACTTGTAACTCTTTAGCAGTGTTCTCCTGTATTTCTTGAAGTGATTTATTAAAGTCCTTCTTGATGTCCTCTACCATCATCATGAGATATGCTTTTAAATCTAGGTCTAGGTTTTCGGGTGTGTTGGGGTGTCCTGGACTGGATGAAGTGGGAGTGCTGGGTTCTGATGATGGTGAGTGGTCTTGGTTCCTGTTAGTAAGATTCCTACGTTTACCTTTCGCCATCTGGTAATCTCTGGAGTTAGTAGTTATAGTTGACTCTGTTTAGAGATTGTTCTTCTGGTGATTCTGTTACCGTCTATCAGCAGACCTGGGAGACAGATTCTCTCCTCTGAGTTTCAGTGCTCAGAGCACTCTCTGCTGGCAAGCTCTCTTACAGGGAAGGTGCGCAGATATCTTGTTTTTGGACCTCCTCCTGGCCGAAGAAGAAGGCCCAAAACAGGGCCTTTCTCAGAAGCTGTGTTGCTTTGGCAGTTCCCAGAAGCTGTCAGCTTCTGTGGTGCAAACTCTCACCTGTGCAGCCTAAATTCCTAAGTTCCAGGGAGTCCCGGAACCAAGATGGCGACTGCTGCTGCTGAGGCTGAGGCCGCCTCCCAAGCCAGGCGGACACCTGTCCTTTGGTCCGGACGGTGGCCGGCTGTCTGTGTCCCGCCAAGGGTGCTGCCTCAGCGGCTCTGTGCTTCCGCCTGTCCCAGAAGCTGTCCGGTTCTCTGGCGCACCCTCTCACCTGTTCAGACTAATTTCCTAAGTTCTGCTGAGTCCCGGAACCAGGATGGCGACCGCTGCTGCTGAGGCTCTAGTTTACTTTCTTATGCAATTTTAGATTAACAAGGGTTGAGAGATTTGTAGAGTTGAGTTAGAGTTAAGCTCACTGTTAAGGAAAATGGTAGAACACAAATGGTGTGAAGTGAGAAAGGAAAATAATGAAGAAGGAGAAAAAGGTAGGGAGAAACAAGAGAAAGTAGGGCAGAAAACAAGGTTTGGAGAAGGGCAAAATAAGCCAAAGAAGATGTGGCAAAAATTTAGCACTAAGAATGTTTGAAAGAATCATATGGAAACCTACTATTTTATAAACTTCATATATATATATACATATATATACATATATATATTACTATTTTATAAACATCATATATATATACATATATGTGTGTGTGTGTGTGTGTGTGTGTGTGTGTGTGTGTGTGTGTGTGTGTGTGTGTGTGTGATTATGGCCACTCTAAATGGGGGTTATGCTCCTTGAAGCCAGAAGATTTCAAATAAAAACCTAAAACAAAATGTGGTATATTTTATCTTCAGATGGTGATCAGAGATGTCCTAGATTTCACCAAACAATCCAGAATTCAATTGATGGCCCAAACCTATTATGGTATAGGCATCATAAATTGAACTCACTGAGTTATTAAAAACAAAATAATGAGTTATTAAAAATAAAACAATGAAGCCTGTATAGTAACCTTTATTCACCTGATATAATTGTCTTCTTGGAGGCTTACTGCTGACTCAGCTCACCCTTTGTATTTTTTTCTAAACTCTGACTGGCTGGTTCAACTCAGCTGTTCTGGCTCAAATGCTTCTCTAAGATTCAATCTGATTGATTCAATCTGGCTTCTTTTAGCTTTTCACTGACTTGCTCTGCTGGGTTTCAAACTAACTCTGGCAATTCGCTCTAATCCTCTGGATTCTTCTTATTTTCTGTCTTCATTAACCTCTGCTGACCTGCAATCAACTGCACAAACTCAAGAATCACCTCATCTGCACTGACTCCTACCTGACTGCCTTTCTCTCCCTGTAAGGCTCTTAAATAGCTTTGTTTTCCTGTGTGATTCTCATGAGAATTGGGAATATCCTATATCTGACTAATTCTGTCAAATATGTCTCTGATTTGTTACTTTGCTCCTCAATTAGATGTCATTTTCAAACATGGATGCTTCCTTCTACAAACTAGTTTTACCTTAAAGGTGTGTACTAAGGCTGTGACTGTATTCTAGTCAGAGGGATTAAATGTGTGTGGTATGTCTGCATTCCAGCTGGATCACACAGACCTACGTCTTTGGATGTGAACCCTTATCAGAGTAGACATGTTGCTTGATTAAAATTTTTCTACAGAGGCCCTATAGTTGGGAGCATTTGTGGGGATGGAGAATGAATCTTAGAGGAGTTACAGAAAGGAATTGAGTATAAATATGACCAAAGTACATTGCATGATGGTCTCAAATAATTAACAAACATATTGTATTTTAAATGATTAATTGGAACAGCTAATTAAATCAAATGCACTGGAAGAAAAACAATTTGAATAGTTATTGAAGAAATTAAAATTTAACTAGGCATTATGCATTCTTATTTGCTTCCTAACAGAAAATTTAATAGCAATATATTCTTGTTTGTATAATGCATTAAGCACTTTAAAAAGTAATTTAACACATTATTTAAATCAATGAAATACTATAATAATTCATACAGCATTGCATGTATTGTGCATTCCCTCTACTGTACAGTAAATTAAACTTAGTTAAGTTAAATCATGTATCAAATGTTATATATAAGGAGTTATCTATGAAGTATCTGAGTTTAAATGTTCTGAATTAAATTACCTGGGGCTCTGTTAATAATCATTTATTCAAGAATGTCTTAAAATCAAGAAATATCTTTTTATTATTTAAAACAAAATTTAAATTTAAGTATACTGTAATCACATTCTCTCTCTCTCACACACACACACACACACCAAGTTCTTTCAGTTCCTCTCTCTCTCCTTAACCACTCAACTTTAAGTTCTTTCTCAAAAGAAAAAAAAAAAAAACAAGTGCAACAACACCAAAATATTCCACCAAAACAAGAAAAGAAAATAACATGCAATTGGATAAAAAAAAAAGAAAAAGAAAAGAAAACTGAAACAGAAACAGAAACATAACAAAATAAAGCTTACAATAAAACTGCAGAGTCCATCATATGTTGGACTTATTTTCTTTCTTCCAGCACGTGCAAGTGAAATTTAGTTGTTAACCTTTGCTTTAGTAGCTAAGTTTCCATTCATTCATACATTCATTAAAACAAGAAAAAAAAGCAGAAACTAAAATATAATAAGATAAAATTAACCTATCTTGGACATGACTAATGAACAGAAGGGAAAAAAAGCCCCAGAGAAGACACAAGAAACAGAGTCCCACTAGTATACAGACCTGGAAATCACATAAAACACTACACTGGAAGCCACAGTATATAAGGTGAGGACCTGGTGCAGGCCCAGGCATGCTGCTTCAGTCTCTGTGAATTCGTATGAGCTTTACTCATGTTGATTTACAGGGCATTATTTTTGTAATCTCTTTCATACCCATGGCTCTTACACTCTTTCTGTCTCTCAACAGAATAGATAAAATGTGGTACATTCATAAAATGGAGCATTAAAGAAAAGAATAAAAGAAAGAAGAAGAAAAAACAAAAAGAAATAAAATGAAGCATTACACAGCCTTTAAAAATGCCATCATGAAATTTGTAGACAAATAGAACTAAAATTATGTATCACAGAAACAGAAATACTAAAATGGTATGTATTTGCTTACATGTGATTATTAGCTGTTAAATCAATGATAATGGAGCTACAAATTGCAGTATCACAGAAGGTAGAGAATAAGGGACTAGAGGGAACAAATAGATCTACTTCAGAAAGGGAGAGTAGGTAATTATGGATAAACGGGGAGACTGGAATGGACCAATCAAGTAAGGAGGGTTGAGAGGGTAATATGCAAAGAGACAGCTAAAATTATATGCATTTAAGGGATAGTGTGGAAACCCAATACATTAGAAACTTTCTAAAAATACATAAATATATGAAGGGAATCTAAATGAATCTCCCAAATAATAAAGTTAGACAGAGTCCCAACTGCCTATCTCTTGTAACCAAACAAAGAGTTCTATACCAGGATTGAGCTATATATAATTGAGTTGCCCAACGGGGATACACTGGGATCCCCAAACAACCCAGGCTGTTGCTGAGACTACAGGTTTCTCTTCAGAAATTGACAGCAAGGCTCAGTTGCTGAAGATGCTAATACAACTCATTGAATATGGAGATATTAAGGTGGTGCCTACAGAACCTCCATCCTTACATTGTTTTAGTATCTTTGTAGAGGAAGATACTCAGCAGGCTAAGAAAAGAGAAAAGTAAACACCAAACCAGCCAGGAAAGCCACAAACTCTTTATCAACAATAGTATGCTGCCTACAAAAATATGTAGAGGCAGTCATAGCACAAAGCTTGTAGGAGTAACCAATCAATAACTGATTTGGCTGAAGGCCCACTCCACCATATAGAACACAGAAGACACTGCTTAAGTAACCAAGAACATGAGAGTAAATATTCTAGGGACCTAGGGTAAAGCCTATAATTCCCTTTCACGTAAAAATAATTACAGATCTAAGTCTATGATTTATATATAAAAGCATATTTATAGTTCCAGTATTTTTATTTCTAGGTATAGCATAATCTTTGAGGACTGACTGCTCATCTCTGATTTCTTTCCTATTTAAGATGAACTTTAACTTAAATCATTAACCAAATCTTAGCTAAGCCAAATGCATGTATGTTTATAGTAATTGAGTCTTTGTGTTTTAGATATCAATGTATTTATATATTGATATACACCATTTTTATATTTTATTTTATATTTTATATTTTTATATGCTTCATTAATTTATATATTATACACACCATTATAAATATGTGTATTGATGAACAAAACTTAAAAAGCAAACAATCCTATGAAATAAGGCTAGTTACTTCAAAGTACTTTCAAAAGCTGCAAATAAATGTCTTTAGAGATAGGTAGCTCAGTGGGCAAAGTACTTGTCACAGAGCTTGATAGCATGAGACCTAATCCCTATCATCCAATTAAAAGTCCTATGCAGTAATCGAGTGTCTACAATTCCAGTGCCCTCTAAAGGAAGATAAAGGGCAGACACAGAAAGCCCAGAGGACAGCAAGCTTGATATATGTAGCAGTGGAAAATAAAAGAGACCCTGCCACAAACAAGGTGGATGGAAGATAAAAGCTGGTGCCTGCGTTTATCCTCTAACTTCCCCATGCATACAGTGTACTCTCACAGTCTCCAGCTCTCCAGAGGAATAAAATCATACATGCACATGTATAAACACGATGAACATACAAAAGTTAAGTAAAATGGTGAATATACGATGGATTACTTAGTTCTGATAATAATAACTTACATATTAATATTATGTTTTGGGGTTTTTAATTTAAAAGTTTTTCTTTCATTTTTATTTTTCATACCTACATGGAACGAAGAAGCTGATGTGCAATAAAGTACTAACACAAGTATGTTCCAAAATTAATTAGAAAGGTCCAGAATACAGTCAAGTTAAAGGCTTCTGGTATTAAGGATATAAAGGATATTAAGGATATAAAGGATATAAAGGTATAAGGATATAAAATAAATAAATAAATAAATAAATAAATAAATAAATAAATAAATAAAATGAGAAGTCTTTTTAAGTCACTTCTCACCTTAATTTGTTCAACGTGAATAATCTTAGTTCTGCTTTTCTTTTAATATAGCAATGCAATAGCTTGGTTTTAAAAACATTTAGCTTCTGACATCAACCACTATAAGGGAAACATTTTATGCTGCTGTCTCATATCATGATGACATTTTTATCTGCAGAGTAGTAATACAGTCTTCTGGAATTTATATCAATAATTACCACTAAATGTGATGCGAGGAAAAGTGTGATACTTTAATACACTTTTAATACATCTTCCCAATTTACACCAATCATCAATATCACTAGTGTTAAGATTCAGACTGAAATTGGAAAAAAAGGAAATTGTGCTTAATTTTAATTTCTGTTAGACAGTTTACTAGCTATAGGTCTGCGATACCAACACAAGAATTTATTAGTAAATTTTAATTTTTCAAAAAAATCACTAAAGAGTTCTGGCCAAAGTATATGCATGTAGATATTATGAAATGAAGTCAGATGCAATCTTCCTAGCAAATAATATCTTTAGACAAAGTTCACTGTTTTTCACGTTCCTTTATGAGCAATTCAACTGTGCACAATTACACATGTAAATTACCCATGTCGAAATGTTAAAGAAAGGTTACAATTTACAGGTTATAACAGTTTATGTTCTCGGATCTTGAAGTCATGATTCTACAGTCTCACTTCATGTTTCCTCTCTGGCAAGTAAAGAACGTAAACATCAGACTCTTGCACTCCTGATGTGTACAACTCAGCCTCTGAAGTGCTATGATTATAAGAATGTGCTACCATATCCAGCTTTATTTAATATTTCAGTGTGTAAGTGTCAGAAAATCCATAAAAGAGTATGGAAAGATAAAAAAAAAACACTTAAAATTAAAATTAAAACAAATCACGCCTCTAGGGATCTGGAGAGATTATTCATTCAGTAAAGTGCTGGCCATAAAAGCGTGACATCCTGAGGTCAGATCTTCAGCAGCCATCAGAGTTGGGCATGGCGTTTATGTTAATTTTTGTCAACTTGACACAAAGCTCAACATAGCTAGGAAGAGGGAATCTCAATTAAGAACTTTCATACATCAAAGTAGCCTCTGGGTATGCCTGTGGGGCATTTTGTTTATTGCTAATTGCTATAGATGGACTAATCCTAGCATGAATGTTGCCAGTGTTGTATAAGCCAGTGGAGCTGAGCAAGCATTGGAGAGTAAACCTTCGTCCCTCTATGATGTCTGCTTTGGTTCCTGCCTCCAAATTCTCACCTTGAATTTCTTCCTTGTTTTGTATCAATTCTAACTTGTACCCAAATAAACCCTTCCCTCCCACCAGTTGCTTTTGGTCAATATTTTATTATATCAACAGAAGGCAAGTTAGGGCAGGATTGCATGAATGGAATTACAGCAATGGGGAGACAGAGACAAGTGGATTCTTAGGCCTAGCTAGCCTTGGAGTCTAAACAAAATAGTGAGCTGTGGATTCAGAGTGAGGTTCTGTTAAGAAAAATAAAAAGATCTCAGAAGATGGAAAGATCTCCCATGCTCATGGATTGGCAGGATCAATATAGTAAAAATGGCTATCTTGCCAAAAGCAATCTACAGATTCAATGCAATCCCCATCAAAATTCCAACTCAATTATTCAACGAATTAGAAAAAGCAATCTGCAAATTCATCTGGAATAATAAAAAACCTAGGATAGCAAAAACTCTTCTCAAGGATAAAACAACCTCTGATGGAATCACCATGCCTGACCTAAAGCTGTACTACAGAGCAATTGTGATAAAAACTGCATGGTACTGGTTTAGCTACAGACAAGTAGACAAATGGAATAGAATTGAAGACCCAGAAATGAAGCCAAACACCTATGGTCACTTGATCTTTGACAAGGGAGCTAAAACCATCTAGTGGAAAAAAGACAGCATTTTCAACAAATGGTGCTGGCACAAATGGCAGTTAACATGTAGAAGAATGCGAATTGATCCATTCCTATCTCCTTGTACTAAGGTCAAATCTAAGTGGATCAAGGAACTCCATATAAAACCAGAGACAGTGAAACTTATAGAGGAGAAAGTGGGGGAAAGCCTTGAAGATATGGGCACAGGGGAAAAATTCCTGAATAGAACATCAATGGCTTGTGCTATAGATTGAGAATAGACAAATGGAACCTCATAAAATTGCAAAGCTTCTGTAAGGCAAAAGACACTGTCAATAAGACAAAAAGGCCATCAACAGATTGGGAAAGGATCTTTACCTATCCTAAATCAGATAGGGGACTAATATCCAATATATATAAAGAACTCAAGAAGGTGGACTCCAGAAAATCAAATAACCCCAATAAAAAATGAGGCTCAGAGCTAAACAAGGATTTCTGAGCTGAGTAATATCAAATGGCTGTGACGCTCCTGAAAAAATATTCAGCATCCTTAATAATCAGGGAAATGCAAATCAAAGCAACCCTGAGATTCCACCTCAAACCAGTCAGAATGGCTAAGATCAAAACCTCAGGTGATAGAAGATGCTGGCAAGGATATGGAGAAAGAGGAACACTCCTCCATTGTTGGTGGGATTGCAAACTTGTACAACCACTCTAGAAATCAGTCTGGCAGTTCCTCAGAAAATTGGACGTAGTACTACTGGAGGATCCAGGAATACCTCTGTTGGACATATATCCAGATGTTCCAACTGGTAAGAAGGACACATGCTCCACTATGCTCATAGCAGCCTTATAATAGCCAGAAGCTCAAAAGAATCCAGATGTCCCTTAGCAGAGGAATGGATACAGAAAATGTGGTACATTTACACAATGGAGTACTACTCAGCTATTAAAAAGAATGAATTTATGAAATTCCTAGGCAAATGGATGGACCTGGAGGGCATCATCCTGAGTAAGGTAACCTAATCACAAAAGAACTCATGTGATTCGTACTCACTGATAAGTGGATATTAACCCAGAAACTTAGAATACCCAAGATATAAGATACAATCTGCAAACCACATGAAATTCAAGAAGAATGAAGACCAAAATGTGGACACTTTGCCCCTTTTTAGAATTGGGAACAAAACACCCATGGAAAGTTTGTAGGTGAGACGAAAGGATGGACCATCTAGAGACTGCCACATTCAGGGATCCATCCCATAATTAGCCTCCAAACGCTGACACCATTGCATACACTAGCAAAATTTTGCTGAAAGGACCCAGATATAGCTGTCTATTGTGAGGCTAGCAGGGGCCTAGCAAACACAGAAGTGGATGCTCACAGTCAGCTATTGGATGGATCACAGCGGCCCCAATGGAGGAGCTAGAGAAAGTTCCCAAGGAGCTGAAGGGGTCTGCAACCCTAAGGTAGAACAACAATATGAACTAACCAGTACCCCCCAGAGCTCATGTCTCTAGCTGTATATGTATCAGAAGATGGCCTAGTTGGCCATCAGTGGAAAGAGAGGCCCATTTGTCTTGCAAACTTTATATTCCTCAGTACAGGGAAACCCCAGGGCCAAGAAGTGGGAGTGGGTTGGTAGGGGAGTGGGGGGGAGGGGAGGGTATGGGGGACTTTTAGGATAGCATTGGAAATATAAATGAAGAAAATACCTAATTAAAAAAAGGAAAAAAAGAGCCTATTACTGAGCATATAGAGTTATCATTTTGCTTCACAAAAAATAGCATGTTCATTCAAACATAATAAAAATATTAATGCTTTAAAAAAGAAAAAGACAAAGACAAAATAATAACTAGGGTGGCAAGTGACTGAGAACAATACCAGCCATTGAAATCTGGCCTACACATATATATTTGCACACATGCATACATATATAAAATGTATATATACACATATACAAAAGGAATCACCACTCTACTACCTCCATAAATAAATATTTGAATGAGCCATACTAAATGACAAATTTTAATCTTACGTTCATCATGGAACTTAGGTAAATTTGCTCTAACATTAGAAATTTAGACAGGTGAATGTATTATGGAAAGGTAATTAGAAATATAGAATTTCCATAGGAACTCATGCCTATAGAGGGATCTAGATGTGATATTGATGAGCCAGTAATAGTTGTGGGTAGGGAAGTATGTTAACCTCTCCAGGGCATTCCAATTGTGGAAAAACTCTTCTCCTTCTCTGGCTTTACCTTTCTCTTAATACCTCACAATATATACTGTAAAAAAATTTATCTTGACATTTCAACAAGGAACAAAGTTTCCCATTGATAAGAATTGTTTTTTTACATTTCAAGTTTTTGATAATTTATTTTAACATTGTCATACATATGTATATATAAAGTGCCAAAGAACATGACCTAATCATAGGACTATAGAACTTCCCCATTCCTTCACACCTCAGTAAATACATTAGAAAAACATCATTACTATAGTTCTACTTATGTAGCACACTGTGTCCATCTTTCAAACAAAAATATTATAAAGTATGTCTTTAAGAAACCAAGTGTTAATAAAACTAACAAGCATCAGAATGAAATACATAAGGACACGAATGTAAAATTTTTCAGACCATAATTCATTTACTTTTATTTTTCTCTCATACATTACATCCCTACTGTAGTTTCTCCTCCCTTCTCTCCTCCAATATTCCTCTCCCCATGTACATCCTCCCTGTCCACTCCTCCTCCATTTCTCTTCAGAAAAGGACCATTGTCCCAGGACTATCAACCAAACATAGCATATCAAGTTGCAATGAGACTAATCACATCCCCTCTTAAGGCTGGGCAAGGTACCCCAGTAAGAGAAAATGGCTTCCACAAGCAGGCAAAGGAGTCAGAAAAAGCTCTGCTCTCACTGTTAGTTCCATAGGAACACGAAGCTACACAACCATAACATATATGCAAAGGACCTAGGTCAGACCCATGCAGGGTCCCTGATTGTTGACTTAGTTGTTGTGAGACACTATGAGCCCTAGTTGATTCTGTGTTTTGTTTCATTTGTTTCTTTGTTTGTGGTGTCCTTGACCCCTCTGATTCCTACATGTTTGGCTGTAATTCTCTGCATCTATTGCCATAGGTTGCTGGATGAAACCTCTTTGATAATAATTATGGATTATCCTAGGCTTCTGTTTATGAGTGTAGCAGAATATGATTAAGAATCATTTTACTGGCTTTTTTTTTTTTTTTTTTTTTTTTTGGTTTGGTTTGGTTATACCTTAGGTCTGTGCGATATCAGGCCTCTAGTAGTTTCTGGCCTTCCGAGCAGTATCAGGGATCGTCTCTCTCTCATAGCATGGGTTTTAAGTTGGTCCAGACATTAGTTAGCTACTCCTACAAGGTCTGGACCACCATTAACACAGTGTATCCTATAAACAGGACACTTGTAAGTCCAAAGTTTTGAGGCTGAGTTGGTATCCCAATCCCTCCACTGGAAGTTTTTCCTGGTTACAGGAGATGGCTGATTTAAGCTTTGTCTTCCCACCTCCTGAGTAAGAGTCTTAGCTAGGGTCACCTACAAAGGTTCCTGGGGGATTCTATTTTACCATGTTTCCCCCTACCAGATCTCTTCTGTTTATACTACCAGTCCTCTGTCCACCTGTGATAACTATTGTATTTTTCCATTACCAGGAAAATTCATGTTGGTCCCTTGAGCCTTTTCTGTTACTTAACCTCTCTGGATGTGTGGATTGTAGCATCATTATCCTTTACTTTATAGCTAATATCCATTTATAAGTGAATACATACCATGTTTGTCTTTCTGGGTCTGAGTTGCCATAGTAAGGCTGATATTTTCTAGTTCAATATATTTGTCTGCAAATTTCATGATATTTTCTTTTTCTAACCTCTGAGTAATACTCCACTGTGTAAATGTACCCCATTCCCTTTTCCTGTTCTTCAGTTAAAGGTCATCTAAGTTGTTTCCAGTTTCTGTTTATTACAAATAAAGCTACTATGAACATAATTGAGCAAGGGTCCTTCTGGTAGGATAGAGCATCGTTTGGGTAAATGCCCAGGAGTGGCATAGCTGGATCTTGACAAACAATAATGTTTAAAATGAAATTAATATGTGAAGTACATTAGTGGAAATAGTATAGAATGCAAAAGAGAATTGGAGAAAGAAATTGAAAGAAAAATACTATAACGGATAACAAGTACAGGACAATGTAGCTAAGCATAGGATCAAAATGTAGACAATCCAATATTTTCTGAAAATATTACTTATAGAAAAGCAAAGATGATAATTATATTAAACCTATATTCAGAAATCAAGTATACCAGACTAGAATACAAAAATGAATTTAATATGATCTAGAAAAAAAATCCAATACATCCTGTGCTATTATAAAAAAGTTAAGGACACTTACTTTTCAAATAAAAAAGAGTTTTATTCACCAGAGTATCTGTTTTGCTCACTTCTATTTCTGTCGCATCCCCAAAGTACAGGAAACACCATATCCACCAAATAAATATGTATTGAATTAAGAAATGAGTGACTGGCTGACAATGATTTGAGTTTTAAGGTTCTCTAACATGCAAGAGAATTTAATAGAAATAGGATTTTTATTTCTCCTATGATTCATATTTGAGCTTGAGTCATAGTGAAAAATGTCAGGTAAAAATAGTGACAGGGTTATTAAATTGCCTCTGGGTAGATCGAAAGATAACTTCAAATATGTCACTTTTAATATAAAAATATTAAAAAGCTAACAAAAATGACTCCAAAAAGAGGTTTTAATAATTGTATGTTTTAAACAAAGGTTCATGGTTTAGAGGATTAAAAGGGAAAATTCAGGTGTGTTCCCTATTGGAGAAGAAAAGTAATATATCGGTTTGCTAAATTTAGACATTTCTGCAACACTTGAACAACTTGAGAAATAAAAGTATTCACATAGGAAAAGATGAACACAGCTCAAGTTAATGAACACAGAACACTACTATACCTTAGGTCGAGCCCCACTTCAAGGGGTACATTTTAAAAATGTAATCAAATTTCCTCTTGAATATATACTGTTTTTCCCAGAGTCACAGATATTCTTAATATTTTGTTAATTTAGTTTACACATATGTTAGCCACTGTGAAATATGAAAATATCAAGAAATAAATGTTCTCATTATATCATTTGAAATGATGACAATGAATATGAAGATTTAGGAGTGAGGTTGAAACAATATGTTTTTCTTCTGTTCTCATACCCTCAGATTTAGCAATGAGATAAAATTATATCAGTAGTACTTGTGCAAGAATATAGGACCATTATGGGTTTCTGTGGGATGGAGCTGTATGCACAGTCATCCCATGATATCTGCATGAAACTGGTTATACAATTACCATGGACAACAAAATCCATGGACACTTAAATTACAAATATAAAATGGTATGGCATTTTGCTGCAAGACCTAATGCAACACACAAAAAAATTCAAGAAGCAGTCACATTTTATTGTAGCCAACAATGGCAAAAATGTTGATGTGTTATTTGATATATTTTCTCTTTTTTTATGATTTGATGTGCATGTTTTTACAGTAAAACCAATATTATAGAAGAAACAAAAATTGTACATGTAGTAGCCAACATGTCCCAGTTTCATGTTTGAAGGAGATAAGTTTAGTAGGGAAAGTTCATAGAGTTCTAGGAAAACTATTATAGAAATACAGTTCCAGACTAGATAGATATTATAAATAAAAGGAGACCAGGTTCCAGAGTGGAAAGAATTAGACGCAGTTTATAAACAGAGTTGAAAGAAGAGATACTTTTGTTTTACTCATTTGCCTTTTAAATTTTTATAGTATTGTAAATTATATCCAGAACTTTATATTTGTTAGGGAAGCACTCTATCATTTTACTACACAGTCAGACTTGGCACAGCTAAGTTTGAGAGTCTAACCCGCAGATTTTTGAATCACTAGTTGCTACCACAATACTAATTCATCAAAAGAAAGTGCATATAATCAGTTAGGAAGGAGTTTTGTGTGAGTTATAATGATTTACAAAGTTTCCATTAACAAAACTTAGCATTAATATAACATTTAATAATGAGTGCCATTTTTGTCCAGTGGAATGCTGAAAAGACAGATAGGAAATCTTTAGAAGTATTATTCATCTATTATATAAATAATTACAGAGTGCCTAAGAACTGGGATATACTGACATAGAACCAAATAAATGCAGTGAACAACATTTGCATGGCAACTGCCTCCTCAGTGGTTCAGCATTTTTAATGTAAATAATATGTAAATGTTCAACAATTTTAATGTAAATAATAACAGATGTGATTACATACTGGAGTATTCTGGAAAGAAATAATGTAAACTATGGCTTGGATTAGAGAGTCTAGAAATGCTTCTCTGAGACTATCATAAAAACTAATTTCTAATAATGAAAATGAATCAGTTAACTGCATAAGGAGCTCCATGTGCCAAGGTCTTTAAGGAGGAATGATGCTTACTTAGTATGATTGAGGAACATAGCAGGCCATTGTGCCTTAAATTAGGTAATCTAGCAAAAAGTGGTGAAACACAATTAGATTTGTCTTAATTACTTTTTCTATTGTTGTGATAATACACCATGAGCAAGGCAATTTATAGAAGAAAGAATTTATTGGGGACTTTGGGTTCAGAAGGTTAAAATCAATCAATGACTATCATGGGTGGAATGGCACTCTGCCAGCAGCTGAGAACTCACATCTTGATTTGCAAGTAGCAAGCAGGAAAGAGAGTCAGAGACTGGGAGTAGCATGGAGCTTTTGAAACCTCAAAGCCTGTCTGTCCCCAGTGACTCACTCACTTCCTCCAAGAAGACCACATCTCCCAAATTTTCCCTATAATCTCCAATAACAATGGTCTAAAGCATTCAACCATATGAGCATACAGGAGTCATTCTTATTCAAACACTACATGCCACTTTCTTACCTGCAAATGTTCATGGCCATTACCATAGTAATGTATATATATAGTTGAACTTCAAAAATCTCTGTAGTATTTCAGTCTGAAGACTGTTTAAAATTTCGATGTCCAAAGTCTCTTCTGAGAACCAAGGTGATATCTTAATTGTTGCTCCTTTTACAATCAAAATGCAGATTTTATTCTTACAATATATAATGGCACAGAATATAAATAATCATTCATAAAAAGAGGAATGGGGCATAAAAATGAAAGACTGGACCAAAGCTTGATCAAAATGTAGGAGGGCAAATATCACTTCCTGTCTGGTGTCAAAGAGCTTGTCTCTTCCCTTCCAGCTTTGCTAACTGCAACATATTACTCTTGGTTAGGTTGGATCTACCCCCTATCTACAGCTCTTTTGGCAAATGTCTCATGACTCTGTGACAGCTAACATCTTAAGGTCTCCAGTGTCACCCATGTTTCACTGCCACAGCTCATGCAATTGCCTCTCAGGGACTCAATGCAGGGCCAATCCTGGTACATGCTTGCACTCAGTAGATATCCTTAACCCCATAGTAAGTTCCATAACTTTTCATTCACATACTCTTCATGACTCTTAACCCAGAAACATGGGGATGGTGTGGCTGTTCACTTGGGATGGAGCCTGGCCTCCTTGAGTTACATTTAAAAAAAAAGAAAAAGAAAAAGAAAAAAGACTTAAGTTGTCATTACTCTTTTTTTTTTCTTTGAGTGGAGAATTCCACAACAATTTTCTTTTTAAAAGCTGTAAGCTTAGCTTAGCTGGCTGGGGTCTTGCCTAAAGACACCACTCCATTCCATTTGGGAGCAGGCCTTAACTGTCCAATCTTCTTTAGTGCAGACATTACCTCCGCCATTAATATATTTTTTCTTTTTTCTTGGTAAAGTGTATATTTTGCAGTTACTTATGCTTCATATGACTTTTATAATTGTAGACTTTCATAAAAGTGATTATTAATATGAAGATAATGTGCTAGATTTTTAAAAATTCTTATTGATTCTTTGGTTCTTTGTGAGTTTCATATCATTCACCCCAGTCCTGCTCATCTCCCCACCCCTTCAAATCCCCACTTAGCTTTAACTATTTCCACCTCCAAATAAAATGGACACACATACACACACCCACACACACCCATACACACATACTCCACACACATACACACAGGAACAAATAAACTAATGAAATATAGAAAAACATCTCAGGGTGGAAAATGTAGTGTGTCACAATGTATCCCAAAATAAATCCCTCTATCCAAACATCTTCACCTTCAAATGTTCATTGCAATGAGTCACTGTTCTAGTTCAAGACCTGTGGCTTCTATGACACAATCAATATTAGATACTGTTACCCTGTGTCATGGAGATCCTGTAGCTTCGGATCAACAGCACTGGCATTTTCATGTGTCCCAGCCATTCAAAGATGATATAGACTTTGGGGTGGGCCAACTTGGAGCCCTGGATCTGTACCTGGATGGTAGCTCCATGGCAAATTGACAACAGAAGGTAAAGTCCTAAGAGGAAAGAATATCAATTAAGAAAATACCTCCATAAGACCAGGCTCTAAAAAAAGCCTATGTAGCAAGTTTTTAATTAGCGATTAATAGGGAGGCTCTAGCCAACTGTGAGTGGGGTCATCCCTGTGCTGATGGACCTGGATTCTATATAAAATGCAGGCTAAGCAAAGCTATTTTGAGCAACTTAGTTGGCAGTGCCTTCCCATGGTATCTGTATTAGCTCTTGCCTCCTGTTTCCTCGCTCCCTTCAGTGATAGACTACAACAGGAAGTGTACATCAAGTAAACCCTTTCCTCATCAACTTCCTTTTTGGTCATGATATTTAGTTTCAGCAATGGAAACCCCAAGACAGACAAATTACTAATTTTCTACCAATGAAATTAATGAATTATTTTTCAATGGTACTTTAGGCAGATTCTTTGGCTATAAAAGAAGTAGGAAGCTTTTTTGTTTGTTTGTCTGTCTGTTTGTTTGTTTGTTTGTTTTTGCAAAAGTATCACAAGAATTTTCCCCAGTCCAGTTGCTACTATTATTCTCCCTTGAAAGCTCTTGAGTTGGACCTCCATAATCCCTATTGTTCTTAGCATGATTGTCTTCCAAGATCCCACTAGAATGGCCTATTAAGGCCCAATTAAAGTATCCAACAACTTTCCTAGTCCAAAGCCAAAATGTCTCCTACATTCCTCCAAAAACAGCATTGTCAGGCCTGGCAGATCAACAGTTCACTTCCTGGTACCACCTTCTGTCTTAGTTGTCTATAGCAATATGTTCCTCTATAGCAATATAGTTCCTCTATAGCAATATGACTAAGGTAACTAAAGATTAAATAGTTTATTTGGTTGTGACAGTTTCAGAAGTTTAGTCTATGAATATCTTGATGATACAGTCCAACATAGTGCTGGAAAAATGGCTCAGAGCTTTCCATTTGATCTTCAAATAGCAGGCAAAGAGAGGGGTAGGGCATGAGTTTTGAAAACCTCAAAGGCTGCCCTCCCTAACATAGATACTATAACAAGGTCATACATTCTAGTCCTTTCCAAACAGTTCCATCAACCAAAGACCACGTATTCAAATATTTGGGTGTATGGGGTTCATCTAAACTACCACATGAGTACAAAGGGAACCTGTTTATATGAAAGAGCAAATACATGTGGGTTTTCCCCTTTAGCTCCTGATTTATGCCTATTTTATTGTCTAAGCATAGTTACAACAGCCCAATCTCAAGAAGATGATTCAGAATTGTGAGATAATTAATATGCAAATAACCAATTATCAGAGTACTAAGATTTAAGTTTAAAGGAATCAGGAACATACCTGACACAAATTTCACTGATAAATGACAGAACTTCTTCAGCATTAATAAGAATAAAAACTGTTGTAGATTTTAAGATATGAATTTAAATATGAGTTTATAATGATAGAACATATAAAATGTATCATTGAAATGTGTGATTTGTGTTAAAGAAAGTTACTACTGTCAACACTCAGGAAAAAGGGAAAAAAATCAAGCACTTGGAAAACAAAAGGATGTGCCTCTTTCTAGAAGTACTTAAGATAATAAATTATTAATGATGAGTTGATTAGTATTTCAATATTATGTAGATATTAATGACTTAATTTAGCAATGAAAAGTAATAGCATTTCCATATCATGCAAAGCATATATCTATCACAAATATTATGAAGTATTCTTGCCTAAAAGTATAGTACAAAAATAAACCTCTAGATTTTGTAAAGAAACGTGGATTTAAACCATATTGATGAACACAAACATGTGCTCTTAAACACATGTATTATTAAATTCTATAATACAAATGTACAAACTACTTCAAAAATTAGACTTTAGGAAAAATATTAAACCAATAAATTAAATAGAATCCCATAGACTTATATAGTAATTCAAGAACTATGACTCAACTCCAATGAATAGACCTAATTTATATAGTGGACTTTGTACCAAACACCTAGGCTATAAGGCTAATCTTAGCTACACAGTCACAGTCACCGAAAACAGACAAATAATGAATGATTTTGTTTAAACAAAATACTAGCAGTATTGCTCTATGTAATCACCTCACTGTTAGTATCTTGAGAAAATAAAGATCCATGTCACATAGACCAAGAATCTCCAAGTAATTTATCTCCCTTCAATCTCAAAGTCACCTAAGATGTCATAGTCAGTCTGTTAGTTTAACCTTCAGTCTTCCAAAATCATAACTGCATCTAGAATATCTGCTTCTAAAACGATTTATCCATTCATTATCAGAACTGTTTTCACAAAGCTTCAATTCCTTTGGGGATGTAGACAAGAGGCCACATTCCTTTCAAGGAGGAGTTTCTACTGAAACACAGCCCTTAACTTCCCCAGGGTAACTGATACAAGAGAGAATGTGAAGTAAATTGCAGTGTCTTTTATTCCTAAATCTCTGAAGCCACAAATCATCACTTCTATTGTATTCCTCAGAAATGAATTATTAAATTCCAGCTATAACAAAGAGGAAAGAAGTCAGTATGCATCTCTAAACATTAATATTATTGAATTTTCAGATGTACCCTAAAACTATCAGAGTTTACCTTGTAAAAAATTCATTGTTCCATCTATATGTAAATATACTAATGCCCTCAAAATTTGCACCTAGCTTAATTATAGAATTATCTCAAAGTCCAGGATGACAACATCTAAAATATGCTTTGCTAAAGTCACTGCTCCTTAAATATAATTTTGTAAGTATGGATCCAATAGTCAGAATATTTGATCACAGTAAAGATAATAAAAGTCTCAGGAAAACCAGGTAGTAACAAGATATTAGAGATAATTCTCTGAAAGAGAAACAAAATGCTTTTGGTATGTGTATAAATCTAATGAAACATATGTAATGAGATCCTAAACTTAGTAGCAAGATAAACTGGAAAATGTAATTTCATATATATTATGGCACTCAAATTAGCCAAAAATCTATAAATCAAAAGTCACAACTATATAAATAAAAGCTAAATGTATTGTCTGAACTCAAATTTCAGATAAAATAGACTAAAAAAATAGTAACATGTTTTTAAAAATGTTTTCTCTGAACAGAAAGCAATTGCATTATATTTTAAATTAAGCATTTCCCCTATAGCCTTAGTTTCTGAGAGAAAATATACAGAAGAATCTTTTAAAGACATGGTCCTTTCACTCTGGGTATAAACTTTAGTGTGTTTGCTGCTTGTCTCCTGAGTGCCAGCTCCTGCACTCTGTCTCTAGTACTGTTTCTTAAACAAAATATCCAAAAGACTGAAAATACCTGGAACAAACTGACCTCTCACATTCCATATGTACACTAGATGGCAGCAATCCATAAACAATAGATAACAATAAACATTGCAGGCTACATTTTTGGGTGAAATGCAAAGCCAATGCAGAATCCTTCGAAGTACATTTCAACTTTGTTATTGTAAAATCTTAATGTCATTGTTTGGTTTCTCTTTCTCTCTTTTTATGTGTTTTCTGTATTTCTTTTTAAAATATCAAATGTTTGTTATTTTTGCTTCTCTCTTTTTAAATTACTTACTTTTAGTGTTTTGGCAGTTCCTTTTTTAAAATTTAATTTCATTTTTATTTTCTTATTCACTTTGCATTCTGCTCACTGTGCACCTCCAGGTCACTAGCTCCCAGCATCCTTCCCTATCTCCCATCCCCATCTCCAGTGAGCAGGTGGGGGCACACCTGGGTAAACCACTCCTCCCATCTCACTGGCACTTCAGTTCTCTGCAAATCTAGGCACTTCCTCTCCCATTGAGACCAGATAAGGCAGCCCAGCTAGATATTCCACATAGAGGAAAAAGCTTTTGGGATAACCTCTGTTCCTGTTGTTCAGGACCAACATGAAGGCCAGGCTCTGCATCTGCTACATATGTGAATGGAGGTCTAGGTCCAGCCTGTGTATGCTCTTTGGTTGATGGTTCAGACTCTGAGGGACTCAAGGGTCCAGGTTATTGACTCTATTAGTCGTCCTTTGGAGTTCCTATCCCCTTCTGGACCAGAAACCCTTCCTCCTATTCTTCCATAAGATTCTCCAAGTTCCATCCATTGTTTGGCTGTGGGTGTCTATATCTGTCTGAGTTAGTTGCTGGGTGGAGCCTCTCAGAGAAAAACATGCTCCTGTCTGCAAGCATAACAGAGTATCATTAATAGTGTTAGGGATTGGTGCTGGCTTATGGGATAGGTTTCAGTTTTGGCCAGTTACTGCTTGGCCATTTGTGAGGAGCCGCACTCACATTTGCCATTACAAGATGGCGCTGACAGCTGTGTTCTAAGTAGTAAATAATCTGCACATGTGCAGGGGCAGTTTTCCCCGCCATGTGCTCTGCCTTTCTCGTGATGACAACTGGGCCGATGGGCTGCAGCCAATCAGGGAGTGACACGTCCTAGGCGGAGGATAATTCTCCTTAAAAGAGACTGGGTTCTGGCACTCCCCCTCTTTGTCTCTTCGTCTCTTTCTCTTCGTCTTTTACTCTGCTCTCTTCCTCTGCTCTCTGCCTCTCTGCCTCTCTCTCTCTCTCTGCCCCTCTCTTTGCCTCTCTCTCTGCGTCTCTCTGCATCTCTCTCTCTCTTTTCCTCTCTGCCTCTCTCTGCCACGCTCTTCCTCTCTTGTTCCTGAGTAAGCAATAAAGCTTTGCTGCAGAAGATTCTGGCTTGTTGCATCTTTCCTGGCCGGTCGCGAACGCGCGTAAGAGCCATTACCTCAGTCTTTGCTCCATTCCCTATGCTTGCATTTCTTGTAGACATTATAAAATTGGGGTTGAAAGCTTTGTGGATGTGTTGGTGTCTCTATTTCTCCACTGGGGTTCCTACCTGGCTACAGGAGTTTCCTCTTCAAGTTCCATATCTTCAGTGTAGTGAGTCACAGCTAAGGTCACCCCCATTGATTCTTTGGTATTTCCCTTATCCCAGGTCTCTATCTTCTCCCGGCGATGTTCCCCACCTCTTCACCCCTGTCAGTTGTAGATTTCCATTAATTTTCATGGCCCTCCAGTCATCTCTCCTGTCCTTCCCAACACCTGATCCTGAACCCCAAATTCTTTTCCTCATGCTCCTTCCCTCCATCCTTCTGCCTCTTATGGGTATTTTATTCCCCCTTCTAAGTGAGATTTCCCAACACCTGATCCTGAACCTCCATTCCTTTCTTCATTCTCCTTCCCTCCCTCCTTCTCCCTCTTCTGACTATTTTGTTCCCGCTTCAAAGTGAGATTTAATGTTCTTCATTTGGGTGTTCCTTCATGTTTAGCTTCTTTGGGCCAGTATAACATGGCACCTGCATTTTATGGCTAATTTCTACTAACAAATGAGTATATACCATGCATGCTCTTTTGGGACTTGGTTACCTCATTCAAGATGATATTCTTAAGTTCCATCCATTTGTCTGCGAAGTTCATGATGATTTTGTTTTAAATAGTATTCCATTGTGTAGATGTATCATCTGTTCTTTAAGCATTCTTCAGTTAAGAGACATCTAGGTTGTTTTCAGTTTCAAAACTGCATGGCAGATGCATTGGTAAAGACACATTGATAAATAGAATTGAACCAAAGAGCCAGAAATAAATCCTTATACCCATGGACACTTGATTTTTGATAAAGAATCCAAAACCATATAATGAAAAAATGAAAGCATATTCAAGAAGTGGTGCTGGACTAACTGAATGTCTAAATGTAGAAGAATGAAAATAGATCGAGATCTTCTTTGATTTTTTTCTTCAGAGACTTGAAGTTCTTTTTTTTCTTTTTTTATTAATATTTTTATTACATATTTTCCTCAATTACATTTCCAATGCTATCCCAAAAGTCCCCCATACCCTCCCCCCCACTTCCCTACCCAATCATTCCCATTTATTTGGCCCTGGCGTTCCCCTGTACTGAGGCATATACAGTTTGCAAGTCCAATGGGCCTCTCTTTCCAGTGATGGCCAACTAGGCCATCTTTTGATACATATGCAGCTAGAGTCAAGAGCTCCGGGGTACTGGTTAGTTCAAAATGTTGTTCCACCTATATGGTTGCAGATCCCTTTAGCTCCTTGGGTACTTCCTCTAGCTCCTCCATTGGGAGCCCTGTGATCCATCCAATAGCTGACTGTGAGCATCCACTTCTGTGTTTGCTAGGCCCCGGCATAGTCTCACAAGAGACAGCTACATCTGGGTCCTTTCGATAAAATCTTGCTAGTGTATGCAATGGTGTCAGCGTTTGGATGCTGATTATGGGGTGGATCCCTGGATATGGCAGTCTCTAGATGGTCCATCCTTTCGTCTCAGCTCTAAACTTTGTCTCTGTAACTCCTTCCAAAGATATGGGCACAGGGGAAAAATTCCTGAATAGAACAGCAATGGCTTGTGTTGTAAGATCGAGATTGACAAATGGGACCTCATGAAACTCCAAAGCTTCTGCAAGGCAAAAGACACCGTCAATAAGACAAAAAGATCACCAACCGATTGGGAAAGGATCTTTACCTATCCTAAATCAGATAGGGGACTAATATCCAACATATATAAAGAACTCAAGAAGGTGGACTTCAGAAAATCAAATAACCCCATTAAAAAATGGGGCTCAGAACTGAACAAAGAATTCTCACCTGAGGAATACTGAATGGCAGAGAAGCACCTGAAAAAATGTTCAACATCCTTAATCATCAGGGAAATGCAAATCCAAACAACCCTGAGATTCCACCTCACACCAGTCAGAATGGCTAAGATCAAAAATTCAGGTGACAGCATATGCTGGCGTGGATGTGGAGAAAGAGGAACACTCCTCCATTGTTGGTGGGATTGCAGGCTTGTACAACCACTCTGGAAATCAGTCTCGCGGTTCCTCAGAAAATTGGACATAGTACTACCGGAGGATCCAGCAATATCTCTCCTGGGCATATATCCAGAAGATGTCCCAATTGGTAAGAAGGACACGTGCTCCACTATGTTCATAGCAGCATTATTTATAATAGCCAGAAGCTGGAAAGAACCCAGATGCCCCTCAACAGAGGAATGGATACAGAAAATGTGGTACATTTACACAATGGAGTACTAATCAGCTATTAAAAAGAATGAATTTATGAAATTCCTAGTCAAATGGATGGACCTGGAGGGCATCATCCTGAGTGAGGTAACACATTCACAAAGGAACTCACACAATATGTACTCACTGATAAGTGGATATTAGCCCAGAACCTAGGATAACCAAGATATAAGATACAATTTGCTAAACACATGAAACTCAAGAAGAATGAAGACTGAAGTGTGGACACTATGCCCCTCCTTAGAATTGGGAACAAGACTTGAAGTTCTTATCTTTCAGACCTTTCACTTCCTTAGAGTCACACCAAGGTATTTTATATTGTTTGTGACTATTGAGAAGGGTGTTGTTTCCCTAATTTCTTTGTCAGCCTGTTTATCCTTTATGTAGAGAAAGGCCATTGACTTGTTTGAGTTAATTTTATATCCAGCTACTTCACTGAAGCTGTTTATCAGGTTTAGGAGTTCTCTGGTGGAATTTTTAGGGTCACTTTTATATAGGATCATATCATCTGCAAATAGTGATATTTTGACTTCTTCCTTTCCAATTTGTATCCCCTTGACTTCCTTTACTTGTCTAATTGCTCTGGTTAGGTTTTCAAGTACTATGTTGAATAGGTAGGGAGAAAGTGGACAGCTTTGACTAGTCCCTGATTTTAGTGAGATTGCTTCCAGCTTCTCTCCATTTACTTTGATGTTGACTACTGGTTTGCTCTATATTGCTTTTATTATGTTTAGGTATGGGCCTTGAATTCCTGATCTTTCCAAAACTTTTATCATGAATGGGTGTTGGATTTTGTCAAATGCTTTCTCAGCATCTAAGGAGATGATCATGTGGTTTTTGTCTTTGAGTTTGTTTATATAGTGGATTACGTTGATGGATTTCCGTATATTAAACCATCCCTGCATCCCTGGAATGAAGCCTACTTGATCATGATGGATGATTGTTTTGATGTGTTCTTGGATTCAGTTAGCAAGGATTTTATTGAGTAATTTTGCTTTGATATTCATAAGGGAAATTGGTCTGAAGTTCTCTATCTTTGTATCACTCTACAAAAACCTCAAGTCCAAGTGGATCAAGGACCTCAACTGAAAACTAGATACCCTGAAACTCATATAAGAGAAAATGAGAATTCCCTTGAACAGGTTGGTACAGGAGAAAATTTCCTGAACAGAATACCAATGGCTCAGGCTCTAAGATCAACATCGGATAAATGGGCCCTTGTGAAACTGCAAAGTTTCTGCAAGGCAATGGACGTTGTCAATAGGACAAATAAGCAGCCCAACTCTCCCCTGAATTAAAATGCTTTTTAGTTAAAGTTTCCCACCAAATCATATGTTTGTTTATTTCCTTTCTTTGCTTACAATCCCATCTATTAAGAAGTTTGAAGAGTTCCTTCACAACAATCAGAACTTGTCAATTATTCCAACTATTGATATAAGAATGTAATGGCATCTCAACAGGATTTGATTGAAGTGTATTATAGCATTGCTTTTATTAGACTTCTGTTTTGAGAGTTGGAGAAGACAAAAGCCAAGTGTCATAGGGAAGCATAGTACCCACAGCATACAAGGCATAAAGAAAGACCACAAAGCTAAGAATCCACATTTTCAAACGCAAGAAAGAAACAGTGAAATCTGGACCTTTTCTTGCCTGTTCATGCACATTCTTCTAGTTCCCATGCATTATCTAATTTGAAAAGCATGTTCATATTTTCAAGAAGGTGTTAAAGCAGTACACCGTGTCTCTGGTAACAGTTTCTATTTTTGTTTACTTTTACTGTTTTTATAGAGTACCTGGGCAGGTGTAATTTATAATTAAAAGAATTGTGTTTTGTTTTATAATTCTGGAGGTTCAAACATTTAAAATAAGGGTCCCACACACCCTTGCAAGACCAGTTGCTGTATCCTTACTGGGTAGAAGTTAAAGGAGCAAACAAAGAAGTAGCTAGAGTGAGTAAGAACACAATTATCTAATGGCATTAGCCTATGAAGAACATGCTGTTGTTTGCAGCTACTTAACCAATTCATATTTGCAACCATTTAATATTGTCCCAGTAGCAATAATGCTTCAGTACAAGTTTGGTAAATGACAAACATTCACATTATAGGAGACTAGATATTACATATCAAAATTAAATTCTAAACTAGACAATTAAGTGTGAAAATATGAAGTCACACAAAATGAATTATTTTTTCAAAACTAATATTTTTAAACCTTTTGATTAGCTCTTTAAGTTTTCAAGTTCATAATTGAAAACAGGTATATATTTTCATGAACACCTATGGTTATCTCATAAAGCTAATTTAATCTGGAATTTAATTTAAAAATTAAGTGTAGGAATCAAAAGAAAGATATTGCCAATGTCAATTCAAGTAGCTTAATTAATATCTTATGTAGAATAACAAATAGTATGTTTACAATTCACTCTTATTTTAAAAGCAATGGGTAAAAAGTCACTTTTTGAAGACATTCCATTTGGATTGAAGAAAATAATGCTCTGACTCACAACATATTCCATACATTTTAATGATATAGTTTAAAATAAAATACACTTGGTATTTGAGTTTTCTAGTGATGACTTTTATTTGAGAGATTTGTGTTTTGTTTTTTCCATAGCATTTATCTTTAAGTAGATGGATTGCTTTTAATAGACACAGGAAAAATGTATGATTTAATAATTACAGTTCTTACTTGCTAATTATTGTCAGTAGATTAATGTAAACTAAGTGTCAAAAGAAAATGAGATTTAATGAAATGACCCAAATTATGATTAAGTTGGATTAATAGCACACATCACATTTAATCTTCCAATAGAATACTTAAGACTGCCTATATTGAATAACTACTTTGAATTATATATTTCAATTTAATTTTGCACTTTCAAAGTTCATAACGCCTTCTGAACAAGATAGCCACAATAAATCTCAGATGTTGCGACCACTGCAGTTTCACTTATTTTAATTTTTTAGAAATAGGAATTCTGATGTGTTAGAAGTAAGGTAGAATATAATTTCTGATATTTTAAATCATGGACACATTTTTTACTATTGATAGATCAGTTTAAAATTGAAATACTTGTCAGTATTATGATTTCTTTGTCTGTGTGTGTTTCTAACCATCATTTGATCCAATTTGTCCTTTCTATCACCTTCTAAAGCAAAATAAGGAAATCACAATTCGCTTGTAACTGACTATTAAAGCCTTTGGATTTTATTTTCTAAGTTGCATATCCATTATATGGTATGAATGGAAAATTAAAAATCTAAAAACTAGTCAGTAATCATAGTGAATAATACAAATTGTATTAATTCAATTTTACTTTTTCTATGTATTCAACAATATTTTAGTGTCCTATTACACCTTAGTTTAAATGTAAATGCAACACTATTTTTAGTGTCCTATTATAACTTAACTTAAATGTAAAATACACTGTTTCTGTACTTGTTAGCACCTGTCATAGAATGTAAGAAAAAAGGGAAACATAGTGAACCTTTTTCTACAAATAGAAGACCAACATCTTCATATGTAGGGAGGACAGAGCTGTATGCTTTAGGCCAGTGACTATCTCATTTGTCCCCCCCCCCTCAATTATTGAAATGTATGAAATTATTTACTGCTCTGAATAGGTGTAAAAAATAATGTCACTAAAACTAATGAAACAATCCGTTCCAACCCAACTACTATACAGTTGATGAATTTTCAGTTATTTTAAGAAGGCATTAAATAAAAGACAGACAAATATGATAAAATACAGAGAATAGTCTGTAGTGCATGTAAAGAACTTTGGTTTAAATGCACAGTTTATTTATTATTTACCGGTTTATATTTTTGTTGCTGAGGATCAATCTCGGGTACTTATAATCTCAAAATTATATTTTTCTATGCAGGTATTCTGTCACCAAGTAATATCTTCAGTTCAAAACATTTTTATTTTATTTATTCATTTATTTAGAGTCAGGGTCTCATTGTATAACTCTGGCTATCTCGGAACTCACTATGTACACCAGGCTGGCCTCAAACTCACAGGGACGCATTTGCTTCTGCTTCCCAAGTGATGGAAATAAAACTAGGTGCCACTATGCCCCAGCCAAAACTGTTATTTTTGAAGGTCAGAAAATTCAATTACAATGGAATGCTGAGTTTCAAAAATGAATTGAATGTTTATTCTTTTAGGACTTTTTTTATTTGATCTTAAATTTCAAACAATGCAGTTTTATCATATTCACCACCTTCTCCCAACTTTTCCAAAATACACAACCACTTTTCCACCCATCTAATTTTGTGCATGAAAAAAATCCCTCAAGACCAATCTGTGCTTCCAAAATATTCTTGGATATGAAGTGTTCAACTGGAGAGTAGTCAACTTACTGGGCTACATTCTTAGAAAACACTCTTTCCCTCTCCCAACAACCAGCAATTGCTAATATCTCCACAGTGGCTTCATTACTAAGAGGGGGTTTACTCTGTCAAATTTCACTGCCATGCAGGTATTTGGACTATATTGGACTTACATGGCTTGAGTGCATGCTGTCACAACCTCTATGAGATCATCTGTGCATCTCTTCAGCTGTGCTCAGAAGATAACATTTCCTTGCAGTAACCCACAGCCTCTGGCCCTTACCCTCATTTTGCTCTTTTGTTCACAATCATCTCTGAATCTTAGGATGAGGGGAATGAAGCATATATGTTATTTGGGGGAATGAACATTCTGTATTCTCCTGTCAGTTGTAGTTTTCAGTCTTAATTATCATAGCACAAGCAGAAAGTGTCAGACAAGGGTTGAAGTTTGAATTGATCTATGCATATGCAGATAAGTGATTAGTTGTGTCTTATTGATTGGTTAGGGTTTTACTGCTGTGAAAAGACAGCACAACCAAGACAAGTCTTGTATCAACAACATTCAGTTGGGGCTGGCTTACAGGTTCAGAAGATCAGTCTATTACCATCAATGCAAGAGCATGGCAGCATCCAGACTGGTATGGTGGAAGCAGAGCTGAGAGTTCAACATCTTCATCTGAAGGCTGCTAGTGGAAGACTGACTTCTAGGCAGTTTGGGTGAGGGTCTTAAGCCTACTCTAGTGACGCACCTACTCCAACAAGGCCACACCTCTTAATAGGGTCACACCGTGGGCCAAGCACATACAAACCATCACAAGTTGTTAGTTTAATACTGTATTCATTTAGTAGCATAGTAGTAATAGATTCAGTTTTCAATCTTGCATTATCTTTGCCACTTCATTCAAGTGTGTATTTGTATTTGAAGGAGGGGCACACAATCTTCCTCTTAGTCAAAGTGCCACTGTGGAGGTATTAGCAATTGTCAGTTGCTAAGAGAAGAAGAGAGGATGTTTTCATTACGGAAACATGTATTATTATCTTCTTGAAATTTAGGAAAGTATTGTCCATATCTTCTTTAAATTCCTTCATGAAGTTTACCATTTTTCTTTCAAATTCTGTGTCCAGAGGTTAATCTAGTTAGTTCTTGTTAGAGAACACTTCAATAGGAGTAGTAGGTTTGATAGAATACATGTTGTTTTGCACATTTATACAGTGTTTGTTTTAGAGACGTGACCTTGGTAAGTGGGATTCTTTCTTCACTTGTGTGTCTGATATGATAATCTGACCTTCCTTAGATTGCAGCAGCATAAGAGTTGTGTAAACTGATCTGAATCATGTAAAGCCAGTGAGTGTAATATTTAATTTGAATAGTGATATGTGACTTCCAAACCACAAGTCTAGTGATAGACCAAGCAGAGGGGATTCACAAATAAAAAGGGCTCATGGCATAGGAACAAATCTTGTAGGTTTGCAGATGTTGGCAGTTTGAGGGAATGTGGTTAATGGCAGAAATTATTTAGCCATGAAAAGTCACTTAAACACAAAGAGAGATTGTGGGTCCTGGGTCCAGAATTAGGCATGTCTACATATATTTATTTTTTAAAAGATATATACTACAGGAGCTTGCAGTAGTAATTTTCCATGTGTAATATGTTATTTGTTTTGTAGTTTTTGGACAATGAGATCCATAGACCTCTAAGTATTATAAGATATTGCTATTGCTCTTGGCTACTTTCCAGAAATTTACAGAAAGATCCAAATGCTATTTGTATCAAAACACAGAGAAATCAAGCCGCCAGGGATCTTGAAACTCCATCTGTATTAGTTAGTTTTTATAGTGCTGGAAGGTATTATGTAAGTTATCATAGGAGAAAAATAATCATGAATCACACCAATATTGACTGGGGCAATAATATCTCTGCCACGATAATAACCAGTTGGTTTATATTTAGATTTAAGTCATGTTCCACAAGATGAAACACATAGTTGGCATTGTTGTTGAGCCAAGAAACTTACATAAGTACTACCTTAAAGTAAAAACAAGGAAAAAGGAATTCCAGTAAAAACTAATCAAGTAGCAAACAGGCATTGTCATCCTGATGTCTAACTTCATGATAAATAAGATACAGAGAAAGGTGTTCCATTCTGATCAAGAGCTCAATTATTTAGGAATATAACACAGAACTAAATATATATGTACCAAATATTTTTGTACCCCAAAGCCATAAAAAGAATAATAGTACAATTAAAGATACATAATCACACAAACCAAATAATAGTAGCTAATTTTAAGACCCCACTTTCCATAGTAGGTCATCAGAATAACAGCAATTAGAGAAACCCCAGAATTAAATGACGTATTATGTCAAATGGATGTGACAGATATCTACAGAATACTCTATGCAAACACCACAAAAATCTACTCAGCAGCACAAAGAAGCTTATCTAAAGCAGACCACGTTCTGGCACACAAAGCAAATCGTTAACAAATGCAGAAAAATTAAATAATTTCACATATTCTATCTGATCATTATGCAACAAAAGTCAGAATCAACATTAAACAAAATAGTAGTATGTATATAGACTCAAAATCATTAAACAAGTCATTATTGAATGATGAATGGAACAAAGAAGTAATCAAAAGAGAATTTAAAGTATTCCTGAAATGAAATGAAAATGACATCACAATATAACAAAATTTCTGGCACACATTAAAACAATTCCAAGAGAAAAGTTTACATCCCTAAGTGTTTAAGTTAAAAATCAAAAAGAGTACAAATGAATGACTTAATGAAGGAACTCAAAAAATTTGGCAAAAGAAAAAAAAACAAACAAAAATGCAGTCCATGTGAAAAATAAAAATCAAAGCATAAAATAATGAACTAAAAAAAAAGAAAATAACAAGAATCAGTGAATGTATGCGCTCATTCTCTGAGAAGATATTATAAGACCTAAAGTCCTTTAGCTCAACAAACCAAAAGAAAGATGATCTAAATTAACAAAATCATGATTGAACCAGTAAACTTTATATCAGACAACAAAGAGATCTTTTAAGGCAATATTTTGAAAACCATAACATTATTAAGTTGGAAAATCTAAAATAAATGGATGAATTTCTTGAGTCATTCAAACTATGAATGTCATATAAGAAAAGAACAACAACTCAATGAGATCCATAATAAATGAGGAGATTGAAAGACCAATAAAAATCCTTCTGAGTTATAAAAGTTTTATGCCTATAAACTTTAATAACATTAGTATGCAGTCACCTCTCTCTCAAATCTGAGCCATGGAAATTGTCTATTTCAGCAAATATGAATTCTACCTTTTCAATTTTCAGGGCCAAATGTTTATAATGCTTAACATCTTTCTGATACTTGGTGATTTAACCACCAACACATCTAGATAGTTGTATCACTGAAAGGATGTCATAATTTGACCACATTTGTTTGTTTGTTTGTTTGTTTGTTTCAAGACAGGGTTTCTCTGTATAGTCCTGGCTGTCCTGGAACTCACTTTGTAGACCAGGCTGGCCTTGAACTCAGAAATCTGCCTGTATCTACCTCCCAAGTGCTAGGATTAAAGGCATGTGCCACAACTGCCTGGCTTTGACCACATTTCTGAAATTGCATTGATACAATTCAAATATGTTCTATCATCATATCTCATCTGAATTATAACTTTATAACTTTCTATATTACATTTTGCCAATAGTTCTTAACATAGAACACAGCATAATTTTCCCAAAATCATTTATAGTCAGATTAAAAGAAAAATTTGGCTGTACTGAAAATGTTATAGTTGGGCAAAGGATAAAGTCAATCAACTAGCTAAGAGACTATTAACAGGTTAAAAACATTCCATTAAGTCCCATTAAGCCTTACTGAAAATACAAGATCTGATGTGTGGAGTGTTGAGTGTAGTACTTTGTTCTCACTTTCCATTATTTTCATACTGTGACTAATTCCATCCTTCATAAACATTACCTTTCCATGTGATGAAACCTAGTTATGGTATTGCTGGAGGTATATCTTATTCAACTGTTTAAAATGTTTTGGCACAACTACATTATCTCCGTCAAGACTTTATTAATGTATTGTTTACACAGGCAGACTTTTCAAGGAGAGGCAGTTTCAAATAGTGAAAGCAATTTTTTTTTTCATAGAATATATTTTCTACAATATAGTCTACATATTTTATTCATTTAAAAGTTATTAGTCTTCATACTAGAATATAAATTTCACTTTAAGAACAATTTTAGTTTTATAAAAAGCAATACTTAACATATTAGATGTGTTCAACACATTTTAGGAATGAATTGAGTATGTGGAATTTGATATATGAGGTTGTGAGTTTGTAATGTAAAAAAAGCAAACAAACAAAATAAGCTCCACCTCCCAAAATATAACGAAAGGTCAAGTTATCAAGTTCAATGTTGAATCCTATTATTGCAAGTAACACCTTTGCATTTTAAAGACTACTCATAAATGCTGGTGATTCTTTATTGCAAAATATAGTTGATGTATGTGATGTATGGAATTAACATATGTTGACTTTAGAAAATATTACTTCATAACACAGAAAGGGAACAGCACAGGTAGCCAATGTCTGTGTACATGTAGCTGTATTTATATAGTGTGTGTTAGGAGTAGTACCACAGATTACCAAGAATCATTCCTTATGCCAAAAAGCTAATGGTTTTCAGAAACTGTAATTTATATGATACTTATTTATGAAGTCACCTATTTCAGTTTGTCTCAGAAGTAGTCTACTCTGTTGTTGGCAGATACTCAATATCATTTACAATATATTTCTCTCATTTTGCTACACTATCCATTGATATAGTGTGAGAATAATATAATTGCTAAACTTATAAGTTTTAAAATAAAATAATTTATATTCATATATAAAAAGACTAAAATATGTGTATAACATAGTATTATAAGTAGCATGGCAACCTAACAAATCTAAATATGTAACAATTTAAACATTAAAGTATAAGAAAAATATTTTCTAATTTAATAAAACTCTTCATTCTAAAATCTCACCACCTTTCCCTAAATTTAGAATGAATGCAAGCATCAACTTGGTACTAAATTTAATTTTCTTTCTCTTTCAAACATATGCTTCTTCAGTTCTACATTTTCACATTTATGCTGACTCCACTGTGACTGAAATGATTTGGCAAGTGTTGAGAAGAATTAGATACATTCCATGACATCCCCATGCCAAGTATCAATGATCAAAGTGAATCTTTACTTGACTAACTGCATTTGGCCTTCCCATTATAATGTACAATTTGCGGATAAGTTGAAGAAATTCAAAAGCAAAAATTTCTTGACATTTAAAAATTACATGAACAAGTTTGACTTCCTGTAGGATTTGAGATATGAGCCCAAAATAAATACATCTTTTAGATTCCCAGTCTATCAGCCATGAACTGAAAATACATCTCTTGCTTCTTCTCTGTAGAATTTGAAGGCACCAATTTGGGTGTGATTTATATCCCAGAATGGGGCATTGCATGCTGAGACTCCTTTTTTATCATTTTATTGAGAAGTTCACTTTCTGTTTGATATATACCATAAGAAAATTACAGATTCTTTTTACCTTATATCATGTTAGAACTAAGAAAGATAACTTAAATTATAGCATTGGGATAAAGTTTACCATGTAAATACAATTTAATCTTTAAAAACATGTTTGTATGTGTACCACCATTACTTAGTTGGATGTAGGATGAGTCTATATAAGATAAAAAAAATATTAGGGGACATACTTTCCCCAACAAGGCTACACTACCTAAAATTCCCCCAAATACCAACTGTGAACCATATTTTCAAATACCTGAGCCTACTGGAGATATTTCTCATTCAAACCACCTTTTCCTCTTAGAACAATAGCTATGTAGTATATTACATTTATGATAAAAAAAACACTTAGAATGGGATAAAGATGTGATTGGTGGTAAAATATTTGCCTCATATATGTAAGAAACTAAGATCCATTCCTGGAATCATTAACTAAAGAAGCTATTAGTATTATTATACCATTATAAAGTTAAAAGCTAGAGAAAAGTTAACTCTTCTAATAGTTATATAGAGAGGGAAAATAAAAAAGAATAAACAACACAAAATATCTGACAGTTATCAAAGCTACATATCAGAATCATACTTGAAAATATGTGAATAATATCCCAAGGTAAATTAACATTAAGGATTGTCAGAATGGGATTAAAATGATTAGGCAACAATTAATTGCTTCCAAATTTTTACTCTAGTGAAGAATGCTACAATGAGTACAAGTACAGTAATAAAATAGAACTTTTTTCCTGCTCATGTAATAATACAAAGTGGAATAGTTGGCTAAATATAGGACTACTTCCTTTAGAAATCCCCATACTGTCAATATGGCTGTAACAATCAACATACTCATCAAAGATTTGCAAGAGTTCCCCTATTCACTCATCAATATTTGTCATTTTTTAACTTTCATTTAAACTTTTTTTATGTATGGGTTTGCATGTATATGTGTGATGTGATACTGTGTGTGTGTGTGTGTGTGTGTGTGTGTGTGTGTGTGTGTGTGTGCAGGCAAATGCATAAGTCAGAACAGCTTGTCAAATCATTATCATAGGTTTTCCGTTATATTACTATGAATCAGGGTTTTGAGCCATTGTTTCCAATGCTAGTGTTATAGGCATGATCAGCCATGCCAAGCATGTTTGCTGAAGATCCAAACTCAAGAAATCATGCTTTTAGTGCAACTGCTCTTACCATTGAACCATCTCCCAAGCTTTCATTTTGTCTTTTTAAATAACAGCAATGACATATGTAGAGGTTTCTTTATGTATTCTTTGGAAGAAACCCAGTTTAAGTCTTTTGCTTATTTTTAATTAGTTTATGTGTCTTGTTATTTTGAAGTTATGAGTGTTCTTTACACATTTTGATTATTAATCCTTTATAAGTTACATAGTTTCTATTCTGACTCAAACTCTTCACAAAGCTGACTGATTCAAGTTAGCTTCTATTGACTTCATTTTTTTCTTTTTCTTTTGTTTTTTTTTAATTAGGTATTTTCTTTATTTACATTTCAAATGCTATCCTGAAAGTTCCCTATACTCTACCCCACCCTGCTCCCTTACCTACCCACTCCCACTTCTTGGCCCTGGCATTCCTCTGTTGTGGGGCATACAAAGTTTGCAATACCAAGGGGACTCTCTTCCCAGTGAAGGTTGACTAGGCCATCTTCTGAAACATATACACCTAGAGACACAAGCTCTGGGCATACTGGTTAGTTCATATTGTTGTTCCACCTATAGTGTTGCAGATCCCTTCAGATCCTTGGGTGCTTTCTCTAGCTTCTCCATTGGGGGCCCTGTGTTCTATCTTATAGATGACTGTGAGCATGACTTCTGACTAACTTGCTTTGCTTGGAACAACTGCCTCAGAACTCCAAAAACTGGACTTTTCTGATAGTACTGACTGCATGAACTGAAAGGAACTGAACAGAACTGCATAGCTCACCTGTACTCAACTGCATTCAACTGAACTGTATTGAACTCAATAGCACTCAACTGAACTGCACCAAATTCAACTGGATTCTCTTGAACTCCACTGAATTCAACTCCCTTTCCTTACTTCTCTTTTCTATGTTCTCCTATGATTGGGGCAAATCCTGTCTCTGACTCATTCTGTCAAATCTTTCTCTGACTCATCACTTTTTCTTCCCACCCTCACTTAGATTTCACATTCAAACATGGTTGTTTTCTTCTACAAACTAAAGTTACTGTTATTGTTAGGGATTAAAGGCATGTTCTAAGTGTATGTTTGTATTCCAGCCAGATCATACTATAACCCAGGAAATATCTGCATTCTGGCTGGATCTTATAGACCTAGATGTCTTTAAATATACTCCTTTGACAGAGTAGCCATGTTATTGGATTAAAATTCCTCTACAATAAAAGGTTGGAAATGCTAAAGAAAGCTAAAAATGAAATGAATCATGATATTAAAAAAGCAAAACAAAACAAAACCCTACCTTTAATGTAAACATCTGTCAAAAGATTGACCAACAGAGATTCATACTAAAGATACTTTATCAGCGCTTGAATAAAGAAAATGAAATATTTAGTCTAAGAATGAAATAAAAATTTTTAAATTTACAAATGAGATATTCAAGAACTTTGAGATACCATGAAAAGATAGAAACTATAGAGCACCTGGGGGGAACCACCTTGGTTCCCAGATCCCACCAAGACTAGTCTGCACAGGTGAGAGTGTAGACTACAGAAGCTAACAGCTTCTGGGACAGGCTTTGTTTAGGGCCTTCATCTTCTGCCAGGAGGCAGGCCGAATGCCAGATGTCTCTGCACCTTCCCTGCAAAAGGAGAGCTTGCCTGCAGAGAGTGCTCTAACCACTGAAATTCAGGAGAGATCTAGACTCCCAGGGTGGCTGATAGAGGCTCACAGAATCATGAGAGGAACAAGCTCTAACCAGAGACAACTATAACAACTAATTCCAGAGGTTACCAGATGGCGAAAGGCAAAGATAAGAATCTTACTAACAGAAACCAAGACCACTCACCATCGTCAGAACCCAGCACTCCCACCTCAGCCAGTCCTTGGCACCCCAACACAACAGAAAAGCTATACCCTGATTTAAAAGCATATCTCATAATCATGGTAGAGGACATCAAGAAGGACTTTTATAACTCACTTAAAGAAATACAGGAGAACACTGCTAAAGAGTTACAAGTCATTAAAGAAAAATAGAAAAACACAACCAAACAGGTATAAGGCCTTAAAGAAAACCAGGAAAACATATCCAAACAGGTGATGGAAATGAAAAAAAAAAAACATACAAGACCTAAAAAGGGAAGTAGACACAATAAAGAAAACCCAAAGTTAGGCAGTGCTAGAGATAGAAACACTAAGAAAGAAATCTAGAACCATAGATAAGAGCATCAGAAACACAATATAAGAAATGGAAGAGAGAATCTCAGGTGCAGAAGATTCCATAGAGAACATCAACAACAACCAAAGCAAGAAGTAATCCCTCAACAAACCTAAAAGAAGACAGCCACAAGAACAGAATGCCAACTCTAACAAAAAAAATAATAGGAAACAACAATTACTTTTCCTTAATATCTCTTAATATCAATGTACTCAATTCCCCAATAAAAAGATATAGAATAACAGAATGGCTACACAAAGAAGACCCAACATTTTGTTGCTTACAGGAAACCCATCTCAGGGAAACAGACAGACACTATCTCAGAATGAAAGGCTGGAAAACAATTTTCCAAGCAAATGGTCTGAAGAAACAAGCTGGAGTAGCCATTCTAATATCTAATAAAATTGACTTCCAAACCAACATTATCAAAAAAGACAGCGAGGGGCACTTCATACTCACCAAAGGTAAAATCTGAAAAGAGGAACTCTCAATTTTGAATATCTATGCTCCAAATGCAAGGGCAGCCACATTTATTAAAGAAACTTTAGTAAAGCTCAAAGCACACATTGCACCTCACATAATAATATTGAGAGACTTCAACATACCACTTTCATCAATGGACAGATTGTGGAAACTAAACAGGGACACAGTGATACTAACAGAAGTTATGAAACAAATAAATTTAACAGATATCTACCGAACATTTTATCCTTTAACAATAGGATATACCTTCTTCTCAGCACCCCATGGTACGTTCTCCAATATTGACCATATAATTGGTCAGAAAACAGGCCTGAACAGATACAAAAATATTGAAATTGTCCCATGCATCCTGTTAGATCACCATGGACTAAGGCAGATCTTCAATAACAACATAAATAATAGAAAGCCACCATTCACATAGAAACTGAACAACACTCTTCTCAACCATACCTTGGTCAAAGAAGGAATAAAGAAAGAAATTAACGCCTTTTTAAAGTTTAATGAAAATGAAGCCACAACATACCCAAACTAATGGGACAAATGAAAGTATTTCTAAGAGGAAAAGTCATAGCTCTAAGTGCCTCCAAAAAGAAACTAGAGAGAGCACACACTAGCAGCTTGACAATACACCTAAAAGCTCTAGAACAAAAGGAAGCAAATTCACCCAAGAGAGTAGAAAGCAGGAAATAATCAAACTCAGGGGTGAAATCAAACAAGTGGAAACAAGAAGAACTGTTCAATGAATCAAACAAAGGAAAATCAACAAGACAGATAAACCCTTAGCCAGACTCACTAGAGGGCACAGGGACAGCATCCTAATTAACAAAATCAGAAACAAAAAGGGAGACATAACAACAGATCCTGAAGAAATCCAAAACACCATCAGATCCTTCTACAAAAGGCTATATTCAACAAAACTGGAAAACCTAGATGAAATGAACAAATTTCTAGACAGATACCAGGTACCAAAGTTAAATCAGGATCAAGTTAATGATCTAAACAGTCCTATGTCCCCTAAAGAAATACAAGCAGTCATTAATAGTCTCTCAACCAAAAAAAAAAAAAAAAAAAAAAAAAAAAAAGTCCAGGACCAGACTGGTTTAGTGCAGAATTCTATCAAACCTTCAATGAAGATCTAATCCCACTTCTTCACAAAGTATTCCACAAAATAGAAGCAGAAGGAACTCTACCCAATTCATTCCATGAAGCCACAATTATTCTGATACCTAAACCACAGAAAGACCCAACAAAGATAGAGGACTTCAAACCAATTTCCCTTTTGAATATTGATGCAAAAATACTCAATAAAATTCTCGCTAACTGAATCCAAGAACACATCAAAAAATCATCCATCCTGACAAAGGTGGTTTCATTCCAGGTATGCAGGGATGGTTTAATATAAGGAAATCCATCAATGTAATCCATTATATAAACAAACTCCAAGACAAAAACCACATGATCATCTCGATAGATGCAGAAAAAGCATTTGACAAAATCCAAAACCCATTCATGATAAAAGTCTTGGAAAGATCAGGAATTCAAGGCCCATACCTAAGAGCAATCTACAGGAAACCAGTAGCCAAAATCAAAGTAAATGGTGAGAAGCTGGAAGCAATCCCACTAAAATCAGGGACTAGACAAGGATGCCCACTTTCTCACTACATATTCAACATTGTACTTGAACTCTTAGCCAGAGGAATTTGACAACAAAAGGAGATCAAGGGAATACAAATTAGAAAGGAAGAAGTCAAAATATCACTTTTGCAGATGATATGATAGTATATGTAAGTGACCCTAAAAATTCCACCAGAGAACTCTTAAACCTGATAAACAGCCTCAATGAAGTAGCTGGATATAAAATTTACTCAAACAAGGCAATGGTCTTTCTCTACACAAAGGATAAACAGGCTGAGAAAGAAAGTAGAGAAACAACATCCTTCTCAATCATCACAAATGATGTAAATTACGTTGGTGTGACTCTAACTAAGGAAGTAAAAGATCTGTATGATGAGAACTTCAAGTCTCTGAAGAAAGAAATCAATGAAGATCTCAGAAGGTGGAAAGATCCCCCATGCTCATGGATTGGCAGGATCAATATAGTAAAAAGGGCTATCTTGCCAAAAGCAATCTACAGATTCAATGCAATCCCCATCAAAATCCCAACTCAATTCTTCAACGAATTAGAAAGGGCAATCTTCAAATTCATCTGGAGTAACAAAAAAATGTAGGATAGCAAAAACTCTTCTCAAGGATAAAAGAACCTCTGGTGGAATCACCATGCCTGACCTAAAGCTGTATTACACAGAGCAATTGTGATAAAAACTGTATGGTACTGGTATAGCGACAGACAAGGAGACCAATGGAATAGAATTGAAGACCCAGAGATGAACCCACACACCTATGGTCACTTGATCTTTTACTAGGGAGCTAAATCCATCCAGTGGAAAAAAGTCAGCATTTTCAACAAATGGTGCTGGCACAACTGGTAGTTATCATTGAGAAGAATGTGAATTAATCCATTCCTATCTCCTTGTACTAAGGTCATATCTATGTGGATCAAGAAACTCCACATAAAACCAGAGACAGTGAAACTTATAGAGGAGAAAGTGGGGGAAAAGCCTAGAAGATATGTTAACAGGGGGAAAATTCCTGAATAGAACAGCAATGGCTTGTGCTGTAAGATCGAGAATCAACAAATGGGACCTCATAAAATGGCAAAGCTTCTGTAAGGCAAAAGACACTGTCAATAAGACAAAAGGCCACCAAGAGATTGTGAAAGGATCTTTATCTATCCTAAATCAGATAGGGGACTAATATTCAACATATATAAAGAACCCAAGAAGATGGACTCCAAAAACTCAAATAACCCCATTAAAAAATGGGGCTCAGAGATAAACAAAAAATTCTCACCTGAAGAATACCGAATGGCTGAGAAGCACCTGAAAAAAATGTACAAAATCCTTAATAATAAGGGAAATGCAAACCAAAACAACCCTGAGATTCCACCTCACACCAGTCAGAATGGCTAAGATCAAAAATACAGGTGTTAGCAAATGCTGGTGAGGATGTGGAGAAAGAGGAACACTCCTCCATTGTTGGTGTGATTGCAGGCTTGTACAATCACTCTGGAAATAAGTCTGGCAGTTCCTCAAAAAATTGGACATAGTACTACTGGAGGATCCAGCAATACCTCTCCTGGGCATATATCCAGAAGATGTTCCAACCAGTAAGGAGGACACATGCCCCACTATGTCCATAGCAGCCTTATTTATAATAGCCAGAACTTGGAAAGAACCCAGATGCCCCTCAACAGATTAATGGATACAGAAAATGTGGTACATTTACACAATGGAGTACTAATCATGTACTAAAAACAATGAATTTATGAAATTCCAAGGCAAATGGATAGACCTGGATGGCATCATTCTGAGTGAGATAACCCAATCACAAAAGAACTCACATGATATGTACTCACTGATAAGTGGATATTAGCCCAGAAACTTAGAATGCCCAAGGTACAAGATATAATTTGCAAAACACATAAAACTCAAGAAGAACAAAGACCAAAGTGTGGACACTTTTCCCCTTCTTAAAATTGAGAACAAAACATCCATTGAAGGAGTTACAGAGACAAAGTTTGGAACTGAGACAAAAGGATGGACCATCTAGAGACTGCCATACCCGGGGATCCATCCCATAATCAGCTTCCAAATTCTGACACCATTGCATACACTAGCAAGATTTTGCTGAAAAGACCCTGATATAGCTGTCTCTTATGTGGCTATCCCGGGGCCTAGCAAACACAGAAGTGGATGCTCCCAGTCAGCTATTGGATGGATCACAGGGCCCCCAATGGAGGAGCTAGAGAAAATACCCAAGGACCTAAAGGGATCTGTAACCCTGTATGTGGAACAACAATATGAACTAACCAGTACCCCCTGGAGCTCATGTCTCTAGCTGCATACATATCAGAAGATGGCCAACTTGGCCATCAGTGGAAAGAGAGGCCCATTGGTCTTGCAAACTTTATATGCCTCAGTACAGGAGAACACCAGGGCCAAGAAGTGAGAGTGGGTAGGGAGGGGAGGTGGGAGGGGGGAACTTTTTGCTTAGCATTGGAAATGTAAATGAAGAAAATGCCCAATTAAAAAAAAGAAAAGAATTCGAAAAAATAGTATTTACACGCAAGTATATTGTATGTTTTGACTAGTCACAATCTTTTTTTTTTTTTTGTCCACCATCAAATCCATTTATTTTTTTTTCCATTTTTTATTAGGTATTTAGCTCATTTACATTTCCAATGCTATACCAAAAGTCCCCCATACCCACCCACCCCCACTCCCCTACCTGCCCACTCCCCCTTTTTGGCCCTGGCGTTCCCCTGTTCTGGGGCATATAAAGTTTGTGTGTCCAATGGGCCTCTCTTTCCAGTGATGGCCGACTAGGCCATCTTTTGATACATATGCAGCTAGAGTCAAGAGCTCCGGGGTACTGGTTAGTTCATAATGTTGATCCACCTATAGGGTTGCAGATCCCTTTAGCTCCTTGGGTACTTTCTCTAGCTCCTCCATTGGGAGCCCTGTGATCCATCCATTAGCTGACTGTGGGCAACCACTTCTGTGTTTACTAGGCCCCGGCATAGTCTCACAAGAGACAGCTACATCTGGGTCCTTTCGATAAAATCTTGCTAGTGTATGCAATGGTGTCAGCGTTTGGATGCTGATTATGGGGTGGATCCCTGGATAAGGCAGTCTCTACATGGTCCACCCTTTAATCTCAGCTCCAAACTTTGTCTCTGTAACTCCTTCCAAGGGTGTTTTGTTCCCACTTCTAAGGAGGGGCATAGTGTCCACACTTCAGTCTTCATTTTTCTTGAGTTTCATGTCTTTAGGAAATTGTAACTTATATCTTGGGTATCCTAGGTTTTGGGCTAATATCCACTTATCAGTGAGTACATATTGTGTGAGTTCCTTTGTGAATGTGTTACCTCACTCAGGATGATGCCCTCCAGGTCCATCCATTTGGCTAGGAATTTCATAAATTCATTCTTTTTAATAGCTGAGTAGTACTCCATTGTGTAGATGTACCACATTTTCTGTATCCATTCCTCTGTTGAGGGGCATCTGGGTTCTTTCCAGCTTCTGGCTATTATAAATAAGGCTGCTATGAACATAGTGGAGCATGTGTCCTTCTTACCAGTTGGGGCATCTTCTGGATATATGCCCAGGAGAGGTATTGCTGGATCCTCCGGTAGTACTATGTCCAATTTTCTGAGGAACCGCCAGACGGATTTCCAGAGTGGTTGTACAAGCCTGCAATCCCACCAACAATGGAGGAGTGTTCCTCTTTCTCCACATCCTCGCCAGCATCTGCTGTCACCTGAATTTTTGATCTTAGACATTCTGACTGGTGTGAGGTGGAATCTTAGGGTTGTTTTGATTTGCATTTCCCTGATGATTAAGGATGTTGAACATTTTTTCAGGTGCTTCTCTGCCATTCGGTATTCCTCAGGTGAGAATTCTTTGTTCAGTTCTGAGCCCCATTTTTTAATGGGGTTGTTTGATTTTCTGAAGTCCACCTTCTTGAGTTCTTTATATATGTTGGATATTAGTCCCCTATCTGATTTAGGATAGGTAAAGATCCTTTCCCAATCTGTTGGTGGTCTCTTTGTCTTATTGACGGTGTCTTTTGCCTTGCAGAAACTTTGGAGTTTCATTAGGTCCCATTTGTCAATTCTCGATCTTACAGCACAAGCCATTGCTGTTCTGTTCAGGAATTTTTCCCCTGTGCCCATATCTTCAAGGCTTTTCCCCACTTTCTCCTCTATAAGTTTCAGTGTCTCTGGTTTTATGTGAAGTTCTTTGATCCATTTAGATTTGACCTTAGTACAAGGAGATAAGTATGGATCGATTCGCATTCTTCTACATGATAACAACCAGTTGTGCCAGCACCATTTGTTGAAAATGCTGTCTTTCTTCCACTGGATGGTTTTAGCTCCCTTGTCGAAGATCAAGTGACCATAGGTGTGTGGGTTCATTTCTGGGTCTTCAATTCTATTCCATTGGTCTACTTGTCTGTCTCTATACCAGTACCATGCAGTTTTTACCACAATTGCTCTGTAGTAAAGCTTTAGGTCCGGCATGGTGATTCCACCAGAGGTTCTTTTATCCTTGAGAAGAGTTTTTGCTATCCTAGGTTTTTTGTTATTCCAGATGAATTTGCAAATTGCTCCTTCTAATTCGTTGAAGAATTGAGTTGGAATTTTGATGGGGATTGCATTGAATCTGTAGATTGCTTTTGGCAAGATAGCCATTTTTACAATATTGATCCTGCCAATCCATGAGCATGGGAGATCTTTCCATCTTCTGAGATCTTCTTTAATTTCTTTCTTCAGAGACTTGAAGTTTTTATCATACAGATCTTTCACTTCCTTAGTTAGAGTCACGCCGAGATATTTTATATTATTTGTGACTATTGAGAAGGGTGTTGTTTCCCTAATTTCTTTCTCAGCCTGTTTATTCTTTGTGTAGAGAAAGGCCATTGACTTGTTTGAGTTAATTTTATATCCAGCTACTTCACCGAAGCTGTTTATCAGGTTTAGGAGTTCTCTGGTGGAATTTTTAGGGTCACTTATATATACTATCATATCATCTGCAAAAAGTGATATTTTGACTTCCTCCTTTCCAATTTGTATCCCCTTGATCTCCTTTTGTTGTCGAATTGCTCTGGCTAATACTTCAAGTACTATGTTGAAAAGGTAGGGAGAAAGTGGGCAGCCTTGTCTAGTCCCTGATTTTAGTGGGATTGCTTCCAGCTTCTCTCCATTTACTTTGATGTTGGCTACTGGTTTGCTGTAGATTGCTTTTATCATGTTTAGGTATGGGCCTTGAATTCCTGATCTTTCCAGAACTTTTATCATGAATGGGTGTTGGATCTTGTCAAATGCTTTTTCTGCATCCAACGAGATGATCATGTGGTTTTTGTCTTTGAGTTTGTTTATATAGTGGATTACATTGATGGATTTTCGTATATTAAACCATCCCTGCATTCCTGGAATAAAACCTACTTGGTCAGGATGGATGATTGCTTTAATGTGTTCTTGGATTCGGTTAGCGAGAATTTTATTGAGGATTTTTGCATCGATATTCATAAGAGAAATTGGTCTGAAGTTCTCTATCTTTGTTAGATCTTTCTGTGGTTTAGGTATCAGAGTAATAGTGGCTTCATAAAATGAGTTGGGTAGAGTACTTTCTACTTCTATCTTGTGAAAAAGTTTGTGCAGAACTGGAATTAGATCTTCTTTGAAGGTCTGATAGAACTCTGCACTAAACCCGTCTGGTCCTGGGCTTTTTTTGGCTGGGAGACTATTTATAACTGCTTCTATTTCTTTAGGGGATATGGGACTGTTTAGAAGGTCAACTTGATCCTGATTCAACTTTGGTACCTGGTATCTGTCCAGAAATTTGTCCATTTCGTCCAGGTTTTCCAGTTTTGTTGAGTATAGCCTTTTGTAGAAGGATCTGATGGTGTTTTGGATTTCTTCAGGATCTGTTGTTATGTCTCCCTTTTCAGTTCTGATTTTGTTAATTAGGATTTTGTCTCTGTGCCCTCTAGTGAGTCTAGCTAAGGGTTTATCTATCTTGTTGATTTTCTCAAAGAACCAACTCCTCGTTTGGTTAATTCTTTGAATAGTTCTTCTTGTTTCCACTTGGTTGATTTCACCCCTGAGTTTGATTATTTCCTGCCGTCTACTCCTCTTGGGTGAATTTGCTTCCTTTTTTTCTAGAGCTTTTAGATGTGTTGTCAAGCTGCTAGTATGTGCTCTCTCCCGTTTCTTCATGGAGGCACTCAGAGCTATGAGTTTCCCTCTTAGAAATGCTTTCATTGTGTCCCAAAGGTTTGGGTACGTTGTGGCTTCATTTTCATTAAACTCTAAAAAGTCTTTAATTTCTTTCTTTATTCCTTCCTTGACCAAGGTATCATTGAGAAGAGTGTTGTTCAGTTTCCACGTGAGTGTTGGCTTTCTGTTATTTTTTTTGTTATTGAAGATCAGCCTTAGTGCATGGTGATCTGATAGGATACATGGGACAATTTCAATATTTTTGAATCTGTTGAGGCCTGTTTTGTGACCTATTATGTGGTCAATTTTGGAGAAGGTACCATGAGGTGCTGAGAAGAAGGTATATCCTTTTGTTTTAGGATAAAATGTTCTGTAGATATCTGTCAGATCCATTTGTTTCATCACTTCTGTTAGTTTCAGTGTGTCCCTGTTTAGTTTCTGTTTCCATGATCTGTCCATTGGTGAAAGTGGTGTGTTGAAGTCTCCCACTATTATTGTGTGAGGTGCAATGTGTGCTTTGAGCTTTATTAAAGTTTCTTTAATGAATGTGGCTGCCCTTGTATTTGGCGCATAGATATTCAGAATTGAGAGTTCCTCTTGGAGGATTTTACCTTTGATGAGAACAAAGTGCCCCTCCTTGTCTTTTTTGATGACTTTGGGTTGGAAGTCAATCTTATCAGATATTAGGATGGCTACTCCAGCTTGTTTCTTCAGTCCATTTGCTTGGAAAATTGTTTTCCAGCCTTTTATTCTGAGGTAGTGTCTATCTTTTTCTCTGAGATGTGTCTCCTGTAAACAGCAAAATGTTGGGTCTTGTTTGTGTAGCCAGTTTGTTAGTCTATGTCTTTTTATTGGGGAGTTGAGACCATTGATGTTAAGAGATATTAAGGAAAAGTAATTGTTGCTTCCTGTTATTTTTGTTGTTAAAGTTGGCATTCTGTTCTTGTGGCTGTCTTCTTTTAGGTTTGTTGAGGTTTTACCTTCTTGTTTTTTCTAGGGCATTGTTCCCGTTCTTGTATTGGTTTTTTTCTGTTATTACCCTTTGAAGGGCTGGATTCGTGGAGAGATAATGTGAGAATTTGGTTTTGTCGTGGAATACTTTGGTTTCTCCATCTATGGTAATTGAGAGTTTGGCTGGGTATAGTAGCCTGGGCTGGAATTTGTGTTCTTTTAGTGTCTGTATAACATCTGTCCAGGCTCTTCTGGCTTTCATAGTCTCTGGTGAAAAATCTGGTGTAATTCTGATAGGCTTGCCTTTGTATGTTACTTGACCTTTTTCCCTTACCGCTTTTAGTATTCTATCTTTATTTAGTGCATTTGTTGTTCTGATTATTATGTGTCGGGAGGAATTTCTTTTCTGGTCCAGTCTATTTGGAGTTCTGTAGGCTTCTTGTATGTTCATAGGTATCTCTTTCTTTATATTTGGGAAGTTTTCTTCAATAATTTTGTTGAAGATGTTTGCTGGTCCTTTGAGTTGAAAATCTTCATTCTCATCCACTCCTATTATCCGTAGGTTTGGTCTTCTCATTGTGTCCTGGATTTCCTGGATATTTTGAGTTAGGATCTTTTTGCATTTTCCATTTTCTTTGATTGTTGTGCCGATGTTCTCTATGGAATCTTCTGCACCTGAGATTCTCTCTTCCATCTCTTGTATTCTGTTGCTGATGCTCAAATCTATGGTTCCAGATTTCTTTCCTAGGGTTTCTATCTCCAGTGTTGCCTCACTTTGAGTTTTCTTTATTGTTTCTACTTCCCTTTTTAGGTCTAGTATGGTTTTGTTCATTTCCATCACCTGTTTGTATGTTTTTTCCTCTTTTTCTGTAAGGACTTCTACCTGTTTGATTGTGTTTTCCTGTTTTTCTTTAAGGACTTGTAACTCTTTGGCAGTGTTCTCCTGTATTTCTTTAAGTGATTTATTAAAGTCCTTCTTGATGTCCTCTACCATCATCATGAGATATGCTTTTAAATCTAGGTCTAGGTTTTCGGGTGTGTTGGGGTGCCCTGGACTGGGCGAAGTGGGAGTACTGGGTTCTGATGATGGTGAGTGGTCTTGGTTCCTGTTAGTAGGATTCCTACGTTTACCTTTCGCCATCTGGTAATCTCTGGAGTTAGTAGTTATAGTTGACTCTGTTTAGAGATTGTTCTTCTGGTGATTCTGTTACCGTCTCTCAGCAGACCTGGGAGACAGATTCTCTCCTCTGAGTTTCAGTGCTCAGAGCACTCTCTGCTGGCAAGCTCTCTTACAGGGAAGGTGCGCAGATATCTTGTTTTTGGACCTCCTCCTGGTCGAAGAAGAAGGCCCAAAACAGGGCCTCTCTCAGAAGCTGTGTTGCTTTGGCAGTTCCCAGAAGCTGTCAGCTTCTGTGGTGCAGACTCTCACCTGTGCAGACTAAAATCCTAAGTTCCAGGGAGTCCTGGAACCAAGATGGTGACCGCTGCTCCTGAGGGTGAGGCCGTCTCCCGAGCCAGGCGGACACCTGTCCTCTGGTCCGGAAGGTGGCCGGTTATCTGCGGCCCGCCCAGGCTGCTGCCTCAGCGGCTCTGTGCTTCTGCCCGTCCCAGAAGCTGTCCGGTTCTCTGGCGCACCCTCTAACCTGTTCAGACTAATTTCCTAGGTCCCGCGGAGTCCCGGAACCCAGATGGCGACCGCTGCTGCTGAGGCTGAGGTCGCCTCCCAAGCCAGGCGGACACCTGTCCTCTGGTCCGGATGGTGGCCGGTTATCTGCGGCCCGCCCAGGCTGCTGCCTCAGCGGCTCTGTGCTTCCGCCCGTCCCAGAAGCTGTCCGGTTCTCTGGCGCACCCTCTCACCTGTTCAGACTAATTTCCTAAGTTCTGCTGAGTCCCGGAACCAAGATGGCGACCGCTGCTGCTGAGGCTGAGGTCGCCTCCCAAGCCAGGCGGACACCTGTCCTCTGGTCCGGATGGTGGCCGGTTATCTGCGGCCCGCCCAGGCTGCTGCCTCAGCGGCTCTGTGCTTCTGCCCGTCCCAGAAGCTGTCCGGTTCTCTGGCGCACCCTCTAACCTGTTCAGACTAATTTCCTAGGTCCCGCGGATTCCCGGAACCCAGATGGCGACCTCTGCTGCTGAGGCTGAGGTCGCCTCCCAAGCCAGGCGGACACCTGTCCTCTGGTCCGGATGGTGGCCGGTTGTCTGCGGCCCGCCCAGGCTGCTGCCTCAGCGGCTCTGTGCTTCTGCCCGTCCCAGAAGCTGTCCGGTTCTCTGGCGCACCCTCTAACCTGTTCAGACTAATTTCCTAAGTTCTGCTGAGTCCCGGAACCAAGATGGCGACCGCTGCTGCTCCCATTTATTTTTTTAATTATTTTATTTTTTTTAAATTTTTTATTAGGTATTTAGCTCATTTACATTTCCAATGCTATACCAAAAGTCCCCCATACCCACCCACCCCCACTCCCCTACCCACCCACTCCCCCTTTTTGGCCCTGGCGTTCCCCTGTACTGGGGCATATAAAGTTTGCGTGTCCAATGGGCCTCTCTTTCCAGTGATGGCCGACAATGCCATCTTTTGATACATATGCAGCTAGAGTCAAGAGCTCCAGGGTACTGGTTAGTTCATAATGTTGTTCCACCTATAGGGTTGCAGATCCCTTTAGCTCCTTCGGTACTTTCTCTAGCTCCTCCATTGGGAGCCCTGTGATCCATCCATTAGCTGACTGTGAGCATCCACTTCTGTGTTTGCTAGGCCCGGCATAGTCTCACAAGAGACAGCTACATCTGGGTTCTTTCGATAAAATCTTGCTAGTGTATGCAATGGTGTCAGCGTTTGGATGCTGATTATGGGGTGGATCCCTGGATATGGCAGTCTCTACATGGTCCATCCTTTCATCTCAGCTCCAAACTTTGTCTCTGTAACTCCTTCCAAGGGTGTTTTGTTCCCACTTCTAAGGAGGGGCATAGTGTCCACACTTCAGTCTTCATTTTTCTTGAGTTTCATGTGTTTAGGAAATTGTATCTTATATCTTGGATATCCTAGGTTTTGGGCTAATATCCACTTATCAGTGAGTACATATTGTATGAGTTCCTTTGTGAATATGTTACCTCAGTCAGGATGATGCCCTCCAGGTCCATCCATTTGGCTAGGAATTTCATAAATTCATTCTATTTAATAGCTGAGTAGTACTCCATTGTGTAGATGTACCACATTTTCTGTATCCATTCCTCTGTTGAGGAGCATCTGGGTTCTTTCCAGCTTCTGGCTATTATAAATGAGGCTGCTATGAACATAGTGGAGCATGTGTCCTTCTTACCAGTTGGGGCATCTTCTGGATATATGCCCAGGAGAGGTATTGCTGGATCCTCCGGTAGTACTATGTCCAATTTTCTGAGGAACCGCCAGACTGATTTCCAGAGTGGTTGTACAAGCCTGCAATCCCAGCAACAATGGAGGAGTGTTCCTCTTTCTCCACATCCATGCCAGCATCTGCTGTCACCTGAATTTTTGATCTTAGCCATTCTGACTGGTGTGAGGTGGAATCTCAGGCTTGTTTTGATTTGCATTAATCTGATGATTAAGGATGTTGAACATTTTTTTCAGGTGCTTCGCTGCCATTCGTTATTCTTCAGGTGAGAATTCTTTGTTCAGTTCTGAGCCCCATTTTTTAATGGGGTTATTTGATTTTCTGAAGTCCACCTTCTTGAGTTCTTTATATATGTTGGATATTAGTCCCCTACCTGATTGAGGATAGGTAAAGATCCTTTCCCAATCTGTTGGTGGTCTTTTTGTCTTACTGACGGTGTCTTTTGCCTTGCAGAAACTTTGGAGTTTCATTAGGTCCCATTTGTCAATTCTCGATCTTACAGCACAAGCCATTGCTGTCCTGTTCAGGAATTTTTCCCCTGTGCCCATATCTTCAATGCTTTTCCCCACTTTCTCCTCTATAAGTTTCAGTGTCTCTGGTTTTAAGTGAAGTTCCTTGATCCACTTAGATTTGACCTTAGTACAAGGAGATAAGTATGGATCGATTCACATTCTTCTACATGATAATAACCAGTTGTGCCAGCACCAATTGTTGAAAATGCTCTTTCTTCCACTGGATGGTTTTAGCTCCCTTGTCGAAGATCAAGTGACCATAGGTGTGTGGGTTCATTTCTGGGTCTTCAATTCTATTCCATTGGTCTGTCTGTCTCTATACCAGTACCATGCAGTTTTTATCACAATTGCTCTGTAGTAAAGCTTTAGGTCAGGCATGGTGATTCCACCAGAGGTTCTTTTATCCTTGAGAAGAGTTTTTGCCATCCTAGGTTTTTTGTTATTCCAGATGAATTTGCAAATTGCTCCTTCTAATTCGTTGAAGAATTGAGTTGGAATTTTGATGGGGATTGCATTGAATCTGTAGATTGCTTTTGGCAAGATAGTCATTTTTACAATGTTGATCCTGCCAATCCATGAGCATGGGAGATCTTTCCATCTTCTGAGATCTTCTTTAATTTCTTTCTTCAGAGACTTGAAGTTTTTATCATACAGATCTTTCACTTCCTTAGTTAGAGTCACGCTGAGATATTTTATATTATTTGTGACTATTGAGAAGGGTGTTGTTTCCCTAATTTCTTTCTCAGCCTGTTTATTCTTTGTATAGAGAAAGGCCATTGACTTGAGTTTATTTTATATCCAGCTACTTCACCGAAGCTGTTTATCAGGTTTAGGAGTTCTCTGGTAGAATTTTTAGGGTCACTTACATATACTATCATATCATCTGCAAAAAAGTGATATTTTGACTTCCTCTTTTCCAATTTGTATCCCCTTGATCTCCTTTTGTTGTCGAATTGCTCTGGCTAATACTTCAAGTACTATGTTGAAAAGGTAGGGAGAAAGTGGGCAGCCTTGTCTAGTCCCTGATTTTAGTGGGATTGCTTCCAGCTTTTCTCCATTTACTTTGATGTTGGCTACTGGTTTGCTGTAGATTGCTTTTATCATGTTTAGGTATGGGCCTTGAATTCCTGATCTTTCCAGAACTTTTATCATGAATGGGTGTTGGATCTTGTCAAATGCTTTTTCTGCATCTAATGAGATGATCATGTGGTTTTTGTCTTTGAGTTTGTTTATATAATCGATTACATTGATGGATTTTCATATATTAAACCATCCCTGCATCCCTGGAATAAAACCTACTTGGTCAGGATGGATGATTGCTTTAATGTGTTCTTGGATTCGGTTAGCAAGAATTTTATTGAGGATTTTTGCATCGATATTCATAAGAGAAATTGGTCTGAAGTTCTCTATCTTTGTTGGGTCTTTCTGTGGTTTAGGTATCAGAGTAATAGTGGCTTCATAAAATGAATTGGGTAGAGTACCTTCTACTTCTATCTTGTGAAAGAGTTTGTGCAGAACTGGAATGAGATCTTCCTTGAAGGTCTGATAGAACTCTGCACTAAACCAGTCTTGTTCTGGGCTTTTTTTGGCTGGGAGACTATTTATAACTGCTTCTATTTCTTTAGGGGATATGGGACTGTTTAGAAGGACTTGATCCTGATTCAACTTTGATACCTGGTATCTGTCCAGAAATTTGTCCACTTCGTCCAGGTTTTCCAGTTTTGTTGAGTATAGCCTTTTGTAGAAGGATCTGATGGTGTTTTGGATTTCTTCAGGATCTGTTGTTATGTCTCCCTTTTCAGTTCTGATTTTGTTAATTAGGATTTTGTCCCTGTGCCCTCTATTGAGTCTAGCTAATGGTTTACCTATCTTGTTGATTTTCTCAAAGAACCAACTCCTCATTTGGTTAATTCTTTGAATAGTTCTTCTTGTTTCCACTTGGTTGATTTCACCCCTGAGTTTGATTATTTCCTGCCGTCTACTCCTCTTGGGTGAATTTGCTTCCTTTTTTTCTAGAGCTTTTAGATGTGTTGTCAAGCTGCTAGTATGTGCTCTCTCCCGTTTCTTCTTGGAGGCACTCAGAGCTATGAGTTTCCCTCTTAGAAATGCTTTCATTGTGTCCCAAAGGTTTGGGTACATTGTGGCTTCATTTTCATTAAACTCTACAAAGTCTTTAATTTCTTTCTTTATTCCTTCCTTGACCAAGGTATCATTGAGAAGAGTGTTGTTCAGTTTCCACGTGAGTGTTGGCTTTCTATTATTTTTTTTTTTTTGTTATTGAAGATCAGCCTTAGTGCATGGTGATCTGATAGGATACATGGGACAATTTCAATATTTTCGATTCTGTTGAGGCCTGTTTTGTGACCTATTATGTGGTCAATTTTGGAGAAGGTACCATGAGGTTCTGAGAAGAAGGTATATCCTTTTGTTTTAGGATAAAATGTTGTGTAGATATCTGTCAGATCCATTTGTTTCATCACTTCTGTTAGTTTCAGTGTGTCCCTGTTTAGTTTCTGTTTCCATGATCTGTCCATTGGTGAAAGTGGTGTGTTGAAGTCTCCCACTATTATTGTGTGAGGTGCAATGTGTGCTTTGAGCTTTACTAAAGTTTCTTTAATGAATGTGGCTGCCCTTGTATTTGGAGCATAGATATTCAGAATTGAGAGTTCCTTTTGGAGGATTTTACCTTTGATGAGAACGAAGTGCCCCTCCTTGTCTTTTTTGATGACTTTGGGTTGGAAGTCAATCTTATCAGATATTAGGATGGCTACTCCAGCTTGTTTCTTCATACCATTTGCTTGGAAAATTGTTTTCCAGCCTTTCATTCTGAGGTAGTGTCTATCTTTTTCTCTGAGATGTGTTTCCTGTAAGCAGCAAAATGTTGGGTCTTGTTTGTGTAGCCAGTTTGTTAGTCTATGTCTTTTTATTGGGGAGTTGAGACCATTGATGTTAAGAGATATTAAGGAAAAGTAATTGTTGCTTCCTGTTATTTTTGTTGTTAAAGTTGGCATTCTGTTCTTGTGGCTGTCTTCTTTTAGGTTTGTTGAGGGATTACCTTCCTGTTTTTTCTAGGTCGTTGTTCCCGTTCTTGTATTGGTATTTTTCTGTTATTATCCTTTGAAGGGATGGATTCGTGGAGAGATACTGTGTGAATTTGGTTTTGTCGTGGAATACTTTGGTTTCTCCATCTATGGTAATTTAGAGTTTTCCTGGGTATAGTAGCCTGGGCTGGCATTTGTGTTCTCTTAGTGTCTGTATAACATCTGTCCAGGCTCTTTTGGCTTTCATAGTCTCTGGTGAAAAATCTGGTGTAATTCTGATAGGCTTGCCTCTATATGTTACTTGACCTTTTTCCCTTACTGCTTTTAGTATTCTATCTTTATTTATTGCATTTGTTGTTCTGATTATTATGTGTCGGGAGGAATTTCTTTTCTGGTCCAGTCTATTTGGAGTTCTGTAGGCTTCTTGTATGTTCATAGGCATCTCTTTCTTTAGATTTGGGAAGTTTTCTTCAATAATTTTGTTGAAGATGTTTGCTGGTCCTTTGAGTTGAAAATCTTCATTCTCATCCACTCCTATTATGCATAGGTTTGGTCTTCTCATTGTGTTCTGGATTTCCTGGATATTTTGAGTTAGGATCTTTTTGCATTTTCCATTTTCTTTGATTGTTGTGCCGATGTTCTCTATGGAATCTTCTGCACCTGAGATTCTCTCTTCCATCTCTTGTATTCTGTTGCTGATGCTCAAATCTATGGTTCCAGATTTCTTTCCTAGGGTTTCTATCTCCAGTGTTGCCTCACTTTGAGTTTTCTTTATTGTGTCTACTTCCCTTTTTAGGTCTAGTATGGTTTTGTTCATTTCCATCACCTGTTTGTATTTTTTTTTCCTATTTTTCTGTAAGGACTTCTACCTGTTTGATTGTGTTTTTCTGTTTTTCTCTAAGGACTTGTAACTCTTTAGCAGTGTTCTCCTGTATTTCTTTAAGTGATTTATTAAAGTCCTTCTTGATGTCCTCTACCATCATCATGAGATATGCTTTTAAATCTAGGTCTAGGTTTTCTGGTGTGTTGGGGTGTCCTGGACTGGACGAAGTGGGAGTGCTGGGTTCTGATGATGGTGAGTGGTCTTGGTTCCTGTTAGTAAGATTCCTACGTTTACCTTTCGCCATCTGGTAATCTCTGGAGTTAGTAGTTATAGTTGACTCTGTTTAGAGATTGTTCTTCTGGTGATTCTGTTACCGTCTATCAGCAGACCTGGGAGACAGATTCTCTCCTCTGAGTTTCAGTGTTCAGAGCACTCTCTGCTGGCAAGCTCTCTTACAGGGAATGTGCGTCTTACACGTGTTCGCGACCGGCCAGGAAGAACGCAACAAACTGGAATCTTCTGCGGCAAAAGCTTTATTGCTTACATCTTCAGGAGCCAGAGAGCCAGAGAGCAAGAGCGCAAGAGAGCAAGAGCCAGAGCAAGAGTGCAAGAACCCTGTAGGTGCAACAACATTATGAACTAACCAGTACCCCGGAGCTCTTGACTCTAGCTGCATATGTATCAAAAGATGGCCTAGTCGGCCATCACTGGAAAGAGAGGCCCATTGGACACGCAGACTTTGTGTGCCCCGGTACAGGGGAACACCAGGGCCAAAGGGGGGGAGTGGGTGGGTAGGGGAGTGGGGGTGGGTGGGTAAGGGGGACTTTTGGTATAGCATTGGAAATGTAAATGAGCTAAATACCTAATAAAAAATGGAAAAAAAAAAAGAATATGGAAAGGCAAAGGATAGGAGAATGTGGCACCTCAAATGTGCAACTTTGGTGTAAGTAAGGACTACCCTGTTGTGGATTTAGTCTAAAGCTACATGTATTGTGTTAATTGGTCTCCCAAATTACACAAGAATCCTCATGTCTGCATGTAAGACACTGAAGGACCCTGACCCCAGTTGGTTTTGATTGGTAAATAAAGTTGCCGGTGGCCGTTGACTGGGCAAGGAGACAGTGACAGGATTTTAGGATTCCTGGGCAAGGGACTGAGGAAGGAACAGGAAGGAGAGCCACCATGCTGGGAAAGGAGTAGAGACCAGGTCTGAGAGACATCGTACATAGACCACAGCAAGCACAGTCTATGTAGGTGTTGGGGAATTCAGCCCGAGAGGGTTGAAGGTCTGGGTCCAGGACAGCCAAGATGAAATATGTGTTTTAGTAATAATTCAAGAATATTGGAGGGGAGTATGTGACTGGAACATGGAAGTTTGGAAGTGGCCCAGCCACTGACCTGTTTAAGGCATATTAAAATATAAGGCTGCAAAAAAAAAAAAAAAAAAAAAAAAAAAAGTAAATTAGACTTCATGCTTTACAATACAGTAGATGATAAATACTCAAGTACAAATTCCAGTATCTCTGATACTGGGGTTGGCAGATTATTATCTTCGGTGGTTTAAATCAGAATAGCCCCTGGGGGCTCATATATTTCAGTCCTTGAACTCTAGTTGGTGGAATTTGTCACTGCAATAGAAAAGCACCTAAGACATTACTTTATTGAGCTAAACTGCCTTTCCATTAAATAAATTTTACTGAAGTACATGCAAAAAAAAAAAAAAAAAAAAAAAAAAAGAGTGCAAGAGCAAGAGCTCTATTGCTTACATCTTTAGGAGCCAGAGTGCAAGAGAGCAAGAGTGCAAGAGCGCAAGAGCTTTATTGCTTACATCTTCAGGAGCAAGAAGCAAGAGCCAGAGCAAGAGAGAGCAAGAGAGAGAAAATGGCGAAACCCCGTCTCCTTTAAGGAGAATTATCCTCCGCCTAGGAGGTGTCACTCCCTGATTGGCTGCAGCACATTGGCCGAGTTGTCGTCACGGGGAAGGCAGAGCACATGGGGTGGAAAACTACCCTTGGCACATGCGCAGATTATTTGTTTACCACTTAGAACACAGGATGTCAGCGCCATCTTGTAACGGCGAATGTGAGGGCGGCTCCCCACAGGTGCGCAGATATCTTGTTTTTGGACCTCCTCCTGGCCGAAGAAGAAGGCCCAAAACAGGGCCTTTCTCAGAAGCTGTGTTGCTTTGGCAGTTCCCAGAAGCTGTCAGCTTCTGTGGTGCAGACTCTCACCTGTGCAGACTAAATTCCTAAGTTCCAGGGAGTCCCGGAATCAAGATGGCGACCGCTGCTGCTGAGGCTGAGGCCGCCTCCCAAGCCAGGCAGACACCTGTCCTCTGGTCCGGACGGTGGCCAGCTGTCTGAGGCCCGCCAAGGGTGCTGCCTCAGCGGCTCTGACTAGTCACAATCTTATGAGTATTTTATTTGATTATTCTGGGTGTATGGCTGAGTATCCATGATCCAAACATAGTTTTTTTTTTTTTTTATTTTAAATTTTTAAAAATAAAAGTATAATTACATCATTTCTCCTTCTCCTTTTATTCCTCCAACCTCTCCATGTATCTCCAACCTTGCCTATTCTCAAATCTCTCTTTTAATTTAATATGTATATAATAAAATATTAACATATAATATAGTTACATGTATTATATAATACACACAACCACACACACACACACGCATGCATAGATATAGATACAGATACAGAGATAGATAGATACAGAGATAGATAGATACATACATAGATAGATAGATAGATAGATAGATAGATAGATAGATGTAAAAAAAAAAGATAGAACATATAAACAACAACTCCTGATCAAATACATATTGTTTTCAATAATATTAAAGATAGCTAGATAGGTATAGATAGAACTGCCACCCATCATGACATAAGCAGTACCAGAACAACAGACAGAATCATAAAAAATTCCTATGTCATATTTTTGTTAAAATATTAAAAGAGATTCTAAAATATATTGAAAGCTGAAAGAGATGAGAGCCATGTCACATATAGAGGCAGCCCTATCAGAACCAATGATTATTTGATGGACACATTTAAGATCAGAGGGGTTTGGAAAGATGTATTAAAGTTCTGTACTGTTACAACTATCAATCTAATAAGGATGTCTACTAAAATAAAGTAGAAATAAGAACTTTTCATGATAAAAAAAGCAGACTTTAAAAATACTTCATTACTACCCCAGTGCTATAGAAAATATTGCAAGGTATATTTCAGACTGAAGAGAAGGATAAACATAGTTAAGAGGTCACAATAAAAAAATTAAAAAATACTGGAACTGCTAATCAAAAGAGGTCAAGGAAATACCACAAAATTGACAAGAATTAATACAAACTGCCAATAATTACTCTGAATGTTAATGGTGGTAATTTTCTAATAAAAATACACATTAATAGAATGGATTATAAATGGGATCTACATTTTTGCTCCCTCAAAAATATACACCCTACCATCAAAGACAAACACCACCAAAGGAAAAGAGATTGAAAAAAGTTACTCTGAGAAAATGGAACTAAAAAACAAGAGCAGCTATTATAATTTCTGCCAAAACAGAGTTCAACCAAAAACTAGTCATAAGAGATATGGAAGATCACTTTATACTCATTAAGGGAACAATATATTCATAAAAGGAGTATTAAAAATTCTAAATATATAAACACTCAACACAGGTGCACTCAATTTCATAAAACAAATGCTGCTACACATAAATAAACCACAACACTATTATAGTGAGAGATTTTAAGAGCCAATTCTTATAAATAGAGAGGCAATGAGGACAAAATATAGACAGAAAATCATTGGAATTTAATGAAAGGAGAAGTGAAAAAGATCTAACAAACATCTCTAGAATATTGCTCTCAAATACTGAAGACTATGCATTCTTCTCAGCAGTTCCTAGAGCTTTCTCCAGAATGAAGAACACATTAGGACGCAATGCATCCTCAACAAGAGCAAAAATGAAAGGGAAATAGAAATAAAATGATTATTGATGTAAGATTGAGCTAAATCCCAACAGCAGAAGAAACTAAAGAAATCATACAAACTTATAAAACTAAAATACACATGAGTCACAGAAGAATGAAATAAAAAATCATCCTGGATTGAAAGGAAATGGACACATATTAGACAAAAATATATGGAATAAAAAGGACAGTGGAAAGAATGTACACAGGCCATAAAATTTTTGAGAAATTTCAAATAGTTATACAATTATTAAGTACTTGGAGAAACAAGAGGAAGGTGAACCTAAAATAGTAGAGAGAGAAAAATAATGAAGATCAAGGCAGAAATTAATGAAATAGATACAGAAAAAAATAATAAAATCAATAAAATGAATAGCATTTCTTTCAAAAGACAGAGATGATTGGCAAAATCTTAGACAAATTAAACAAAATAAGTATTGGTCAGAACTAGATCAATAAAATTGGAGATGAAAGGGAGACATTACCAAAGACATCATTGAAATGCAGTATATCATAAAGAAATACCTTTAAAATAAAACTATATATCATAATAAATTAGAAATTTTAAAAGAAATGAATTAATTTCTAGAAGCATAATTCATAACAATTAAACTAGGATGAAATACAAAATTTAAACAGACATAAAACCAGCAATGTGATTGAAATAGTAATAAGATGTCCCCCAAAACAATAAAAACTAAGAAAGAAATAAAAGTATCAGATAGATTTACTATAAAATTCTACTAGACCTTTGAAGACACAGAGCTAACAGAATATCCCCCAAAATATTTTATTACACAAAAAAGAAAGAAACATTTTCAAACTATATATGAAGTTTAGAATTACTTTACCCAAACCAAATAAAGACAGAGCAAAGTTATATGCATATATAGCACATACACAGAGACTGATTTCTATGATGAATGTATACACAAATTTCTCAACAAACTACCTAACAAAATGTCTAGTATTCAGAGTTTGATTCTTTCATAAGTTTTTGCCAGGAAAATACCAAGGGATCTTGAATAATGCAGGCATTCATTGATCCTCTTGGTTGTTCAATAGAACTGAGGACATTAGCCCTTTACTAGATGCTTACCTTTGTTTTAAGATGTAGAGTGAAAGAAAGCAAGCTAGAAGGGAACTGGAAACTTCCTACCTGTAGGCAGGCTGGCGTTCAGAACAACTTTGGGTACTATACAAGTTGCTATTGGAAAAATGGTAAAATAGTATTACCTATTTGCAAGAATTTTTAGCCACAAACCATTAGTGAAGATATGCCCTTGATGCAATAGTAGAATTGTAAGGAGCCGCCCTTGCAATCATATCCGGTGTTCTAACTGATAAATAATTAGTCTGCATATGTGCTGGGGTATTTCTCCATTCCTTGTGCCCTGCCTGTCCCGTGGTGCGTCATCTGGGCTGATAGTGAGCAGCCAGTCAGGGTGAGTCACGTCTCCAACCACTCTCGTGGGTTTTAAAAGGACTGAGTTCCCTGTGTTTGGGGTCTTCCTGAGATGTAAGCAATAAAGCTTTGCCGTAGAAGGATCTGGTTGTCCGAGTATGTTTTGCTGGCGAAACATTACAAGGACAAGATAGAATGATTTTTGTGTAGTTAACCAACTGTCCTATGATTGGGTTTTAGGTGTTCTTGATGATATCTGAGAAGGTGGTAGGACCAATGAGCAAACTTCCTACTATTGCTTAGTTAAGGTGATGTAGCATCAAACTCCTAAATATTTATCTTTAAAGCCATAGACAAAAGCTTCTTTTAACCACAATCAAAGATGGCTCTCTTTATAGGGAATGATGGTAAATATAAAGATTTGTAGCTACTCATGACAAAAATCATTGAAGTTCCATCCGTAACTAAAACATTTAAACCAATCTGTCTAGAACAACAGAAAGATTATGGAAAATAGGGGAAGATTTATGTAAGAGATACAAGATAAATAAAGAGCCATAAAATATCATTCCTTAATTGAAACAACCAATGCATCCATGAACTGATAATAGATACAGTTATATGTACTGGACTAACACTGGGCTATGTCAATAATCAGGCACTGATAAGGGAGAGGCTTATGAGACCCTATCTCTTACAGTTGAATGAATAACTATTCACAGATTCCAGGAGAGCAAGAGTCATCATTGTCTTAATGTGTATCTAAATTGTGTATCTGCAGCATTTAGCAGACCCCCATAGATAATTTAAATACATGGTTCCATATTCTAGTTAAGTCCAGTGAGTTATTAAATAAAATTAATTGTTATAAATATGACAAATAAATTTTAATGAAAGACGACCTGTAGCTAGAGGTAGTAGAGAATAGAAAAATGTCAGTATACTTTTTATACATGTTCCAAAGAACAATTTTTTAATTTAAAAATTCCAAAGGGAAGCCAGAAAGATGGCTCAGAGGTTGAAAATATATGCCATTCTTTCAGAGAACTAGAGTTCTGTTCTCAGCATCCTATCAGGCAGTTTACAACTGCTTCTATCTCCTTGAAGGAATATGATGCTTTCTTCTGACCACTGCAGGTACATTCATTTATGTGTACAAAACTATAAACTGGTGCACACATAAACATAATTAAAAATAATAAAATAGAGCCTCAAAAATTTAAAGGAATCACTAAAATTGTCCACATTTTAGAAGAAAGACATTAAAGACATATCAAAAATGTCTAAAAAGTCGTATTTATTTTGAAACTGAAATACATTACACAATACATTTATCAAAAAAGAAATCTAATAAGAAAATGAAAAAGTATAACACATTTATGACTAAATAATTTTATACTTAAATAATATGACATGGTAAAATATGTAAGGTACTCCTAAACTGGTAGTAGCATGTAATTTACAACCTTAAATACATATACTTAAATCAATAAAAAGTCAATGAAAGTAAAAGAGCCAAGAATTAAAGTATAGAAAGGATGGTCTAGTTTATGAACTTGATTAGACTACAAGGTGTCATGAGACTAGGTAATATCTATAGGGACAATTCTAAAAATGATAGACACTTGGGACAGTGAATGGGGACTAGGGTAAGGAACTTTCATGAATGTACAGTGCCTTGTAATGAGAGGTATAAATAACAAAGAGGCCAGAGAAACAAAAAATCTGAACATGCATGGTTGCAAGATATTCTTATTTCTTAGTGAGTTCTTCTAGCTACTGATATCAGACCCTATCTTCTTCAGCATTTCAATGTCAATCATTGTTAGTGATTCTCAAATAAGGGCTCGATTTTTCAGAGCCAGATAGGGATTACAGTGCTTCCTGGATTTAGCAAATTTTGTGTTGTTTGTTTGCTCTTCAATATGTAGATAAATATATTCAGATTACTCAAATTCTATCATGTAAGCAAGCAAATCCAATAATACTCAGACATTTTATCATTTCCTTCCCTGGCCTCCTAGAAAATCCTATATAGTAGACACAAAAAATAAGAAAATAAGTAGTCAATATTAATCAGCTTTCTCCACAGGAAGAAAATATATAAATATTGTCACAAGCAAATAATGAGTAGCTTCATAAGACCAAATTTTTACTCCAAGTTCCATTCTTATTGGTTAGAATCTCATGGAGAAACAAAACAAAACAAAACAAAACAAAACAAAACAAAACAAAACAACAACAAAAAACTGATGTTCTAGTTCTAAATCTACCAAACAGAATCCTGTAGTATAAATAAACTAACATATGACAAGAAAATTGTGTCTTCCTAGGGAGAGTGTTAACCTGTTGTTCAATACAATGAATGAGATCAATGAACTTATTAAGGAAGTACTACTTACTTTTCTCATAGCTGAGATTTAATATCTGACAGGAATGAACTTATTCTGGCTCATGATTTGAGGGCACATTTCATCATAGTTGAAAGGAATTGTGGCAGGAATTTTAAGCAGCTTATCACAATGGATTCCCATTCAGGAAGCAGTGATGAACAAATGTAGGTTCTCTACTTATTTTTCACTATTTTTTTTTCAGTCTAGGACTGATCATTGAATGCTGTTGCCAATATTTAGCCTGGATCTTCCCTTCTCAGTTAAACATCTCATGAAATTCCCTCACATTTACATGTAGAGATATACATATTATTAGGAATATTGTCAAACATGCTCCACTGTGTTCATAGCAGCCTTATTTATAATAGCCAGAAGCTGGAAAGAACCCACATGCCCCTCAACAGAGGAATGGATACAAAAAATGTGGTACATCTACACAATGGAGTACTACTCAGCTATTAAAAAGAATGAATTTATGAAATTCCTAGGCAAATGGTTGGACCTGGAAGACATCATCCTGAGTGAGGTAACACAATCACAAAAGAACTCAAATGATACGTACTCACTGATAAGTAGATATTAGCCCAGAAACTTAGTATACCCGAGATATAAGAGACAATTTGTAAAACACATGAAACTGAAGAAGAACGAAGACCAAAGTGTTGGCACTTTGCCCCTTCTTAGAATTGGAAACAATCACCCATTAAAGGAGTTACAGAGACAAAGTTTGGAGCTGAGACAAAAGTATGGACCATCTAGAGACTGCCATATCCAAGGATCCATCCCATAATTAGCCTCCAAACGATGACACCATTGCATACACTAGCAAGATTTTGCTGAAAGGACCCTGATATAGCTGTCTCTTGTGAGGCTATGCCGGGGCCTAGCAAACACATAAGTAGATGCTCATGGTCAGCTATTGGATGGATCACAGGGCCCCCAATGGAGGAGCTAGAGAAAGTAACCAAGGAGCTAAAGGGATCTGCAACCTTGTAGGTGCAACAACATTATAAACTAACCAGTACCCCGGAGCTCTTGACTCTAGCTGCATATGAATCAAAAGATGGCCTAGTAAGCCATCACTGGAAAGAGAGGCCCATTGGACATACAAACTTTATATGCCCCAGTACAGGGGAACGCCAGAGCCAAAAAGTGGGAATGGGTGGATAGGGGATTGGGGGGAGGGTATGGGGGGCTTTTGGGATAGCATTAGAAATGTAATTGAGGAAAATACGTAATAAAAAAATATAAAAGAAAAAAAAAAGGAATACCGTCAAATAAACCATCAAATCAATCATCACAGAAGATCACATGTATCACTCATTCAATTAATTTAGTAGAAAATTCCATCCCAAAACATCTTAACTAAGTCAGTGTATCAGAGATCCTTGCAGATCCATTTTACTTGCACCATTAGCTATGTAGTAGAAAAAAACCTAAACGCCAGAAAAGAATTGATAAAGAAACTGTAGCTTATATTCACAGTGGATTTCTTCTCATTGATAAAAGAAAATGAATAGAACCCTAACTTTTATCTCACTTGTGGGTCTTAGACATAATACATGAATCTGTTTTTCAGGAGAAGGTGCAGATGCAAGAGTTTCCAGTAACAAGTTACAGAAACTTTTAGCATGTTATAATTAGTGCTTACTGATCCAGTCTGTAAAACATTTGGAAGACTAGAATTCAGATGTAAATACACAGAGGTCAGGCTTATGCGATTGTGGAGGAAAATGAGAATTCTATTGGTAACTTGGATATAGGCCATAGTACAAAAAATCTGACTGCATCTTTCACATGTCCTGAAAACTAGAGTGACAGTAAATGAACAACAATGCAGAATTTACTTGGTGTAGGAAATTTTACTTGGTGATGACACTGTGGCATCAAGGCTGAAGTATATTTACTGCTCATCCCTTTTGGTGAGAATTATTGTGAAAAAGTGAAATTCACAGCACAAAGATGAGACAAATATGCAGCATGGCAAAAACAGAAGTGTGAAGGAGGAAACAAAGTAGTTGCAACTCTGGACACTAGAACCGTGACAATAGGAGAAGTGCCTTCTAAATACTCCATCTATAAGAGATTCCATGTTGCAAAACAGCATGCTAATTTGGAAAAAAAAAGAATACTCATTCTTATTTGTAATGGGAGGATCTAAAAAAGAGATGCTAAACAGAGACTATCACCATGAGAATTTTCCTCTTGAAGAGAACTTCATAGGGAAATACATTCTCAAGTTCAGAATCAAAGAAATTTTCTGCGGGTGTGATAAGCAGGTATTGATGACATCAATGGATGGCAATAGAATTTGGCATCTTTAATGGCATGTAAGATACAAGGTCTATATAGGTCATTGAAAAATGAATATTTTTCCTAAAAGCCATCAATAAAGCTAGGAAGCATGTACCAAAGATGGCTTCACTGCAGAGACAAAACCTAAGTTGCAATGGGGACACTAAGATGTTGGCCATGCTGCAAATATGGAAAGTCTTACAGGAATAGCTGTGGCACTGAGTGGAGAAAATTCATGCCTGATATAGAGTCCTATGGCTGTGGAGGAAGTTATCACCAAGAATATTGAAGCAGATACTGGTCATGAACTGAAAATATTTGATGATTGGCCTCCTAGGTTTCAGTCTTGCTTTGGTATAATCTTTCCTTGTATACTCCCATTTCTTTCATTTTGAATGAGTGATACTCATTATATATTTTAGTTTTATATTTTATAGTTTTCTTTTCATTTAATGAAGGTTCACATCTAGAGGATGCTTCCTAGTCAGTAGCTTCTTATTAGTACCTTTCACATCATCCAATTACCATATATCGATTCTTCTACCACATTTCCTCCATCAATATACAAGTTAACCATTTGAACTTTAAGGTAGGACAAAGCACCTCCCACTTACATTTCTCACCTCCCACTTACATTTCTGCCAGGTATTTTGTTACAATGACCAAGTAGAAGAAAAAAAACCTCAAAAAACAAAACAATAACAAAAAAAAATTGCCAAATTAAGTTTTCTCCGGGTTCTATTCTGAAAATTCGAGTTCTTAGGTAACACAACTATTTGAATAAATTCCATAAACTTCTCAATATATATCATCATCTAAGTATACAAGAGATATATCAAGAGAATATAACTGAAACAATATAAAATGAATGTGATGAGCCCATAAGAAAAGAAACAGATGGAGAGAACTTCACAGAGCCACACCAATCAAACTAAGAATTGTAAAACTCAGTCCTAATGGTTACACCTACAAAAACTCCCACACCTAAAGCCTATGCAATTCTGTGGAAGGGAAGATGGAAAGATTATAAGAGTAGGAGGATTATAGTGTTTGCTGTAAGATGGTGTCTCCTAGTAATATCAGAAATTCCACCTATAAAGTCTTAACAACATAACTACTCAAATGTTTGCTCAAAAAGGACATCATAGAACAGGCCAAAGTGGGAGGGAAATGCCCAAGAGGCCTCAATCTTGCACAAAGTACTACAGGTGACTGAATAAAGTTAGTGGTGGGAGAGGTGAACATCTCTAGGGAAGGGCACACCAGTTGGTTGTCCAGTGCCAAAACTGTGAATCTTGAAAACATACACAAAGTAACATTAATGGATTCAACAGGTTATATGAAGGAATATATATATATCTATCTCTATCTCTATCTCTATCTATCTATATCTATATCTATATCTATATCTATATCTATATCTATATCTATATCTATATCTATATCTATATCTATATCTATATCTATATCTATATCTATATCTATATCTATATCTATATCTATATCTATATCTATATCTATATCTATATCTAATCTATCTATATATACATATATATATATACAAATACATATATATTTCAATAACAATTGATAAAAAGCAGGCTATAAATTTGAAAGAGAGCCATAAGTGGTAGGATTCAGAGGGAGGAAAGGGAAGGAAGAAATGTAATTTTATTGGGATCCCAAAAATGAACAAATAAAATTTTAAAAAAATTAAAAATCAATGCTTATAACTTAATATCATAACCTTAAAAATAAGGAAAAATACAGTTAGATTTTTTTTTGAAAATGTTAGCATTTAACCTCTGGGGTGGCTTTAAGTCACCAGACCACAGGCTCCTCCAACCTTAATCTTCTCTTCAGTTCTTCTGCTGAAGAATTTGGCCCTCACGATGATAGGTTGCTTAGGGAGCTTCCCCTTCCCCAGAAATTTGTAGTAGCTTGATCGAACAACATCAATGATGTTGTTCCAGTCTTTTTTTTTTTCTGCATTGACCCGTGTCTGCTCATTGACCAATGTCCATAATTTATTCAGGTTGTCAGTTGGGCAGAAGCTCTGGTTCCTCTTCAAGTGGTAATACTTCATACCAACTTCCCCAAAGTACCCTGGATGATATTCGTCAAAGTTGATCATGTGGTGATGCATGCATCAGGCATTCGCGCATTCTCCTGGGTGCTTGTGGTGCTTACCTACTCTGCGATGAGTTTCCATGGCTCACATGGCCCCAGAGTTTCTAAGTTTTCCTCAGTCTGGATTGTATGGCAGTGGCAGAAAGGAAAGAGCAGTTCAAAATTGTTAAAAGAGACAACATAAAATAAAATTGTGAAAATATTGTTAAACTTTAAAAAACATTATATTCGAGACTACCCGGGCCTGACCTGGGGTACAAGCCCCTTCCGCTCCACTCGAGCCCCGGGCTACCTTGCCAGTGGAGTTACCTGACACCCGCAAGGGCCCACACAGGATTCCCCACGGGATCCTAAGACCTCTGGTGAGTGGAACACAGTGCCGGCCCCAATCCAATCGCGCGGAACCTGAGACTGCGGTACATAGGGAAGCAGATTAACCGGGCCTGACCTGGGGCACAAGCCCCTTCCGCTCCACTCAAGCCCCGGGCTGTCTTGCCAGCAGAGTCGCCTGACACCCGCAAGGGCCCACACAGGATTCCACAAGGGATCCTAAGACCTCTAGTGAGTGGAACACAACTTCTGCCAGGAGTCCGGTTCGAACACCAGATATCTGGGTACCTTCCCTGCAAGAAGAGGGCTTTCCTGCAGAGAATACACTACCCACTGAAACTAAGGAGAGTGCTACCCTCCCAGGTCTACTTATAGACGCTAACAGAGTCACCTGAAGAACAAGCTCTTAATAGAGACAACTATAACAGCTAGCTTCAGAGATTACCACATGGCGAAAGGCAAACGTAAGAATCCTACTAACAGAAATCAAGACCACTCACCATCATCAGAACGCAGCACTCCCACCCCACCTAGTCCTGGGCACACCAACACAACCGGAAATCTAGACCCAGATTTAAAAACATTTCTCATGATGATGATAGAGGACATCAAGAAGGATTTTCATAAGTCACTTAAAGAATTACAGGAGAGTACTGCTAAAGAGTTACAGACCCTTAAAGAAAAGCAGGAAAACACAGCCAAACAGGTAGAAGTCCTTAAAGAAAAACAGGAAAACACATCCAAACAGGTAATGGAAATGAACAAAACCATACTAGAACTAAAAAGGGAAGTAGACACAGTAAAGAAAACCCAAAGCGAGGCAACGCTGGAGATAGAAACCCTAGGAAAGAGATCTGGAACCGTAGATGCGAGTATCAGCAACAGAAAACAAGAAATGGAAGAGAGAATCTCAGGTGCAGAAGATTCCATAGAGAACATCGACAAAACAGTCAAAGAAAATACAAAATGCAAAAGGATCCTAACTCAAAACATCCAGGAAATCCAGGACACAATGAGAAGACCAAACCTACGGATAATAGGAATTGATGAGAATGAAAATTTTCAACTTAAAGGGCCAGCTAATATCTTCAACAAAATAATAGAAGAAAACTTCCCAAACATAAAGAAAGAGATGCCCATTATCATACAAGAAGCCTACAGAACTCCAAATAGACTGGACCAGAAAAGAAATTCCTCCCGATACATAATAATCAGAACAACAAATGCACTAAATAAAGATAGAATATTAAAAGCAGTAAGGGAGAAAGGTCAAGTAACATATAAAGGAAGGCCTATCAGAATTACACCAGACTTTTCACCAGAGACTATGAAAGCCAGAAGAGCCTGGACAGATGTTATACAGACACAAAGAGTACACAAATGCCAGCCCAGGCTAATATACCAAGTCAAACACTCAATTACCATAGATGGAGAAACCAAAGTATTCCACGACAAACCCAAATTCACACAATATCTTTCCACGAATCCAGCCCTTCAAAGGATAAGAGAAAAGAAGCAATACAAGGACGGAAATCACGCCATAGAACAAGCAAGAAAGTAATCCCTCTACAAACCAAAAAGAAGACAGCCACAAGAACAGAATGCCAACTCTAACAACAAAAATAAAAGGAAGCAACAATTACTTTTCCTTAATATCTCTTAATATCAATGGACTCAATTCCCCAATAAAAAGACATAGACTAACAGACTGGCTCCACAAACAGGACCCAACATTCTGCTGCTTACAGGAAACCCATCTCAGGGAAAAAGACAGACACTACCTCAGAGTGAAAGGCTGGAAAACAATTTTCCAAGCAAATGGTCTGAAGAAACAAGCTGGAGTAGCCATTCTAATATCAGATAAAATCGACTTCCAACCCAAAGTTATCAAAAAAGACAAGGAGGGACAGTTCATACTCATCAAAGGTAAAATCCTCCAAGAGGAACTCTCAATTCTGAATATCTACACTCCAAATGCAAGGGCAGCCACATTCATTAAAGACACTTTAGTAAAGCTCAAAGCACACATTGCACCTCACACAATAATAGTGGGAGACTTCAACACACCACTGTCATCAATGGACAGATCGTGGAAACAGAAACTAAACAGGGACACAGTGAAACTAATAGAATTTATGAAACAAATGGACCTGACAGATATCTACAGAACATTTTATCCTAAAACAAAAGGATATACCTTCTTCTCAGCACCTCACTGGACCTTCTCCAAAATTGACCATATAATTGGTCACAACACAGGCCTCAACAGATACAAAAATATTGAAATTGTCCCATGTATCCTATCACCATGGCCTAAGGCTGATCTTCAATAACAACATAAATAATGGAAAGCCAACATTCACGTGGAAACTGAACAAAACTCTTCTCAATGATACCTTGGTCAAGGAAGGAATAAAGAAAGAAATTAAAGATTTTTAGAGTTTAATGAAAATGAAGCCACAACGTACCCAAACCTATGGGACACAATGAAAGCATTTCTAAGAGGGAAACTCATAGCTCTGAGTGCCTCCAAGAAGAAACGAGAGAGAGCACATACTAGCAGCTTGACAACACATCTAAAAGCTCTAGAAAAAAAGGAAGCAAATTCACCCAAGAGGAGTAGACGGCAGGAAATAATCAAACTCAGGGGTGAAATCAACCAAGTGGAAACAAGAAGAACTATTCAAAGAATTAACCAAATGAGGAGTTGGTTCTTTGAGAAAATCAACAAGATAGATAAACCCTTAGCTAGACTCACTAAAGGGCACAGGGACAAAATCCTAATTAACAAAATCAGAACTGAAAAGGGAGACATAACAACAGATCCTGAAGAAATCCAAAATACCATCAGATCCTTCTACAAAAGGCTATACTCAACAAAACTGGAAAACCTGGACGAAATGGACAAATTTCTGGACAGATACCAGGTACCAAAGTTGAGTCAGGATCAAGTTGACCATCTAAACAGTCCCATATCACCTAAAGAAATAGAAGCAGTTATTAGTAGTCTCCCAGCCAAAAAAAAAACCCAGGACCGGACCGGTTTAGTGCAGAGTTCTATCAGACCTTCAAAGAAGATCTAATTCCAGTTCTGCACAAACTATTTCACAAAATAGAAGTACAAGGTACTCTACCCAACTCATTTTATGAAGCCACTATTGCTCTGATACCTAAACCACAGAAAGACCCAACAGAGATAGAGAACTTCAGACCAATTTCCCTTATGAATATCGATGCAAAAATCCTCAATAAAATTCTTGCTAACCGAATCCAAGAACACATTAAAGCAATCATCCATCCTGACCAAGTAGGTTTTATTCCAGGGATGCAGGGATGGTTTAATATACGAAAATCCATCAATGTAATCCACTATATAAACAAACTCAAAGACAAAAACCACATGATCATCTCGTTAGATGCAGAAAAAGCATTTGACAAGATCCAAAACCCATTCATGATAAAAGTCTTGGAAAGATCAGGAATTCAAGGCCCATACCTAAACATAATAAAAGCAATATAGAGCAAACCAGTAGTCAACATCAAAGTAAATGGAGAGAAGCTGGAAGCAATCTCACTAAAATCAGGGACTAGTCAAGGCTGTCCACTTTCTCCCTACCTATTCAATATAGTACTTGAAAACCTAACCAGAGCAATTAGACAAGTAAAGGAAGTCAAGGGAATACAAATTGGAAAGGAAGAAGTCAAAATATCACTATTTGCAGATGATATGATCCTATATAAAAGTGACCCTAAAAATTCCACCAGAGAACTCCTAAACCTGATAAACAGCTTCAGTGAAGTAGCTGGATATAAAATAAACTCAAACAAGTCAATGGCCTTTCTCTATACGAAGAATAAACAGGCTGAGAAAGAAATTAGGGAAACAACACCCTTCTCAATAGTCACAAATAATATAAAATATCTCGGTGTGACTCTAACTAAGGAAGTGAAAGATCTGTATGATAAAAACTTCAAGTCTCTGAAGAAAGAAATTAAAGAAGATCTCAGAAGATGGAAAGATCTCCCATGCTCATGGATTGGCAGGATCAACATTGTAAAAATGGCTATCTTGCCAAAAGCAATCTACAGATTCAATGCAATCCCCATCAAAATTCCAACTCAATTCTTCAACGAATTAGAAGGAGCAATTTGCAAATTCATCTGGAATAACAAAAAACCTAGGATAGCAAAAACTCTTCTCAAGGATAAAAGAACCTCTGGTGGAATCACCATGCATGACCTAAAGCTTTACTACAGAGCAATTGTGATAAAAACTGCATGGTACTGTTATAGAGACAGACAAGTAGACCAATGGAATAGAATTGAAGACCCAGAAATGAACCCACACACCTATGGCCACTTGATCTTCGACAAGGGAGCTAAAACCATCCAGGGGAAGAAAGACAGCATTTTCAACAATTGGTGCTGGCACAACTGGTTGTTATCATGTAGAAGAATGCCAATCGATCCATACTTATCTCCTTGTACTAAGGTCAAATCTAAGTGGATCAAGGAACTTCACTTAAAACCAGAGACACTGAAACTTATAGAGGAGAAAGTGGGGAAAAGCATTGAAGATATGGTCACAGGGGAAAAATTCCTGAACAGTACAGCAATGGCTTGTGCTGTAAGATCGAGAATTGACAAATGGGACCTAATGAAACTCCAAAGTTTCTGCAAGGCAAAAGACACCGTCAATAAGAGAAAAAAGACCACCAACAGATTGGGAAAGGATCTTTACCTATCCTAAATCAGATAGGGGACTAATATCCAACATATATAAAGAACTCAAGAAGGTGGACTTCAGAAAATCGAATAACCCCATTAAAAATGGGGCTCAGAACTGAACAAAGAATTCTCACCTGAGGAATACCGAATGGCAGAGAAGCACCTGAAAAAATGTTCAACATCCTTAATCATCAGGGAAATGCAAATCAAAACAACCCTGAGATTCCACCTCACACCAGTCAGAATGGCTAAGATCAAAAATTCAGGTGACAGCAGATGCTGGCGTGGATGTGGAGAAAGAGGAACACTCCTCCATTGTTGCTGGGATTGCAGGCTTGTACAACCACTCTGGAAATCAGTCTGGCGGTTCCTCAGAAAATTGGACATAGTACTACCGGAGGATCCAGCAATACCTCTCCTGGGCATATATCCAGAAGATGCCCCAACTGGTAAGAAGGACACATGCTCCACTATGTTCATAGCAGCCTTATTTATAATAGCCAGAAGCTGGAAAGAACCCAGATGCCCCTCAACAGAGGAATGGATACAGAAAATGTGGTACATCTACACAATGGAGTACTACTCAGCTATTAAAAAGAATGAATTTATGAAATTCCTAGCCAAATGGATGGACCTGGAGGGCATCATCCTGACTGAGGTAACACATTCACAAAGGAACTCACACAATATGTACTCACTGATAAGTGGATATTAGCCCCAAACTTGGATTCCCAAGATATAAGATACAATTTGCTAAACATATGAAACTCAAGAAGAATGAAGACTGAAGTGTGGACACTATGCCCCTCCTTAGAATTGGGAACAAATCACCCATGGAAGGAGTTACAGAGACAAATTTGGAGCTGAGATGAAAGGATGGACCATATAGAGACTGCCATATCCAGGGATCCACCCCATAATCAGCATTCAAACGCTGACACCATTGCATACACTAGCAAGATTTTATCGAAAGGACCCAGATGTAGCTGTCTCTTGTGAGACTATGCTGGGGCCTAGCAAACACAGAAGTGGATGCTCACAGTCAGCTAATGGATGGATCACAGGGCTCCCAATGGAGGAGGTAGAGAAAGAACCCAAGGAGCTAAAGGGATCTGCAACCCTATAGGTGGAACAACATTATGAACTAACCAGTACCCCGGAGCTCTTGACTCTAGCTGCATATGTATCAAAAGATGGCCTAGTCGGCCATCACTGGAAAGAGAGGGCCATTGGACACGCAAACTTTATATGCCCCAGTACAGGGGAACGCCAGGGCCAAAAAGGGGGAGTGGGTGGGTAGGGGAGTGGGGGTGGGTGGGTATGGGGGACTTTTGGTATAGCATTGGAAATGTAAATGAGCTAAATACCTAATAAAAAATGGAAAAAAAACATTATATTCTACTTCAAAATATCTGCTCTACCCTTGCCCTCTCAGTTCTCCAAGTTTAAAACGTTATGGACACTTTTAAAGATGGTTTAATATTATATGTGTCCAATATACAGAAAAGATGGAAAGAATAAAAATCCATTTGACATCAAAGTATAGATAAGAAAATACAAGGATAGACATCACTGATTAAGATTATTTGTAAGCATCAATATAAAAAGCCAATTTTATGAGGTCCCATTTGTCGATTATTGATCTTACAGCACAAGCCATTGCTGTTCTATTTTGGAATTTTTCTCCTGTGCCCATATCTTCTAGGCTTTTTCCCCACTTTCTCTTCTATAAGTTTCAGTGTCTTTGGTTTTACTAGGAGTTCCTTGATCCACTTAGTTTTGACCTTAGTACAAGGAGATAACAATGGATCGATTCACATTCTTCTACATGATAACCACCAGTTGTGCCAGCACTGTTTGTTGAAAATGCTGTCTTTTTTCCACTGGATGGTTTTAGCTCCCTTGTCAAAGATCAAGTAAGCAGAGGTGTGTGGGTTCATTTCTGGGACTTCGGTTCTATTCCATTGGTCTACCTGTCTGTCGCTATACCAGTACCATGCAGTTTTTATCACAATTGCTCTGGAGTAAAGCTTCTGGTGTAGTAAAGCTTTTGGTAAGGCATGGTGATTCCCCCAGAGGTTCTTTTACCCTTGAGAAGAATTTTTGCTATCCTAGGTTTTTTGTTATTCCAGATGAATTTTCAAATTTCCCTTTCTAATTCGTTGAAGAGTTGAGTTGGAATTTTGACGGGGATTGCATTGAATCTGTAGATTGCTTTTGGCAAGATAGCCATTTTTACAATGTTGATCCTGCCAATCCATGAGCATGGGAGATCTTTCCATCTTCTGAGATCTTCTTTGATTTTTTTCTTCAGAGACCTGAAGTTCGTATCATACAGATCTTTCCCTTCCTTAGTTAGAGTCACACCAAGGTAGTCTATATTATTTGTGACTATTATATGTTTTTTCCCTAATTTATTTCTGTCTGTTTGTCCTTTGTGTAGTGAAAGGCCATTGACTTGTTAGAGCTAATTTTATATCCATCTACTTCACTGTAGCTGTTTATCAGGTTTAGAAGTTCTCTGGTGGAATTTTTAGGGTCACTTATATATACTATCATATCATCTGCAAACAGTGATATTTTGACTTCCTCTTTTCCAATTTGTATCCCCTTAATCTCCTTTTGTTGTAGAATTGCTCTGGTTAGGACTTCAAGTACTATATTGAATAGGTAGGGAGAAAGTGGGCATCCTTGTGTAGTCCCTGATTTTAGTGGGATTGCTTCCAGCTTCTCACAATTTACTTTGATGTTGGCTACTGGTTTGTTGTAGATTGCTTTTATTATGTTTAGGTATGGGCCTTGAATTCCTGATCTTTCCAAGACTTTCATCAGGAATGGGTGTTGGATTTTGTCAAATGCTTTTTCAGCATCTAACAAGATGATTATGTGGTTTTGTCTTTGAGTTTGTTTATATAGTTGATTATGTGGATGGATTTCCATATATTAAACAATCCCTGCATCCCTGGAATGAAGCCTACTTGGTCAGGATGGATGATTGTTTTGATATATTCTTGGATTCAGGTAGCGAGAATTTTATTGATTAATTTTGCATCGATATTCATAAGGGAAATTGATCTGAAGTTCTCTATCTTTGTTGGGTCTTTATGTGGTTGTCTCTACCTGCATATGTGGCAGAAGATGGCCTAGTTGGCCATTATTGGGAAGAGAGGCCCCTTGGTCTTGCAAACTTTATATGCCCCAGAACAGGGGAACACCAGGGCCAAGAAATGGGAGTGGGTAGGTATGAGAGGTGGGGGCAAGGGGAGGGTATGGGGGACTTTCAGGATAGCATTTGAAATGTAATTGAAGAAAATACCTAATAAAAATTCGAAAAAAAGATACCATATATTTTTGTGTTTTATATATATCCAAACATTATCAAATTGAATCAATCATTGTTTATACATACCTTTGGAAGAGTGGAATTTAATCCATAAATTAAAAAATCCTAAAATTCATAAAAAATACACAAATGCAATTTATCTCTTGAATGGGCTAGAAGAAAAGTAGAATTTTAAAAGACAGAAATAAAGTATGTTTTGCCAATTCTATATTTTTGATGGAAACCATGTATTATCAAATAGTGGTCAGATGTTCCCTTAACAAACCAATGCAATCTACCAAATATTTCATAGCAAAAATCACTGCTACTCATACTGAATTATGAGCATTCCCTTTAAAATTATTTTTAAGAGCAAGCCTGCTTTTATTTTATGTTTTCCATATAATCGCATTTAAAGCTAATTGAATAAAAAAATAAAAATCAGCATTTAAAATTGAAAATATATTTTATCAAAAATCTTCTTAAGTTCCATTCTTTGCTTTTTAATTAATTGACTCCTCATTTATTATTACTATTATTATTATTGTTATTATTACTATCATTATTATTATTATTGTGTATCGTGTGTATTTTTGTGACCATGTGTGTTATGGTGCATTCATGCATTCACAGGACAACAGTCAGATTTCTAATTCTCCATGTTTATGTGGGTTTCAGTAATGTAACTAATATTGTGAGGCATACAAGTAAAGAACCTATACCCATTAATCCATTTTTCTGACATCTGTCAATTTTGTTTGATGATTTTTGAGACAAGGTCTCAATAGCCCATGTTGGACTTGAAATGAAAATTCTCCTCAGTTTCCTAAGTGCTAGGATTACAAGTAAGCACTACCATTGATATTTTTTACTAAGATATATTGTGATAGGTTAAACATGCTTCTCATAATAGCATACCCATAACCGGCTATCACTGGAAAGAGAGGCCCATTGGACTTGCAAACTTTATATGCCTCAGTACAGGGGAATGCCAGGGCCAAAAAGTGGGAATGGGTGGGTAGGGGAGTGGGGAGGAGGGTATGGGGGACTTTTGGGATAGCACTGGAAATGTAAATGAGGAAAATACCTAATAAAAATATTTTTTAAAAAGATACTTGAAAAATATTAAGATACACAAAAAGAATAAAATATATATATATTATTAAATGAAACATGCATATTAGCACATGCAAAGTAGATATGAAAACTGTTATTTCTCCTTAAATTCATTTAAGTTTCAATAAAAATCCAACCATAAGATTAAGAGAAACTGACAAATATAGTGTAAAATTTATAGATAACATATATTAGTTTTAAATTGTAGTCCTAAATATTTAAGGAGAAACAAAAGCATGTTTATGCTGACAGAATATTCATAGCATGCTTGATCAGAACAGTCAAATATTGAAAATTATGCACATTCATAAAATAATGAATGTGTTTAAAAATTGTATTTGTATAAAAGGATATTATTTGGCCATAAAAAGGAAAACACTAAAGATTCATTAAAACCTATGAAAGAATCTGAAAAGTATTATGATGTGTGAAAGAATTTCTCTTAGAAGAGAACCAACTCTATAATTTTGGTAACTTAAATTCTAGAAAAGTTAACACTGATAAAAATTTTAAATGGTACAGATAGCTTCTTAGAGTAACAGTACACTATGGGAATTGTATGTGATAAAGTTCCAGGGACATTGTGGCATTCTTTATCCTGATAAACTATAATATATAGGTATATTCAATGATCAAAATATCTGATAGAGGGCTAATATCCAATATATACAAGAACTCAAGAAGTTAGACACCATAGAACAAAATAACCCTATTAAAAATGGGGTACATAACACCAGAGATTACCAGATAGCAAAAGGAAAATGCAAGAATCTTGCCAACAGAAATAAAGGCTACTTGGCATAATCAGGACCCAGTACTCACACCACAGCTAGTCCTGGATACCCCAATACACCTGAAAAGCAATATTTGGATTTAAAATCATATCTCATGATGCTGGTAGATTTTAAGAAAGACATAAAAAACTCCCTTAAAGAAATACAGGAGAACACAGCTAAACAGGTAGAAGCCCTTAATGAGGAAACACAAAATTCCCTTAAAGAATTACAGGAGAACACAGGCAAATGGGTAGAAACCCTTAAAGAGGAAACTCAAAAATCCCTTTAAAAATTACAGGAAAACACAATCCAACAGGTGAAAGAATAGAACAAAACCATACAGAATCTAAAAATGGAAGTAGAAACAATAAAGACATCACAAAGGGAGACCACTGGAGAAAGAAAACCTAGGAAAGAAATTAGGAGCCATAAATGCAAGCAACACCAACAGAATACAAGAGAGAAAAGAAAGAATATCAGGTGCAGACGATTCCATAGAAAATATTGACACAACTAAGAAAATGCAAAATGCAAAAAGATCCAAATCCAAAACATCCAAGAAATCCAGGACACAATGAGAGGGCCAAATCAAAGGAAAATAGGTATAGATAAGAAGGAAGATTTCCAAATTAAGGGCCAGTAAATATCTTCAACAAAATTATAGATGAAAACTTCCCTAATGTAAAGAAAGAGATGCCCATGAACATACAAGAAGCCTACAGAACTCAAAATAGTTTGGAAAAGAAAAGAAATTTCTCCAGTCACATAATAACCAAAACACCAAATGCACAAAACAAAGAAAGAATACTAAAAGCAGTAAGGGAAAAAGGTCAAGTAACTTATAAGGCAACCTTATCAGTATTACACCAGACTTCCCACCAGAGACTCTGAAAGCTAGAAGATCCTGGACAGATCTCACACAGACCCTAAGAGAACATAAATGCCATTCCAGGCAACAATACCCAGAAAAAACTCTCAATTATTATAGATGGAGAAACCAAGATATTCTATGACAAAACCAAATTTACACAATATCTTTCCACAAACCCAGCCCTACAATGGATAATAGATGGAAAACACCAACACAATGAGGGAAACTATACCCTAGAAAAAGCAAGAAAGTAGTCTTTCAACAAACCTAAAAGAAGATAGCCACATAAACATAATTACACCTCTAACAACAAAAAAAACAGGAAGTAACATTAACTTTCCCTTAATACCTCTTAACATCAATGGACTCAACTCCCCAATAAAAAGACATAGAGTAATATAGACATAGACTCAACAGGACCCAACATTTTGCTGCATGCAGAAAACACACCTTAGTGACAAAGACAGGCACTACTTCAGATTAAAAAGCTGGAAAACAATTTTCCAAGCAAATGGTCCCAAGAAACAATCTGGAATAGCCATTCTAATACCAAGTAAAATTGACTTTCAATGAAAAGTTAACTGAAAAAATAAGGAAGGGCACTTCATACTGGTCACAGGAAAAATCTACCAAGATGAACTCTCCATTCTGAACATCTATGCTCAAAATGGCAGGGCACACACATTCATAAAATAAACTTTACTAAAGCTCAAGAGACACATCACACCCCACACAATAATAGTGGGAGACTTCAACACCCCACTCTCATCATGGAAACAGAAACTAAACAGAGACACAGTGAAACCAGCAGAAATTATGAACCAAATGGAACTAACTGACATTTTTAGAACATTCCATCCTAAAGCAAAAGAATATACTTTCCTGTCAGCACCTCATGGTACCTTCTCCAAAACTGACCATATAATTGGTCACAAAACAGGCCTCAACAGATACAAGAAAATTGAAATAATTGCATGCACCCTATCAGATTACCACGGACTAAGGCTGGTCTTAAATTACAACAAAAACAAAGGAAGAAACCTATACACGTGGAAGCTGAACAAGGCTCTACTCAGTGATAACTTGGTCAGGGAAAAAATAAAAAAGAGATAAAGACTTTTTAGAATTTAATGAAAATGAAGACACTTCATACCAAAACCTATGGGACACAATTAAAGAAAGCAGTGGTAAGAGGAAAAGTCATAGCTCTAAGTGCCTCCAAATAGAAACTGGAGAGAAATTACACTAGTAGCTTGACAGCACACCTGAAAGCTTTAGAATAAAAATAATCAAATACACCCAAAAGGAGTAGTCAGCAGGAAATAATCAAACTTAGGACTGAAATCAACCAAATAGAAACTAAAAGAGCTATACGAAGAATCAACAAAACCAGGAGCTGGTTCTTTGAGAAAATCAACAAAATAGATAAACCCTTAGCCAGAATAACCACAGGGTACAGAATGAGTATCCAAATTAATAAAATCAGAAATGGAAAGACATAACAACAGAAACTGTAGAAATCCAAAACACATGCTTTACTGTGTTCATAGCAGCTTTTTTTTAATAACAGACAGGAGCTGGAAAGAACCCAGATGTCCCACAACAAGGGACTGGATACAGAAAATGTGGTACATTTGCACACTGAAGTACTACTCAACTATTAAATGACATTTTGCCCCTTCTTAGAATTGGGAACAAAACACCCATGGAAGGAATTACAGAGAAAAAGTTTGGAGCTGAGACAAAAGGATGGACCATCTAGAGACTGCCATACCCGGGGATCCATCCCGTAGTCAGCCTCCAAATGCCGACACCATTGCATACACTAGCAAATTTTTGCTGAAAGGACCCAGATATAGCTGTCTCTTGTGAGGCTATGCCGGGGCCTAGCAAACACAGAAGTGGATGCTCAGTCAGCTATTGGATGGATCACAGGGCCCCCAATGGAGGAGCTAAAGAAAGTACCCAAGGAGCTGAAGGGATCCGCAGCCCTATAGGTGGAACAACAATATAAACTAACCAGTTTCCCCCGGAGCTCGTGTCTCTAGCTGCATATATATCAGAAGATGGCCTAGTTGGCAATCAGTGGAAAGAGAGGCCCATTGGTCTTGCAAACTTTATATGCCTCAGTACAGGGGAATGCCAGGGCCAAGAAGTGGGAGTGGGTGAGTAGGGGAGTGGCGGGGGAGGGTATGGGGGACTTTTGGGATAGCATTGGAAATGTAAATGAAGAAAATACCTAATAATAGTAATAATAAACAATGAATTTATTAAATTCTTATGCAAATGGATGGAAGTAAAAAATATCATCCTGAATGAGGTAATCCAATCCCAAAAAACACACATGATATGCACTTAGTGATATGTGGATAATAGCTCAGAAGCTTGGAATACCCAACATACAATTCAGAAACTACATGAAATCCAAGAAGGAAGACCAAAGTGTGGATACTTTGACCCTTCTTAGAAGGGGGAACAAAGTACCCATGGAAGGTGTTACAGAGACAAAATGTGGAGCAGAGACTGAAGGAATGACCATCCAGAGACTGCCCCACCTGGGGATCCATCCCATATACAATCACTAAACTCAGACAGTTTTGTGGACACCAACAAGAGCTTGCTTACAGGAGCCTGATATAGCTGTCTCCAGAGAGATTCCACCAGTGCCTGAGAAATACAGAGGTGGAACCTCGAAGCCTTCCATTGGACTGAGCACAGGGTCCCCAATGAAGGAGCTTGAGAAAGGATCCAAGGAGTTGAAGGGTTTAGCAGCCCCATAAGAGGAACAACAATATGAACTAACAGAGCTCCCAGGAACTGAATAACCAACCAAAGAGTATAAATGGCAGGACTCATGGCTCCAGCTGCATATGTAATAAAGGATGGCCTAGTAGGTCTTCAGTGGGAGGAGATGCCCTTTCATCCTGTGAAGGCTGTATTCTCCAGTGTAGGGGAATGCCAGGGCCTGGAAGAGGTTGTGGGTAGGTTGGTGGGGGGGGAGGGAGAGGGGGGTGGATAGGGGAAACCAGGAAAGGGGACATAAATTAATATCTAATATAAAAAATTGCAAAAGAAAACACTGTAGTTACATATAAGGGATAACCTATCAGAAAAACAGCTAGAAAGCTTGAAAGACAAAAGTAATTGGAACAAGTTCTAAAAAAAAAAAAATGACTACCAACCTATACTACTCTACACAGAACAGTATTCTATATTTTTTCTATCTACTATTATGGAAGAAAACTATTTCTTGATATAAGTAAATTAAAAGATTTTTATATCCACCAACCACTGCTAAAAAGAAAACTGGGAGCAATATCTAGACTGAAGAGGGGAAAAGCACAGTCAAAGAGACTGCAGAAAGAATACAAATGAAAGCATTGTTTCTGAAAAACAAATTATAATTAAGAATATATGCATCTTCTCTCCATAAACCGTACCCCTCACACCCCATACCCCCTCTCCAACTTCTCTTTGTCTCTATGAGGGTGCTATTCCATCCATTCATCCATTCCTGCCTCACCCTTCTAGCATCCCCCTACTCTGGGGCATCAAGCCTCCCTCTCCTCCTATTGATGTCAGATAAGGCCAGCCTCTGCAACATATGTATCTGGAGTCCTGCTCCCTCCACATATACTCTTTGGTTGGTGGTTTAGTTTCTGGGAGCTCTGGGTGGTCTAGTTAGTTGATATTGTTCTTCTTATGGGGTTGCAATCCCCTTCAGCTCCTTCAGTCCTCCCTCTAGCTCTTCCTTTGGGAAGCCCAGGCTCAGTTGAGCTGTTGGTTGTAAGTATCTGCATCTGTATTGGTCAGGAACTGGTAGAACCTCTCAGAGAACAGCCATAACATGCTCCAGTCAGCAAGCACTTCTTGACAACAGCAATAATATGAGGGATTGGCATCTACAGATGGAATGGATCCCTAGGTGGGGCAGTCTCTGGATGGCCTTTGCTTCAGTCTCTGTTCCATTTTTTGTCTCTGTTTTTCCTTTGGACAGGAACATTTCTGGGATAAAAATTTTGAGATGGGTGGGTGGCCCCGTCCCTCAATGGGGCTGTGCTTCTCTACTGGAGGTGGTCTCTATAGAATTGTATCTCCCCTTTGTTTGGGTATTTTGGCATCTCCAGACAAATGTGATATGTGTGGAAAGGTGAAAACTTTGTGGATTTTAACTGGAGATGGAAGAAGGTAGTAAATACAGATAGAACAGAAAAAAGTAGGGGTAAATGTCACCAGGAATAAAAAAATCTATAAAGACTTTTTTTATATTTACCTAAAATTACATTTAGTATATATAAGTACATATGTAGAAATACACACATTGTATATACATGTGCACTTATATGTAATAAACCATATATGTGTGTGTGTGTGTGTGTGTGTGTGTGTGTGTGTGTGTGTGTGTGTGTAGTTTAAATGTTTGGAGTGATAATACATCGCTCAAAAGAGTCACATTCCATGCAATGAAAATGCCAATACCAGGCATGGGAAACTTCCTTTCAAAATGTTTGTCAAGGGAGTCCATGACACTCATAAAACAATACAAGATACTGTCCTTGATGGCTTCCTTGCATTTTAGGTAGGTCCCATTAGCTGATATCACCTACTTCAGGCACAGGTCTAGGAAAACTTGACCTGGGTCTAACCTAGAAGCTTCCTCCATGAAGACAAACATTCAAAATACTGAACTATGCTTTAAAGGCTTTCAAGAGAGGAAGACACTCATTAATTCTATTGAGTTGTTACACCTCTCAAGAATGATCAGTATAGCAAGGTGCTTCTAAAGTTGCAATATTGACATTAATATCATGACAGTAACCAAGAGAAGTCTGATTGGACTTAAGACACACTCAACAGAAGGGAAATTATGTCTGGGACTGTTAGCCTAGACAATCATTGGTAGCTATTAAGGTCATGGATCTTATAGAATAATATATGAATAAACTTTACTGAACCATCATAATTCCTAACTACATTTTACATACTTACCCTCATATCCACAAATACACATAGCTATTTCCCACATCTAGAAATTGCCTGTTTATAGCATACAAAAACCATTACAGAAAGCAACAAATAATCCTTTGAGAGAACAGTTGTTAGCATTGTGCCTGCACTTAAGGCTTAGGAGACACTGTGGAACAGGGTTATAGAAAAATTGAGAGTGCCATAGTACCAGGAAGTCTACTCCAATACTGTGTTTTCTAGATATGGCAAGAATGCTACAACAATGAAATCTCAACAATATGCTGCATAATTAAGACTTAAACAATGGCAAATATCAGTTGACATGCCAACATGGATGGTGGACATCTTACTGTGCTGTAATCCCTCAGGTCCATGACGAATCTAGCCTCAGATTCTTGGCCACTTTAGCGGTATTTGGGCATGGACTTCATCTTGAAAAGTAGGCCTTAAGTCAAATCAGATGTTGATTTGTTACTCCTGCAAGCCTTGTGCCTCTACTGATTCAGCCTATCTCACAGGGTGGTAACCACTGTAGATCACAGGATTTGTAGGTGATTTGTGTTTACTTTTCTCCTGTGGTAGCATGCAGAGTGCATTCAAGTACCATGAATTTTAGTCAATAAGGGTCAAAGCTCTTGGTAGGCATCAGCCTGGCTTCACTGTCCTCAGTGAAGATATTGTCTTTAGTTTGTAGAAAATAAAAGCATGGGATGTTTAGGGGTTTCTATAGAGCTCCTTTGGCCAACAACTTGTGTTATAAGGATTATCTAGGTAATTCTCACTGGATAATATTTCTCTAAGACTGGTGGAATTTAGGAGAGGGCTACAAAACGTTTTGGCATCGCATGCTATTTTTCCCTGAGACCTGTGCACATGAGTTCCTTGTGTTGGGTGTTGTGTCACATGTTGACACAGCAGACCAGGATGGTACACAGGATATGCCATCTAAACAACCACCAAACCCAAACACTATTGCATATGCCAGCAAGATTTTGCTGACAGGACCCTGATATAGGTGTCTCTTGTGAGACTATGCCGGAGCCTGGCAAATACAGATGTGGATGCTCACATTCATATATTGGATGGAACACAGGCCCCCTAATGAATGAGCTAGAGAAAGTACCCAAGGAGATAAAGGGGTCTACAACCCTATAGGAGGAACAACAATATGAACTAACCAGTACTGCCCAGAGCTGTGTCTCTAGTTGCATATGTAGCAGAGGATGGCCTAGTCGGCCATCAATGGGAGGAGAGACCCTTGGTCTTGCAAAGATCATATGCCCCAGTACAGGGGAATGCCAGGGCCAGGAAGCAGGAGTGGATGGGTTGGGGAGCAGGGCGGCAGGAGGGGCTTTGCGGATAGCATTTGAAATGTAAATGAAGAAACTATCTAATAAAAAATGAATTTGGCAGTCAAAAGAGTAAAAAAAATTAGTACATCCTTAAATATGCAGGTTATTATTATTTCATAATTTTACTAATTGTAAACCATAACTATTTTTCACAGAATGTATTATCAATAAATGCTTGGGTGGTTGAAAATGGGACATTAAAATCTTAATGAATAAACAAAACAAAAACAAAAGCAAAACAAAACAAAGCAAAACAAACAAACAAAAAACCCTCTGAATTACCAAAAGTGTAGGCAGGGCTCACCAGGCTGGACCACATTATAGGATGAGTGATCTTTTCTGGGCCTGAAGGAAGGATTCAGCATAAGAAGCTTTAGGTAATTTGTCCTGTGGTGGACTATGACAGGAAGTATGGGTAGGATATCTCTATTGCCACTTGGACAGGCTAGCATCCCTGGGAGTGAGGACTTTGGGGTGTGGTGAGTTTGAGGGGAAGAAAGGCTAGAAGTAGTTCAAGAACTTTGTCAAGCAGCTTTTGGAGAAAGTAACTGAGAGGTTTTGTGCCAGAGAACACAGGTAGGTGAACTACATGTACTACCTAAGGCTGTTGGGGGTGGGGGGATCTCTTTGTTAGGGTTCTGAGTAAGGTGCTACAAAGTCTAAAAGCAAGAGATGGTTGACATAATTAAAAATGGATGAGGACAAGTGAATCAGATCTAGAATTTCTTGCTTGCAATTCTCCTACAAGTCTGAATTTAGGCTTTATGTAGTCTTGGGTGGGTATAATGAATGGTATGATCTGGTAGTCAAGGAAGCCAGAAAAGAAGTCTGACACTGGAGGCCTCTTATATAGTGTTTGTGTATGTTGCCATGTGGTCCTAGACTTAGAGCCCAGTGATGAGGTTGTTGAAAGTGAGGAGATGAACATGGGGAAACATACTCTTGAATGTCCTACCTACAGTTCTAGTTGTAATTCTGGGGTCAGACTTTAAGCAGGCCCTGATAGGCACAGTGTGTAGGGTAACTGCTGAGAAAGCTGAGGAAAGAAGATGGATTCTGGAGGTCTCTGTTAGGGTAGATGTCCAATTCTTGGTTCTTGTCTCAGTGAGCAGAGAGAGTGAAAATAAAGGCGATGCATAGGAATTAACCCTAAGGCTATGTATAGGTCTTCCTATTGAAACTGTGAATATTCTCACATTTTCTCATTTTCTATAGTGCAGAGTAAGGCAAAAATGTTTTAAGTGATTTTCCTGAGTCATGGACACTGGATGTTAAGTAAAGTTTACATTTGGGAAATGTTGACAGTTGTACCATCAATCCTTTATATGGCATTCTGTGCCTCCGAATAGCCTATGAGCATCATTAGTGGAAGGTGTTTAAGCTAAATTTTGACCTTTTTATAACTGTATTTTGATGTTGTCTTTAAAATTTTTTTTAGCTTAGAAGAAGGGGAGGAAGGAGCCAGAAGAATCAAGGGTTTCACAAGAGCACAGTCCACAGAATCAACTAAGCAAGGCTTATAGGAGCTCACAGAGACTGAAGGGACACTCAACAAAACTCTATGGTTATGAACATATATGTTACAGTTTTGTAACTTGGTGTTCTTGTAGCCTTTTTGTTAAATGTATATAATTATTCCTTTATTTACATCCCAAATGTCGTGCATCCCGATCCTCCCTCACAACTCTTCAACTCTTCCATAAGAGTTCCCTACCTCTGTCCGATGTTTGCCTGTGGGTGTCTAAATTTGTTTCAGTCTGCTGCTGGATAGAGCCTCTCAGACTCCAATTATGCTAGATTCCTGTCTGCAAGCATAACAGAATATTAATAATAATGTCAGGGATTAGTGCTTACCAATGGGTTTCAAGTTGGACCAGTTATTGGTTGGACAGTCCTTTAGTCTCTCCTCCATCTTTGTCCCTGAATTTCTTGTCTATAGGACAAATTTCAAGTCAAAAATTCTGTGAATGGGTTGGTGTCCTTATCCCTCCACTGGGGGTCCTGCCTGGCTATAGGAGGTGGCCTCTTCATGTACCATGGCCCCTTTGTTAGGCATCTTGGCTAATGTTACCCACATTGATTCCTGGGATCCTCTTCCATGTCAGGTCTCAGGGACCTCCTAAGCATTCCCCTACTCACACCCATGCCTGCCAGCTGCAGATTTCTATACATTCTCCTGGCTCTCTGAGTTTCTCTCCTGTCTCTTGGAACACTTGATCCTGGTGCCCCTTCCTTTCCCCCTCCCGACTGCCACCTACTTCCCTCTTCTCTCTACCTCCTATGACTATTTTACTCCCCCTTGTAAGTGTGATTCAAACATCCTTGCTTGAGACTTCCTTCTTGTTTGACTTCTTAGGGTCTTCGGGGTGCATCATGGGTAGTCTATACTTTACAGCTAATATCGACTTATCAATGAGTGCATACCATGCATGTCATTTTGCATCTAGGTTACCTCACTCAGGATCATGTTTTCTAATTCCATTCATTTTTCTGCAAAATTCATGATATCCTTGTTCTTAATAGCTGAATAGTATTCCATTGTGTAGATGTACAACATTTTCTTTATCCACTCTTTAGTCAAGAGATATCTGTGTTGTTTTCAGTTTCTGGCTATTATTCCACATTTTCACCAATATATGCTGTTGCTTATATTTTTATCTTAACCGTTCTGATTGTTATGAGGTGGAATCTCAAGGTCATTTTGATTTGCATTTCCCAGATGGCTAAGAATGTTGAGAATTTCATTAAGTGCTTATTGGCCCTTTAAGATTTCTCTGTTGATGCAAACTGTATATGCCCCAGTACAGGGGAACACCAGGGCCAAAAAAATGGGAATGGGTGGGTAGAGAAGTGGGGGGGAGGGTATGGGGGACTTTTGGGATAGCTTTGGAAATGTAATTGAGGAAAATATGTAATAAAAAATATTTAAAAAAAAGATTCCTCTGTTGAGAAACTTGAAAAGAGGAAAACATTTGAGATGTAAATAAAGAAAATATCCAGTAGAAACGGGGAAAAAAGAGAATTCTCTGTTGAGATCTATAACCCATTTTTTAAAATTAGGTCATTGGGTTTGTTGGAGTCTAACTTCTTAACTTTTTTATATATTTTGGATAGTAGCTCTCTCTCAGATGTAGGGTTAGTGAAGATCTTTTCCCAATATGTAGGCTTTTGTTTTGTCCTCTTGACAGTGCTGTTTACCTTTCAGAAGCTTTTCAGTTTCATGAAGTCCCCAGACATCTAACAGTTGGAGTGAGAATTCTCTCTTACTCTTTTGCCTATTCCTGGGACGCTTTCCTTGCTATTGTGTTAGCTCATCTAGCCTTGATATGAGGGTATGTGCCTAGTCTTCTTTTATACTTATTATTTATTTAACCCTATTTTTAGACTCCAGATTTTATTCCCATCTACCCTCTGACTGCTCCATATCCTGTACCTCCTCCCAACCCCCTGTCTCCACGGGGATGTTCCCACTACCTTACAACCAGACCTCTGTACTACCTAAGGCCTACATTCTCTTGAGGGTCAGGCATAGGTTCTCTGACTGAACCCAGACCCACCAGTCCTCTGTTGTATATGTGTTGGGGCCTAGTCTTATTTTCTTATTCTTTCTGTTAACCCTCAGGGCTTTGGTACTTTTCCCCCAAGCGATACCAGATCAGGTTCCCTTCTCCCATGCCCCACCCCTTGTTCATGTTCACACCCAGATCCCTCCCTCCCGCCCCACTTGTGATTGCTTTCTTCTGCCTCCCAAGTGGAACTGAAGTGTCCTCACTTGGACACTTCAGCTTGTTGCCCTTGAAGTTCTGTGGACTGTATCTTGGGCATTCTGTATATTTTTTTGGCTAATACCCACTTATTAGTGAGTACATACCATGCATGTCATTTTGAGTCTGAGTTACTTCACTCTGGATGATATTTTCTAGTTCCATCCATTTGCCTGCAAAACTCAGAATGTCCTCATTCTTAATAGCTGTGTAGTATTCCATTGTGTAAATGAACCACATTTTCTGTGTCTATTCTTCTATCGTGCCACATCTGGGTTGTTTCCAGCTTCTGGCTATCACATACAAGGCTGCTATGAACATAGTGGAACAACATGTGCCTGTGGCATGGGTGGGGTACCTTTTGGGTATATTCCCAAGAGTGTTATAGCTGGGTCTTCAGGTAGGTAGATTTTTTTCCAATTTTCTGAGGAACCTCCAGATTGATTTCCAGAGTGTTTGTACAAGTTTGCAATCCCAGCAGCAATGGAGGGATTGTTCCTTTCTCCACATCTTCACCAGCATGTGTTGTCACCTGAGGTTTTGATCTTAGCCATTCTGATTGGTGTAAGATAGAGTCTCAGTGTTGTTTGATTTGCATTTCTTTGATCACTAAGGACTTTGAATATTCCTTTAGGTGCTTCTCAGCCATAAGAGAGTCCTTTGTTGTGAATTCTCAGTTTAGTTCTATACCCCATTTTTTGATTGGGTTGTTTGGATTTTTACTGGTTAGCATACTGAGTTCTTTATATATTTTGGATATTAGCCCTTTATTGGATGTGGGGTTAGTGAAGTATTTTCCCCCAATCTGTAGGTTGCCAATTTTTCTTATTGACTATATCCTTTGCCTTACAGAAGCTTTCCAGTTTCATGAAGTCCCACTTATCAATTGTTGATCTTAGAGCATGAGCCATTGGAGTTCTGTTTAGGAAATTTCCCCCTGTGCCAATGAGTTCAAGGCTCTTTCCCACTTTCTCTTCTATTAGATTCAGTGTATCTGGTTTTATGTTGAGGTCCTTGATCCACTTAGACTTGAGCTTTGTGCATGGTGACAAATATGGGTCAATTCTGTTTTTTGGTTTTTTTGTTTTGTTTTGTTTTGTTTTTTTGTTTTTTGGGGGGAGGTTTTATTTTTGTTTTTGTTTTGTTTTGTTTTTGCCTTTCTAGATGAATTTGAGATTTGTTCTTTCCATGTCTTTGAGGAATTGTGTTGGGATTTTGATGGGGTTTGCACTGAATCTGTAGATTGCCTTTGGTAGCATAGCCATTTTTACTATATTAATTCTGCCAATCCATGAGCATGGGGGAATCTCTCCATTTTCTGATATTTCTCTCATTTTCTTAAATTTCTTTCTTGAGAAATTTGAAGTTATTGTCATACAGGTATTTCACTTGTTTGATTAGAGCTACCTGAATATATTTTCTATTTTTTGTGGCTAATGTGAAGGAAATTGTTTTCCTAATTTCTTTCTTAGGCTGTTTATATTTGTATAAAGGAAGGCTACTCATTTATTTGAGCTAATTTTATATCTGGCCACTTTGCTGAAGCTGTTTATCAGCTGTATAAATTGCCAATTTGTATCCCCTTGATGTCTTTTCGTCGTCTTATTGTTCTAGCTAGCACTTTGAGTACTATAGTGAATAGATGTGGGGGGAGTGGGCATCCTTGTTTTGTCCCAATTTTAGTGAGATTGCTTTAAATATGTCTCAATTTATTTTCAACTTCAGACCAATCTTGCTTATGAATATTGATGCAAAAATACTCAATAAAATTCTTGCAAAAGAATCCAAGAACACATCAAAACCATCATTCACCATGATCAAGTAGGCTTCATCCTAGGGATACAAGGATGGTTCAGTATAAGAAATCTCATTAACATATTCCACCACATAAACAAAGTCAAAGAAAAAAATCACATGATCATCTCCATTGATGGAGAAAAAGCATTTGACAAAATTCAACACCTCTTCATGTTAAAAGTATTGGATAGCTCAGAAATTCAAGGCCCCTTACAAACATAATAAAAGCAATTTATGGGCCTCGTCTTATTGTAACTTGTTATGCCATTTTTGGTTGAAAGGCCTGGAAGGCCTCCTTTTGTTCTCAAGGAAAACAGAGGAGTTGATCTGGGGTAGCTGAAGGTAGGGACTGGAAGAAATGGGGGGAGGGAAAACTGTTGGGATGTAATGTATGAGAGAAGATAAACACATAGATAGATAGATAGATAGATAGATAGATAGATAGATAGATAGATAGATGTAGATAGATAGATAGATAGATAGATAGATAGATAGATAGATAGATAGGTAGGTAGATAGATAGATAGATAGATAGATAGATAGATAGATAGATAGATAGATAGACAGATAAAAACTTACCTCTGTCCTCCCTTCTTTAAGGACCATAAACTTTGCTCTAATTTATGAACAAATGTTATTAGTACCATAAAAGTTGTCTAATTGCAAATTACTAATATTTATTTCACCATCCTTAGACAGTTTTGTAAAGAATTAATTAGCTTGAATCTATATTTATGAATCATACTAAGTATTTGTTGTCCAACATTCCTATTAAAATAATTCTACACAATTACAGTGATAGACAGTGATAGAAAGTGATATATATATATGAATATATATATATATATATATATAATTACAGATAGAGATTTTGTACATGTGATTTCACCTACTATAATAATTGAAATATAAGACATGAATATTGTTAACCCAGAACTAGAATTCTTTATGATTTAGAGAAACAATAATGTCCTTTTTAGTAAACCATAATTGAAAACACAAAACATTCTTTTGTAGTCAACTTACATTTAATAGTTAATGAACATACAGACAATTCTGGGCCTGAGCTGAAGGCAATAATAATGTCATCCCAGCATGAGGCAAATTACTCTATTTTTAATCTATTTCACTAAATGGTTGGTTTAATAGGCTATGTTTCTTTTTAATATATTATTCTGTTGTGAAAAAACTGATCATTTGTAATAAAAAAAAGGTTACTGATATGATGTGTACTTAATGCTTTTGAAATAATTTATACATTAGGACTTATTTTTAAGTACTGGATTTGTTTAATTTTTTTTATATAAGAATAGGAACTTTCATATTTTTTCATTTTTTATTAGATATTTTCTTTATTTACATTTCAAATGTTAACCCCTTTCCTAGTTTCCCCCCAAAACTTCCCTATTCCCTTCCTCCTCCCCCTGCTCACCAACCCACCCACTCCCATTCCTGGTCCTGGCATTCCCTTATACTGGGGCATAGAGCCTTCACAGGAACAAGGGCCTCTCCACCCACTGATGACCGACTAAGCCATCCTCTGCTACATAGGAAGCTAGAGCCACAAGCTCCACCATGTGTTTTCTTTGATTGGTGGTTTAGTTCCAAGGAGCTCTGGGGATACTCCTTAGTTAATATTGATGTTCCTTCTATGGGGCTTCAGTATGCTTCAGCTCCTTGGGTACTTTCTCTGGCTCCTTCATTGGGGAACTTGTGCTCTGTCCAATGGATGACTATGAGCATCCACTTCTGTATTTCCCAGGCACTGGCAGAGCCTCACAGGGGACAGCTATATTACGCTCCTGTCAGCAGGCTTTTTTGCCATCTGCCTAGTCACTAGGTTTGGTGGTTGTTTATGGGATGGATGAACATTTTTTATTTTTCATATTTTTCATTTCATTTTTCATAATAAACTTTCATATTTTTAGATTCTCCTACTTCTTACTTTAATTCTTGATTTGCTGCATAATATTAAATAACTGAGGCCGGGCGGTGGTGGTGCACGCCTTTAATCCCAGCACTTGCGAGGCAGAGGCAGGCAGATTTCTGAGTTCGAGGCCAGCCTGGTCTACAAAGTGAGTTCCAGGACAGCCAGGATTACACAAAGAAACCCTGTCTTGAAAAAACAAAATCAAAAACAAAATATTAAATAACTGCCAGGCAATAATTTGTGACAATTACTTCCCCCAAATACTCTATTGATAAAATTATTATTATAGTCAGGTATTACATTATTTAAATTTTTATTTTTAAATTTTTAGGGGGGGGTATGGGGCACTTTTGGGATAGCATTGGAAATGTAAATGAGGAAAATACCTAATAATAAAATAAAATAAAATTTTCTTTAGAATGTATTCCTATTCTTGCTACTCAAACACTGAAACTTTAGAAAGTATAGTGGGGTAGAAAATAAAGAATGAAAGAATAAAATAACAATGCTTCAAAATTATAGTATTTTGTTGGCTTAATTAAAAAATATCTACAGCAATTTCCTTTAATACAAGTTCTTATAAAAATGTAATAGCTGGGTTAACAGCTGGGAAATACTGATGATTGCTTTTCTCTTCTGGAAGCGAGCATAATACCTTCTCAAACTGTGAACATTATTCAGTAAGAGTGAAGACTGAAGCCTGGCACCAGCTTGATTTCTCCATATTTCGTAGAATAAGTCAGTGGTGTGTTCAACACTAGAACATTATTGTTAAGTTGTAGAGGGAAACCGCATAGCATTAGCAAAGACATGTAATGTTCCAGGGGCACCGTTGGCCAATGACTTAACAAGATGTAGCTGTTTCCAATTTCTTGCTGTTATGGATAGAACAGCAATATACATGGATAAACAAGTATATCTGTACTGAATTGTAGAGGTCTTTGGGTTTAAGTCTAAAAGTCATGTAGAAGAATATGTGGTAAATCAGTTTTCAGCTTCTTTTTATTGGATATTTTCTTTATTTACATTTCAAATATTTTCCCCTGTCCAGGTCTCCTCTTCAGAAAACCCTAATCTCATCCCCCTCCCCCTGCCTCTATGAGGGTGCTCACCCACCCATCTATCTACCTACTCCCATCTTCCTGCCCTGGCATTCCTTCACACTGGGGAATCTAACAGCCTCAAGCCCAAGGGCAGCTCCTCCCACTTATGTCCAACAAGGCCATCCTTTGCCACATATGCGGCCAGAGCCATGGGTCCAGATTCTCTACACAGATTTGCATAGTGGCTGTACCAGTTTGCACTTCCTCTTCCTATAGGCAATAGATAAGTGCCCTCTTTCTGCAGTTCTCATCCTTGTCATATGTCGTCATTTGTTGTATTAATCTTGGGAATTCTGACTTGTGTGAGAGGAAATTTCATAGTAGTTTTAATTTGTGTTTCCTTGATTGTTAATGATGTTGAACATTTTCTTTCCTTTTTTTTTCCAATTAGGATTTAAAGAAAAAATGGTTATTTTAATTATTTACATACCAAATGTTACCCCTCTTCCCAATTTCCCCTCCACAAGTCCCCTATTCACTCCTTCCTCTTCCCTGCCTCTATGAGGGTGCTCCCCAAAACGCCCACCCACTCCTGCATCAAAGGCCTAATGTTCCCCTATTCTGGGTCATCCAAAGGGTTCCCCTCCCAGTGATGCCAGATAAGACAATCCTCTGCTACATATCCAGCTGGAGCCATGGGTACCCTCTGTGTACTGTTTAGTTGGGGGTTTAGTCCCTGGGGGGTTTGTGGGATCTATTCTTATTCTTCCCATGAGATTGCAAACCCCTTCAACTCCTACAGTCCTTGCCCTATCTTCCCCATTGGGGGCTGCATGCTCAGTCTAATATTTGGCTGCATACATTTGCATCTGTATTGGTCTGGCACTGGCAGAGCCTCTCAGGGGACAGCTATACAGGGCTCCTGTCAATAAGCACTTCTGGGCATCAGCAATAGGGTCAGGGTTTAGTGTCAACAGATGGGATGGATCCCTAAGTAGTGTACTCTCTGATGGCTTTTTCTTCAGTTTCTGCTCCACTTTTTTTTTTTTTTTACAGTTATCATAATATATTTATTTTAAGTGCCATCCATGCATATCAGTTCTGGCAGCGACAATCCTAATGACACTTGGAATATTTCTTTACAGCACTATACGGTTACAAAGAATGGGTGCCACTCACCATTGGCAGACTATGAAATCGTGCAATAGGAAAACTGTAGAAACATTAAAACACTTGACTGTCCAACAGCAGCACAAGAGCAGGTTGTTTCTGCACAAAAGCCAATGCATGTCACCACATATATACAATATAAGTATGTACACATCACCCTTTCAATGAACATATCAAAATACTCTATTCCATTTGAAATTATCCCAAGATCGATCCCCTCCCACTTCAAAGGAGGTCTGAGACACATATTAAATATTTACAGGAACACACAGGAGTACATTTACATTTCAAACACTGCCACAAATGCCAGTCGGACTCTTCTCCTGGACAGAGCGCCCCATCTGTGTATGTATGTTTGTTAGTCCTTACCCCAAAGTCTCCAGTTAATTTCAGCCCTAGAGAACTTGCTGTGTGTCATCAAATAAATCAGAAATGGCCACTAGAGGGACTCTGCGCCCACCAGGTAGCCTTCCCTGCCCAGGCACTCAGGCTTGCTGAGCCCCAGGGAAACAGGGAATCACAGAAGAGTGGTGAGTGGCCTCAAGTGCCATTCTTGGTCAGTTTAAACATTCATAAATATATCGATCACTGCAAATCAGTGATTGTCAAATGGGAAGTTAGCTTCACATAATCTGTAAACTCATCAAGCCATGCTGTTTCAGACTGTGATACTCCAACACCCAATCATTTAAAGTGCACACTGCTGCGGAGCAATCCTAGTCACAGAGCAGCCATTTTGGTTTCTAGAAAACAGAGACTTGAGCAAACTACTGGGGACCTCATTTTCCCAAGCTTTTTCTCTGCAGACAGCCATCTCATCTTGCCCGGTCCTTCCGAGTGAGGCCTGTTGGCTATTGGTTGAGAATCCTCTGTACTTGAGCTTCTTTCTCTCATGCCAAGTGGGGGTCCAAGCAACAGAGAAGCCTGAGGCTCTCCCTTCTTCCCTGCACTCCCCATGGCTTCCCAGGGATTCATTCAAGACAACACTCCATTAATACATACACAGATATTCTCATTCTCTCCCCCTGCCCCGTCTCTTTCATGATCTCTTGCACTTACACACACACACACACATACACACACACACACACACACAAACACACACAGAAACCTTTGTTCCAGTAGAGATTACTCATCCACAGACTCGCTGAGGTTAGTCAATGTGATTAAGCACTGCTTAACCCAGAGACACTAACAAGCAACTGGTGACCATTTATTTCTTCTTGATTTGACAGAATCTATTTCCTCATTAAAATGGATTTCCCCCTCTCTGTAAAGATCCAATTAACAATCTATTCACTGTGGGGAGGAGAATCTCCTTTCTTTACTTTCATTATAAAATCAACACATTCAACCCATGCAAGCTGTGACATGACACAAAACAAAGCAACTGATCAAAGCTCTGAGGTGCTTCATGTTGGGGACACACCGACCCAACAGCAGGTCACGCAGTCAGTCACTGCACTCAAGACTGATCTGCTACACTCTTTGTCCCTGCATTTCCTTTTTACAGGAGGAATTCTGGATTAATATTTTTGAGGTGGGCAGGTGGCCCTATCCCTCAACTACGAGCCATGCCTATCCACTGGATATGGTCTCTACAGTTTCTATCTCCCCTCTGATGGGTATTTTGGCTAAAGTTCTCCCTTCTGGGTTCTGGAAACCTCTAGAGTCCCTGGCGTCTGGGACTTTCTAGTAGCTACCCCCAATTCGCCCTTTCTCACTACTACATACCTTCTTTCAAATTCTCAACTCTCTGTACTTCTGCCCCATCTCCACCTATATCTGAACTGGTCCCCCTTTCCCCTCCCGCTCCTCTCTCACTCCCAGATCCCTCTCTCGCTGTACCTCCCAGAGAATATTCACTTCCCTCTACTGAGTAGTACTATAGCATCCACACTTTGATGTGATCTTTTTTCTCCTTGGGTTTTATATGGTCTGTGAGTAAGTTGTATTATGAGTATTCTGAACTTCGTTTTGACTAATATCTGCTTATCAGTGAGTGCATGCCATGTGTGTTCTTTTGTGATTGGGTTACCTCACTCAGGATGACATTTTCTAGTTCCATCCATTTGCCTAAGAATTTCATGAATTCATTGTTTTTAATAGCTCAGTAGTATTCCATTGTGTAAATGTAGCACATTTTCTGTATCCATTCCTCTGTTGAAGGACATCTGTGTTGTTTCTAGCTTCTGGCTATTATCAATAAAGCTGCTATGAACATAGTGGAGCAGGTGTTCCTGTTATATGTTGGAGCATCTTCTGGGTATATGTCCAGGAGTAGTATAGTGGGTCCTCAAGTAGTGCAATGTTCAGTTTTAGGAGGATCCACCTGACTGATTTCCAGAGTGGTTGTACCATCTTGCAATCCTACCAGCAATGGAGGAGTATTCCCCTTTCTCCACATCCTTGGGAGTATCTGCTGTCACCTGAGTTTTTGATCTTAGCCATTGTGACTGGTGTGAGGTGGAATCTCAGGGTTATTTTGATTTGCATTTCCCTGATGACTAAGGATGTTGAACATTTCTTTACATCCTTTTCAGCAATTTGAGATTCCTCAGTTGAGAATTCTCTGTTTAACTCTGTACCCTATTTTTTAAAATAGGGTTATTTGGTTCAAACATTTTATTTTTAAGTGTATGCTCCACCGTTTGTGTTTTATTTTTGAGAACTCTGTTTATTTCTACAACCAAATTTTAAATTGAGCTACTTATTTTCTTGATATTCAACATTTTTGCTTTGTATTGTTTTTTACTTCTTTGCATAGTCTAGATAGTAATCCTTTGTAAAATATATGTGAAACAGTCATGAAGTCCCATACCTAATCAAGGGTCATTAGGTATATCAACCACAATCCACAAAAGAACACACATGAAATGCACTCACTGATAAGTGGATATTAGCCCAGAAGCTCAGAATCCTTTGTAGAAGGCAGAACAAAATACCCATAGAAGGAGTTACGGAGACAAAGTTCGGAGCAGACACTGAAGAAACGACCATCCAAAGACTGCTCCAGTTGGCGACCCATCCCATAAACAACCACCAAACCCAGACACTATGGCAGATGCCAAGAAGAGCCTGCTGACAGAAGCCTGATATAGCTGTATCTCAAGGGCCTCTGCCAGTGCCTGGCAAATACAGAATCATCCACTGGACAGGGCACAAGGTTCCCAATGAAGTAGCTAGAGAAAGTACTCAAGGAGCTGAAGGGGGCTGAAGCCCCATAGAAGGAACATCAATATGAACTAACGAGTACCCCCAGAGCTCCTTGGAACTAAACCACCAATGAAAGAAAACACATGGTGGGACTCATGGCTCTAGCTGTATATGTAGCAGAGGATGGCCTAGTTGTTCATCAAAGGGAGGACAGGCCCTAGGTCATGTGAAGATTCTATGCCCCAGTGTAGGGGAATACCAGGGCCAGGAATGGGAGTGGGTGGGTTGGAAGCAGGGGGAGGGGGAGGGGATAGGGGATATTTGGAGGGGAAACTAGGAAAGGGGATAACATTTGAAATGTAAATAAAGAAAATATATATATATATATGAAAAGAAAAAAAAAAAGCAGGCTGAGCAAATCCTTAGGAGTAAGCCAGTAAGCAGCACTCCTTCATGCTTTCATGCTTCTGCATCAACTCCTGCCTCCAGACTCCTGCTCTATATAAGTTCCTGTCTTCACTTAGGTGATGAGCAGTTATATGGAACTGTGAATGAAATAAGCCCCTTCCTCCACAAAAAAAAAAAAAAAAAAATCAAACACACTCCAAGACAGGCCTTGTGTTCAGGAGTAGTTGACCAATACAAAACAGAATCTCTTTCTTTGTCTCTCTGTCTCCTTGTCTCTCTGTTGCTGTCTCTGTCTCTCTATCTCTGTCTCTCTGTTTTTTTTCTCTCTCTCCTCTCTCTTTCTCTCTCTCTCTCTCTCTCTATATATATACATATACATATATGTGTGTGTGTGTGTGTATGTGTGTGTGTGTGTGTGTGAATGTGAAGTTATATGGGTAGTGAGGTGGGAAATATCTATATGGATGTGGGGTAGCAGAAAGTTTGACCATAATACAGAATATAAAATGTTTAAAAATAAAGAAATTTTAAGATAAAGTATGCAATCACAGAAATGTTACAAGAACATTTTAAGCATTGTTGGTTTTTAAAATGTATTTCACAATGCATTTTACATTCTTCTATGTTCAGTTTAAGTTGTTTCTTAAATGTTAGTATATATATAATATATATATATTGTATGTATATATATATAATGTATATATGTGTGTATGGATGTAAACTAATAAGATTAATTGTACTAACAACCATCAGGTACAATGATTCCCTTACAGAATTAACTCACAGTTTAGAAGTTTTGATCTATGAACTACAGTTATTCTGGATCTCACTTATTGTAATGGCAGCCATGGAATTCAAGGATTCACATGCAGATTCATCCAGTTTTGAGGTTTAGATCACAGGGAGAATCTACAGTTCCTCTTTTTTCAGTTGTTATATTAATTCATAGAATATTCTAGAATCCCAACACAAAACATACGCATAAGATCATCTTCTAACCTAGATGTAGTTCAAAGCTTCAAACTTATATAGTCACCATGGTTCTTCCCAAATATCCATATCATAATTTCTGTGTATGCAAACAGGAATTTGCATATATGTTTCAGAATGTAGGTCTTAATATAGGGAGACTGTAGTATGCATCAAATGACTGCAAATTCATTAGCGTTTCAAGGTGTAGGAAAGATGAGGCGTAAGAAATTGCAGGAGAAATTTGAAGTGCCAGACTGACTTTGATAACAGAAGAAATAAATAATAAATTCGGAAGTTCAGAGACTACCAGAAGCTGTGAATGGTCTACAGAAGTGATACCCAATAAGGAAATGAAAATCTCGTTGTAAAACTGCATGAAACCAATTTGTAACAAAAACCTGAATAATTCAAAGAAACTCTTTCCCAAAGCCTTCAATAAATGTAGTTACCCTGCTGTCACTTTATTTTAGCATGTTATATCTTTGTCAGAGGTGTGTCATAAAGAGATAAGAAAATGAATGCTTTATAATTAAATTTGTAATAAGAGGTCATGATAATAATAGAAAAGAAGTGTAGACACTGTCCCTGGAATGATTAGCCATTGCAACTAATCATTGTATTTATGGCACACAAATGACTATAAAATATTTTCCAAGTCTAGTTTCTTTGTCCAGTATCTCCACTATGCCCAATTAGGTTTGTTATTATAATTTCTCAAACATTAATAATCATTTTCTTTCTGGGAGAAAGAATGTAAAAAAAGTTTTAAAAGGAAAGTATTACATGCTATTATAGTTATGTTGAAATTCAACAGCCAGTGTTGTGTTGCACTCTATTTCAAACTTGAAATAAAAACTTTGTGATTCAATCATATGAGAATTCCTCTGGGCAAAAAATAATTTAAACTCAGGGAGTAAAAAAAAAAAAAAAGTTAAACTGGAGTTCGGTTTGACAGTTCAATATTAATGTCACAGCCATTTCACTTTAATAGATAAAAATTTTTGTTCAAACCATTAGTGTCTCCAAATATATAACACTCAATATTAAAGTTCACAGCTAACTTGGCTTAATATTGTAGTCAATTCTAAATAAGTAAAAATGTTGTTTAAAAGTTTAGTTAAAATCATTAGAGTATAAGGAGTTGGCACCTGTCAAAAACAGGTGAATGCATTTTTATTAAAGAAATGACATTCAGTCATCATAAATGGTGACTGTCAAGAAAAAAAATGTAAGGTATTGGTGAAAGCACAGATAGAGATATTGTTTAGCTGTGTGCCTATACTTTTAATCTTTGTGACTCAGGGAACGGGATTTAAGAGAATGACAAAAACTGTGAAGCCTATTTCAAGAATAAAAATCATGTTTTCATAATCTTAACTGAAGGCTAAACTTTCTATCTCACTTTTCAAGCTCAAACTTGTCACTTATTTGTCAAACAAATATTTTTATAAACATATGAAGCTATAGAATTTCTCACTGGCAGGATTTCCTTCATCTGCCTAGTTATTTATTCTGTGTCATCTGTGTCCCTATAACCACAGGAGAGGAGAAAGTGAAATAACAATACAGGCAATACAGCAACCCTAAGACCAAAACCTCATATAAGCAATAAGAATTTCTTAGTGATAGTCTCAGACAATCAGAGTTGACTAAGGGACTCTCAGACCAGCCAAGCAAACTAGAAGGAGCAAAATGTTGTGGATTGCCCTATACTCTATTTTGGTGCTAATTTTGCTTCCTCAAGAGGGGCTGCCCTGAGGAGGAGTGGATCACAAACTCATGTGATTTCATGTGAACCTTCTCCCCAATTTGACTGGTCAAATAAAGGCTAGAACCTGTGATTGGACAGTGGAAGGGAAAGGTGGAGCTGGAAATTTTAGAGAGGAGAGAGAAGGAGGTGGGGAAGACAAGAAGATGGAGGAGTGAGAGGAAGATAGAGGAAGAGCAGATGGAAGGAAGATGGAGCAGAACCATGTGACCTGTAGAAGCCATAAGTAGCAAGGATCTCATACCTGGGGAATAGAATAATGTAGTGGTATATCTGCCCAATCTAGGCATGCAGCTTATAAATATTATAACTGAGCCATGTGTAATTTACATAGGCTTATTGGAGTTGGAGATTTACTGCAACAGATTATAGCCAACCTGTCAAGAAATTTGAAAGACAAATTAGTTTGCTGAAAGAGACTCTGACCAACCAAATTTCCTGCAAAGTACAATCTCCACTGTTTGTGCTTTGGGTTCCCAAATGTCTGGAACTGCCATTCCTGCTGGCTTTCATGATAAATCTATCATTAAGAAATGTCTGCTAAAATAAATAACCTCTGGTCTATTGCTACTCTCCAGGATGAGTAGATGTTTGCTCACTGCTGGCTCATACAATTCCATGTAATGAATCCTTATTTTCCAGTGTGTTTACTTAACATCTTTAGTTATCCATCCTTTTAGAAGTCTTAGCTAAGACTCTATCCCCCTAACTTTCCCCCGCCTCTAACAAAAATCACAGTAACAAAACTGTCTTTTGGCACTGGCTCCTAGATGAATAAAGACTTTTCATTATGCGGGAATTTTTAACATCCCAGATTTCATCATAGCATTGACAAAAAAACAAAGTCCAGCTGTCAATTTGTATAAGCTTAATTCTTCCTCTAAATCGCTTAGCATTTTTTTTTTACCATTTAACTAAACTAAGGGTAAAAACCACATTTCTTGAGTATAACTATATAGTTTTAGCCTTGTAAATTGAAGCCTTGTGAATCTTTCAGCAGGAATGATGAAAAAAAAAACAAAAACAAAAACTTCAATTTCTTTTTTATGGAAGATTCTCCAAAAAGCACTTAAAGAAAAATGCTAGAATCCAAAGGCACACAGAAAATAAAACATTCCACTAGAGACTCTCAAGACACTATTAGTGCAAGCCATAAACTCAGACTTTCATTATTTACTGAAAAACCTAATGTGCATGGTGGTATTTCGATTTTGATTAGTTTTTCTGGTAGTATCCTCACCTTATTCCTTTTCTATCCTTGAAATTTTTAAATTATTCATGATAAGGCAGACCCTAAACAAATGAGAAAAGCAACAGGAAAACAATGATAATAAGCCGCCTTGTTTACACAAGCTTTAGACAACAGTGTAGCAGAATGAGAGCTTTGCTCTGGGGATCCTCATTTGATTCTGGCTGCATCACTATTTTATATAGGTTTCTAGATGTGAATGCTCCTGTGAATTGAAGTGTTTTCCTCCTTAACTATGTTTCTTTTCCTCTGAGTAGGGAATAAAAATTGGCATTATATATATAAATGCAAGGAATTTTAATGATATTCTTGCTTTTTAAGTCCTCCCTATGCAACTGTACTTAAATTGTTTTTACATAATGAAAATAATTGGGAGAGAATTTAAGAAAACTTTCACAGATCATGCCTAGACTATTTTCATTTATTATGTAGAACAGGTGATTTTGTTTAGGGAAAATGGAAATTATTCAAACAAAGAACTTATAATACCATTACCTTGCAAGGAATAACTAAAAGAATAAATACAGCCATATACAAAGAACCTATTTGTATAAAAAATGACCTTTTTATAAGGCTATAATCAATATCTGAGAGCCTGAGATAAGAAACTAGATGAATAAACTTGTTTTACACCATCTGGCTAGTTTATTGTGTTTCCAACTGACTGAACCTAACCACAAACAAAAACATGCTAATATGCATGTTGGCCAGGGAGCTGGTTAATATAGTCAAAATAGATGAGCCCCATGTGTCATAAGATAGGATAGAAAAAAAAAAGAAAAAAAAAAAAAAACCAGGCAGTCCCACAATAAAGCCAAATGTATGGTTCTGTAACCTAGACCATGAGTAAGTCTCAGATTTGAAACTAAAATAAAGATGTAAAAGAAAAATGTAAAAGCTGGAGAGATGATTCATTCATTAAGAATACTTGCTGTTTCCCACCCCCCACCCCCATAGGAATAGCTTTAGGTACCCAGCACCAGCTTAGGGTCATTTATAGAGATAACTAGAGTCCCAGGTGATTTGACATCATCTTCCAACTTCTGAAGGCAATACACTCACATGAGGGGACACACACACACACACACACACACACACACACGTACATAAAAATAATTTAAAAAACAAGAAATAGCTGTCTAGGTATTGCCTTCAGCAATACGGGTTTACCATCAATTAGTGGGAAATAATAAATAGCCTTGGCAATATCCTACTATTTACCCCATTATTTAGTTCACAGTAAAGCATGTTTATATTTTATAAAGCTTCTACTGCATTAGGTTTCCATATGACTCTTCAAATGGACTTTAGTTTAGCTGTCACCCCGTGAAATTACATTGCCTTACACCCTTTAACTCCCACTTCCATTTGATTTTTCTTTTCCTGCCTTCCCCATCTATCCCTAACTCTTCTATTTCCCATTCCTAGGGAGACCAATACCCAACTTTCCATTCCCTTACTCTAAACCTAACCTCTGCAGTTATAGTATAGCTTGCTTACTGAAGAATTAACAGCTAAAATCCACATATAAATGAATACATATATTTGATTTTCTGGAGCTGGATTAGCTAACTCAGTATTTTTTTTTCTAGTTCCATCCATTTACTAAATTTACATTTGCATTGCATAATTTAAATATTTTATTAATAATTTTTATTTATTTACATCCCAAATGTTGCCTCCCCCCTTCCAGATCACCACTCACAATGTTCTTGTTCCCATGCCCCTCCTCTTCGTCTCTGAGAGGTGCCCCATTGGGTATCTCCCCACCCTGGTTGGTGCAAATTTCTACATGATTAGGTGTATCCTTCTCCACTGAGGACAGACAAGGCAACTCTCTACTATACATGTTCCTAGGGGTCTAGGACCAGCCCATGTGTGCTATGTGGTTGGTAGCTTCGATCTCTGAAAGCTCCCAGGGGTCCAGATTAGTGGGAAATAATAAATAGCCTTGGCAATATCCTACTATTTACCCCATTATTTAGTTCACAGTAAAGCATGTTTATATTTTATAAAGCTTCTACTGCATTAGGTTTCCATATGACTCTTCAAATGGACTTTAGTTTAGCTGTCACCCCCTGAAATTACATTGCCTTAGTTAGTCTTCCTATGAAATTGCTATCTCCTTCAGTTCCGTCAATCCTTCCCCTAACTCTTCCATAGGGGTCAGTCCAATGCTTGAATGTAAGCATCTGCATCTGTCTCAGTCAGCTGCTGGTAGAGCCTCTCAAAGGAGAGCCATGCTACACTTCTGTCTGCAAATACAACAAGTAATAATATGAGAGGTTGGTGCCCGCCCATGAGATGGATCCAATTTAATTTTTTAAATGGCTGAGTAACATCTCATTTTATAAATGTACCAATTTTTTTATCCATTCGTATTTGGCAGATATCTAAGCTGTTCCCAGTTTGTGGTTATTATAAATAGAGCATCAATGAACATGGGTGACCAAATGTTACTGTAGTAGTGTGAAGAATATATAGTGTATGTAGTAGTGTGTAGAATGTGTATGCCCAAGAGTGGTATAGCTGGATCTTCTGGTAGATTTATCACAAGCTTTCTGAGGATCTGCCACACTGATATCCAAAGTGGCCATACAATGTTGGACTTCCACCTTACTCCACATCCTCATCAGCATGAGATATGCTTTGTTGTACTGATCTTGCAGATTTTGACAAGTATAAGATGAAATCTCAAAGTAATTTGAATTTGCATTTCTCTGATGAGTAGGACTGTTGAACATTTTGTTAAGGCGTTAACCATTTGTGTTTCCTGTATTGAAAGATTTCTATTTAGATCTATAGCCTATCTTTTAAATTTATGTCCTTTAGACAGGAACTGTGGGGCAGGCTGGGACAGAATCCTTCCAGTTTCCATCTGAGCCTGGGAGCTTACCCTATGCCACAGCTCTCCATATCGAATTCTTCCTGCAGAGGGCAAGTCTCCCAGGAGTACTGTCACACCTAAGATGACAGTTGAGATCACCACTATTGCTCTAATACCTGACCCAGGTAGGACACACCAGGCGCCCACAGGTCACAGGAATGGCTGAGCAGCCAGGGACAGGATCCATCCAGTTTCCATCTGCTCTGGGTAGTTTACGCTGTGCCACAGCTCTCCATACTGGAATTCTGCTAGGAGAGAGCTGGTCATTCAGGAGTACTGACACACCTTAGATCACAGCTATCCACACCCCATTCCTGCCCAGAAATAGCTAGTCTCCCAGGAGTGCTGAGAGACCTAAGATCACAGGCTCGCAGGCTCACAGGCTCACAGGAGGGACAAGCTACAATCAGAGACAGCAAGACCAGCTAATACCAGATATAACCAAATGGCAAGAGGCAAGTGCAAGAACATAAGCAACAGAAACCAATGTTACTTGGCATCATCAGAACCCAATGACTTCATGAAATTCTTAGACAAATGGATGGACTAGAAAATATCTTCCTGAGTAAAGTTACCCAGTCACAAAAGAACACACATGGTATGTACTCACTGATACATGGATATTAGGCAAAAAGCTCAGAATACCCACAATACAATTCACAGACCATATGAAGCTTAAGAAGAAGAAAGACCAAAGTGTGGAAGCTTCAGTCCTTAAAAGGGGAAACAAAATACTCATGGGAGGTAGAGGATGGAAGGGATTTGGGAGGAAGAGAGGAGGGGAAAGGAAAAAGGGGGCAGGATCAGGAATCAGAGGAGATGGGGGTGATATTGAACAGAGGTATATAGCAGTGGGGCATGGGGAACTGGGGGTAGTCACTAGAATGTCCCAGATGCCAAGGACCCAAAGGGGGTGACATTAGCTGAAATACCCATCAAAGGGGAGGGACAATTTTCAGCTTCATATGAAAACACGCATACACAAAAATCCAAAATAGCTAAAATAATTCTGAACAATAATAGACATATTGGAGATATTACAATCCCTGACCTCAAATTGTACTACAGAGCTATGGTAATAATAATTAATTATAACAATAACAACAACAACAATAATAATAATAGAATTGTTTTCCCATGAAAATAGATATGTTGATCACTGGAATCAAATTTAAGACATAGACATAAGTGCATATACCAATGGATTTTTTATAAAGATGTCAGAAATATATATTGGATAAAAGAAAGCATCTTCAACAAATGGTGCTGGTCAACTAGATGGCTGCATATAGAAGAATACACATAGATCCATACTTACCACCCTGAAAAAAAAACTAATTTTCAAGTGAATAAAGGACATCAGCATAATGCCAGAAACACCAAATCTGATAAAAAGAGAAAGTGGGGAATAGTTTTAAATTCATTAGTATAGGAAAAGACTTTCTGAAAAGGACACTGATATTATAGACATCAAGAACAACAATAAATAAATGGGACTTTATGAACTGATATCATCTGAATAGAAAAGAACATCATCATATGAACAAAGTGGCAAGTTGCAGAATAGGAAAATATTATTACTAAGTATTATATATATACATACTAAAATGGGATACAGATCTAAATAGAGAATTCACACACATACAAAAAATGAGTCACAAATGGCTCAGAAAAACTTAAAGAAATGTTCAAAGCCTTATTCACAGAGAAATTCAATAAAAACTACTTTGACAGACCATCTTATGCCAGTGTGAATAGCCAAAATTAATAAACCTTATGCTGATGAAGATGTTCTCTAAAAGGAACCTTTATCCATTGCTGGTGGGAATACAAACTTGCACAGCCACTATGGAAATCAAGGTGGCAGTTTCCCAGGAAATTGGGAATAGATCTACCTCAATATTCAATACTCATTGGACTCCACTTGATACTACATAGATATGTGATCAACTATGTTCATGCTGTTTTATTCATAATAGCCAGAAATTGGAAACAGCCTAAGCATTCATCAATATGTGAATGGATAAAGAATATGTGGTATATTATGCAATAGAACAGTATTCAGCTGTAAGAAAATGAAATCATGAAATTTACAGATAAATGGATAGTGCTAGAAAAAATTCAAAGTGAGATAACCCAGACCCCAAGACACAAATTTAATAGGTATTCATTTTTATGTGACTGTTAGATTTTAAGACTTGAACAGACATGCCACTATCTGTGTTACCAGAGAACTTAAGTAGAGTAAGGGACTGTTTCAGGGGAGGGAATATATCATAAGACATATGTAGGAAACTATGAAGTGAAACAACAACTATACATTATTGACATTCCAGAATGAAAAGAGAAATGAGTTGAAAATATATTCAAAGAAATAATTCAGGAATACCTTCAAAGCCTAGGCTAATTATTAGGAAGCCATTTGATATCAAATTAGATAAACACAGGATCATGGGAATACCAGTTGCTCCCCAAACTTCCTCACTTTCTATCTTAGCACCTTCCCATGTTACTCCTTGGTCTGTGCTTTTCTACTTGTTGTACCCCAACTTCCAAAAGGGTCATAGACTTCCTGGTCTACCAGAGACCAAGCAGCCTGGAAGAAGTCACAAAGAGAGTCTTAACAAATAGTAGAAAATTGAAATAACACCCTGTATATCTGTTCACCATGGATTAAGACTAGATTTCGAAAATAACATAAACAACAAAAAGCCTAGAAAACCATGGAAACTGTGCAACACTCTTGAATGACTACCGGGTTAAGACAGAAATGAACAAATTTAAAACTTCCTAGAATTCAATGAAAATGGAGGCAGAACATATGCAAACTTAGAACATAAAGAAAGCAGTGCTAAGAGGAAAGTTCACAGCACTAAGTGCCTTTGTAAAGAAATTAGAGGAATTTTCTATAACCAACTTAACAGGACACATGCATGCTTTAGAACAGAAAAGAAGTATACACTCCCAAAAGGAATAGACAACAGAAAGTGATCAAACTAAGGGCTGAAACCAATAAAACAGAAACAAAAAGAACAATACAAATTATGAAACAAAGATTTGGCTCTTTGAGAAAATCAACATGACAGGCAAACCCTTATTCAAACCAACTAAAAGAAGAAGAACGAATATTCAAATTAACAAAATCAGAAATGAAGAGGTGGACATAACAGACACTAAGGAGATCCAAAGAATCATTAGGCCATACTTCAAAATCTTATACTCTACAACATGAAAAATCTAAACAAACAAACAAAACAAAACAAAACAAAAAAATGTCTGAACAGATACCACTGAGCCAAGTTAAATCAAGATTAGATAAAACAACTCAAATAGACCTATAGACCTATAAGTTCAAAGGAAACAGACACAATCATTAAAAGTCATCTAAACAAAAACAAAACAAAAACAAAAAAAAACAAAAACAAAAACAAAAAGGGCCAGATTGTTTTAGCACAGAATTCTACCAGACTTTTTTTTATTAGATATTTTTTTCATTTACATTTTAAATGTTATCCCCTTTCCAGGTTCCCCCCTCTGAAGACTCCCCATCCCCTCACCCTTCTCCCTGCTCCCCAACCAACCCACTCCTGCTTCCTGGCCCTGGCACTCCCCTATACTGGGGCATAGAACCTTCACAGAACTCAAGAATCTTGACATCAACAAACCAAACATTGAAATTAAAAATGGGGTTCTGATCTAAGCTGAAAATTCTTTTTAGAATGTATTTATTTATTTATTTATTTATTTATTTACTTATTTATTTATTTATTTTACATCCCAATATCAGCTCCCCCTCTACTCCCCAGTACCAACTCATGCAGATCTTTCCCCAATCCCTCCCTCCCATTCTCCTTTGAGAAATGAATACCCCTCTAAGTACCCCCCCTACACACACGCTAACATATGTTCAAGGGGCTTAGGTCCAGCCCGTACTTGCTCTTTGGTTGTTGGTTCTGTTATGCCCAGATCTCAAAACCTTAAAGACCTCCAGGACTCTGATGAAATGTATTCGAGGGTTTACTCAGCACAAGCTCCACATGCAAACCTCCCTGACACAGCGAGGTCAAGGGGGCTGGAGTTTTTAAAGGAAAAACACACAATTGGGGGTCACTTAGACTTGGCATTATATGATTGGGTAAGAGGTTTAAGGGGAAGTTGACTTTTGAAATGATTGTGTTGTTTTAGGCGCCAAGGCAGCAAAGGGCTCTGGCGCAGACATCTGGAGAACATCTGGCCATTAATTAACAGCTGCTGTGAAGGGGAGCGATTTGAGCCCTTTGTGGTGTTTCTATGTGACTCCCAGTGGCTGTTTCAGTAGGAGGATTGTTGGGGTTGCTAGGAAACATTATCTCCTGAGTGCAGAAGAGAATCCAGCAGAAAGATTGCTGGGATTGTTAGGAAACTTTGTCTTCTGAGTGCAAGTGAGAAAGGGAATAGGGCAGGTGACTCCCAGCAGCTGCAGCTGGTCGGATGTGTTTCACCCTGGGACCTGATTCTTTGTTTAAGTTTATGTTTCTGTGTCTCCACTTAGGTCTTTCAATTTCATCCCTGCCCCCCCCCCAAGTGTTCAGGCTTGTTGACTCTTAACCAGAGAATTCTAATCAGAGAAATCTCAAATGGCCTAGAAGTACTTGAAGAAATGCTCACCATCCTTAGCCATCAGGTAAATTCAAATCAAAATGACTGAGATTCCATCTTATGCCTGTCAAAAAGGCTAAGATCAAAAGCTGTAGTGACAGCTCATGCTGATGTGGATGTACAGTAAAGAAATCACTCCTCCATTGCTGGTGGGAGGGCAAACTTGTGCAGCCACTTTGAAAATCACTATGGCAGTTCTCAGAAAACTGGGAATTGATCTAACTCAAGACCCAGTTATACCATTCCTGTTCATATACCCAAAAGGTGTTCCGTTCTATCACAAAGAAACTTGCTCAACTATGTACATAGCAGCTTTCATAATAGTCAGAAACTGGAAACAACCTTAATGTTCCTCAGCCAAAGAATGAATAAAGAAAATGATAGGGAGGTTGTGGAGCAGAAACTGGGACGAGGGTAACATCTGAAAAGTAAACAAATAAAATAATCAATAAAAAACGAAAAATAAAAGAAACTAGAGTGTTACAGAGATGTTAAAAACAATGGCATCATGAAATATGTGGGCGAATAGATAAAACCAGAAAAAAAGTCATACTGAGTGAGGTAACCCTGTCCCAGAAAGCCAAACATGGTATGTATTGACATATAAATGAATATTAGTTGTAAGTAAAGGATAATTATAATTACAATCCACAGACCCTAAGAGAGTAATAACAAAGAGGGTTCAACGGGGATGCATGAATCTCCCTGGGGAAGAAAATATACTAGATAGTATATGGGGGCTAGACATGTGTTGGGACAGGAACAGGAGGGATCAGTTGCAGGGAAGATGGGGATAGAGAATACTAGGAAAGATAATTGGAACTGGAGAAAAATTTGAGGGCAAGGTTGAAATCTAGTGCTATGGAAATTCCCAGGAATCTCTTAGGGTGCTTGTCACTAAGACAATTAATAATAAGCTATATAGAGCCTGACCTGGCCATTTTGTATGACTAGGCAAGACTTCCCGTGGAACTATTGGCACACCAAAGCAGCCACAAAACCTTCTACCTACAATTTGTCCTGCCAGCATGGTGTTCTGGGGTAAAAGTGGCACAGAACTTGTAGGAGTGGACAATGAATGACTTGTCCCACTTGAGACCCATACCACAAGAGGGAACCTGTCCCTTACTCTGTCTGGAGGTCCAGAAACCAGAGGTTTGATAACCGAAAGTCCCAGAATAGAACAAAACACAAATGGCAAAAAAGTCAGTGAAATGATTCCTGGTGATATTCTGCTATACTCAGATTGATGTCTAGAGCAATTGTCATCAGAGAGACTTCATCCTACAATCAATGGAAACAGAGATTCACAGTCTAACTTTAGGAGGAGCTCAGGAAAGAAGGTAAGGAAGGATTATGGGATCCAGAAAGGTACAGGACATCACAAGAAAACCCACATAACCAACAATCCTTGGCTCATAGGGGCTCACTGAGACTAGACCAACAATCAGGGAGCCTGCATGGGTCTAACCTAGGCCCCTCTGCACATATTTTCCTCTCCTCTCCTCTCCTCTCCTCTCCTCTCCTCTCCTCTCCTCTCCTCTCCTCTCCTCTCCTCCCCTCCCCTCCCCTCCCCTCCCCTCCCCTCCCCTCCCCTCCCCTCTCCTCTTCTTTCCTTCCTTCCTTCCTTCCTCCCTCCCTCCCTCCCTCCCTCCCTCCCTCCCTCCCTCCCTCCCTCCCTCCTTTCTTTCCTTCCTTCCTTCATTCTTTCTTTCTTTCTTTCTTTCTTTCTTTCTTTTTTGATTTTGTATTGGATATTTTATTTATTTACATTTCCAATGTTATCCCCTTTCCCAGTTTCCCCTCCGGAAACCCCCTATCCCATCCTCCCTTCCCCCCTGATTTTATGAGGGTGCTCACCCACCCACCCATCCACTCCAGCCTCCCTGCCCTGGCATTCCCCTAATTGTGTAGCCTGGTGTTTGTGTGTGGCTCTTAACAGAGAGAGTGTATGTTGATTCTGAAGCTTTTGCATGTTTTGGAGACACTTGTCTTCCTTCTAGATTGCCTTATGCTGCCTTAATATAAGGGGAAGTGTCTATTTGTATTGAAAATTGATATGACAAGTTTGATTGAAATCCCTGAAAGGCAGCCATTTTCTGAAGGGAAATGGATGAGGAATGTATGGAGAGGACAGAGGAGGGACTGGGAGGAGTGGAGGGAGGGAAAATTGTAGTATAATGTAATCTATGAGAGAATAAATTAATTAAAAATAAAAAATATGAATGCAAACTGTGGTTCAGAAAACTCATTTTCAAACATAAAAACATAAAGGAGGCAGCATCTTGTTTCCAGAGATTTGAACACTTGTCACAAAGTATGAGAAACTGAGTAGAATCTACACTAGCGAAGGAGTGACTTGCACAGTGTACTGGCTAGTTTTGTGTCAACTTGACACAAGCTGGAGTTATCACAGAGAAAGGAGCTTCAGTTGGGGAAATGCCTCCATGAGATCCAGCTGTAAGGCATTTTATCAATTAGTGATCAAGGGGGAACGGCCCCTTGTGGGTGGAACCATTTCTGGACTGGTAGTCTTGAGTTCTATAAGAGAGCGGGCTGAGCAAGCCAGGGGAAGCAAGCCAGTATAGAATATCCCTCCATGGCCTCTGCATCAGCTCCTGCTCCATGACCTGCTTAAGTTCCAGTCCTGACTTCCTTCAATGATGAACAGCAATGTGGAAGTGTAAGCTGAATAAACCCTTTCCTCCCCAACTTGCTTCTTGGTCATGATGTTTGTGCAGGAATAGAAACCCTAAGACAGATGGGTTGTCCAAGTGGTATACATTGTATACTATACACAGTGCCTTGTCATGAACTCACACACCAGTTATTCATGGGTATGCCAAAAAAAAAAAAAAGAAAATGTAATTTTTAAAAGACCGATTAAAAAGAGCAATTGAAAGTAGTTAACGATATGTGGATCATCACATTTAATGGAATTTAAATGAATAAACAACATCAGATCTCTCAGGATGAGCCTTAAATCCTAGAAGAGTATGGGATGATATATTCAAAGTCCTATACAAACAGGTAAATTCAAGTAAAAAAGAAAAAATGAAGACTTATCAGAAACAGATGGTGTTATAATTATCTCTTAAGTGATGTGAATTAAGAAAATACATAAGTATAATATTAAAATGTTGTAGAATACCAGTTGGCATGTCACCATAAATGGGAGAATTCTCACAGGGCCTCACTCCAAAATTACAGGCTACAAGGAAGTAGACAGCTGAGAGAAGGTGGAGCCACTTGATAAAGGGGGTTATCCATTATTGAGTGGTCATCACAATGAATATGTACATATAAGGAACATCAAATGGACTCTGCAGGTTGTATTTATATATCTATTCATTCATATATATATATATAATATTACATTTTAATTAAAATTAAATTATTTTTTTAGTAAGGATGAGCACTAGTTGGTATATGATAAAACTTAAACTGCTATCCATTTAAAATAGTCTTATAATCACAAAATTTTTATGCAAACCACTGAAAACTCACAAAATCAAATATGAACAGAACTCTAATCTCTGGAGTTTGTGTTTCCACTGAAATGTTCTTAGAGGTATAGTTTCTAGTGAATAATAAACCTTAATATTTGTATTCTCTGGATGGCATTCTGCAGGAGGTATTTGCTTGTTTTTCTTAGTCCTTTCTCCCAAAGGATACATTATTTAGTGCACTCAGCAAAATTATCTACAAAGGTGTTTTTTTTTTAATATTTACAAAATTGTTGCTATTTCCTTCTTTAAGGGTAAAGCCTAATTCCTCTTCTCTGTGGGCAAACTTGGCAATTTGCTCTTAAAAAAAAATCAAACAAAAGAGAGACGACAGTGTGCAACTTCAGATATGAGATCATAAAATGTACCATGATGTCTTCCTCTGTCTTGAAGCATTCTTTCTGCTTTAAATTTACTGCTCTATCCTGAGTTGATTCCTTTAGCGCCAATGAGTATTAAAGGACTGAAGGTCAGACTTACATCTTAAATGTGACCTCTTTAGAAACCCTGGTCCAAACAGAATCAATTAAGCTGGATCCATGAGAGCGCCCAGAGACTAGACCACCAACCAAAGAGCATGCATGGGCTGGTTCCGTGGTCCTAGGAACATATTTAACAGAGAGCTGCTTTGTCTGGCCTCAGTGAGAAAGGATAAGCCTAACCCTGTAGAGACTTGATGACCCAAGAAAAGGGGTTGTGGTGGGGGGGGGGGTAGGAGAGGAGTGAGGGGGTTAGAGTAGGCGATGAGGAGGACCCTCTCTGAGGCAAAGGAGAGGGGGGGAAAGGGGTGAGAATGTTTGGAGGGAGGACCAGGAATGGAGGCAACATTTGAAATGTACATAAAATAAACAATGAAAAAAAAAAAAAACAACAACCCACTTTCTTCAGCTATTCTTGGACTCCTGAGACATACTTACAGATGTGTGACATGATAAGCATTTGTTGCTTAAGCTGCTAAAGCTAAGGATTATTTATAATAGAGCACATATAACTAGTGTAACTTGGTTTCTGTTTCAAACCAGAAAACACAAAACCAAAACACACTTATCCAAATAAGATTTCCATTGTCAAGTCTTCGTATCTCTTATTTACTAGACTGATTTTTTGTTGTTGTTGTTAGATTGAATCATATTGTGTCAGTTTGACTACACTTAATTCGTCTGATCCTTCTGACTCTTTTCCTCAAGTCCTGGGATTGCAGAGTTTTTCACTAAATTTTTACCTCAAAAACATGTCTTTAAACAGTAGTTCAGACTTACTTAGTTCACATTTCCCAAGTCTTTGGAAGTGCTTTGGATCACTCATTAGTTATAAGGTACGCTGAGATTTATTCCACTTATACCTGGGGTTTATGCTTGGATGTATTATTGACTGGAATTCAAATCACTTTAGACAATGCTACTACCTACATTGCTTCTATGTTTGTGAGTATATTTGCTTAACAATTTCAAAATTTATGGTAATTACCAAGCCTACAAAACTAACTGAGAATACTCAATATATAGACCTCTCCCAATTCCTGCAGTAGTCCAAACATTAACAGCCTTTATAGCAGCCTGTGACTTAGTTCTTGTGATGACACATCTCTTTTGAGTTCCTTCATGGGAAAAAGTCCAAAGCTGTATAATGAATGTATTTATTCAACAACTGATGTTTAGCCTCTCTACTCCTTTAGAAGTTTACTAAAAAATCAAATTTGTTAGAACATTTTCCCAAAGGAGGTTATATTTTTAATCAATTCTCTGTCCTATAGAAATAAATAAGTATGCCTTATAATTCAAAAGTAATTTCTAATGGACATGAACATGATACCTCCAAAATATAACCACCAGGAAAGCCAGGGCTTACATCTGTTTGCATGATGTGAGTATCTTAACTTACTTAATTGCCAGCAAGCACTCTTAGTGAAACCAAGTATATTTATATAGATGTGATTCTTCGTAGTGTTTCTTTCTGTCTGCTTTTCAACCCTTGCTCCCTCTAGCTCTCTAAGTATTGAATTATCCTATGTATAATATGTCTATATATCTCAACACAGATTATAACAGAGCATGCTAATGTCTTACTGTTACTGGTTATAAAATAATTTTTTATCAACTTATCTGGGTTGATCTTTAACCTAACTGAGTATATCAATCTTAAAGGACAAATCATGATCATATGCATTAAAGTTTGCATCATAACATATTTTCAGTGGACTCTTCTAATCATATAAGGAAAATAATATTAACCAGTATTGTCTCTCAGCATATTTACACATACTGCTTTCCATTTGAGAAACTTTCATGAGCTGCCTTTCCAAGTTCCAAGATGATCCCTAGAACTCTTAGTGTTCACCAGCTGTCAGCTTTCAGAGCAGCAAGGTACACAATGGAGATCCTCTCGTATATTTTTCATCTGTTTATGGTTAAAACTCATCATGAAAACATTCTACATAAGTGGAAGCAAGTTTATCTGCCACATTTTAGCTATAACTAGACCATTCTCACCTTTAGTGTAGGATCTGGGTCCAACTTGTTTGACATCATTAATTTCTGCCTTCAACTGAAAAATAACCATGACAACAAAAAGCAGTAGCCCTTACTTTATTTAATAAGCATGAAGGGGAAGGCATAGATAGCTTTTGCATGAAAATTGATGTTCCCTGGTTCTCTTGGGCACAAACCTAGCTCACTTAAATGTAATCTAGGAGTAAGTATGCTATGCCAATAAGCAAATAGATACAAAATGATCTGAAAAAGTGAGAAGCAAGTTGTTTGTAGAACTCTGCCCACAGATGATTGTTAATTCAGTCTTTGTCTTCTCTGTACTGAGCAATGCCAATCACTACATGAATGTCAGCTCATATCAAAAGCAGTCAGTTTTGCCTTCACTGGCCATTAGAAGTGTGTTTGCAAACTGCAGTTTGGCAGCTTAGAAAAAGAAAAAAGAAAGATAGACAATGTGAAAGAATATACAGTGATTTGGTTCAAGAATCACATGAATAATATACTCTGAAGACATCCAGATTTTTGAACAAGTATTTGAAAAAAAAAAAAAAACTCTCATTCTACAAAGCTATGTGAAGAAAATACCAACCATGTCTGCATTAATAAAACTTGTAAAGAATATTTATTCCTACAATACTATAATGTAAGTTATAAGATGCTGGAATTTTTCTTACACATAATTAATATATAAGCCATTTAAAATGCATTCTTATGTTTCGATTCACTCTACATAGTAATCTAAGTAATTCTAAGGTTTATTGGAAGTCTTTATTTCTCAGATTGTTTTCCTCCATGATGTTCAATTTGTTGTGTGTCCTACAATATTCCATTTTGTTTTGTTTTTCTCTGTGTCATCATTACACTGTTCATAACTAAAAAATATAAGCTACTGACAGAAATGAATACTGAAACAAATGTGACCAGAGTTAATTCACATTTTCTAAAAATAACTAATAAAAATATAAATGAAAAAAAAAAACAATTGCTAATACAGAAAGCTGAAGAGCAAGAATTCAGGTCTCTAAAATGATCAGCTAAGCAAACTGTCAAAATCAAGAAAAGGGAATTTGATCATAGCTCATGGCACACTATCTGAAACTGTTTTCTAAAGACTAGCCCTTAAATGTTAACAATATGTTTTATATGATTATGGTGGTTAAAGTGCCTTTAAATCCCTAACCTTTTTCAGATAGAATAATACTAGGCACTAAACCTCAAAAAATTAGAACTATAGTTTAATGAAAATAAAAGGCATGAGAATTTATTTTTATCCTAATATAACCTACCTTTCCGTCTCTAATAAAATGTCTTCGCCACAAATCCTGAACCTAATTTGGTTTCTCTATCCTACTGCATCGTCAAACTACCAAGGTGAAATTATTTCTAACCAATAGAAATGCACCAAGCAAGTGTCAACCAATCATGTGACTGCCAAGATATAAAGTCCTTTACCGTGCTGCAACCATGATTTTAAAAAATGCAAGGCTTGAACAATGTTTACTAGCTCAATCTATCTATTTTGAGACATTAAGTACTTTCTCCTTAAGAACTAATTAGTTGTTTCTAGGGGTGGAGTGGCTGTTTGTTTAGGTGCATTTTGGTTGTTGCCAGAGTGATATTTTTCCTGGAACAATTTGGGATTTTTCCAGAAGTTGAGTTCACTCTAAGGGCAAGTTAATCATAAAATGGTGTCTGAAATCAAAGTGGGATTTGTAATGTTAAATTGGGTCTTTCAGAATGAAATATGAAGCCATAATCATTACAACAAAAAAATACCACTAAGAACACAAACACCACCAACAAAAATCAACAATAAGATGATTATAATTAATAAAAATATTACACTAGTAACTTTAAATGTAAATGGTCTCAATTCTCCATTCAAAAGAAACAGATTGATTGGATGAAAACCAAAGTCCATTTAGCTGTTGTCTTCAAGAAACATCTTAGTTTTAAAGATAGACACCTCCTTGAAGTCAGAGAATGGACAAAAATATTTCAGTGATACATGACTAGGAAATAAGCAGGCATCACTCTCTCAATACCTGACATAATAGATTTCAAACTAAAACTAATTAGAAGTGATAAAGAGAAACACTTCATTCTAATCAAGGAACCAGTTACCAAAGAAGGCATTACTCTCCTATACACATACACAACACCTCTGGGTTATTGAATTTCAGAAAACAAACAAACAAATAAACTGCTACTGATCGCTTTTTGGCCTTTTTTTTTGGCTAAGATCAAGTGTAAACTACTACTAACCTTAAAGATACAACCTACCATCAATATATTAATAATAGCTTATTTCAGTACCTCACTTTTTCAATATACAGGTCAAATGACACCTCCACAAAATGGTGTTCAAGTGGAAAAGACATGATATCAATCTGCATTAGGTGCAGCAGATTCTAGTCAAAACATTCTAGATCTCGAGTAATTTTGGAAACCTGAGTATATAATGTCCTCCAAGAGTTTTTCAGTCCTGGGATTGAATGAGGATATTCTTCAATTTACAGAATGCTTCCCAGATTAATTTGGAATATCAATGGTATCTACCCTGAAATTGACTGAAATAAAGACATTGGAGTTTCTTTGTCAGATGCTGAAAATCTAGAGAAGAAAACCAAATAGCACCATCATGTAACAATTTATATTTATCAAATTATACCAGGGTCCCCAGTGAAGGAACTAGAGAAAGGACCCAAGGAGCTGAAGGGTTTTACAGCCTCATAGGAGGAACAACAATATGAACCAGCCAGTAGTTCCAGAGCTCCCAGGGACTGAACGGCCAACCAAAGAGTACACATGGAGGGACCCATGGCTACACCCTCATAAGTAGCAGATGATGGCCTTGTCGGTTATCAGTGGGAGGAGAGTCCCTTGGTCCTGTGAAGGCTTTATGCTCAGTGTAGGCAAATGCCAGGGCCAGGAAGAGGGAGTGGGTGGGTTGGTTAGTAGGGTGATGGGGGAAGGGATAGGGGAATTTTCGAGGGAAAACCAGGAAAGGGGATAACATTTGAAATATAAATAAAGAAAATATCTAATAAAAAATGCCAAAAAAATACACCAGGTTTTCAAAGTACTCATAAAGATTGCATTTGTTTCTCTTCCAACTCCTTCACCCTTTCTAAGACAATCATATACAACCAATACCCATTCTATGGTTAAATTCAGTAAGATTCAAAGAATTTAAAAGTGAGTTCTCAGATTCCTAACTATGGAAGAAGAGGAAAAATGGGTACAATGGAGAATTGAAAGTACCACTAACTTAAAAATCAATGATACAATAGAAACGTAAGTATAAAATTTGGGGTCTTAGACAGATGCACTTAGCACTTAAAATGAGCAGAATGCATAGAAACAAACACTTATCTAGGACTAACTGGCTATTCTGGGTCTTTTTGTTGTTCTATATCAGTTTGAGGATTTTCTTTCTATTTATGTGAAGAATGAGATGAGGATGTTGATTGTGATTTCATTGAATCTGTAAATTGTTTTGGTAGGAAGTTCTTTTTTTCACAATGTTAATTCTACTAAGCTGTATGATTGGGAAGTCTTCAATTTCTAGTATGTTTCTTGATCTCTTTCTTCACACTTTTAAACTTTTCATTGTAGAGACTTTTTACCTCTTTTTGTTATGTATATTGTAAATATTTTATTTTATTTTATTTTATTTTATTTTATTTTATTTTATTTGAGAAACTGGGAAGAGTAGCATGTCCACGATCTCTTTCTCAGCATGCTTGTTATTCATATATATCAAGACTTGTAAATTTTGTACATCACTTATGTATTGTAACATTTTGCTGAGACTATTGATAGTTTCTACAATTTTTCTAGTTAAATATTTGGGACATTGGGCATAAGATAATATAATCTTCAATTGAAAATAATTTGACTTAATATTTTCCCATTTGTATCCCTTCTCTTGCCTTATTGTTCCAGCTAATGCTTCAATCACATTATGGGTGAGCAGTAGGGATAGTGGGCAGTCCTCTCTCCTTCCTGATTTTAATGTGGCTTATTAATGGTTTTATTCATTTAGGATGATATTGGCCATGGGTTTGTCATATATAACCTTTATGATTTTGGAATTTTCCTATACTCCTACTTGTTCTAGGGCTCTTATTAAGAAGGTATGTTGAATCCTATCAAAGACTTTTTCTTTTTTTGCTTCTATTGAGATAAGCATATGATTCTTGTATTTTTGTCCATGTATTTGGTTTATTACATTTATTTTTATATATGTTAAAAAATAAAAAATAAAACAATGATCATTATAAAAAAGAAAGAAAGAAAATAATACAAAGAATCAATAAATTTAAGAGATAAAGAAAATTTACAGACCCTTACCTCAACTATCCAAAAGAAAAAGAGGGTACCCTCATTTTAAAAATTAGAAATGAAGTTGGAAACATTACAACAGACACCAAAGGAAATCATAATACATATTTTAAAAACCTGAACTCCATTAAGATGGAAAACCTAAAAGAAATAGATGAATTTCTAGATTTAATCAAACTTCTAACTAAAATAATTAGAAGCCAACAACTGAGAAAGACTAACAACAATTGAGATGAAAATGTCAATAAAAAGCCTTAAATCGATGAAAATTCTAGGACCAGATGTATTCTCAGGGGAATTTTACCAGGCATTAAAAGATAGAGACAACTCTTCTTAATAAAAATAGCAACAGACACAGAATTCTAAAACTCCTTCTATATAGTATCACCTAAATACCCAGACCAGATGAAGAAACAACAATAACAACAACAACAAGCTATAAGACAATATGCCTGATGAACAGAGAATAAACAATAATAAATAATACTTAAACTAAAAAGTAATAAAAAAAAGACAGGCATTAAAGATGTTATACATCATCATCAAGACTGTTTTGTCCCTGATATTGAACTCATGTGCTAATAAAAAATGTCTTAAAAATTACAGGGATGGAAATGGAGAGGAGCCTGAGGAAAGGTAGGTCCACCAACCGGACCAAAGAGGGATCCAGCTCAAGGGGAGGTCCCAAGACCTGACACTATTACTGAGGCTACGGAGTGCTCATAAAAAGAGACCTTTCATGACTGCCCTCTGAAAGACATAACAAGCAGCTGAGTCAGATGCAGATATTTGTCCAACCAATAGACAGAAGCAGCTGACCCTGTGGTTGAATTAGGGAAGGTTGAAATAAGCTGAGGAGAAGGACAATCCTGTAGGAGGACCAGCAGTCTCAATTAATCTGGGCTCCTGAGATCTCTCAAACACTGGACCACCAAACAGATAGCATACACCAGCTGATTCGAGGACACCAACACACATAGAGTAGAGGACTGCTGGGTCTCTCTTCATTCAGAGATGATGAACCTAGCCCTAAAGTGACTGGAGGCCCCAGGGAGTTTAGAGGTCAGATGGGATGGGGCGTGGGGGCATCCACAGGGAGACAGGGATATGGGGAGGAGGTGTGGGATGTGTATCAGTTAGAGAGTAGATGGAGGTACAGGGAATGGATTATGGAGCGTACAAATAAATTAATTTAAAAATAAATAAATAAAAGCATTTTTACATTAAAAATGAACAAAAATGCACTAAAGATATAATATAAATATTGTTAAAAGTGTGGAGAAGTCAGAATCCTTATATTCATTGATGATTTAAAAATAAATGGTCGACTCGAGCCCCGGGCCACCTTGCCAGCGGAGTCGCCTGACACCCGCAAGGGCCCACACAGGATTCCCCACAGGATCCTAAGACCTCCGGTGAGTGGAACACAGCACTGGCCCCAATCCAATCGCGCGGAACCTGAGACTGAGGTACATAGGGAAGCAGACTACCCGGGCCTGCACTGGGGCACAAGCCCCTTCTGCTCCACTTGAGCCCCGGGCTACCTTGCCAGCGGAGTCGCCTGACACCCGCAAGGGCCCACACAGGATTCCCCACGGGATCCTAAGACCTCTAGTGAGTGGAACACAACTTCTGCCAGGAGTCCGGTTCAAACACCAGATATCTGGGTACCTTCCCTGCAAGAAGAGAGCTTTCCTGCAGAGAATACCCTGCCCACTGAAACTAAGGAGAGTGCTACCCTCCCAGGTCTGCTTATAGAGGCTAACAGAGTCACCTGAAGAACAAGCTCTTAACAGAGACAACTATAACAGCTAGCTTCAGAGATTACAAGATGGCGAAAGGTAAACTTAAGAATCCTACTAACAGAAATCAAGACCACTCACCATCATCAGAATGCAGCACTCCCACCGCACCTGGTCCTGGGCACCCCAACACAACCGAAAATCTAGACCCAGATTTAAAAACATTTCTCATGATGATGATAGAGGACATCAAGAAGGACTTTCATAAGTCACTTAAAGAATTACAGGAGAGCACTGCTAAAGAGTTACAGGCCCTTAAAGAAAAGCAGGAAAACACAGCCAAACAGGTAGAAGTCCTTACAGAAAAACAGGAAAACACATCCAAACAGGTAATGGAAATGAACAAAACCATACTAGAACTAAAAAGGGAAGTAGACACAGTAAAGAAAACCCAAAGCGAGGCAACGCTGGAGATAGAAACCCTAGGAAAGAGATCTGGAACCATAGATGCGAGCATCAGCAACAGAATACAAGAAATGGAAGAGAGAATCTCAGGTGCAGAAGATTCCATAGAGAACATCGACAAAACAGTCAAAGAAAATACAAAATGCAAAAGGATCCTAACTCAAAACTTCCAGAAAATCCAGGACACAATGAGAAGACCAAACCTACGGATAATAGGAGTTGATGAGAATGAAGATTTTCAACTTAAAGGGCCAGCTAATATCGTCAACAAAATAATAGAAGAAAACTTCCCAAACATAAAGAAAGAGATGCCAATGATCATACAAGAAGCCTACAGAACTCCAAATAGACTGGACCAGAAAAGAAATTGCTCCCGACACATAATAATCAGAACAACAAATGCACTAAATAAAGATAGAATATTAAAAGCAGTAAGGGAGAAAGGTCAAGTAACATATAAAGGAAGTCCTATCAGAATTACACCAGACTTTTCACCAGTGACAATGAAAGCCAGAAGAGCCTGGACAGATGTTATACAGACACTAAGAGAACACAAATGCCAGCCCAGGCTACTATACCCGGCCAAACTCTCAATTACCATAGATGGAGAAACCAAAGTATTCCACGACAAATCCAAATTCACACAATATCTTTCCACGAATCCAGCCCTTCAAAGGATAATAACAGAAAAGAAGCAATACAAGGACGGAAATCACGCCCTCAACAAACCTAAAAGAAGACAGCCACAAGAACAGAATGCCAACTCTAACAACAAAAATAAAAGCAAGCAACAATTACTTTTCCTTAATATCTCTTAATATCAATGGACTTAATTCCCCAATAAAAAGACATAGACTAACAGACTGGCTACACGAACAGGACCCAACATTCTCCTGCTTACAGGAAACCCATCTCAGGGAAAAAGACAGACACTACCTCAGAGTGAAAGGCTGGAAAACAATTTTCCAAGCAAATTCTCTGAAGAAACAACCTGGAGTAGCCATTCTAATATCGGATAAAATCGACTTCCAACCCAAAGTTATCAAAAAAGACAAGGAGGGACACTTCATACTCATCAAAGGTAAAATCCTCCAAGAGGAACTCTCAATTCTGAATATCTATGCTCCAAATGCAAGGGCAGCCACATTCATTAAAGACACTTTAGTAAAACTCAAAGCACGCATTGCACCTCACACAATAATAGTGGGAGACTTCAACACACCACATTCATCAATGGACAAATCGTGGAAACAGAAACTAAAGAGGGACACAGTGAAACTAACAGAAGTTATGAAACAAATGGACCTGACAGATATCTACAGAACATTTTATCCTAAAACAAAAGGATATACCTTCTTCTCAGCACCTCACGGGACCTTCTCCAAAATTGACCATATAATTGGTCACAAAACAGGCCTCAACAGATACAAAATTATTGAAATTGTCCCATGTATCCCATCAGACCACCATGGCCTAAGACTGATCTTCAATAACAACATAAATAATGGAAAGCCAACATTCATGTGGAAACTGAACAACACTCTTCTCAATGATACCTTGGTCAAGGAAGGAATAAAGAAAGAAATTAAAGATTTTTAGAGTTTAATGAAAATGAAGCCACAACGTACCCAAACCTTTGGGACAAAATGAAAGCATTTCTAAGAGGGAAACTCATAGCTCTGAGTGCCTCCAAGAAGAAACGGGAGAGAGCACATACTAGCAGCTTGACAACACATCTAAAAGCTCTAGAAAAAAAGGAAGCAAATTCACCATAGAGGAGTAGACGGCAGGAAATAATCAAACTCAGGGCTGAAATCAACCAAGTGGAAACAAGAGGAACTATTCAAAGAATTAACCAAATGAGGAGTTGGTTCTTTGAGAAAATCAACAAGATAGATAAACCCTTAGCTAGACTCACTAAAGGGCACAGGGACAAAATCCGAATTAACAACATCAGAAATGAAAAGGGAGATGTAACAACAGATCCTGAAGAAATCCAAAACAGCATCAGATCCTTCTACAAAAGGCTATACTCAACAAAACTGGAAAACCTGGACGAAATGGACAAATTTCTGGACAGATACCAGGTACCAAAGTTGAATCAGGATCAAGTTGACCATCTAAACAGTCCCATATCACCTAAAGAAATAGAAGCAGTTATTAATAGTCTCCCAGCCAAAAAAAGCCCAGGACCAGAAGGGTTTAGTGCAGAGTTCTATCAGACCTTCAAAGAAGATCTAATTCCAGTTCTGCACAAACTATTTCACAAAATAGAAGTAGAAGGTACTCTACCCAACTCATTTTATGAAGCCACTATTACTCTGATACCTAAACCACAGAAAGACCCAACAAAGATACAAATCTTCAGACCAATTTCTCTTATGAATATCGATGCAAAAATCCTCAATAAAATTCTTGCTAACCGAATCCAAGAACACATTAAAGCAATCATCCATCCTGACCAAGTAGGTTTTATTCCAGGAATGCAGGGATGGTTTAATATACGAAAATCCATCAATGTAATCCATTATATAAACAAACTCAAAGACAAAAACCACATGATCATCTCGTTAGATGCAGAAAAAGCTTTTGACAAGATCCAACACCCATTCATGATAAAAGTTTTGGAAAGATCAGGAATTCAAGGCCCATACGTAAACATGATAAAAGCAATCTACAGCAAACCAGTAGCCAACATCAAAGTAAATGGAGAGAAGCTGGAAGCAATCCCACTAAAATCAGGGACTAGACAAGGCTGCCCACTTTCTCCCGACCTTTTCAACATAGTACTTGAAGTATTAGCCAGAGCAATTCGACAACAAAAGGAGATCAAGGGGATAAAAATTGGAAAAGAGGAAGTCAAAATATCACTTTTTGCAGATGATATGATAGTATATGTAAGTGACCCTAAAAATTCTACCAGAGAACTCCTAAACCTGATAAACAGCTTCGGTGAAGTAGCTGGATATAAAATAAACTCAAACAAGTCAATGGCCTTTCTCTATACAAAGAATAAACAGGCTGAGAAAGAAATTAGGGAAACAACACCCTTCTCAATAGTCACAAATAATATAAAATATCTTGGCGTGACTCTAACTAAGGAGGTGAAAGATCTGTATGATAAAAACTTCAAATCTCTGAAGAAAGAAATTAAAGAAGATCTCAGAAGATGGAAAGATCTCCCATGCTCATGGATTGGCAGGATCAACATTGTAAAAATGGCTATCTTGCCAAAAGCAATCTACAGATTCAATGCAATCCCCATCAAAATTTCAACTCAATTCTTCAACGAATTAGAAGGAGCAATTTGCAAATTCATCTGGAATAACAAAAAAACCTAGGATAGCAAAAAGTCTTCTCAAGGATAAAAGAACCTCTGGTGGAATCTGGAATCACCATGCCTGACCTAAAGCTTTACTACAGAGCAATTGTGATAAAAACTGCATGGTACTGGTATAGAGACAGACAATTAGACCAATGGAATAGAATTGAAGACCCAGAAATGAACCCACACACCTATGGTCACTTGATCTTCCACAAGGGAGCTAAATCCATCCAGTGGAAGAAAGACAGCATTTTCAACAATTGGTGCTGGCACAACTGGTTGTTATCATGTAGAAGAATGCGAATTGATCCATACTTATCTCCTTGTACTAAGGTCAAATCTAAGTGGATCAAGGAACTTCACATAAAACCAGAGACACTGAAAGTTATAGAGGAGAAAGTGGGGAAAAGCCTTGAAGATATGGGCACAGGGGAAAAATTCCTGAACAGAACAGCAATGGCTTGTGCTGTAAGATCGAGAATTGACAAATGGGACCTAATGAAACTCCAAAGTTTATGCAAGGCAAAAGACACCGTCAATAAGACAAAAAGACCACCAACAGATTGGGAAAGGATCTTTACCTATCCTAAATCAGATAGGAGACTAATATCCAACATATATAAAGAACTCAAGAAGGTGGACTTCAGAAAATCAAATAACCCCATTAAAAAATGGGGCTCAGAACTGAACAAAGAATTCTCACCTGAGTAATACCGAATGGCAGAGAAGCACCTGAAAAAATGTTCAACATTCTTAATCATCAGGGAAATTCAAATCAAAACAACCGTGAGATTCCACCTCACACCAGTCATAATGGCTAAGATCAAAAATTCAGGTGACAGCAGATGCTGGCGTGGATATGGAGAAAGAGGAACACTCCTCCATTGTTTGTGGGATTGCAGGCTTGTACAACCACTCTGGAAATCAGTCTGGCGGTTCCTCAGAAAACTGGACATAGTACTACCGGAGGATCCAGCAATACCTCTCCTGGGCATATATCCAGAAGATGCCCCAACTGGTAAGAAGGACACATGCTCCACTATGTTCATAGCAGCCTTATTTATAATAGCCAGAAGCTGGAAAGAACCCAGATGCCCCTCAACAGAGGAATGGATACAGAAAATGTGGTACATCTACACAATGGAGTACTACTCAACTATTAAAAAGAATGAATTCATGAAATTCCTAGCCAAATGGATGGACCTGGAGGGCATCATCCTGAGTGAGGTAACACATTCACAAAGGAACTCACACAATATGTACTCACTGATAAGTGGATATTAGCCCCAAACCTAGGATACCCAAGATATAAGATACAATTTGCTAAACACATGAAACTCAAGAAGAATGAAGACTGAAGTGTGGACACTATGCCCCTCCTTAGAATTGGGAACAAAACACCCATGGAAGGAGTTACAGAGACAAAGTTTGGAGCTGAGATGAAAGGATGGACCATGTAGAGACTGCCATATCCAGGGATCCACCCCATAATCAGCATCCAAACGCTGACACCATTGCATACACTAGCAAGATTTTATCAAAAGGACCCACATGTAGCTGTCTCTTGTGAGACTATGCCCGGGCCTAGCAAACACAGAAGTGGATGCTCACAGTCATCTAATGGATGGATCACAGGGCTCCCAATGGAGGAGCTAGAGAAAGAACCCAAGGAGCTAAATGATCTGCAACCCTATAGGTGGAACAACATTATGAAATAACCAGTACCCCGGAGCTCTTGACTCTAGATGCATATGTATCAAAAGATGGCCTAGTAGGCCATCACTGGAAAGAGAGGCCCATTGGACATGCAAACTTTATATGCCCCAGTACAGGGGAACACCAGGGCCAAAAAGGGGGAGTGGGTGGTTAGGGGAGTGGGGGTGGGTGGGTATGGGGGACTTTTGGTATAGCATTGGAAATGTAAATGAGCTAAATACCTAATAAAAAATGGAAAAAAAAAGATAAAAAAAATGGTCATGAAAAAGTATGGTTTTCCTCAAAAGTACAAAAGAACTGCCATATTATCAACTAGTTTATTTTCTAAATATTATCTAAAATATTTGCAATAAGGATCCTAAAGAGATACTTGCACATATATGTTCACCACGTTATCATCATTAACAATAGCTAAAAAGATGAATCAACCTCATTTTGCATTGACAGATGAATGAGCAAATTCTTGTGTATTTATAAAAAGGAGTATCATCCTTCTTTTTTAAAAACAGAAAATTCAGTTACACACCGCAATCTGGGTGGATATTCGTGACCTTCAAACCAGTGAAATAAGAAGGTAAGACACAAAAAGACAATCAATGCATATTTTCACACGTATGAATGGCTGTTAATGGCACCATTCTTGGAAAATAGTTTCCAGAAACTAGAAGAAATATGAAAAGGAGAGTTGTTAAAGACATAGATATTTTTCCTTTTGGAAAATGAATGAGTTCCAGAGATTTGTTGAAAATAATATGAATCTTGACATGCTAATAGTCATTATAATACCATTAAAATGATTAAGATAATAAAATGTTTTGTTAGGCATTTTTCTCACAAGGAAAATAAAGGAAAATAAATAAGACACTATAAGCATAAGTATGGAAATGAGTGCATATGAGATTTTTGAGGGCAAATAAACTGAACCTAAGTATAACAGTGGATGTGGTAAACTATTCCTATGAATATTTGTGGAACTAGTATTTATTAATATCCATACTGTACAAATAAAAGTGGACAGGGGATGATAAGGCTTGGGTTCTTTACTGTAGGAATAGGTGATTAAAGATAAGCAAGGGAAAGTGGCTACAGTAGTCCATGTATTAAAAGAATGAGGTTGGAAATAAAAGGATAGAATCATATATCACCTTATATAGGCACTGACAGATACAAACTATGTAGATATATTTATATGCTTAGGGCAGTAAACACATTTTGCCTTGTCAAAGGAGATGAATTAAGTCCAAGAATATTTCTAGTAGTCATAGACAGTACTAATGCAGCCCAGGTTATGTTTTCTAATGCCAGATCCAATAGAAAGGTTCTTATATAAGATGATTCTAAGACTATGAAGAATTCATTCAAGATGAGCCTAAAATATTTTACAGTGCCAAGATGTACAAAAATGCTAAAACAATGTAAAAATAGATAAAAGTTACATTTAAGCAAGTGTGTCAAAAGGGCAGGGGAATGAAAAGATAGAAGTAACAATGTTTAAAGCTGAAACAGTTTGAGCAAAAGAAAATACAGAATACTATCCTTTGATTTATAAGAACAATTGACATGCACAATGATAACTCATAATACCAGCACCTTTACTATGTATGTTATGATGAAAATGATACTTTAAAACTCTGTACTATTCTTCCCAAGTGTTTAATAACCCAGACCAATTATAATGAAAACATTATACCAATTATAATGAGGCCATTCTATAAAGTATGTGACTAGTACTTCTTGAAACTGTCAAGATATTCATTAACCAGAGAGGGCCTAAGGAAGAACAGCAAATTAAATGTAATTTTTTTTACTCCCAAGATAAAAATGTCTCTATTGCAACTTGGGAATATCTTGCCAGACCAGTTATTGTTGTGGTTCATAAGCTTTACAGCTATGCAGTACTGTTAATTGCTTTTCTCCCTTGGCAGCTTGCATAACACCTTATGATGCTATGAGAACTAGTGCTCAGTGAGGAGGTTTCCAGGATATTTTCTCCTTAATTTCTCCAAGGCTGTGTCATGTAAGTGTATACTGTCTTCAATAATGAGTGCTTACTACCTTCATGTTCTGCAAGGCCACCATAAGAAATGGCCATATTCACATTGGTTTCAAAGTCTCTTGTACTCCCTTAACCAACACTCAAAGGGAGAATTCCCTTTCCTGATGCTTCTGTTTTTGTTAAGTAATCTGTGGATTTTGTGGAAAGTATTATCATCCCAAGAGGCATAACTACATTTAAATCTTATATATATAGGAACTAGAGAGATGCATTAGTGTTTAAAAGTCTTGCACATGACCCACTGGTTCTCAGCACCCACATCGTGGCTTAAAGCAATCTATAACTCTTGATAGGGGATCCAGCACCCTTTTTTTGGCCTCTGTGTGAACCACAAGTTTTCATAATTCACTTACATATATGCAGGCAAAACACTCATGTATGGAAAATAAAATAATATAAAATATCTAGTCATACATATATATATGCATACATACACATATGTATTTTAAGTACACATATAATAAATTTTATCTATGGCTTTTTCAAACGTTGTTAGTCTTGTGTATATTTCCTACCTCCCTCATCTTGGGTGTTATCTTACCTCTGTCCTCCACAGATAAAGTTATCTCCCACTTTTCCCACTTCCCCATTTCATAGCACCACTATTCTACTCTCCCCCTGTCTCGAAAACCTTCTCTTCCCCACTTCCTACAGGTTCCCTGTCTATGCTTCTGGTTTACGTGGTTATATACTTAAATTTGAAGATTTGGGGTTAGGATCCCCAAATAAGATAGAATATGTAGTGGGTCTTTCTGGGTCTGGGTTACTTTACACAGTATATGTACAAGTTCTGTCTATGTATATAAAATTTTCATAATCTCCTTTAAAATTTTTATCTTTAATTAATTTTTTAAAGAAATTTTATCATGTGTATGGATGTTTTCATGCCTATATATTTGTTCACTACTGAAGTGTTGGTGCTTTCAGAGGCCAGAAGAGGGCATCATACTCCCTGAAACTAGTGTTACAGTGGTTGTGAACTACCTACCATCTGAGTGCTAGGACTCAAACTTGCTTCATGTGGAAGGGCAGCCAGTGCTCTTAACCATTGAGCCATCTCACTAGCCACTGGATTTTTTTTTTCAAAATTTTCTGTCAGTTTCATACACTTATGTAATGATTTTTTTTCTCTCATTTCCCACTTTCATACTACTTCTCCTGAGACTTTATTAAAAAAAAAAAAAAAAAAAAGACTTCCGACTTACTTTTAAGTCACCCCAGAGAAAAGGAATGTGCTGATTAAAGAGAAGAGGTCAAAAACTCAAGCAACAACAAATACTGGTAAGGATGTGAAGAAAGGGGAACCCTTCTCCATTGCTGGTGGGATGGCAAGCTGGTACTACCACTCTGGAAATCAATCTGGTGGTTCCTAGCAAAAACTGGGAATAGATCTACCTGAAGACCCAGCTATACTTCTCCTACACATATAATCAAAAGATGCCTCACCATACCACACAGACACATGCTTCACTATGTTCATAGCAGCATTATTCTTAATAGGAAGAAACAGGAAGCAACCCAGATGCCCCTCAACTGAAGAACGGATATATTAAATGTCATTCTTTTACACAATAGAATACTATTTGGCTGTTAAAAATGAAAATATCATGAATTGTTCAGACAAGTGGATAGAACTAGAAAATATCATCCAGAGTGAGGTAACCCAGACCCTAATAGTGGTGTGCACTCACTGTTACATAGATATTAGCCAAAAAGTAGAGAACACCCATGATACACTCCACAGATACAAAGTTAAACAAGAAGGAAGACCCAAGTGAGGATGTTTTCAATCCTACTTAGAAGGGGGAACAAAATAGTCATGGGAGGCAGAGGAGACATTGCAGACAGGAGTGTATGTTTACCTTTTTCTGAGAGGCTCCTGCCAGATCGCTGAAACAGATGCAGATACCCACAGGCAAACACTGGACAGAGGTCAGGAACTCTTATAGAAGACTTGGGGGAGGAGTAAAGTCTCTGAAGGTAATCAGAACCCCATAGGAAGACCAACAGAATCAACTAACCTGGACGGGTAGGAGCTCTCAAACCTGAGACACCAACCAAAGAATATACATAGGCTAGAATGGGGCCCCTGACACATATAGCAAACATGCAGGTCAGTCTCCCTGTGGGCTCCCCAACAACTAGAGTGGAGGCTTTCACTAAAGCTATAGCCTGATTCTGGTATTTTGTCTTGAACAGGACTACCTTGTCTAGCCTCAGTGGGAGAATATGTGTCTAACCTGGCAGAGAGTAGATGCACCTAAGTGAGGGACTACTCGGCAGGAGAGAGGCACCCTCTCAAAGTAGAAGGGGGAAGTGATTCTGTGAGGGGCGACTAGGATAGAGTGCAGCATTTGGGCCATAAATAAATATATACATACATACATACATACATACATACATACATACATACATACATACATAAATAGATCTTTTAAAAGGTTGTATATTTGGTACTTTTCTCCTGCATGCTCCATTATATGAATTCCTGGTGGGGCTGTGTTTCTAGTGTATCACTGCAATTTGGCTTCCTTCATATGCTAATCTTGATGTTACGATCTTCAGTTCTTATTCTTTTTCCATGGTATAAATTAAAACTTATCTTGCAAACCATTAAGCTGATATCTTCTGTTTCTCAAGTAGATCTAAGATTCAGAAAACCAAGACCACTGCTTTAATGAAACTTGCATTGCTCTGTATTTTGGTTCATTATTTATTTTCTTAAATATTACTAGAGTTATTTCTTGTTTCAACTCTTATGATTTAAAGCATTTAGTTTATATATATATATATATATATATATATGTGTGTGTGTGTGTGTGTGTGTATATATGTATATATATATACTTACTTTTAAAGGGGAATTTGGTAATAATTCTGCTCTTTACTTATTTACTTATTTCATTAAATTTATTAATAACTGTTATGAAATATTTTATTTTTAAAGAAAGTATTTTTAATTTAATGAATATTTATAAATCACTTAATTATTAAAGAGTATTGGCTTTGTTCTCATTTTAAATTTCTAAGAAAGATATTTTACTGTTTACATTTTCAATTAAGATTTTTAGACCCCAAAGTTTTTATTTAATTTGTCATTAGAAGAAAGTCATTGCCACTTAATTTTATATAAAAAGAAATAGCATAAATCAAATCTAAGTACAAATTAGAGCATGATAAAAACACTGGTGTGTAATAGCAGTCCCTTTGCTAAGTAAAGGGCATGATTATGAAACATTTAGAAGAAAATTAAATTACTTTTCAAGTTTTAAATGTAGGTGAAAAAAATCTACAAAGTATTTGATCAAGACTTGAAAAGAGTTTACCTGCTGATAATGAAAAGTTCACTTTGATCCATATGGCCAGAAAAGTAATTATAGTCTTTAATTTCAATAAAGCAATCTGCTAGATTGGACTAAAGAAAATGATAGGGAAATTATAATGCTTTAAAGGAAATTTGATAAGATTGAGAAAAGGTACTTTTTGCTTATTAAAGTGCATTGATTTTTTTCATCTGTAGAACAAAAATCATAGAACAAAAAAAAGTGGTAAGAAATGTTCTTAGTTTCATTTTACTGTGAATTCAACTACCTTTATTTTGTTTTTATTCCTGTCCTTCAGAAAAGTTTTTTTTTAAATATAGCTGGCATGCTTGCAGCAATGTTTATCATTTACATTTTTATTGAAGTTTGAGGAGCAATAAGGGCTTTAAATATTTTTTCACCTAACATGAAACAACAGGATAAAACATCAATCACTCTCCTCATATAAGCATATGTATTCAAAGAATGCACTTCGTGTTGTGTTTCTAGGTATCAGTGTTATACCTTAAATAATGGTGCTCATGGGAATCAGACAGGATATGGACGTCACTTTATTAGAATTAGATGGATCATATAACAGAAGGACATAGTTAATTTGTAGTTTTTCACAAACTCCCAAAGTCACATTTCTCTATTCCTACTTTCAGAAGCTGCCAAAATTTAAATATTGAATAGATTCAAGTGGTACTATTTCCTGCCAGCATTGTACTTGTCCTTTGCATCAAGTTCATAACTTGTTCAGCTTTTCCATGTAAGTAGTGGAAACTGGAATAAGGCTTATTTTATTAAGGTTCAAGATAGCCACATCAGACCAAATAGCTTGCAGCCCACATACGATATTAATGATTCATTTCCAAAAAAAATAAGGACCTCATGTATCCTTCTCCAAAATTGACAATATAGTCAGTCACAAAGCAAGGCTGAACAGAAAGAAAATTGAAATAATGCCTTGTATCTTTTCAGAGGACCATGGACTGAAGCTATACTTTAACAAAAGAAACACCAGAAAACCTACACACTCATAACAATTGAACAACTCTCTACTCAATGATCTCTGGGTCAGGGAAGAAATAAAGAAAGAAATTAAACTTTCTAAAATTCAGTCTATAAGTTCCTCAACTGAAGAATGGATTAAGAAAATATGGTTCATTTTCACAATGGAATACTATTCAGCTATTAAAAACACAGACATCGTTAATTTTGTAGGCAAATGGATGGAACTTGAGAATATCATCCTGATTGAGGTAACCTAGACTCCAAAAGACATGCATGGTATGTACTCACTTATAAGTCAATATTAGTCATAAAATACAGACCCAAAGAAACTAAACAAAAAGGAAGGCCCAAATAAAGATGCTTGAATTTCACTTCGAATGGGGAATAAAATTTTTCTAGGGGCAGAGTGAAGGACATAACTAGGTGGGAGAGAGGTTGGGTGGAGGAATGTTGGGTTTCAGGAGCAGGAGCAGGGAGGGACAGAAGAGAAGGCTAGATGGCCACATGAATGAATGCAAATCTGAAAGTGACATTGGTGGGGGTATGAGGGGTATTTCAAGAACATGCCAGAGCTCTGGGATAGGGGCTCTACCCAAGAACCAATGGGGGTATCCTTAGCTGTGACTCATAGCACTGGAGATATGGAACCTGAAGAAGCCACCTACTGTAGTCAGACAGGAACTCCGGTGGAGCAATAAGGACAATAACCCATTCACAAAACTTTTGACCCAAAATTCATCCTGTCTACAAGAAATGCAGGGATAGAGAGTGGAGCAAAGACTGAGGGAATGGCCAACCAATAACCGGCCCTACAAGAGACCCTTTCCATAGGTAAACTCCAATCCCTGACATTATTAATGATACTCCGTTATGCTTGTAAACAGGAGCGAAGCATAATTGTTTTCCAAGAGACTCCACCCAGCAGCTAACTGAAAGAGCTGTAGAAACTCACAGCCAAACATTGGATGGAGCTTGGGAACTCTTATGGAAGAGTTGATGGGAAGGATTGCCACTCAAAGGAAATAGGAACTCCACAGGAAGACCAACAGAGTCAACTAACATAGACTCTTGGTGCTCTCAGTGACTGAACCACCAACCATAGCGCACACAGGGGCTATACATAGCCCCACACATATGTAGAAGATGTGCAGCTTGATCTTCATGTGGGACCTGAGCAATGGGAACAGGGGTTATCCCAAAAACTGTTGTCTGTCTGTGGGATATGTTCTTCTAGCTGGGCAGCATTGTCTGGCCTCTGTGGGAGAGGATGTACCTAGCCCTGCAGAGACGTTGATATGCCTGGCTGAGGGGATAGCTAGGGGCTCCTCCACCCTCTCATAAGAGAAGCAGAAGGGGGCATGCAAGAAGGAATGTGTGAGGGCGCGATTGGGAGGAGGGACAGTGAGCAGGATGTAAAGTTAATAAATAAAATGAATAAAATAAAAAGAACATCAACTGAAAATGTCTCCTGAAGATCTGGCTGTAAAAAGAGAAGCCTGTAGGGCATTTTCTTAATAAGTGATTCGTGGCAGAGAGCCTAGCCCATTGTGAGTGGTGCCATCCCTGGGCTGGTGGTTCTGCTTGCCACAAAAAAAAAAAAAAAAATCAGGATGACCAAGCCATGGAGAACAGCCAGTAAGCAGTATCTATCCATGATTTGTGCATCAGCTCTTGCCTAAAGGTACTATCTTTGTATGAGTTCATGCCCTGATGAATATTGATAAAGATCCACAGACCTAATAAACTTTTTTCTCATCAAGTTGTTTTGGTCATGATGTTCCATCACAGAAATAGTGATCCTAAGACACACGCACTGCCACTGACCTCACTATTATAATTGCAAGGACCATTAGCCAGGACATCGACTCTGGTGATCAGCTTTGCATTGCTGCTGGGGCCTGCTTGGGGAAATGATATTACCAGTCAACCTAAACCATAAATAGACCTCCAGTGACTGCCACAACTCTTGCCAAACCATAGCTCCCAAACCACTCTGATATTGATTAATTCTGCCTGTAGCAGAGTTTCAGAGAATATTACCACTAGAATCTGACAGAAACCAAAGTGACCATTCTTTCTACTCCCATTACCTGTGGTGATCAGAGTCTCAGCCACAGCAGTAATACCAGAGAAGATATAAAAGTGCTAAAAATAGGAAAGGAAGAAATCAAACTGTCTTAGTCAGGGTTTCTATTCCTGCACAAACATCATGTCCAGGGAGCAAGTTGGGGAGGAAAGGGTTTATTCAGCTTACACTTCCACACTGCTGTTCATCACCAAAGGAAGTCAGGACTGGAACTCAAGCAGGTCAGGAAGCAGGAGCTCATGCAAAGGCCATGGAGGGATGTTCCTTACTGGCTTGCTACCTCTGGCTTGCTTAGCTTTCTTTCTTTCTTTAATATATATTTTATTAGATATTTTCTTTATTTACATTTGAAATGTTATCCTCTTTCCTAGTTTCCCTTCCGAAAATCCCCTATCCCTTCCCTCCTTCACCTGCTCCCCAACCCACCCACTCCCATTCCTGGCCCTGGCATTCTCCTATACTCAGGCATAGAATCTTCACAGGACCTCTTCTCCCATTGATGACCAACTAGACCATTCTTTGTTACATATGCAGCTAGAGCCACAAGTCCCACCATGTGTTTTCTTTGATTAGTGGCTTAGTCCCAAGGAGCTCTAGGGGTGAAGCTCAGAGTTCTTAGAAGGGGGAACAAAATATCCATGTAATGAGTTAGAGAGACAAAGTTCAGAGCAGAGACTGAAGGAATGACCGTCCAAAGACTGCCCCACTTGGGGATCCATCCATAAATAACCATCAAACCCAGACACTAGGCAGATGCCAACAAGAGCCTGCTGACAGGAGCCTGATATAGCTGTCTCCTGCCAGTGTCTGGCAAGTACAGAAGTGGATGCTCACAGTCATTCATTGGATAGAGCACAGGGTCCCCAAATGAAGGAGCTAGAGAAAGTACCCAAGAGCTGAAGGGTTTTGCAGCCCCATAGTAGTAGCATCAGCTTGCTTTCTTATAGAACCCAAGACTATCAGTGATGGCACCACCCACAATGGGTTAGGCCCTCCCACCCTTGATCACTACTTGAGTAAATGCCCCACGGCTGGATCTCATAGAGGTATTTCCTCAAGGGTGGCTCTGTTCTCTGTAATAACTTGAACTTATGTTAAGTTGACACACAAAACCAGCCAGTACAAAAACTATCCCAATTCATACACAGAATGGCTTGTTATGTAAAAGAACTTATGGACCCTAGCAGAAAATATTTGGATCAAATTGTAGCATATAAAATCAATATATACAATTGATAAATTTTCTGAGAAAAAATTCCTTTCACAATGGCTTTAAAAAAATAAAATACCTATGAATAAATCTAGGTAAAGAGTTGAAAAGTCTCTACAAGAAATCTTTTAAGACACTAAACAAAGAAACTGGAGAAGGGAGTAGAGAAGAGCTTTCATGTTCCTGTATATGCAGAATTAATATTGGGAAAGTAGCTATAATATTAAATGTGATTAACTCTTTCAATGAAATCACCATAAAAATCCCAGTGATATCTTAGTAAGTTAGAAGAAAACAATTTAAAAGCTCTCTTAAGCAAAAACAAAACTATGCAAATTGCTGAAAATATCTGACTTAAAACTATACTGTACAAACCTAGTGGTAAACAGCATGAAACTGTGCATAAGGACAGATATGTAGACTATTGAAAGAGAATACAGGACCAAGAAATAAATCCACATAGATATGGCTATATAATATTAGACATGACTATTAAAATGTACACTAGAGAAATTGTGGCATATTCTATAGATGCAGAAAACCAAAATTATATCCATATGTCCATATGAAAATCAACACAAGATCACCGTCTTTTATTTAAAACCTAAAGCTTTAAAATGACAAAATTGCCAAGGAAATTCCAGGGTTTCTTCTTGCTTAGGCAAGGAAGAGCTTCCTAAATGGCCAGTCGTGCATGGCTGCTTAAGGGGAGGTGTAACACAGTTCCTGCCCCTGGAGCATTTCCAGGTCATTGATCCCCATGATCTCCAGGTGTGCTGATGGTTGCTGTTGCCCTGAAGCTGATCAGCTGTCTTTACTACTTTACTTTGAATTTTTCTTTTTTGGGTAATTTTCTTCTTCATTACTCAGGGTTAATCATACCATGATAAATTAAACAGATTTGATTTTCAGGGATGAGGAATGGAGATGATCAGGAGGATGTCGAAGATGAGGAACAAGTTCTCCTCTTGGCATTTGGGGCCACGGGAAAGGATCTATACTATATAAGCAGAGGCCATAAAAGCCTACGAGGTCCTTTGTAGAAATAGTTCATTGCCAGACTTTGCCTTGCATTTGTAATAATGAGACACATGTGCCCTCAGGTCCAATGACTGCTACATTAATTGGCCAGGGTGAAGTTGGGGACACTGAAGATAGAGAATTAAAGTGGTCTCAGGGGGAAAAAGTATAGATAGAAAAATAGGAATTTATATATTATTTAGAAACAAATAGTATTAGAAGGAGAGAGTACATGAGACTATGCAATTGTTAGGATGAGGAAATACAGATTAGAGAATTTAAAAAATTATGTATGAACATATAAAAAATTAGTACTTCATTCTCCTAGCTACTTGAAGAACTGGAGATAATGCCTAGAAAGATATTAGACAAAGCTAGCTGCTTTTCTTGCATAAAATTTAAAACCTTGTAAGAAATCATTTCAAAATTAGTAGTCTGTCATCTTTCTGTTCTTACATGAAATACTTACTAAAAATGGCTATCTGCTATAGCAGGAAACTACAAGAACTGTGCTCAGCTAACTGTGAAGAACAGGCTGTGTAAATCTGTAAGGAAATGTACTTTTGCTTGGTGTTTAATTTCTGCTCTAAGGAAACAGGGGTTAGAATTATTGAATGGGATTCATAGAATTAATGTAAATTTAAGAATTTTTGAAGATTATTAAAAATGATGAAAGCCTTGATGGTGTAACTTTTGTAAATAAAAGACTGCGTTCAGGATCAAGGTCAGAAAGAAGAGAGGAGAAGAAAGAATAGGGATCTTCAGAGAACAAAGAGAGTACCTTAACTGACAGCTTGCATCTTTGACTCACTATGAGTCATTATTGAATCAGCATTGCTCCCACTCCTGCCTTTCTCATGAACCTCCTTACTCTGAAGCTGTACCTCAGCACTAAATGGGACTCAAATACCTCAAGAAATATCATTATTGACAAATGAAATTATGTAAAACTTAAATTCTGCACACTAAAGCAAATTATCATTAGAAGGAACAGCAAGTTCATGAAATGGGAAGATATCACTGCCAACTATACTTCACTTATGTGTTAATATCTAAAATATATCAATCATCATAAAAATTAAGCATCAAATATCTTGCAAAACTGCCATTCAACAAGAACACTAATAAAGTTAAAAGACTCTTCCCTAAAAAACTTCAAATGGCCAATAAATGGTTTTATAAGATACTGAGTTTTCAAAAGCACTGGGTAAATAAAAAGACAGCTTTCAGATTCTGTTCCAACCTAGTCTTAATAATTATTTTCATGGAAAGAAGAACAACAAGGTAAAACAAAATGTCAGACAAGAAACTCTTATTCAGTGACAGTGAAGTATAAACTAGTGAAATTATTATGAAAACCAATATGGAGATATCTCGAGAAATTAAAAATAGAACTACCATATGAACTAGTGATACCACAGCTGTGCATATACTTACAGTGCTCTATATCCTAGCACAAAAAGACTTGCCCATTGATGTCTCTTTCTGCTCTAACCATAGTGGTAAGGAAATAGAATTATCCAGATGTTCATTAACTCATAAATGGAAAATAAAAATAAGGTACATATACACAATTAGTTGGGCATAAAGAAAAAAAAATGGGAAAATAAATGGATCCGAATATTATTACAAGAAGCATGTTAACCCAGATTCAGAACAACACACTTTCATGTGGAGATCACGCACCACTGTGAGTGCATATACACCCACTTTGATCATAATCTCCATGATCCTATTTCATCCCCCTTTCTTCTCATCAAAGCCCATCTCTTCTTCCCAAAAAAAATTCCTTTTATCTTTATGTCTTTTAGTTTTTTGCCTCAGTGAAAGTATTTAGTATTACTTGCATGCACATTGACTACGGGCATCCCAAGAGGGATTACCACTGGTAATATGTTTCTCCTCCCCCAGCTTCTGTTAACTGTCTAAAACCCCTCAAGGAGAAATGGAACCTTACGAACCCCTCCTCCTTCATGATGGAATTTTGACAAGTTTTGTTTTATGCATGTCTTCTATAGGTAGCCACTGTTTTGCAATAGTCATGTCATGTCCAGAAGACACTTCCCACCAGTCCTCACCATGGTTCAGCTCTTAGACTCTTTCTGAATGCTCTTCTGTGAAGGTTCCTGAGCCTTAGAAGATGTGAAACAGATCTCTTGCTCACACCTCAGCATTCTTACTGATGAAAAACTTGGGAACCATAGTCAGTATTTTATTGTTTTGATTAAAAGCTAAGGCTTTTAATAAATAAACATTAATATAAAACTGCTAATAAAATGCATTTCCTTTATGATATGATAGTGTTTTATGAAATAATGTTTAAATGTAGACATTTATTACATGTAGCCTACTTAGAAAAAGTTATATCTTTGAGTATAGTCACATGACTCCCTTTTATTTTTAGGTAAATTTACTTTGATCGTTAATTTTTCCCTAGAGTAACAATACTCATATTTTAATTGTGAAAATATAATACAATTTCTGATTATTATTGTTACAGGGCCTTAGTAGGTTCCTGGGGCTTGCAACTGACTCCATGATGGAAATAGCATTCAGGCTGTAAAAATCATACACAGCATCCCCTGCCAAAACTAAAACAAAGGCTTAACCCATTAAATCCAGAAAGTTCTGGGAAGTCTCAAAATATACTGATGTTGCTTTCTGGCTTCTATATTTCCACTTCTGTCTAACTGTTCTCACTAACTGAGGTATGTCAACCCAGAACATGGGTTTGTGCTTAAAAGCTAATCCTAAGAAACACTCAGTTATATACTGGGATCCTTAACATACAGTGTAGTCACAGGCTGATTAATAAAGACTGTCTATAGGATTAAACCCATGTTGGAGCAGTCTTCTCTGGTGAATACACCACAGTAAGTATATAAGTTGGACTTACTTCATGTAACCATGTTGTACAAAAGTGTTTGAGTGGTATTGCTGGATCTTCCAGTAGTACTATGTCCAACTGTCTGAGGAACCACCAAAGTGATTTTCAGAGTGGTTGTACCAGCTTGCAATCCCACCAACAATGGAAGAGGGTTCCTCTTTCTTCACATCCTTGCCAGCATCTGCTGTAACCCGAGTTTTTGATCTTAGTCATTCTGACAGGTGTGAGGTGGAATCTCAGGGTTGTTTTGATTTGCATTTCCCTGATGACTAAATATTGAACATTTTTTTAGGTGCTTCATAGCCAATCAATAGTTCTCAGTTGAGAACTCTTTATTTAGCTCTGTACCCCATTTTTAATATGGTTATTTGGTTTTTCTGAAGTCTAATTTCTTGAGTTCTTTGTATATATTGGATATTAGCCCTCTAACATATATAGTATTATTAAAGATCTTTTCCAATCTGGTGGTTGCCTTTTTGTCTTATTGACAGTGTCCTTTGCCTTACAGAAGCTTTGCAATTTTATGAGGTCCCATTTGTTAATTCTTGATCTTATATCACAAGCCAATGGCGTGCTATTCAGGAATTTTTTTCCCCTGTGCCCATAAGTTCAAGGCTCATCCACACTTTCTCCTCTATAAGTTTCTGTATTTCTGCTTTTATGTGGAGTTCCTTGATCCACTTAGACTTGAACTTAGTATAAGCTGATAAGAATGGATCAATTTGCATTCTTCTACATGCTAACTGCCAGTTGAGCAAGCACCATTTGTTGAAAATGCTGTCTTTTTTCTACTGGATGATTTTAGCTCCTTTGTCAAAGATCAAGTGACCATAGGCGTGTGGGTTCATATCTGTGTCTTTAATTCTATTCCATTGATCTATCTGACTGTCACTGTACCAAGACCATGCAGTTTTTACCACAATCACTCTGCAGTACAGCTTGAGGTCAGGGATGGTGATTCCACCAGAGGTTCTTTTATTGTTGAGAATAGTTTTTGCTATCCTAGGTTTTTGTTATGCCAGATGAATTTGCAAATTGCCCTTTCTAATTCTGTAAAGAATTGAGTTGGAATTTTGATAGGGATTGCATTGAATCTGTAGATTGCTTTTGGCTAGATAGCCATTTTGACTGTATTAATCCTGCCAATCCATGAGCTTGGGAGATTTTTTCACCTTCTGAGGTCTTCTTGAATTTCTTCAGAGACTTGAAATCCTTATCATACAGACATTTCACTTGCTTAGTTAAAGTCACAACAAGGTATTTTATATTAGTTGTGACTATGGTGAAGGTTATTGTTTCCCTAATTTCTTTGTTAGCCTATAGGCTTTGTGAAGAGAAAGGCCACTGATTTGTTTGAGTAATTTTATATCCAGCTAATTCACTGAAGTTGTTTATAGGTTTAGAATTTCTCTAGTGGAATATTTGGGGTCACTTATGTATACTATCATATCACCTGCAAATAGTTATATTTTCACTTCTACCTTTCCAATTTATATACCTTTTATCTTCTTCTGTTGTCTAATTGCTCTGGCTAGGACTTTAAGTACTATACTGAATAGGTAGGGAGAGAGTGGGCAGCCTTGTCTAGTCCCTGATTTTAGTGGGATTGCACCAAGTTTCTCTCCATTTAGATTGATGCTAGCTACTGGGTTGCTGCATATTGGTTTTATTATGGTTAGGTATGGGCCTTGAATTCCTGATCTTTCCTAGTCTTTTATCATGAACTGGTGTTAAATTTTGTCAAATGCTTCCTCAGCATCTAATGAGATGTTCGAGTTGTTTTTGTCTTTAAGTTTCTTTATATAATGGATTAAGTTGATGAATTTCCATATATTGAACCAGCCCTGCATGCCTGGAATGAAGCCTACTTGATCATAATGGATGGTAGTTTTGATATGTTCTTGGATTTGATTTGCATGAATTTTATTGAGTATTTTTGCATAGATATTCATAAGGGGAATTGTTTTGAAGTTCTGCTTCTTTGTTGGGTCTTTATGTGGTTTAGGTATCAGAGTAATTGTGAGTTCATAGAACAAATTACTTAGAGTACCTTCTGTTTCTATTTTCTGGAATAGTTTGAGGAGTATTGGAATTAGGTCTTCTTTGAAGGTCTGATAGAACTCTGCACTAAACCCATCTGGTCCTGGGCTTTTTTTTTTTTTTTTTTTTTTTTTTTTTTTTTTTTTGGTTGGGAGATTTTAATGACTGTTTCTATTTCTTTAGAGGATATAGGACTGTTTAGACCATTTAACTTTGGTACCTGGTATCTGTCTAGGAAGTTGTCAGTTTCATCCAGGTTTTCTAGTTTTGTTGAGTATAGCCTTTTGTAATAGGATCTGATGAAGTTTTGGATTTCCTCAGGTTCTGTTGTTATGTCTCACTTTTCATTTCTGATTTTGTTAATTAGGGTACTGTCTCTTTGACCTCTAGTTAGTGTGGATAAAGGTTTATCTATCTTGTTGATTTTCTCAAAGAACAAGCTCCTGGTTTGGTTGATTCTTTGTATAGTTCTTTTTGTTTCCACTTGGATGATTTCAGCCCTGAGTTTTATTATTTCCTGCCATCTAGTCCTTTTGGGTGAATTTGCTTCCTTTTGTTATATAGCTTTTAGGTGTGCTGTCAAGCTGCTAGTGTAGTCTCTCTTTAGTTTCTTTTTGGAGGCACTCAGAGCTATGAGTTTTCCTCTTAGGACTACTTTAATTGTGTTCCATAAGTATGGGTTTGTTGTGGCTTCATTTTAATTAAACTCTAAAAAGTCTTTAATTTCTTTCTTTATTACTTCCTCGACCAAGCTATCATTGAGTAGAGTGTTGTTCAGCTTCCATGTCAACGTTGGCTTTCTATTATTTATGTTGTTATTGAATATCAGCCTTAGCCCATGGTGATCATATAGGATGCATGGGATAATTTCAATATTTTTGTGACAATTATATGGTCAGTTTTGGAGAAGGTACCATGAGGTGCTGACAAGAGGTATATCCTTTTTTTTTTTTTTTTAGGATAAAATGTTCTGTAGATATCTGTTAAATCCATTTGTTTCATAACTTCTGTTAGTTTCACTGTGTCTCTGTTTACTTTCTGTTTCCAGGATCTGTCCATTGATGAGAGTGGAGTGTTAAAGTCTCTCACTATTATTGTGTACAGCGAAATGTGTGCTTTGAACTCTACTTAAGTTTCTTTAATGAATGTGGATGCCCTTGCATTTGGAGAATAAATGTTCAGAATTAAGGGTTCATCTTGGTAGATTTTACCTTTGATGAGTATGAAGTGTCCCTCCTTTTTCTTTTTTGATAACTTCAGGTTGAAAGTAGATTTTATTCCATATTATAATGGTTCCTCCAGTTTGTTTCTTGGGACCATTTGCTTGGAAAATTGTTTTCCAGCCTTTTACTCTGAGGTAGTATCTATCTGTCTTTGTCTCTGAGGTGGGTTTCCTGTATGCAGCCAAATTCTGGGTCATGTAGCCAGTCTGTTAGTCTATGTCTTTTTATTGGGAAATTGAGTCCATTGATATTAAGAGATATTCAGGAAAAGTAATTGTTGCTTCCTGTTATTTTAATTGTTAGAGATGGAATTATGTTTGTGTGGCCATCTTCTTTTGGGTTTTTTGAAAGATTAATTTCTTGCTATTTCTAGGGCTTACTATCTCTCCTTGTGTTGGAATTTTCTGTTTATTATCCTTTGAACGGTGGATTCGTGAAAAGATATTGCATGAATCTGGTTTTGTTATGGAATACTTTGTTTTCTCCATCTATGGTAATTGTGATTTTGCTGGGTATAGTAGCCTGTGCTGGCATTTGTGTTCTCTTAGGATCTGTATGACATCTGTCCAGGATCTTCTGGGTTTCATAGTCTCTTGTGAGAAGTCTGGTGTAATTCTAATATGTCTGCCTTTATAAGTTACTTAACTGTTTTTTCACTTACTGCTTTTTAATATTCTGTTTTTAGTGCATTCTGTGTTTTGATTATTATGTGTTGGGAGGAATATCTTTTCTGGTCCAGTCTATTTAGAATTCTGTATGTTCATTGGCATCTCTTTCTTTAGGTTAGGGAAGTTTTCTTCTATAATTTTGTTGAAGCTATTTACTGGCCCTTTAAGTTGAAAAATCTTCATTCTAATGTATACCTATTATTCTTAGGTTTTGTTTTCTCATTGTGTCCTGGATTTCTTGGATGTTTTGTTTTAGGACCTTTTTGCATTTTCCATTTCCTTTTATTGTTTTGTCAATGTTTTCTATGGAATCTTCTGCACCTGGGATTCTCTCTTCCATCTCTTGTATTCTGTTGGTGATGCTTGCATATATGGCTCCTGATATCTTTCTTAGAATTTCTATCTCCAGACTTGTCTCCCTTTGTAAATTTTTTATTGTTTCTACTTCTATTTTTAGATCCTGGATAATTTTGCTCAATTCCTTTACCTGTTTGGGTATATTTTCCTGTAATTCTTTAAGGGACTTTTTGTGTTTCTTCCTTAAGGGCTTCTACCTATATACCTGTGTTCTCCTGTAATTCTTTAAGAAAAAATTGTGTTTCCTCTTTAAGGGCTTCTACCTGTTTATCTGTCTTCTCCTTTATTTCTTTAAGGGAGATATTAATGTCCTTCTTAAAATCGTCTACCAGCATCATGAGATTTTTTTTTTTAATTTGAATCTTGCTTTTCCGTTGTGTTGGGGTATCCAGGACTTGCTGTGGTGGAAGTACTGGTTTCTGATGATGCTAAGTAGTCTTCGTTTCTGTTGGTAAAGTTCTTTCACCATCTGGTTATCTCTGGTGTTAGACATTCTAGCTGTCTGTGGCTGGAGCTTATTCGTCCTGTGAGTCTGCAAACCTGAGTCAGCACTCCTAAGAGACCAGCTATCTCCTGGCAAGACCTGTGCACAGAGGGCTGCAGAACAGCCCTAACTCCTGGCTGCAGATGTAGGCCATAGGACCCTGTCTCAGAAGCTCTGCTGCCTCTTAGGCCTCTGATCTCCTGAGTGGACCCACCTTAGAGAGACTTTGGAGAGAAAATCCTGAGTTACTTTATGAATTCATAAATAATTTTTGTAAGGTAATAACTTAAATGCTTGCTTTCTGACTTTGAAACCACGTTATTGTAACACCAGATATAATATAAGATAAATTCATGGTCATCTGAAAAAATGCTATTGAAATTAGCTAGGATCTTGCAAGATTTCTGGTAAGACTTCCCATATGAGAACTACACGCTCAATTTCCTTAAAGGCATAATGTAGCTGAGTCCCACAAGAGAATAATTATTATTTCAAGTAACTCTTGGCTGAAGTCTTTTTTGGGTTTCACATCTCAGTAGTAAAGAAATCAGTTAATATAAGGCTTAAGGGAAGGGAAGAACAAAATCAATTACTTGTTGGTGAGTTATAAATCAGCAGGCAGTGATTTGAATTAATTAATTGTGATCCTTGTCTAAATAATTTCTTATCTATTACCCTTTTCAGTATAAGAGTTTGCATACCCTATGGAGATAGTAATTGTTATTTACTTATTAGTAAGAAATAAATCACACTTGTGGAAACCCATTAACTGTCATTATCTAATCTACATCAAGTAACAATAACAACAACAACAAAAATAAAACCCTCACGAACAGTTTTATTTTTAAAATCTAATTAATAAATTATTGTGTTAACAAGAAAATTAATTTCAAATGAATCAATGAAATAGCCATTATTTAGTACATATTTATTTGTAATGTAATATCTTATTTCTAGATTGGTCCCTTTATTAATATGTATTGGCCTTCTTTATCTCTTTTGACTAAATGTGGTTTGAATTCTTACAATTCATCAGAATAGTTAAATTTTCTGATTTCAGGCTTCTGTGTGTGTTGTTTACTTCTATCCTATTCCTTACATTCTTAGTTTCAATGTCCTGTTCAGTAAGGCGTGCTTCTTGGAGACTGCAGATAGTTAAACTGTATTTCTAATCCAATCGGCTTGTCTCTCTCTGTCTTGTAGTTGTAGAATAATGCTCATTTACATTTAGTATTGGTATTGAGAGAGTTTTGCTTCTCATTGTAATTTGGGTTTGGGTCATTGCTTAGTCTTTCCTTTATCTTTTATTCATAATTCAGATATCTAGAGTATTGTGTGGATAGGATAGAGTCTTTATACTACTCTCTTGTTGTTATCTTCTTATAGTATTTCATGACTGAGACTACTTTTCTTCTTCCTCTGCATTTAAAATCCAATTAAATAACTTCTGCAGTGATACCTTGCTAACCATTGACTTTTTAAAGTTGTATTTATGATGTGAACTTATTTTCATACCAAATTAAAATACATGCACACTGTCTTGTTATATATAAATTTAATTTCATCATTTGAAATATGTCATTCTTGGGAAATGGTTTTCTAATAAATACTCTGCTTTTCTATATATGTTATTGGTTTTTATTTCCCCTTTCGATGGTTTTTTTTGTTTTTGTTTTTTTTGTTTTTGTTTTTGTTTTTGTTTGTTTGTTTGTTTGTTTGCGGTCCTCACATCACCACTGTAATTTACTTTGAGGAAATTCTCCTATGTCATATTTATTTGAAGTACTAAGTGCCTTCTCTTTGAAAACCCTATTATGTTCACCAAATTTGCAGAGATTTCTGTTAAATTTCACAAAATATATTTTCTGATTTAGCTTTATCTCTTCTATCTAATCCATGAATCCTTATCTATGGTCTCTTGATGATGTCCCAGAGTTCCTGGATATTATGTTCATTTCTTACTCTTGTCATTATTTAGTTTGAGTCTACTATTTCTTTAGCTTTGTTCTTTTTCCTTGATATTAATCATATCTAGGGTTACTATTGCTGTGAAGAAAGAGAAAGACAAAGAAAATTTATAGAAGACAGCATTTAAATGAAAGCTTGCTTACAGTTTCAGAGGGTTAAATTTGGCCTAAGACGATAAGGAATGTAGTAACAGGAAAGCAGGTAGAGTTAAGAGCCTACATCCTCATCTTCAGGCAACAGAGGGAGAGACTGGTCCTGAAATGACATTTTGAAACCTAAATACCTATCCTCAACAATATATATTCTCTAACAATCCTTCCAAATCCTTCCCAAACAGTTCCACTATATGGGAACCAAGCATTCAAAGATAAATGCCTATGGGGGTCATTCTCATTCAAACCACCATATTTTTTCGACAGTTGGGTGTAATCTGCTGATGCAATTTCCCCTAGGCCTTTCGCTTGATTTACAGAGTTTTATATTTACAAAGTTTCTATTCTTATTTCAAAATATCAATCTATATAGTGAATTTATCACCCTAGTTTTTCACTTCTTCATACATATGGCTTATTTTCACATCCAATTTTCTGAATTTCATTTATATTGCTGACTTTCTTCTTAAGATTTTGGATACATTTTCTTAGTTCGTCCATCAGCTTGTTTCTGTCTTATTTGAGTTTACTGATCATCTATACGAGCAATCTTTACAAAAAAAAAGAAAGAAAGAAAGAAAGAAAGAAAGAAAGAAAGAAAGAAAGAAAGAAAGAAAAATTCATCCAGAGTCATTTCATTATCTTTGAATTCAAAATTCAGTAATTGGGTGTTATATATAATCATTCATTGGATTAATACTTGCTTTTATTTTTCATTTTCTATAGTATGTAAACTTATTAGTTTGTATTTCTTGATTCGAATGTCTGAGTAACCAATTCATGTATATATTCTTCACATAAATCAAATTCTATTTTATTTCACTAGTGCTACTTTTAATACACAGTAAAATAGTAATAAATCAAATCAAGTATTTCTCTAGACAAATAATTTCTGATCATAAAAACCTGGATTCATATCTAGGTTCTTCCCTTAGAAGCTGTGTGAAAGTAGAAACAATAGAGCCTCTTTCCTTTTCCATTCTTCATCTGTGAACATGAGAATAAAATTGCTTAAAATTAGTGTTTTGAACATTATATCGGTATGAGTATATATATATATATATATATATATATATATATATATATTTTCCCAGTTTCCCTTCTGCAGCCCCCCATCACATCCCTCCTTCTATGAGAGTGCTCCCCCACACACCATACCACCCTCTTCCACCTCACCACCCTGGCCTTCCCCTATACTTGGGAATTGAGCCTTCACTGGACCAAGGGCCTCTTCCCATTGATGTCAAACAATGGCATCCTCTGCTATATATGCAGCTAGAGCCATGGGTCCCTCCTCTTTGGTTGGTGGTTTAGTCTTTGGGAACTCTGGGGGGTTCTGGTTGGTTGATAGTATTGTTCTTCCTATGGGGTTACAAACCCCATTCAGCTCCTTCAGTACTTTCTCTAACAATGACATTGGGGTCCTCATGCTTAGTCCAATGGTTGGCTGTGAGCATTCACCACTGTATTTGCCAGGCTCTGGCAGAGCCTTTCAGGAAACAGTTATAACAGCCTCCTATCAGCAAGCACTTATTGGCATCCACAACAGTGTTGAGTTTGGTGTCTGTATATGGAAGGGATCCCCAGGTTATCTACCTCCCAAAAGTGTTTCATTTACTCTTCTAAGGAGGACTGAAGCAACCACATGTGGGTCTTTCTTCCTTCTTGAGCTTCATACAGTCTATGAATTGTATCTTGGTTATTCTGAGGTTTTGGGCTAATATTCACTTATCAGTGAGTGCATACCATGTGTGTTCTTTCATGACTGAGTTATCTCATTCAGGATGATATTTCTATTTCCATCTATTTGCCTAGGAATTTTATAAATTCATTGTTTTTAATAGCTGAGTAGTACTCCATTTTGTAAATGTATCACATCTGTATCCATTCCTCTGTTGAGGAACATCTGGGTTCTTTTTAGCTTCTGGCTATTATCAATAAGGCTGCTATGAACATAGTGGAACATGTATCTTATTACATGTTGGAGCATCTTCTGGGTATATGGCCAGGAGTGGTATTGCTGGGTCCTCCAGTAGTACTATGTCCAGTTTTCCGAGGAAGCTCCAGACTGATTTCCAGAGGGGTTGTATCAGCTTGAAATCCCACCAGCAATGGAGGAGTGTTCCTCTTTCTCTACACCCTCACCAGCATTTGCTGTCACCTGAGTTTTTGATTTTAGCCATTCTGACTGGTGTGAATCTCAGGGTTGTTTTGATTTGTATTTCCCTGATGACTAAGGATGTTGAACATTTCTTTAGGTGCTTCTAGGCCATTCAATATTCCTCAGTTGAGAATTCTTTGTTTAGCTCTGTACCCCATTTTTAATAGGGTTATTTGGTTCTCTGGAGTCTAACTTCTTGAATTCTTTGTATATATTGGATATTAGTCCTCTATTGGCTGTAGGATTGGTAAAGTTACTTTGTCAATATCTAGATTCGTAGAGGAAGAGTCAGTGTCCCAGTATCAGTATCAGGAATAAAATTCAAGAGTTCCAGACATCTTCAATTCTGAACATTCCTATCTCGGTCATTGTACTTTGAATATAATCTATATTCTCTAAAAAAAAAAGTCAATAGGTGAATTTCAGGAGAATTTCTGATAAGTACTGAATGAGTCTGGACAATGGCAAAAGGACAGTTGCTAACTGAGTATAACACAACACAGGTATAATATTTTGGAACACAATTGTGTTTGTTTCTGTATTTGTTTACATCACATAAAACATACATCCTGATACACAGGCTGTTTTTGTGATGAGGCAGTGCATTCTGGACAATGAGCAAGGGACTAAGACTTTATGTAGATGGAGACTGGTGAGGTCCTTCTGAGTCAAGATCTACAGTTCTCCCTCCCTCCGTGTGAGCTAGAAGCCAGCCCGACTGTTACGTAAAGCAATGGCTAAGGATGATGTGTGGAAGCTAGCGAAGGTACAGAATGTGGAGAACCTGGGTTACAACTCCTCTCAGTCATCTCATCAATGCCTTCCATTCACCAAAAAATATATCTTTTTCTGTCAATACATCTGTTTCTCTAAAACAGCATCGAGATATAGTTCCTGAGCATGAAGCTCCCAGTAGTGAGCCTGTGCTTAATTTAAGGGACCTTGGATTATCTGAATTGAAAATTGGACAGATTAATAAAAAGGTAGAAAATTTATATGCAAGTGCATAAACAGTCTGTAAGTGCATACAGTTTAGTCCTAAGGAGCATGAAACACCAGAATTAGGAGAAGAGCGATACCACAGTAGCTCAGATGGACACTGGATGGTCCCATGAATACATCAGCTGTGGGTCTTCGGCTCCCTTGTGTTCTTTGGATGTGTCTATGGCATTTCTAGCTTGAAAGTAAAATGATGCTAACTGGTGCTGGATAGAGGAACCTTGTCTTTTATTATGACAGCTTGCTCTTTTTGTAACATGGTGATTTGGTTGAACACAATAAAGTACAGTAGTGGCTGATCTCCCCTTCTTCCTGGATGAGTGAACAGATGATTGAATATTGATGTCAGCATCCTTGAACATACTCACATGAGCAATATATAGCTTCTGTTTCTATTTAAAATGATGTTGTGTTTGATTGTGGTCCGAAGCTTTGAAGCACTACTTGGCATCTCCTTCCTTGGAGGTCTCGCCATTTTAAACATAACAATTGATAACGTGTTGGTAAGGTGGGGTCTAGCTTGTCTCCACTAGGTCATCCTCATATGAATCCAGTGAGTATATGGTTTTGTTTTAGGGATATTTCATTTTTTAATAAGGGTTTTTAGCTGAAATTCATGAAGAGAATGAATCCTTAGAACTGTGCCGCTAATGAAAGGAAATCCTATCTAAGAGTGTGTTTCTTTACAAAGCAGCGTCACACCATCTTTTGGGCCCTCTGCTGGAAAAGTAGAATCAAGTCTAAAATAATGCCTTTTAAATTGTATCCTCTAGTATTATAGATGTAGGACAGTACTGTATCATACCTCTGTGAATGTAAAAAAGCTTGTACCTGCTTTATGATACATAGTAGTGACCATGCTTTATCAGAGCTGTTTTTAAAAATGTTGCTCAGAATGTTTTCTTTCCAGATGATGATTGAGAAGCTAATTTACAAAAAAAAAAAACCAAAAAAAAACAAAACAAAAAAAACAAAAACAAAAAATGGTGCCATGTACCACAAGAGTAACAGAACTGTGCTGTTTTCTGGGGTTTTGTTTTTTACTTTTTTTTTTTTTTTTTAAAGAGTGTGCTGGATGTCTCTACAATTTTGTTCAAATGACTGCAGAACCTGGAAAAGCTGTTAATGCTATTAATTCATAACATACTGCTATTATTGGTCTTTTATATAAATATAAATATATATACATATATAGAATTTGAATTTTTTGGAAACTTTAGCTGTGCTGTCAACTTTGGAAAAAATGTATCCCAGTTTACTGTATTGAGTTGGCATTGTACAGAAATTAACAGCCATATTGGTCTAGAAATGTTGAACTTAATTTTTTTTTCCATTTGTACAGGGGTAACACACTGTATTAAATATGCAAGATCTTATCTACACGGGTTTGATTACAAAAACTAATAAAGTATTCTCTAAATAAAAAAAAATACATCCTACAGCACTCTTAAGAAGTTAATTATACATGTTTTTGCATTTTCCCATGTTTTGTTAGCTTTTGAATGAAAAAAAAAACTCTTTTAAATTCCTTCATCACGTAGGTGCCATATGTGTTGTAGAGAGCAAAATCTTCCTTATTTGTTACCATTTCTTTGTCAGCAATTATTTTGGAGTTCTTTCAAGTGTGACTGTTATATTCTAAAATACGTTGACAGATTGAAAATAAGATATGTGAGTCAAAAATGTTAAAACTTTTTATCAACAGTTCAAGTAAATAGTCTTTGTATGTCAGTAAAATCAAAGTATGGAAACCTTCAGTTCGTATAACTTTAATGATGTAGGCTGAAATTTACTTATTTGAAAAAATAAGACAAATGCCTGCTGTCAACTTTATTTCAATGATAATAATATGTATCTACTCAGGAAAAGTGTCCTCTGTTACTTTAAGAGCAGTCATGTATACAATAAAATTATAAGGCAACAAATTCCTCAAGTCCACAGGCCTACAAAGAGTTTCTCAACAATCCTACAACCAAAGATATCTGTTTGCTCATAGCTAACATCCATTTTTGTGTGTGTTTGTTTGAGGGGTTCTTTTTTAAGATGGGAAATTTCAGTATACAATCATGGCTGGCCTTGAATTAGCAAGCCCCTCAGCTCAGCTTGCACCACCCTTCTTTGCATCTCTTAATATCTACCCCCATGCTTTTGCTTTTCAATTATACTGACTTCCTTTGTATTCATTCAGCACTTTTGAAAAGTACCTGCTCTTCTATCAACTCTACTACTAAAAAACACTCAATAAATACATGACTCATTTCTGTCACTTTACTGAGATCTAACTCATTTCTCAGTAATTTCTTATGAGAAAGTTCGTATACTCACCATTCTTTTTTGGCTTGGCTATATATTTAGTATTTATTCTTCACTAACATGGTCTCCTTTTGGCATCAAAGGAGGATTAGTTTAGGAACCTCAAGGACTCCAAAGTATATTAATGTTATAATTCTTTGCATAAAATGCTATCTATTTTGGTATTAAATTTTTTGAAAATATGACCATACTGTCATTCATTCTAATAATATTCACATAATAGGTTACAAAAACATTAAAACTTGTTTGTACAAGTAAAAGGAGATCTCTGCCTGAAAAAAAAAACATTTTATTTGATACAGTAGTACACATTCACATACATCATATCACAAGGATGTGTACTTCACTATGTTCATAGAAGTCTTATTCATAACAACCCGAAGCTGGAAGCAACCCAGATGTCCCTCAACCGAAGAATGGATTCAGAATATGAGGTTCATTTACACAATGGAATGCTATTTGACTATTAAAAGCAAGGGCATCGGGAAATTTTCAGGAAAATGTAAGGAACTATAAAATACCATCCTAAATGAGGTAAACTAGATCCTCAAGGATATGCATGGTATATACTTCCTGATAAGTGGATATTAGCCAAATAGTACAGAAAGTCCAGGATATACCCCATAAAGTCTAAGAAGTTAAAAAACAGAAGAAAGGCCCTTGTAAGGTTGCTTAAATCCCACTTAGAGGGAGGAAAATAGTAATGGGAAGCAAAGGAAGGGAGAGTCCTAGATGGGGTAGGGAAGAGGGAGGGTAAAATGGGGCAGGATCAGGTTTGGAGGAGACGGGAAAAAAGTTCAGAGGGCCAAGAGAATGAATGGAAATATGCAGCTACCAGGGTTATTGGGTTGGGGGGGGCTTTAGAAAGTTCCAGAGACCTGGGATGGGAGAGGCTTGCTCCCAGGACACAATGTGGGATCTTTTTTGAAATGCCCAAGAGTGGGTAGATGGAACACACAGTAGTCAGACAGGAATCCCAGTGGACGGTTGGGTTCACCAAACCATGTACAATTCTATTGACCCAAAATTGTTCCTGTCTAAAAAAAATGCAGGGACAAAAAGGAGCAGAGCCTGAAGGAATGGTGGACCACTGACTGGTCCAAATTGGGATCCATCCAAGGGGGCAGCACCAATCCCTGACAAAATTACTGATGTTATGTTGTGCTTTCAGACAGGAGAATAACATGGCTGTCCTCTGAAAGGCTCTACCAGAAGCTGACTAAGACATGCATATACTCACACCCAAGCCTTAGACCTAGGTGGAAGATGACTATAGAAGAGTTAGAGAAAGATTGAAGGAACTGAAGGAGATGGCAACTCCTTAAGAAGAGCAACAGTGTCAACTAACGTGGACACCTGGGAGCTCAAATAGACTGAGTCCTCAAACAAAGAACATATGCAGGCTAGTCTGAGGCCCCAGCACATATATATAGCAGAGGGTTGGCTTTTCACAGGCCTCAGTTGCAGAGGATGAGCCTAATCCTGTAGAGACTTGATGGCCAGGGTGGGAGGAAACCCTCTCAGAGGCAAAGAGGAGGAAGGTAGGGAGAAGAACTCAGCAAGGGGAGACTTGGGGTGTGTGTGCAACATTTGGGTTGAAAATAAATAAAATTATTAATTAATATAAAAGAGTTATATTAGATTTCACTATGGGATGTGTGCAACATTTGGGTTGGAAATAAATAAAATTATTAATTAATATAAAAGAATTATATTAGATTTCACTATTTAACTATAATTTTTGAGTGCATTAAAATATATGAATTTTAGTATTTTTTCCAAATTATATTTACTTAGCAGTTTTTATCAGTACAAATATTTGAGAAAATGTATTTAGTGCATTTATTTACTTTAGAATTTATTGTACATTGGGCCTAGAATGTTATTTATTTTATATGTCATTATTATTTCTTTGCAATATGTAAAATATTGTCAGTCGAGTCACAGTCTAATTTGGGAGGATATGATACTAGTAAAACAAAATCAAAATATAAATAAGAGATTATTCTTATCAGGTTATATTTTAAATTTGGCCTTTTAACAATGCAGTCAAATTACATAAGTTAAAAATACTTTTGAATTTGTCTTTAAGGTATATGTTTAGAAGAAAGGTGAATAAACTGACTCAAGTGTGTTTAATTCTAAACAATATAATTTGATATTTTCCTTTTTTTTTTTTAAGTTAGCTTAGGCTGGCATCATACTCACTATGTAGTTGAGGTTGTCCTTGAATGCCTGACCTTCTTGCTTTCACCTTCTAATTTCTAGGAGTATAGACCTTACAAGTATAGACCTTCATAGCACACTCAGAAACCTCAACTATTTAAAAAAAAAAAAACTGTTTTTACTACCCTGAAATCATTGCTTTGTCCTTTTGACTTTAAAGGTTCATTACCAGTTTTCAGGAAGAATAGCCTGAAAACATTCTATGTTTCAAAGCCGTGATGGATGAACTTTGATTAAAAGTAGCTTAAAAGAATAAAAGCCCTTAATGTGTTTTATACAGTCACTGATCAGTTACTGACGTGCAATATTTCATTTTCGTTAGGACATTAAGTGATGTTGTGTACCTAAGAACAACTGTCTGGTTGATAGTACATCTCTCGTTTCATGCATCATAAAAGCAGAAAGGATATAAATTTGTTTCTGCCTTTTAAAGAGTATTATTTGTAAAATCATTACTTGGCACTTGAACAAATTGACACAATAGAGTTAGTTAGTGACCCTCAATACTTTAAAACTGGCATTGTGTTTTTGCTTCCTAGTTTCCTAATCCTTAGTCAAAGTTTAGTGATATTGGTGACTTCATATGTAAAACATTAGCTTACATTTTCTCTGTGAAATGTTAGTATTAGAACTGCTTTATTCATGGCCCGTGCTTGCGCAACTCAGTAAAAAATTAAAAACAATATTTATAATTTAAAGTTTATGCTTAATGTATTATGATGCCTCACAATAATACAGTTTTATGAATCATGGCAGTATGAACTATAATCTAGAAAGTTTTATGGCATGTAAAATGGCCAAGAAAGAGAGGTTACTCTGAAGTACTAAGAAATGGGTATTCTTATATATTACATTCATTTTGAGAAGAGATTATTTTTAAATATGATAATGCTGATCCTAAAATTAAAATGGGCAAAGTGTCTTGCGAATATTTGGTTTATATAAAGAAGAAATCGCAATTGTCACATTAATGTACTGTGTTGAGGAATCCTACAACTTCTTTGAGAGTTTAATGTTAGTGCAATTGATAAGATAATACAAACTCATGGCAGATGTCCTGAAATATAAATATGACTAATGTACTTAATTCCATATAGGAGTTAAACTTCAAGAAACTCACTGTATCTTAGTAAAAACTAAGTACATCAGTCAATACTATTTACAAATAATAAATATCTCAGAATATTCAGTTTCTCTCAATAGGATAAGGGGTTTAGTTTCAAGGGTGAGAGTTTACATTTTCCCAGATTAAGATTTGCATAGAGTGATAGACACATAAAGAAAAATCGAAGTACTATCTTACTCTATATATTCAATGGTAGTAGCCACAAAGCAAGAGTGTATGGTGACATTCAAATTTTCTTATTTATTAGTTGTGAGCTTTTGATCACTCTACTCACTATATATTTTCTTTAGATGTAAAACGACAGTGGAAATACTTGTATTATAATGCTGCTGAATGGATTAGGTGAGTTACCACAATTAAGGCACACAATAAATTTTAGCTTTTATTTTATTTGTACTTTAAGACCAATGACAATTTGCTAATAGAATTTTTTATAAAACTATCCAAATAAGATGAAATAAAATGTAAGAGAATCTATGTAATTAAGGAAAAGCATATGTTGTTTTGTGAAAGATTAGTTTTAAAAAGAACCAGAAGAAAATATTTCTTTTTAGAATTTAGAAAAGCATTCAATAATTAGTGTGTTAAATTCACCTTCATAATAGGCCTGAATTCCCCTCTTATTGAGTGATATAATATTGGTCTCCTGAAAACAGAACTGCTGGAAAGTAATTTGCAAAATTCATTCCATGTCTTTTAAATGTCTAATTCCCTCTTACAATATTTTAATGAAAAAATTAATACTAAATATAGAAATTTCTATGAGTCAGTTTATTACAGGCCAGTAGTAGTATATTCATTTCACTTTGCTCTGACTCTGGCACTTTAAGCTAATATTTCAGTTTTTCAAAATATGGTTAGTTCTTAAACGTATTCTCCAGATATGTAACAAAATTTACCGTTCGAGCAGCCTGATCTGATTAGAAAGAACAATTTTAGTTAGAAGGCCTTGCTGCCAGGCAGTGAATATCTACACATTACTGGAGAGGAAGGACAAGGAAGGATTAGGAGGTAACTGCTCTGAACTGTACAGAGATCAAGGTCAGGAGCATCCCCTGGATTTCATCCAGGAGATTAGAACGTGGGATTCGAAGAATCTAATGCTTACCCTACCTCACCAGATCCTGCTCCTTGTTAGTCTTCTTTAACTCTTAGTTTACTTCTATCTTTTCTCTCCAGAGGCTCTCCATCAAAATGATTCCCTCTGCCAGCTCAGCCCTATGAGATAATTAGGGACTAACTGAACTGAAGGACCATGTTGAATCATTGCTAGAAGCTAATGATACTATAGAGAGATTAGAATATACTGTTTTTCATAGACTTTTTTATATTAATTATCTTACACCCCGAACACTGTCCCCACTCCAGGTTCCTTCCTCACCATTCCCCCTTCCCTTCTCTGAAAGAGTGGAACACCTCGTGGATATCACCTACTCAACCCTGGCATATCAATCTCTGCCAAGTTAGGCTCACCCTCTCCCACTGAGAGCCATGAAGCACACAGGGCAGCCATGAAGACTGACCTTCCAAATGCTACATATGTGCCAGGAGGCCTCATCTATGTTCCTTGGTTAGTGGCTACGATTCTGAGAGCTCCTACATGTCCAAGTTTGTTGATACTGTTGGTCTTCCTATAGTGTTTCCATCTAATTCTAGGCCTTTGATCCTTCCTCCAACTCTTCAGTAAGAATACTTGACATCTCTTTAAAGTTTGGCTGTGGGAATCTGCTTCTGTTTCAGGTCAGTCCTGGTGGCCTCTCAGAGGAAAATTACATTAGGCTCCTGTCTGCAAGCATAACAGAGTATTATTTTCTGCTCCACACTTGCATTTTTTTTTTACAAGATAAATTTTGGGTCAAAAGTTTTGTGGGTGTATTAGCCTCCCTATCTTTCAACTGGAGGTCCTACCTGAATACAGGAAGTTGTCTCTTCAGATTCCAAGTCCCCACTCTTAGGCATCTAAGCTAAAGTTACCTGCTCTGACCCCTGGGAGCGTCACCTATTCCAGATGTTTGGGACTTCCTAGAAATTCTTCCCTCCCCACCTCCCCCAGGCAGCTCCATATGTTCATGCATTCTCCTGGTCCTCTGGGCCTTTCTCCTGTCTCTCCCTACACATGATCTTACCTCTCCATTCACCTCATCCTCCCCTGTCCCCCACCCAGTTCCCTCCCTCCATCTGCCTCCTATGACCATTTTGTTTCCTCTTTTAAGTATGTTTCAAGCATCCTTGTTTGGGCCTTTCTTCTTAAATTTACTTGGATCTGTGGATTATAGCATGCATATCCTTCATTCTAGGGCTACTATCCACTTTTAAGTGTGCATATACCACATATGTCTTTTTGAGACTGGGTTACTTCACTCAGGATGATATTCTCAAGTTGTATCCATTTTCCTAAAAAATTCAGGATGCCTTTGTTTTTAATAGCTGAAGTATTCCATTGTGAAAATGAACCACATTTTCTTTATTTATTCTTCAGTTGAGGGACATATAGATTGTTTCTCATTTCTGTTTCTTACAAATAAAGCTACTATGAACATAGTTGAGCAAGTGTCTTTGTGGAATGGTAGATCATCTTTTGGGTATATGCCCAAGAGTGGTATGATTGGGTCTTCAGGTAGAACTATTTCCAATGTTCTAAGGAACCACCAGATTAATTTCCAGAATGGTTGTATAAGTTTGCACTCCTACCAGGAATGGAGGAGTGTTTCCCTTGATCCACATCCTCATCAGCATGTGCTATCACTTGATTTTTTGATCATAACCATTCTGACAGGTATAAGATGGAATCTTAGAGTTGTCGTGATTTGCATTACTCATCAGACTAAAGACTTTGAACATTTCTTTAAGTGCTTATCGGCCATTCAAGAGTCCTCTGTTGAGAACTCTCTGTTTAGCTCTGTGTCCCAGTTTTTAATTGGGCTAATTAGGTTGGTGGTGTCAAACTTCTTGAGTTCTCTATAAATTTTAGATATTAGCTCTTTGTCAGATGTAGGGTTGATGAAGGTCCTTTCCCAATCTGTAGGCTGCCATTTTGTCCTATTGAGAGTGCCCTTTGCTTTACAAAACTTTTGTAGTTTCACAAGGTTCCAATTATCAATTACTGATCTTAGAGCTTGAGCCATTGGTGTTCTGCTCAGGAAATTGTCTCCTGTCACTCTGTGTTCAAGGGTATTTCCCACTTTCTCTTCAAGTATATTTAGTGTATCCAGTTTTACATTGAGGTCCTTGATCTACTTGGAGTTTAGTTATGTGCATGGTGATAAGTATGTTTCTATTTTTATTTGTCTACATGTTAGACCAGCACTATTTGTTGAAGATGTCTTCTTTTCCCCTTTGTATGTTTTTGGCTTCATTATCAAAAATCATGTGTCTATAGGTATTGAGGTTCTATTTGGGTCTTTGATTCTATTCATTGATCAACCTTTCTGTTCCTATACCAGTACCATGAATTTTTATAACTCTTTCTGTATAGTATAGCTTGAGGTCAGGTATAGTGACACATCTAGATGTTCTTTTATTGTTCAGGAGTTTTAGCATATCCTGGGATTTTTGTTTTTCCATGCAAAATTGAGAATTGCTCAGTCAAGGTCTGTAAACAGTTGTGTTGGAATTTTGATAGGTGTTGTACTGTATCTGTAAATTGTTTTGTTAAAATGGCCACTTTAACTATACTCATCCATGAGCATGGGAGAGCTTTCCCTTTTCTGATATATTCTTCAATTTTTTTCTTCAGCAACCCTAAGTGCTTTTCATACAGATCTTTCACTTGTTTGGCTAGAGTTAAACCAAGTCATTTTATATTATTTATAACTATTATAAAAGGTGTTGTTTCCCTAATTTCCTTGTTGGCCTGTTTATCATTTATATAAAGGATGGCTTCTGATTTCTTTGAGTTAATTTTTTATCTAGCCACTTTGCAGAAGGTGTTTGTCAGCTACAGGTGTTCTCTGGTAGAATTTTTTTGGGTCGTGTATGTATACTATCACATCATCCACAAATAGTGATACTTTAACTTCTTCCTTTCCAGTTTGACTCCTCTGATATTCGTTAGTTGTCTTATTGGTCTGGCTAGAACATCAAGAACTATATTGAGTAGATAAGGAGACAGTGAGCAGCCTTGTCTTTTCTCTGACTTCAGTGGAATTGCTTTAAGTTTCACTCTATTGAGTGTGATGTTGGCTATTGGATTCCTGTATATTACTTTGATTATATTTAGGTATGTGACTTGTATCCCTGATCTCCCTAATACTTTTAACATGAGGGGTGTTGGATTTTGTCAATGGCTTTTTCAGAATCTAATGAGATAATCATGTGATTTTAGATATCAGAATATCTACTCCAGCTTGATCTTTGGGGATGTTTGCTCGGAAAACTTTTTTCCTGTCCTTTACTCTGAGGTAATATCTATCTTTGTTATTGAGGTTAAGAGGTCAATGAGAGAGTTAAACCTGGCAGACCCCATGATAGTCTCCAAGCTAGTAGTTTAAGGAATAGTCCTATGGTTCTCTTTCCTAATACTGGACAAGTCCAAAACAAGGCAAATTCCAGGAAAAACCATCCCTCACAGAGAGCCAATCAAGAGCTTCCAGGAGCTGCTCTACAATCTGGCCTGAGCCAACACTGAGCCAAAAATATTGAAATATCAATGGTTCTAGAAAGTCCCCCAAATTATCCAGAACCTTTACCAGTCCCAAAGACATCCATACCTCGAAAATAGAGCCAACTAATCAAAGTTGTTTTGTTTTTTTTTTTTTGTTTGTTTGTTTGTTTGCTTTTTAAAAAGTAAAGGTCATTCACTTCTCCCTGAAATTCCCCTAACAGGCTTGAAATGTGATCCTGTAAGTTCACACATCTCCATTTTGATGGGTGGAGATCCCTGCATGCTGGTAATTTCTGCAAAATAAGTGCTCCTTGCCTTTGCATACTATTTGTGTCTGGGATATCATTCTTGGGTCAATCATAGACCTGTACATTTAGGGGCTCTTCTAGGATTCGCTGGAGACTCCTGAGCTAAATAATTGAGTATTTTCCTGATAAATAAGTCCAGGTACTCTTTTTCCCTAGTCTCGTCTATGTTTCCATTTCAGGTTTAATGTGAAGGCCAAGATGGGCAAAGAATGTACATATTTTGTTACCTAGTTAGGGGCTATTGAGGACCTTCCCAATCTACTGTTAGAAGCTGGGAATCTTTCTAGTTCTCATCTGATTTCTCAACCATCTGTAGCTCTTTGGACCCCAACCCCAACCCCAGTGTGCAGGGAAGAAGACCTTCTGAGACAACTTTTTGGTTTTGTTTTCCTGGTGATGTATTACTGTGTCTGTCTCTGTATATTCTGTTTGTGCTTTTTGTCTTCCTGTACAAGGTTTTCTTTGATACCTAAGTGGGACAGGCACAGAACACCTACTGAGATTAATCCTGAACCATTTTAAGGACTTCCTCTGAGCTGTGGAGAACTCAGGTATGGTTGTCCATTTTGGCAAACTAACCATCTTTAGTAGGAACTAATGACCCATTTATAAGGTAGGATGGCCTGAGGAGGGGACTTTTCAACTTACCATCATCTACAGGATGAAGATTGTTGTCTATGAGGCCACAGTCCACCTGGACCTGGTGGCATATATCACCAGTGGTAATAACTGATTAAAAAGCCCCCTGTTTGGTTGAAATCCCTTTTTACCCTATTGGCTGCACAATTCCCCACTCTCCTTCCTCTAAAAGAGGGTCAGCCTGCACCAACCAGCTTTTCTTCCTCCCTCTGCCCCAAAGGAGAACTTCTGTCCTCTTTATATCTATGTTTCTGTCCCTGCTGCCCCTGCCCAACCAGTACAAACAGGGGAAGGAACAGCCCCTGACTCCCCTGACTCACTTCACTCCACTTGAAGGCCACCTCATACTCAGATTATAATGTCCAGAGGTCCAACTCTTCTAAGGCATTATACCTCTGGCATGTGGGGCCCCCAGTGTACAGAGGAAACAATTCATGACATATGTGCCATTTGCTAATAATGGCCTTTACAATTGGAAGTTGCAAAATCTCCCAGTTTTAGAAAGAATGTGAGCTCTTACAGGTCTTTTAGATTCAGTCATGCTGACTCACCAGTGTTGTAACCCCCAAATTACTTATACTAGAGAATCTTCAGTGTTGTACAGACAGCTTGCCTCTGCCTTCCTTGCCAGAGGCTCCCATCGTCCCTCCCCCTGAGGCAAGCACAGTATGCAGTCATCTGGTTTCTGTGCTGCATCCTTCTGCAGCAGCCCCTCCCCCTCCCCTATCTCAAGACATTCTCCAGGCCTCTGTGCCTCCAAAAAGCAACACTCAACACTCCTCCTGATAACTCTCCAGGTGCCTGTCCTTGAGACCTCAGAGAAATAATAAACTCAAGGGAGACCATGGAAAGACTAAAAGGTAAACAGAGGTCAGGTCACAGACAATAACAACTGGCCATAAAATTAATCCTTGAGCAGACACCCATTAACCCCCCCCCTCTTGCTTCAGTACTATTTCACCCTCTACTCTCTTTTTCTGTAAATATTCACACTGTTTCTAACTATACTGCATATAAACCCAATGTTTTCTGGACTCAGGGTCGCTTGCCAGCATTCACGCAGTGAGTGCTAGGTGGGTGATCCAGGTTTGAACTTGAAACAAAAAAAAAAGACTCTTTTGCAACTCGCAAAAGAGAGTTGCAGTGGATTTTGCAGTTCTTTGGGCTTGTCTGGGTTTCCCGTAGACTCAGGGCACAACACCAGCCTACCTAGGACAACTGTCAGCAATGACTCCAGGTCTTCTTCACAACAAAGGGAAGAAATAGAACATGGGAGCCTCTTGGAAATTGGTTCAGGGAATAAATGGACTGCCCACCCAATTCCAAGCTAGTATTGATGCTGCCTTTCCTTTACTCAATTCTCCTGGCATTTTAACACTGCCAAAGGTAAGAGGAGGCTCTGGATTTTCTGCCAGATTTTGATTGGTGGTGATGGGGGGAGGGGGGCTCTAAGAAGCCACTAACCTAGCCATAAACTTATTTAAGGTAAGCCAGGTGACACAGAGAAAATATGAGAGCCCCAGGAAATATTGAGAAATATTTTTGAAGCCTATAGGATCTACACTTCCTTCGAACCAGAAGCCAGAGAAAAATAGTCAGCTATAAACATGGCCTTCATTAAACAAGCTGTCCCTGACATCTGCTGAAAACGTCAAAGCCCGGATGGTTTTGCCAGTATGCACCTGTTAGTCAGTTATAGCTAAGTAACCATATATAGTAGCTATAGCTAAGAAGGTTATCAACAATTGGGAGACTCCCAAGGATTGACAGAGCAGAGGACTGATGAAAGTGCTATGTGCCACCACAAGCCACAACTATCCTGATGACAGAGCTTAAAAAACCTAGATCATGGAAATGGCAAAGGTAAGCCTGTCCCCACTGAAATAAAAACTTGTCCTCTGTTAGAGAGGGACCAATGTGCCTATTGCAAAGAGAAAGGCCATTGGAAGCATGAATGCCCTTCAAAATTCAAAGGGAGGGCCTAAAGTTTCTGAAACAAACAAACAAACAACAACAACAAAAACCCTAGATGACTGAGGGAGCTGGGTCCTAGGTAACCTTAAAGATGGAGGGGAAGCCCATAGACTGTCTGGTGGATATAAGGACACAAAATTCTGTTTTGAAACAACCACTGGGGACACTGCTGAATCAATAAACATGGGTACAAGGTATAATGAGAACCAAGCCCCATCCATGGACTACCTGAAGGAAGGTGGACTTGGGAGTGTGACAAATTACCCACACATTCATGGTCATCCCTGAATGCCCACACCCCCTGATGGAAAGAGACCTTCTCATCAAGACAGGGGCCCAAATCCATTTTGATCCTGAGGAAATGAGAATGCTGGATAAAGATGGCCCCATCCATGTTTTGACTTTGGCACTAAAAACAGAGTACAAATTTTTCCTTCAGCCAGCCCCATCTCCTAGCCTGTTACTCCAGAGGTTTCTGGCAGAAGTCTCTGAAATCTGGGCAAAATCAAATCCATTAGGACTCGCCTGTCATCAGCCTCCAGTTCTAGTCAAATTGAAGGCTGAAGCCACCTCAGCCTGAATCAGTCAATCTTCAATGCCCAGAGAGGCCAGAACTGGGATCGCCTCACACAGAAACAGGCGCTGGGAGACCAGAATTCTGATTCCTTGCCAATCAGCATAAAACACTCCTCTCTTGTTTGTCAAGAAACCTTATTATTATGACTATCAGCCTATGCAGTACTTACAGAAAATAAACAGGTAGGTGTAAAACATCTATCTCACAGTTCTAAATCCCTACACCCTGCTAAGCAATCTCTTCCCAAGCACACTATGTATACCATGCTTTACCTGAAGGATGCTTTCTTTCTTCAGCTTGCCTCTGGCACCCAAAAGCCAGCCTCAGTTTGCCATTGAATGGCAAGATTTGGAGAGTTGCTTCAATAGACAACTGACTTGGACACATCTGCCTCAAACGATTAAAAAACTCACCTGGGAATGGGTGGGTAGGGAAGTGGGGGGGGGAGGGTATGAGGGACTTTTGGGATAGCATTCTAAATGTAATTGAGGAAAATACGTAATAATAAAAAATATTTTTAAAAAAAGCAATATAATTTATTTTACCAAATAGTTTATGTTCATTCAATATTTAAAAGATTGTTTTTCTAAGATTATTGTTGTCCTTGTGTTTTTGTTTTGTTATCTAAAAAAGACAAAACCAAAAAACAACAAACAAACAAACAAAAAACCTCACCACCATTTTTAAAAGGAATTACATGAGGATTTAGGTAACTACTGGTGTGCCCACACCCAAATCACTTTCCAACCTCTGATTTGGAGATGTTCATGGCCCCTGATATGGAGACCTGCCAAAAAGCAATGCATAACTCATTGCCAGAACTGAGCAAAAACAGGAAAACACAATCAAACAGGTAGAAGTCCTTACAGAAAAAGAGGAAAAAACATACAAACAGGTGATGGAAATGAACAAAACCATACTAGACCTAAAAAGGGAAGTAGATACAATAAAGAAAACTCAAAGTGAGGCAACACTGGAGATAGAAACCCTAGGAAACAAATCTGGAACCATAGATTTGAGCATCAGCAACAGAATACAAGAGATGGAAGAGAGAATCTCAGGTGCAGAAGATTCCATAGAGAACATCGGCACAACAATCAAAGAAAATGGAAAATGCAAAAAGATCCTAACTCAAAATATCCAGGAAATCCAGGACACAATGAGAAGACCAAACCTACGGATAATAGGAGTGGATGAGAATGAAGATTTTCAACTCAAAGGACCAGCAAACATCTTCAACAAAATTATTGAAGAAAACTTCCCAAATATAAAGAAAGAGATACCTATGAACATACAAGAAGCCTACAGAACTCCAAATAGACTGGACCAGAAAAGAAATTCCTCCCGACACATAATAATCAGAACAACAAATGCACTAAATAAAGATAGAATACTAAAAGCAGTAAGGGAAAAAGGTCAAGTAACATACAAAGGCAAGCCTATCAGAATTACACCAGATTTTTCACCAGAGACTATGAAAGCCAGAAGAGCCTGGACAGATGTTATACAGACACTAAGAGAACACAAATTCCAGCCCAGGCTACTATACCCAGCCAAACTCTCAATTACCATAGATGGAGAAACCAAAGTATTCCACGACAAAACCAAATTCACACATTATCTCTTCACGAATCCAGCCCTTCAAAGGTTAATAACAGAAAAAAACCAATACAAGAACGGGAACAATGCCCTAGAAAAAACAAGAAGGTAATCCCTCAACAAACCTAAAAGAAGACAGCCACAAGAACAGAATGCCAACTTTAACAACAAAAATAACAGGAAGCAACAATTACTTTTCCTTAATATCTCTTAACATCAATGGTCTCAACTCCCCAATAAAAAGACATAGACTAACAAACTGGCTACACAATCAAGACCCAACATTTTGCTGTTTACAGGAGACACATCTCAGAGAAAAAGATAGACACTACCTCAGAATAAAAGGCTGGAAAACAATTTTCCAAGCAAATGGTATGAAGAAACAAGCTGGAGTAGCCATCCTAATATCTGATAAGATTGACTTCCAACCCAAAGTCATCAAAAAAGACAAGGAGGGGCACTTCGTTCTCATCAAAGGTAAAATCCTCCAAGAGGAACTCTCAATTCTGAATATCTATGCTCCAAATACAAGGGCAGCCACATTCATTAAAGAAACTTTAGTAAAGCTCAAAGCACACATTGCACCTCACACAATAATAGTGGGAGACTTCAACACACCACTTTCACCAATGGACAGATCATGGAAACAGAAACTAAACAGGGACACACTGAAACTAACAGAAGTGATGAAACAAATGGATCTGACAGATATCTACAGAACATTTTATCCTAAAACAAAAGGATATACCTTCTTCTCAGAACCTCATGGTACCTTCTCCAAAATTGACCACATAATAGGTCACAAAACAGGCCTCAACAGATTCAAAAATATTGAAATTGTCCCATGTATCCTATCAGATCACCATGCACTAAGGCTGATTTTCAATAACAAAAAAAATAACAGAAAGCCAACACTCACGTGGAAACTGAACTACACTCTTCTCAATGATACCTTGGTCAAGGAAGGAATAAAGAAAGAAATTAAAGACTTTTTAGAGTTTAATGAAAATGAAGCCACAACGTACCCAAACCTTTGGGACACAATGAAAGCATTTCTAAGAGGGAAACTCATAGCTCTGAGTGCCTCCATGAAGAAACGGGAGAGAGCACATACTAGCAGCTTGACAACACATCTAAAAGCTCTAGAAAAAAAAGGAAGCAAATTCACCCAAGAGGAGTAGACAGCAGGAAATAATCAAACACAGGGGTGAAATCAACCAAGTGGAAACAAGAAGAACTATTCAAAGAATTAACCAAACGAGGAGTTGGTTCTTTGAGAAAATCAACAAGATAGATAAACCCTTAGCTAGACTCACTAGAGGGCACAGAGACAAAATCCTAATTAACAAAATCAGAACTGAAAAGGGAGACATAACAACAGATCCTGAAGAAATCCAAAACACCATCAGATCCTTCTACAAAAGGCTATACTCAACAAAACTGGAAAACCTGGACGAAATGGACATATTTCTGGACAGATACCAGGTACCAAAGTTGAATCAGGATCAAGTTGACCTTCTAAACAGTCCCATATCCCCTAAAGAAATAGAAGCAGTTATAAATAGTCTCCCAGCCAAAAAAAGCCCAGGACCAGACAGGTTTAGTGCAGAGTTCTATCAGACCTTCAAAGAAGATCTAATTCCAGTTCTGCACAAACTTTTTCACAAGATAGAAGTAGAAAGTACTCTACCCAACTCATTTTATGAAGCCACTATTACTCTGATACCTAAACCACAGAAAGATCCAACAAAGATAGAGAACTTCAGACCAATTTCTCTTATGAATATCGATGCAAAAATCCTCAATAAAATTCTCACTAACCAAATCCAAGAACACATTAAAGCAATCATCCATCCTGACCAAGTAGGTTTTATTCCAGGGATGCAGGGATGGTTTAATATACGAAAATCCATCAATGTAATCCACTATATAAACAAACTCAAAGACAAAAACCACATGATCATCTTGTTAGATGCAGAAAAAGCATTTGACAAGATCCAACACCCATTCATGATAAAAGTTCTGGAAAGATCAGGAATTCAAGGCCCATACCTAAACATGATAAAAGCAATCTACAGCAAACCAGTAGCCAACATCAAAGTAAATGGAGAGAAGCTGGAAGCAATCCCACTAAAATCAGGGACTAGACAAGGCTGCCCACTTTCTCCCTACCTTTTCAACATAGTACTTGAAGTATTAGCCAGAGCAATTGGACAACAAAAGGAGATCAAGGGGATACAAATTGGAAAGGAGGAAGTCAAAATATCACTTTTTGCAGATGATATGATAGTATATATAAGTGACCCTAAAAATTCCACCAGAGAACTCCTAAACCTGATAAACAGCTTCGGTGAAGTAGCTGGATATAAAATTAACTCAAACAAGTCAATGGCCTTTCTCTACACAAAGAATAAACAGGCTGAGTAAGAAATTAGGGAAACAACACCCTTCTCAATAGTCACAAATAACATAAAATATCTCGGCGTGACTCTAACTAAGGAAGTGAAAGATCTGTATGATAAAAACTTCAAGTCTCTGAAGAAAGAAATTAAAGAAGATCTCAGAAGATGGAAAGATCTCCCATGCTCATGGATTGGCAGGATCAACATTGTAAAAATGGCTATCTTGCCAAAAGCAATCTACAGATTCAATGCAATCCCCATCAAAATTCCAACTCAATTCTTCAACAAATTAGAAGAAGCAATTTGCAAATTCATCTGGAATAACAAAAAACCTAGGATAGCAAAAACTCTTCTCAAGGATAAAAGAACCTCTGGTGGAATCACCATGCCTGACCTAAAGCTTTACTACAGAGCAATTGTGGTAAAATCTGCATGGTACTGGTATAGAGACAGACAAGTAGACCAATGGAATAGAATTGAAGACCCAGAAATGAACCCACACACCTATTGTCACTTGATCTTCAACAAGGGAGCTAAAACCATCCAGTGGAAGAAAGACAGCATTTTCAACAATTGGTGCTGGCACAACTGGTTGTTATCATGTAGAAGAATGCGAATCGATCCATACTTATCTCCTTGTACTAAGGTCAAATCTAAATGGATAAAAGAACTTCACATAAAACCAGAGACACTGAAACTTATAGAGGAGAAAGTGGGGAAAAGCCTTGAAGATATGGGTACAGGGGAAAAATTCCTGAACAGAACAGCAATGGCTTGTGCTGTAAGATCGAGAATTGACAAATGGGACCTAATGAAACTCCAAAGTTTCTGCAAGGCAAAAGACTCCGTCAATAAGACAAAGAGACCACCAACAGATTGGGAAAGGATCTTTACCTATCCTAAATCAGATAGGGGACTAATATCCAACATATATAAAGAACTCAAGAAGGTGGACTTCAGAAAATCAAATAACCCCATTAAAAAATGGGGCTCAGAACTGAACAAAGAATTCTCACCTGAGGAATACCGAATGGCAGAGAAGCACCTGAAAAAATGTTCAACATCCTTAATCATCAGGGAAATGCAAATCAAAACAACCCTGAGATTCCACCTCACACCAGTCAGAATGTCTAAGATCAAAAATTCAGGTGACAGCAGATGCTGGCGAGGATGTGGAGAAAGAGGAACACTCCTCCATTGTTGGTGGGATTGCAGGCTTGTACAACCACTCTGGAAATCCGTCTGGCGGTTCCTCAGAAAATTGGACATAGTACTACCGGAGGATCCAGCAATACCTCTCCTGGGCATATATCTAGAAGATGCCCCAACTGGTAAGAAGGACACATGCTCCACTATGTTCATAGCAGCCTTATTTATAATAGCCAGAAGCTGGAAATAACCCAGATGCCCCTCAACAGAGGAATGGATACAGAAAATGTGGTACATCTACACAATGGAGTACTACTCAGCTATTAAAAAGAATGAATTTATGAAATTCCTAGCCAAATGGATGGACCTGGAGGGCATCATCCTGAGTGAGGTAACACATTCACAAAGGAACTCACACAATATGTACTCACTGATAAGTGGATATTAGCCCAAAACCTAGGATACCCAAGATATAAGATACAATTTCCTAAACACATGAAACTCAAGAAAAATGAAGACTGAAATGTGGACACTATGCCCCTCCTTAGAAGTGGGAACAAAACACCCTTGGAAGGAGTTACAGAGACAAAGTTTGGAGCTGAGATGAAAGGATGGACCATGTAGAGACTGCCTTATCCAGGGATCCACCCCATAATCAGCATCCAAACGCTGACACCATTGCATACACTAGCAAGATTTTATCGAAAGGACCCAGATGTAGCTGTCTCTTGTGAGACTATGCCGGGGCCTAGCAAACACAGAAGTGGATGCCCACAGTCAGCTAATGGATGGATCACAGGGCTCCCAATGGAGGAGCTAGGGAAAGTACCCAAGGAGCTAAAGGGATCTGCAACCCTATAGGTGGATCAACATTATGAACTAACCAGTACCCCGGAGCTCTTGACTCTAGCTGCATATGTATCAAAAGATGGCCTAGTCGGCCATCACTTGAAAGAGAGGCCCATTGGACTTGCAAACTTTATATGCCCCAGAACAGGGGAACGCCAGGGCCAAAAAGGGGGAGTGGGCAGGTAGGGGAGTGGGGGTGGGTGGGTATGGGGGACTTTTGGTATAGCATTGGAAATGTAAATTAGCTAAATACCTAATAACAAATGGAAAGGAAAAAAAAAAAAAAAGAACTGAGCCAACTGGGCTAGCAAGTGTCTTCGAAACAGGTCCAGCTTTGCCAAATGAAAGTCACCTATCTAGGGAACATACTCAAGGGTGGGCCAGTGCATGTTGTCAGACACTCGAAAACAGACCATCCTCAGAATCCTGATCCCATCTATCTGAAGGCAAGTACAGGAATTTGGGGGATCTGCCAGGTTTTGTAGACTCTGGGTGCCACGATTTATGGAAATAATCTGGCTATTATATGAGGCCACAAGAGGACAGGAAGACAGACTAACATAGATCCCTAAAACAGACCTGGCTTTTAAATTTTTAAGAAAAAGACTTGCTGAAGGCACTGGCTCTGGATGTCCTGGAAAATCACAAATTACTACTTCTATATGTGTATGAGAGAAACGGGATTGCAAAAGGAGTGCTCACCCAAACTTTGGGCCCATAGAAAAGACCAATGGCCTATTTATCTAAGAAGCTGGATCCCATGGCCCAAAGAAGCCAGCTTGTCTCAAGATCATAGCCACCACTGTCTTGCTGCTAAAGGACACTGGCAACATAGGCATGAAACAAGAGCTTGTTTTCACCACTCCCCATGCTATTGAAGGGTATTATGTCAAGAACCTACCCAGCTGATCATTATCTAATGCTTTGATGATACATTACCAAGTTCTGCTCCTAAATCCTCCTCATATAAAGTATAACCCGCCATGTGTCCTAAACTCTACTACCCTGCTACCTCATCCTTAAACATAAAGCATGACCACCTCTCAGTTTGGGGACATGTTCAAAATGAGGCTGGATCTGACTAACATACCCTGCCCAGATGCACAACATATCTACTTCACAGATGGTAGCAACTTCATCCAGAACGGAACCAGGTATGCAGAGTTAGGGATGGTAGACTTGGACTCTGTTGTTTGGGCAACTGCTGTGCTGCCAGGAAGGTCAGCCCAAAATGCTGAGATAACAGCTCTAACTCAGGCTTTTGAATTTGCTAAGAGGACTATAGCCAACATTTATCCTGACACACCTTTACCATCACTCATGTACATTGGTCCATATATGAAGACAGAGGATTCTTGACTGCTAAAGAAAAGATCATCAAAAACAAACAAACAGACAAACAAAACAAAAACAAAAAACAAAAAAACACTTGCTTTGCTGGAGGCATTATGGCTTCCTCTCAAAGTGGCCACAATTTATTACCCTGAGCATCCAAAAAGAAAAAAAAAATAGAAATAGCTTGAGGAAACAGAGTAGCTGATGAAGCCGAAAAGAAGGTTGCTCAAACATTCACCACCAACATTTTGGTAGTCTTACAGATCCAGCATTCTCAGCCACCCACTAATATACTGCAGAGGATAAACAGGATCAGGCCAAATGTCAAGGGATTTATAGGAAAAAAAAATTATGTATTCATACTGTAGAGGGCTGTAGCATCTTATTGAAGGAATTCAATAAACAACTCATCCACCAGATCCACCAGGCCACATATTTGGTCCATGGGTGAAGGGGGAATGCTTCAAGAGGCATGATACAAAACACTTAATATGGTACAATTAATAGACCAGGTAATCTCAAATTGCCTTACTTGTCAGGCCATGAACCCCTCTGTCACCAGTCAAGAAATTTACAAAACCAGAATCAGAGGTCAACAGCCTGGACCATATAGAGGTAAAACCAGGCAAGCATATATATATATACTTTTTATTGATACTTTTTCAGGATGGATAAAGGCCTACCCAACAGAAAAAGAGACTGCCAATGTAGTGGCAAAGAAGCTCCTGGAAGATATTATGCCGAGGTACGGTTTGCCTACCCTGCTTGGGTCTGACAATGGAACAGTCTTCATCTCTCAGGTAACTCAATCTTCAACAAAGTTTCTGGGAACAAACTGAAAATTACATTGTGCCTACAGACCCCAGAGTTCAGGGCAGGAAGAGAGGATGAATCAGACCCAAAAGGACACCTTGACCAAATTAATTCAAAACTGGCAATGTCTTGATGGATCTCCTACCTTATATAAGTTCAGAAATACCCCTTATACCTTGGGTTTTACCCTATTTAAGATCCTATAAGGGGAGATACCCCTCCTGCTGCCTAACCTCCAGTCAGACATTTTAGCTGAATATGACCAACATACATTCTTGAGATGCATGGATGTTCTCCATAAAGTCCAGAAGTATCACAGGTCTGCCATCAATCAGGTTAATGAGTCTTCTCCTCCCCCAGCCCCCATTGTTTTAAAATAGATAACTGGGATGGTTTATGTTTGCTTGGCTCAGGGGGTGGCACTATTAGGAAGTGTGGCCTTGTTAGAGTAGGTATGTCACTGTGAGTATGGGCTTAAGACCCTCACTCTGGCTGCCTGGAACTCAGTTTTCCATTAGCAGATTTTAGTTGAAGATGTAGTGCTCTCAGAGCTGCCTGCCATGTGCCTGCCTAGATGCTGCCATGCTGCCACATTGATGATAATGGACTGAACCTCTGAACCTGCAAGCCAGTCCCAAATATATGTTGTCTTTTATAAGACTTGCCTTGGTGTCTGTTCACAGCAGTAAAACCATAAGACAATAAAAGTCTGCATTAAGAGGTATAAGCACAAAACCCTAAAACTTCAATAGAAAGGACCTTGCACTATGATTCTGAACACACCAAAAGCTGGGAAGGTGGGGAGTATCCAGACTTAGATCTGCCACTCCCACATCAAACCCAACAGAATGGAGACTACCCAACAACTGAGGCCCTGAAGAGAGCAATCACCACAGGACCTGTCATCAGAATGAGGGATAGAAGACCACATCCCACTGATTCACTGAACCTGCGACTTCAGTGTTCCTAATTCTGCTCATTCAATGCCTGTATCTGACAACCATCATGGCCAGTCACCATCAGCCCCTCAATGTCACTTGGATGATGTGATGGTTTGTATATCCTTGGAGCAGGGAGTGGCACCATCTGAAGGTGTGGCCTTGTTGGAATAGATGTGACCTGGTTGGAATGGGTGTGTCACTGTGGGTGTGGGTATAAGATCCTCACCCTAGATGCCTGGAAGTCAGTCTTCCACTAGCAGCCTTTGGATGAAGACGTAGAACTCTCTGCTCTGCCTGCGCCATGACAGCCTGGATGCTGCCATGCTCCCACCTTGATGATAATGGACTGAACCTCTGAAACTGTAAGCTAGCCCCAATTAAATGTTGTTTTTTATAAGACTTGCCTTTGTCATGGTGTCTATTCACAGCAGTAAAACCCTAACTAAGACAGATGATTACAAGCCAATAGTCATTCACCATGTCAGCCTCACTGCTCTCCTAAGAATTTGTGTCCCAGACTTAAACTTTGAAATAAAAGATGATACATCACTGTTTAGACCTCTATTTTAAAAAATACATTCAAGAACAATATTTTTATGTATGTCCAGAACATCAAGTTCACCAGAGAACCTGTGGAGGACCCTCACACTAGTACTGCTCACACTGGGGTTGTAAAAGTACAGACTTCATCTACAGGCAACCCTCATTAAAATCTGACTTCAAAATAGTTGGAAACAAAACAAAGCAATGTTTTTCTCAGACTTCTAATATTTCTCACATTTCTCACCCATATCTACCTTACAACCCCCTGCACTCAGATTCATAGTAAAACAAACAAGCAAAAACAAAACAAAACAAAACAAAACAAAGAAAAAACCCACCACCAACAAAAAACAGGCTACCAGATGGAATACAGGTTATATTTGGGAACTGAGATTTCAGCAAAGAGTAGGGTGCTCATATGGAGAAATTCCGCTCACTGTTATATAGATTCCAGGGGTACCAATTAGGTCCAATAAAGTCCTAGCAAGGCCAGAAACCCAACCCTTACTCACATCTATTCCCATTCCCACCCCATACCAAGAGGCAACTTCACTAACCTTTTGCTCCAAAAAAACCCCATATGTGTGTGTGTATATATATATATATGCTCTACAATACTTCCTTTTTGGCTAAAATAGTTTTACACAATAAAAATGGCTTAGAGTTATTATTTCTTCAGCAGGATGAAGAATGCTATGTTTAGGCTGATCACTTAGCAATAATCAAAAAAAATATGGCTCAGCTTAAAAATAGATTCAATGACAAAAGTGTCAGTAGCCATCTAGGGTAGGCTAAGGCTAGCAGGTGGTCTTCCTGGATATGGCCTACAATCTTTGCATGTTCTGCAGTGGGTGAGCTCAATGGTAATGTCTCAAAGAGACTTCATCTCAGGAATGCTTTTTGCTGCTGATAAGCTTTTCCTATCATTATTAAATTAATATAATAATGCCTGGGCAGTAGCCCACCCTATTGAGCAGATTTCCTGTAGATAAACATAAAGATGAACTTTCATGAATTAATACTTTTTGGATGAATTAATGATTCTATAGAATTCCTGGTTTGATTCAGATAATTTTAGAAAGAAAGTTTTAAAAGATGGTCTTAGTAGCTTTGCTAGAAAGATGTAATAAATTTAGAATCAAGAATAAAATGTGCCTATCATAATAGGATGTAAAGGCTGCATAATAAGAAATAAAATGAGCTTTTATAATTAAACAAAAAAGAGAAATAAGCTTGGGACAATTTTGTGTTCAAGAAAATACATTCAGGTTCAAGGATAAAGCCACAGGTGTGTACTATAAGGTAAGGACATTTAAAAGTTGTTGCTTTGAACTTATAATGAGCATATTAGAATAAAATATTGGTTTGAACTTGATATCAATATCCTTCTGTAACTCCAATTTTATGTAACATTATATCTATGATGTAATTTTCTAAAGAATTTTTGTCTAAGGAGGTATAAAAAGGCTACAGAAAAGAAATAAAGTTTTTGATTGGATGGTTTGGCTTGGGGAACTCTGTCCCATCAATCCATCCATCCGCCTAACAAAAATGTGAATGTGTTAACATGTAATGAGAATGTAAATGTGTATATGAATGGATATGTGCCTGTGCCTATTTGCCTATATAAAGCATCTTAGTTCTTTTCCTTTCCTTCCTCATTGGTTCACAAAGAGTTAACCAACCAGGACAGTGAAGAAGAACTTCTAGCTGTCTGGCCAAAGTAAGGAGTGCTGGCATTAAATCCTTTACCTAATCACCCCCTGTTAGCAACAAGTGATACTAGATCCAGAGGCCTGCAGCTTCTGTCCTCCTAGTAACTTCAACTCAAGGTAAATATATGTTATGGAAAACAACCCTACTCTCTTGCAAGACCAAGTCTTGTTACTGCCATTGGTCTTCCCACTTGGCAGCTTCAGAGAGGACCCAGCCCTGGGCGGGCCCTGGCAAATAAATTTTTAAAAAAGGGCTGAGGACTAATGAGTCCTTCTCTCACTGGTTCCCTTGGTTGACCACCCTTTTCTTGGCTTTGACTGTTCCACTCATCTTTCTGTTTCTGGTCCTCATTTGTGAAACCTATATAATTAATGCTTTAGTTAAGTTTGTTAAAGAATGGATTTGCACTGTTCTATTGATGGTTCTGAAACAGCATACCAGCCATTCGAAGCATCTCAAGAATTGGAGATGACCTAGTATTCATTGTGTAAATGTACCATTGTGTAAATTTGCCACATTTTCTGTATTGATTCCTCTGTTGAAGGACATCTGGGTTCTTTCCAGCATCTGGCTATTATAAATAAGTCTTCTATATGAACATAGTGGAGCATGTGTCCTTATTACATGTTGGAGCATTTTCTGGGTATATGCCCAGGAGTGATATAGCTGGGTCCTCAGGTAATACTATTTCCAATTTCCTGAGGAACAGCAAGACTGATTTCCAGAGTAGTTGTACCAGCTTGCAATCCCACCAGCAGTGGAAGAATATTCCTCTTTCTCCACATCCCTGCCAGCATCTGCTGTCACATGAGGTTTTGTTTTGTTTTGTTTTTTTTTAATCTAAAATCACTGGTTCTTAAAATCCACATCCTCCTTTCAGTTTCCCTGAACTGTGCAAAAAGCTCCAGCAACCCAAAGAAAGATAAGAGTTCTCTCAGCCAAGTACCTTGCTATTTTCCCAAATTTTTAACCTTTTCCTATCTTGATACTGACTTCAGCTTAAACTAAATCATAAGGGAAAACAAAAATCATAAGGGGAACTGTTATGTTCTATTATGTCCTACCAGATAAATGTCAAAAATATCTCGTTATAAAATATATTTTTAATTCAAAAACTCTATTTTAATATTAAAAGATTGTCAATTCAAACTGACTTTTCAGGTTCAAACATAAAAGGCATTAATAGGCTAAAGCCTGAGGCAGTTAATTATAAACTGAAGCTTTGTTTAATCTCTTTTTTAATGTTTTCATGGTAGAGTTTAGAGCAGATAACTAAAAACAAAGATTATCTAACTCAGATATGGTAAATAGGTACTTGCCCTCTGGACTGAGGAAAAGATATTCCATGCCTACTAACCCAAACCTATATCTTTTACTGAGTCTTATAGACATGAGTCTACTCATGCTGCCTTACAAACATCTGTTCACTGCTTTTTCTAAAATATAGACTTCAATGCAATGATAAATATTAATATATATCCTCTTATAAACTAAAGTTCACATAAGCTTCAGGAAATCAAAAAGTCATAAAATTTTAAACCTACTTACCACAGACCAAATAGACATCAGATAAGTATGCCTGCCTGTTCTTAAAAATAGGATTATTCCCTTGGTCTTGTGGTTTCTTACATTCCCCAAGTACTAGACAAATTTTAAGTTCTGTCCTGAGTTTATATTTGTCTCAGCAGATTTTCACCTGGCAGGCATCCAAGGATTACCTGCAGACTACAAACTGCTGAATCTCACTTGCTGAAAGCTGATGATTCCCCAGTCTAATCAATATAATGGTTCCCTGTCTTTCAGCTGGAACATCTAATCAGATGCTTCTAATAAATACTCTATTGCTTATGACCAACATTCTAGGATCTCTTTAACAACATCCTAATGCCAGCAGGAAGCAGAAAAAATTACTACGTTAATTATCCCACCTTATAGGCTGAGATGCTAAGTCAAACAGGTCCATATTTCAACCATAATTCCTTCACAAAATTAATATTTACTCACAAAACCTTAATAATAGTGGTATAAGAGTCCTGTAGAAAGCATAATCTTCTGAAAATTCCATTTAGAAATAAAGCAGAAATTCTCTTGGGTATACATATAAGAACAGGAATACAATTTTGTTTGTCTCTTACTTACAAGAACTGCTTATGTTAGATTCAATATAATTTTACATAGATACTCCCATAAGGACAAAATATTCTGTAATATGTGGCCAGTGCTTAAGATGCTGTCATATCCCCAACATAGTTTAATATCAGTAATAACTAGAGAGATGTATAATATCTCTCTTTTTCAAGGCCCTTCCTATTCTCAATGCTAGCAATTCTAATTCTGAAAATTTGAGGCACAAATAATATAAATAATCTTGGTGTAGCTGGGCAGTGGTGGTACACACCTTTAATCCCAGCACTTGGGAAGCAGAGGCAGATGAATTTCTGAGTTCAAGGCCAGCCTGGTCTACAGAGTGAGTTCCAGAACAGTCAGGGCTACACAGAGAAACCCTGTCTCGAAGAACAGGAAAAAGAAAAGAAAAAGAAAAAAGAAAAAAATCTTGGTGTAACTTTAACTAACCAAATAAAAGACCTATATGAAAAGAACTTCAAATCTTTGAAGAAAGAAATTTAAGAAGATATAAGAAGATGGAAAAATCTCCCATGCTCATGTATCAGTAGGATTAGCATAGTAAAATGCCCATGTTATCAAAAGCAAAATAAAGAATCAATGTAGTTTTCATCAAAATTCCAATACAGTGTTTACATAGCTTGAAAGAACAGTGCTCAACTTCAAATGGAAAAAAAAAAACAAAACTCCAAAAATATCTAAAACAATCCTGTGTAGTAAAAGAACTTATTGAGGTATCAACATCCCTGATTTCAAGCTCTACTACAAAGCAATGGTAATTGAATCAGCGTAGTATTGACATAAAAACAGGCAGGTTAATCAATAAAACCAAACAGAAGAACCTGAAGTAAATCTATGCATACTTGATTTTTGACAAAGAAGCCAAAAGTATACAGTGGAAAAAATAAAGCATCTTTTACAAATGGTGCTGGTCTAACTGGATGTCTGCATGTTAAAAAAATGAAAATAGATTCGTATCTATCACTCTGAACAAAATTCAAGTTCTGGTGGATCAAAGTCATCAACATAAAATTGGATACACTAAGTCTGAAATAAGAGAAAGTGGGGAATTGCCTTAAATAAATTGGCACAGGAGACAAAATTCTGAACAGAACAGGAACAGTTCAGAAATTCAGATCAACAATGAATAAAGGTAACCTCATGAAACTGACAAGCTTCTGTAAGACAAAGAACATCAAAAACAGAAAAAGTAACCTATAGATTGGGAAGATATTTTCACCAACTCCACTTCCAATAGAGTGCTGACATCTAAAATATATACACAACTCAAGAAACTACACATCAACAAACCAAATAACCCAATTAAAAATTTTGGTACAGATCTAAACAGAATTCTTGACAGAGCAATCTATTGTGGCTAAGAAGCATTTAAAGAAATGATCTATAACTTTAGGCACCAGGGAAACGCAGATCAAAACAATTCTGACATTTCATCTTACACCAATCAGAAAGCCTACAAACAAAAACTCAAGCAACAATTCATGGCTGGCCAGGATGTTGAGCAAGCAGAACAATCCTCCATTGACAATAGGGAGTACAAACTTGTTGTATAATCACTTTAGAAATAAACTGGTTAGTTTCTCAGGAAACTTGGAATAGTTCTACCTCATGGCCCAACTATAACACTCCTGGGCAAATACTCAAAATAAGCTCAGCTTAATGATAAAGACGATGTTGTTTACACAATAAAGCATTACTCATCCATTAGTAACAGTGACATGTAATTTGCAGAAAAAATGGATAAACTAGAAATGATCATCCTGAATGAGGTAAGTCAGACCCCAAAAGATGAACATTATATGTACTTAATTATAAGTAGATATCAGTCATAAAGTACAGGATAATAAGCTACAAATCACAGACACAAAGAAACTAAGTAACATGGAGAGCCTAAGGGGGCATGCTTGAATCTCACTGAGAAAGGCAATGTAGAAGAATTTTAATCCAGCAACATGGCTACAATGGCAAATGACTACATCCAAAGACCTTCTAGGTCTGAGTGATGTGGCTGGAATGACACACCTTTAATCCTTCTGGCTGGAATATAGACATACCCTTTGCATACATCTTTAATCACAAACAATGTAGATAATGTTAGTTTGGAGAAAAAAGTACCCATATTTGCAAGTGATGCCTAATGGAAGGAGTAAACAGTGATGAATAAAGGAAAGATTAAACAGAATGAGTCAGAGATAGACTATGCCCAACTCTCATGAGCATAGGCAGGAAAGAGAGACTTTACAGAGCACTGCAGAGAGAGAGGGGAGAGTGGTGCATGGGGAGGGGGAGACGGGGAGAAGGAGAGATGGGGTAGCAGTAGAGAATGAGACAGAGAAAGAAATAGAGGGAGAGGGGAGGAGGAAGAAGAGGAGGAGGTAGTTTTATTGGGACAGTTTTACAGAGACAGGTTTCAGGTCTGAAGACAGAATGAGCCAGAGAATTAGAATGAAACGGAAGGTTAGAATAGATTACCAGATTGAATTTGAGGCCAGTAAAGCAATTCAGTCAGAATCTGAGAGAAGCCAGTTTACGAGAATTCAAATAGAGCTAGAACATTATGAACTAACCAGTACCCCGGAGCTCTTGACTCTAGCTGCATATGTATCAAAAGATGGCCTAGTCGGCCATCACTGGAAAGAGAGGCCCATTGGACACGCAAACTTTATATGCCCCAGTACAGGGTAACGCCAGGGCCAAAAAATGGAAATGGGTGGGTAGGGAAGTGGGGGGGGGGGTGTGGGGGACTTTTGGGATACCATTGGAAATGTAATTGAGGAAAATACGTAATTAAAAAAAAAAAAAGAAAGGGTGTGCTTATTCAGCAGTAAGCCTCTGAGACAATTGCATACAATGTATCAAAATTACATTTATATGGAAATACAGTTGATATCAGTAGGTAGATGAAAGGAGGAAAGTGGGTGAGGAGGTTAGGGATGAGAACAGGAGAGATGAGTTTGGGGGAGAACACAGAGAGTACTGGTAGAGACAACTGGATTGGGGACCTCTGGGACGAGCTAGAAACTATGACAATAGGAACTCCCAGGAATCTATGAGGGTGGCCATAGCTAAGAGTCCTAGCAAGGGGAGAGATGGAGCCTAAATCAGCCATCTCCTGTGGCCAGGCATGATTTCTAATGGAGCTAGTGGTACACCAACCCAGACACAAAACCTTAGAACCACAGTTTGTCCTATTGATAGGATGTACGGGATGGGACTGAAGTAAAACTTGAGGGTAGGGCCAACCATTGAATGGTAGAAACCCATGCCAAGAGAGTGAGCACACTCCCGATACAATTGATGATATTAAACTATACTTGCAGATAGGAACCTAGCATAAATGTCCTCATAGGAACTTTACCTACCCACTGTTGGAAGCTGATGCAGAGGCCAAGAGTCAAATATTAAGTGAAGCTTGGAGAATCCTGTGAAAGGGGGCAGGGGAGATTGATGGGACCAGAGCAGTCATGAACACCACAAGAAAACCTAGAGTCAAATAATCAGGACCAATTCTGGTTCATGGAGCCTGAACTATCAAGCACAGAGCATGAATGGGATGGACCTATGCCCTCTGCATGTATGTAGGAGATGTTCAGTGTGTTCTTCATGTGGGACTCCTAAACCAGAAATATGGGCTGTCTTTGTCTACATTGCCTACCTTTGGATCTTTTCCCCTAACTGGGTTGCCTTGTCTAAACTTAGTGGAAGAGGATACAGTTAGCCTTGCTGTCGATTGATATGCTAGGGCTGATTAATGTCCATGGGAGACCTCCCTTTCTCTGGTGAGAGAAAGAGAAGAGGTGGGACGGGAGGGAAAGAGAGAAGGAGAGACTGGTAGGAGAGGAAAGAACGGAGGCTTAATAGTGATGTAAAATGAATAAATAACTTAACCGATAATTAAAAGAAAAAAAAAGCAGTAAAGAATCTCAGACAAGCTAAGCAACTGAAAATGTAGAGACCAAGCCAGCTCCCTAGAAGAGACTCAGAAAAACTGTATTATCTCCACCCCCCCCCCCACACACACACACAAAAAGAAAAAAACAGCAACACTCCAGTTTGTCAAGTTTCCTTCAGGTTTTGAAATGTTCTCTAGGTTTCTAACTTTTGTAGGTTGTCACCCCTACCAGTGTGAGCTTTCTATGATACGGTTATCTTTGAGTCTTTCTATTCCTGTGAGTAACCACTCACCCTGTGATGGCTTGTATATGCTTGGCCCAGGGAGTGGCACTATTAGGAAGAGGAGTAGCCTTGTGAGAGTAGATGTGTCACTTTGGACATGGACTTTAATACCCTTATCTTAGCTGCCTGGAAGCCAGAATTCTGCCAGCAGCCTTCAGATGAAGATGTAGAACTCTCAGCTTCTCCTGCACCATGTCGGCCTGAATGCTGCCATGTTCCCACCTTGTTGATATAGACTGAATTTCTGTAACCCATCCCCAATTAAATGTCATCCTTATAAGTGTTGCCTTCCTCATAGTTTCTGTTCACAGCAATAAATCTCTAAGACACACCCATATTCTCTTTTTTAAAGATTTGTTTATTATTATACATAAGCACACTGTAGCTGTCTTCAGACACACCAGAAGAGGGTGTCAGATCTCATTACGGGTGGTTGTGAGTCACCATGTGATTCACCATGTGAGTTCAAATCATGTTATTAGACGCGTTCTCACGACCGGCCAGGAAAGACGCAACAAACCAGAATCTTCTGCGGCAAAGCTTTATTGCTTACATCTTCAGGAGCCAGAGTGCAAGAGAGCAAGCAAGAGAGCAAGCCAGCAAATGGCGAAACCCCATCCCTTTTTAAGGAGAATTATCCTCCACCTAGGATGTATTACTCCCTGATTGGCTGCAGCCCATCGGCCCAGTTGTCATCACGGGAAAGGCAGAACACATGGTGGGAAAACTGCCCCTGCATGTGTGCAGACTATGTTTACCACTTAGAACACAGCTGTCAGTGCCATCTTATAATGGCAAATGTGAGGGCGGCTCCTCACAGATCCCCCTTTTCTTTTAATAAGAGCAATAGGCCACCCATATTAATGAGAGTGGAGATAGAGGTCAAATCCCCAGTGTGCAGGTAAAGGAGCCGTACACATAACCTCCTCCCAGGCTCATCACCCAGAGGGGTCCTGGTCTGGTCCCGTGTTGTTTTTCCTGGGGGAAGGACACTTGAACACTCAACCTTCTTGAAAGATGACATGTCTCCCTAGAATAGGCTCATATATGCCGCAGAGCCTTTCTACTGCAGTGCTTAGCCTTGCAACTCTCTCGGGCTGCTGAAGCACACTCACTCTATCCCGTGCAATGAGGTGCAAGAGCTGAATGGCCAGCGACCTATTGCTTAAGCATAGATATATCAGGGGAAGCTCCATGTTCTAGTCCTGCAAGCGCCTGGGCAATAACCACCTTGTCTCTCCTAGTTTGGGCCTTAAGCTTACAGACCAACCAAAGAAGCAACACTAATCCACAGCAAAGTGTATCTCCACATAATCTCACCCCCACCCATTCTTTAAAGAAGGAAAATGCTGAGGAGATCCAATTGGGTAATCCTTTGATCAGGGACAGGTCCAAGCGCTTGGAGTTGACCTGAATGATGGCAAGTCTCAATTCCCGAAGGGTCTGTTCAAATTCAGCCATCCAATTCTGTAACATATACTGAAAAAGACTTTTTGACAAATTAGCTGCCCTAGTAAATTTAACATACTGAATGGAAATAACACACAATCCCGGAAACTTTTGTTCACATCCCTGCTGAGTTATTTGTCATAATACATCTAGTTGTATCTGGACAAGATCTATGAGTTGATTAACCAGCATGAGACCTCTCTGTACTGGGCCAAATAAGTTCATTTGCTCATTAATGGCTCTGAGGTCATGGAGCAGTCTCCACTTTCCTGACTTTTTCTTAATTACAAAAATTGGAGTATTCCAAGGTGAGGTAGAGGGTTCAATATGGCCTAGTTTTAATTGTTCCTCTACCAGTTGAATCACAGCTTCTAGTTTTTCAGAGGATAGGTGCCATTGAGGAACCCACACTGGGTCCCCTGTTTTCCATGGTATGGGTCGTGCTGCCCCAATGGCCGCTAAGGAAAACCCAGACCCTGTCTGTCTTGGTTTCCATTAGGTGAGATGGGCTCTATCCTTCCCTGTTCTTGATGTCCTAACCCTTTTCCTTCTTTATAACCCATCTTTGCCATGATATTTTTTGCTTTAGTTGAATACCCTCCCGATGGGGCGTTTTCATTGGACAAAATAAGGCCCAAATGCTGCATAATATCCCTTCCCCAGAGGTTAACCGGGAGTGGGAGCACATAAGGTATGAATTTCCCTTGCTGCCCTTCAGAGGATTCCCACGTCAAGGCAATGGAGCTTATAGTGGGACATGATTGATATCCTAGGCCCTGTAATGAATGAGATGACTCTGTGGTGGGCCACGCTTTGGGCCACCAATGTGTAGAAATTATACTTTTATCTGCTCCGGTATCAAGGATGCCTTCAAACTCTTTTCCGTTAATCTTAAGGCGGAGCTTAGGTCTATCATTTAAAGATACAACCAAATAGGCAGAATCATTTCTGGAGGAGCCCATTTTCTTTATCTCAGGTCCTGCAAATTTCTCCCTGGTATTATCAGGGAGGAGCAGCAGCTGAGCTATCCTATCTCCTTTACTAATAGAAAAAACGCCTTTAGGGCTTGAGCACAGGACCTGTATTTCAGGGGAATGTTGACAATCCATAACTCCAGGGTGGACTACTATGCCCTGCAAGGTGAGTGAACCCCGGCCGAGAATAAGGCCCATGGTTCCCGGGGGCAAGGATGGTATAGGCTCCACTGGCACCGGCTGAATACTCATTTGAGGCATTAATAGGAAGTCGGAGGCGGCACGCAGGTCCACCCTTGTGGGTCTTCCTGAGTCGCCTCTCTGACTGCTTCCTGGGTCCTGACAAACCGGTTCCCATATCTTTGAGGGCCCTGGGACCGAGGGCCCGATGACCCGTTTTTTGGCACATCAGTTGATTGACTATCAGGTGGGGGAAGAATTCTGCCCTTTATATCCCTCACAGAGCGACACTGGTCAGCTCTATGATAACCCTTGCCACACTTAGAGCAAAGAGTGAGGGTCCCTCCCTGTTTACCTGGAGCTCTGCAATCTTTCTTAAAATGCCCAGGCTTCCTGCAATTAAAACATGTCCTCCGATCATTTCTGCCCATGGAGCATTTTTGGGATTGAAGGATGGCAGCCGCTAAGCCTGCATTGGTGAGAGGTCCCCCAAGCTCCCGACAAACCCTGAGCCAGTCTTGTAAACCTTTGTTCTTTCTTGGGGCTATGGCTGCTCGGCACTCCTTTGTGGCTTGCTCATAGATTAGCTGTTCTATCAGAGGCGCAGCTTGCTCTGACTCTCCAAAAATACGCTCTGCTGCCTCTGTCATTCTGGCCACAAAATCTGAGAAGGATTCCTGAGGTCCCTGGATTATCTTTGTTAACTGACCAGTGGTTTCACCTGCTCGAGAGAGCGCCTTCCAGGCCCTAATAGCCGTGGAAGAAATCTGGGCATAAGCTCCCCAATGGTAGTTTGTCTGATCAGCAGAATAAGCTCCCTGACCCGTTAACAAGTCAAAAGTCCAATCTCTCTGCTCTGGAGTCAAAGCAGCTGCGTTTGCTCGGGCCTGCGCTTGTGCAGTTTCATGCCAAAGAGCTCTCCATTCCATATATTTGCCCATACTAGGGAGAGCGGCTTTTACAACCGTTTGCCAATCACCAGGAGTCATAGCGTGATTCGCAAGCCTTTCCACTTGTGCTATAGTGAAATTAGCACTGACTCCATAGTTACGGACCGACTCGGCAAGCTCTTTAATCTGTATATACGCTACCGGAGCGTGGACACGCCCACCCTCGGCTCCTTCAAAGACCGGAAATGCCTGTTGTATTTTCCTTTGTTCCTCCTTTGGAATAAACGAGTCTGTGCATTGCCTCTCTGTCCATTGCCTCTCTGCGCAGGGCTGATGCACTACGCAGGGCGGGGGCTCAGCATAGGGTGGAGGTGCACTATGACCTTGAAGCCGACTGCCAAGAGGCCAAGCAGCAAGCTGGCCTTTGCCAGCCGCTTTTGGCTTTTTCCTTGACCGATTAGCTCGCATTTTATCTGGCTGGCACTTTTCTCTCTCATAACGAGCTGTTTCCTCCTCCAAGTCTGTTTCCTCAGAGGAGAATTCTTCATCTGCTTCAGAGCTACTAAGAGCTGGCTTCCTGAGCTCATCTAGTGACGAGTATCTCCTAGAGACCTCCGCTAATCGATCTTTTTTCTTTTCCCTTTTCCCTCTTTTCCTTCTAATCTCTCTCCAGGTATTCCTACCTGACCTTAACTTTTCCTCGGGTTCAAGACCCTTGGAAAGGCCTGTATACTTATTTTGTGTACCATATTTTCTCTTTGCTCCTACTCTCTCTCCCCGCTTTACTTCTGATAGCTTGTCCTGAATTTCATCTAGAATCCGCCCTGCCTTAACCACTTGATAACATGTGAAAAGGAACAAAAGGGCTTCTAACACTAGAAAAAATTCAAGGCCAAACATAACTTGTAAAGCCATTTTCCACTTTACTTCTGATAGACTGTCTTGAATTTCCTTAGAAAGTTCAAGGCCAGGCTTACCTCGTAAAGCTATACTCACTGGTACTCTCGTTCCCCAGCTGAAAAGTTCTGTAATTCATACAGTTGAATCCTTCTTAACAGTCTGCTTTACGGGAACCTTTATTACCGCGACCCGCAGTTCTGGTTCTGGAATGAGGGATCTTCCTTGCGCCAGTCCCGAGTTTTTTCTCGTCCCGGGTTTCGGCACCAATTGTTATTAGACGCGTTCTCACGACCGGCCAGGAAAGACGCAACAAACCAGAATCTTCTGCGGCAAAGCTTTATTGCTTACATCTTCAGGAGCCAGAGTGCAAGAGAGCAAGCAAGAGAGCAAGCCAGCAAATGGCGAAACCCCATCCCTTTTTAAGGAGAATTATCCTCCACCTAGGATGTATTACTCCCTGATTGGCTGCAGCCCATCGGCCCAGTTGTCATCACGGGAAAGGCAGAACACATGGTGGGAAAACTGCCCCTGCATGTGTGCAGACTATGTTTACCACTTAGAACACAGCTGTCAGTGCCATCTTATAATGGCAAATGTGAGGGCGGCTCCTCACAAAATCAGGACCTTCGGAAGAGCAGTCAGTGCTCTTACCGCTGAGCCATCTCACTAACCCCACACCTATATTCTTTTTTTTAATTAGATATTTTCTTCATTTACATTAAAATGCTATCCCAAAAGTCCCTTATACCCTCCCCCAGCCCTGATCCCAAACCCACCCACTCCTGCTTCCTGGCCTTGGCATTCCTCTGCACTGGAGCATATGATCTTCGCAAAACCAATCCAGAGACTGCACCACCCAGGGATCCACACCCACATTCTTAAAAGTACTTTTAACAAAACTGTGGGCAGGGCATGGTGGCACACTCCTTTAATCAAAGCACTTGGGAGGCAGAGGCAGGCAGATTTCTTAGTTCAAGGCCAGCCTGGTCTACAGAGTGAGTTCCAAGATAGCCAGGGCTACACAGAGAAACCCTGACTCTAAAACAAAACAAAACAAAACAAAACAAAAACTGTGGTTCACCAATTAGAACTTGTTAGAATCCTTTCTTTGGCCTATCATTTGTTCCTGTCTGGGTCCTATAGAAGTTTGTTCTAGGAATATTGTCACACAACATTAGAGAAGGCTTCTATTATTAAACAAAATATTAGCATAATTTTATGGTTCAAGGAATTTTAGAGCTAGATTACTACTCAAATCATATAAGTATTTATTTGTCTCTAACGGTGATAATTCATCAAACATGTAGTTGATATGTTTAATAAGACAAATTAGTGACACATTGGTTTCATGATTGACTAATAAGAAAGCTTAAGATTCTTTCAAAATTTTCTGATTTCCATATTTCATATGTATTTTTTAGAAATCAGAAAAAAAGATCTAAACTAGATCAGAAAAAAGAACTAAAAATTTAAATCAAATTATTTTATGAAAATATCAAGCCACATTTTAAATTCCTGTTAAGATGTTTATAGGTACCAGATTTCTGGAATAAGCTGGTCTCATAAATGTATTTACTGTGTCATTCTCAATCAAATGGTAGACCTGATTTCATGTTTACATCTTAGACTAAAACATCTTGTATGAGAAAAATGAAATATTTATATCTGATAACTTGTAACCTTCTGTTTGCAAACCACAGACCAAAACAATTTAAGATAATATTAACCATGTCCACTATCACTTTCTCACAGGCAGTTCTTATTTGTATTTTCAGGATATGTGGTCAAGAAAAAAAAAAGTCTATTGGATAAATGTTTATGTAAGACACATTAATCTTATTATGAAGAATCTACTGTTAAATAGATTTGCTGATAGCAGCAGTATCCTGCAAAACCTTGCCCACAACCTACTATTTTAATTTCAACTAACAGAGAAGGCAGCTTCTGGATAACATTCAAATATGAAGCAATTATTTGATAAAAATTTTAAAGTCACATTTTTTCTCAATTATTTCATTTTCTGTGAGTAAGAAGTAATATCTCTCATGGCTCTTTTGCCCTATGTATCACAAAAGTCTTCATTATACTTTCTATTTAAAAATCACAGTGAATCAATTCTTGTTCTCACTTTTGTTATTTCATACAAAAGTGTGTGCTACTTCCATGTTTCTGTGAATTTTAGTAATTCTCAAAAGATATATAGCAAATACTTGCTTTCTCAGTGAACTAAAACATTACCTTGAATTACAGTGCTATGACCAATTAAAAAACAAAATGTAACAGGAAAATTATAACAATCAAAGTGTATATTAATTCAGTGTTATAATCCTTTTATAAAGTAGTTTCATATTACCTTATTGAATCATTAAGAACATTATTTTGAGATTTGTATCCAATATATACTGGATATTATCTAAAGTAATTAGTAGTTTATGTGAAAATTACTTTAGGGCACATGATCATGAAATACACTTGTACTACCATGTTCCCCACAATTCTGAAGTATCTAATCTGATAGAAAGAGAGAATAGCCTTTTCAAGACACAGTTACAGTGACAATTAGGTGACATTAGCATGGAGGGCTGGGACAGGGTTCTTTAGAAGGCAGTATATATGCTTTGAATCAGCTTCCAGTATATGATGTAGTTTCTTCCATAGCCAGGATCCACAGGTCTAGGAATCTAGGGGTGGAAAAGGGAAGATTTCCACTCATTATCACTCCTAGTGACCCACTAGGAAAAATTTTGCTTCCTGTCCCTGCAACCCGAAGTTCTGCTGGCCTAAAATTTTGATTCCTCCTGCCAAGAGCCACAGCAAACATTCCATTGAACTAGAAGCTCAGACTTCCCCCTGGTCATTTTGGCTTTCTAATGTCCTGAAACCTACAGGCTAAGAAAAGAATAACAGTCTTAGGAGGGGTGATAGATCCAGATTACCAAGGGGAAATTGGATTGCCTCTCCACAATGAAGGTAAGCAAGATTACATCTGGAGTGCAAGAGAGCATTTAGTCACTTAATACTACTACTATGTCCTGCAATTAAAGTCAGTGGGAAACTACAACAGCCTCACCTAAGCAGGATGAAAAAGGGCACAGACCTATCAGGAATGAAGGTATGGGTTACTTCTTCAAGAATAAGAGTCAAGACTTGCCAAGGTGCTTGCAGAGAGTGGAGGAAACACAGAATGGGTAATAGAGGAAGGTAGTTATAAATACCTTCTAAGGCCATGTGACTTGTCCGGTTGCAGAAATGAGGATTATAAAGTGATATCAATGTTTCTGTTTTATTTTGTTAAGAACACATGTGTATAGATATTTGTGCTTTCTTACAATTTCTTTAACATAAATTAAGAGAATATCAATTGGTATTTAGGTTGAGATACTAAAAGGATGTTCCCAAGGGACATTTACCTATTCTAAATTTAAAATGTGTTTGTGCTTGTACGAGGGATAACTATATCATACTAGGTATATTTATTTATAAGCTGGTTATTGTTTTATTTGGGCATGATATGATTTGTGTCAAGTTGACAAGGGGTAGATTTTGGTGGCTATTCCTGGTTGTCTACTTGACTACAACTAGAAAGAACTACAATCCAGAATTGTAGGGCACACCTGTGATCCAGATCTAGAGGCTAGAAGACAGAGCTTTCTGATTTGGATCTTGACATGGAGAACTTGAGGCACAGTGGCCAAGACACCTTTAATGCCAGGAGACTGAGGCAAGGAGATCTCTGAGTTCAAGGTCAGCCTGGAACAAAGCACATTCCAAATCGAGGTGTGGTGGCGCACACCTTTAATCCAGGCCACACCTTCAGCTGGAGGCCTACATAAGGAATAATGGAAGAAGGAAGATTTACATTCTTCTTCGACTGCTTGAATTTACTTGCCAGCACATCTGTTGTAACCTACTTCTACAGAAGGCCAGCTGAAACAACTAGCCTTGTGGGACTTAACTACTACTAGATTCCTGCACTTCCCATTCACAGCTGTCCTTTATTGGGTAAGTTAGACAACAGACTGAAAATCATTACAATAAATTCCCTTAATATAGAGAAATATTCCATTAGTTCTGTGACTCTAGAGAATTCTGACTAATACATATTCTAGACAAAAAGATTTTATTACTAATACTTGGCAGATGAAGGGATTGAAATAAAAGCAGTTTAAATAATTTCTTCATAGTCTCACAGCCAGTCAGTGAAAAATCTAAGACTGGAACATATGTAGGCTGCCTGTAAAGCTTAGTTGCAATAAGCACAATAGATCAAGAAACCATGTCACAGTAAAGGCAAATGATGATATAATTCATGCTAAAGATTTCATATTAGTACCTTGAGCATCAATCCATTATTTCATACTTTCTACAAATTTGCATCTCCCCATTTTATAAGACTAAATTGTAAAAATGACGTATTTGGAACATCCCTGAATGTCTGGAATTATTTTATAATGTCTATAGATATAGGAACACAAGAAAGCATTGGTGAAGGGTCTAAAGGAGGTTGGAGATACTAGAATTTATAAGATACACCTGGTATAATGTAAAAGTACAATGGATTGTTATGAGAGTAATTAAGTATTATATGACTATATTCAAAGTTCACTGCATCGTAGCATACTGGAAACCTTACCAAGAATTCATGGCCAGTGAGGTCTTAAACCTTATTAGAGAATCTACTATTATTTTTTTAATATGTAGATATTGTGTTGAACTGTCTTCTATTCTCATCAGAGCATCTTCTTTTTACAATGGATGACAATCAATAAGGTGATTTAAAATTGATCAACATACAGAGAATAAATGTGGATTACTCAGGATCAAATGTGATATCCATGTCACATGCCCTTTCTTTAAGGCTCAGGAAGTCATCATGGCCAAGAAAGTAAGCAGCTGGCAAGAACCAGAGGTCAGAAAAACTATAAGGAAAATACTGTCCTCAGGACATGAAAGAGCTAGCACACTAATAAACTTTCAGTAGCTATGGTTGCCTACAGGAGACCTGCACAAGACCAAGCCACTAAACACTCAATAATAGATAGAAGATGGGATCTCCAGATGTCACTTCTAACTGAGGAAGTACTGACAGTTCCTGCAGTTTCTGAGGAAGAGAGAGTTAGTGTTTTTCAATATTGTAGCCTCTCATAGGAATGGCCTTACACACATACACATATGGGCAGCAGGAATTAGACTCAGTGTTTTAGTAGAAACACAAGAAAAAGAAGACATAAAGTTAGTTAAGAGGAGTATGGATGAGTCAAGAAGAGTTGATAGAGAAGGAGGAAGATGGATATAATCAAAATACTTTATATACATGTATAAAATTCTTAAGGAATAAATATATATGGAGTTTAAATGCAGGTACCCTAAGTGACAGATAATTCAGATCCCACAAGTCAACAGTGAACGAACAAAATCACCAGTGCCTACTGTAGGATATTTATGAGATGTTAATCAAAAAGTCTCCAGAGATTCTCCAAAATAACATGCACAATTGACAATTGCTCATGGTGGCCCACAATCCCCAGATTACACAATCTTATTGCGAGGATACTAGAAATTTATATAAGACACAGAGAAATCATGCACTAGATGCTTCTTTAATGCTTAGATTTCAGAGTTCCAAAAGGTGCTATGCAGACAGCTGAAGGGGAAAAAAATCATCCATGCTGCAGTACTGACCTGGCAGGAAAGTTGTGTCCACTGATGAATTCGTGATATTATTGTTACTAGAAGTAACCACTTGCTTTCTGGTTGAATGTTTAGCCCACTCCACAAGAGGGAATTCATGTCTGGGACTCTAAACCTGGCCCAAAGCCCATGCCTGTGAACATCATAGAGCTAGGGGACTCTGGTATTATCACTTGCATTGATGGACAGCCTTTTATATATTTATGTTTAAACCTATAAAAACCTGCTTCTATCAACTTTGATCAGATATTCTTCGCTTTTCCAGTAGAGAGTAGTGAATGTAAACTAGTCAAGATGCTGGGAACCTGTGACTTTTTAGTACAGAGCCATAAATGAGAGGTCTGTGTCACCTATTCAAAGCTCAGGAATATATCACAGAATATCCAACAGAGGAAAAGATAAGAGCTGGATGATTAGGATATGAGTACTGCTAATTGCTGTCATCTGGGCATGATATGGTCCTTGCAATCATGAGCTCACAGCAGTGCTGATTGGTTTCAGTGGGTCTAACCTGAGTGAGCCTATCAACATTCAGTAATGGGAAGTCGATTGTAAACTGCCCCACCTAGGAAAACAATTGTCTGTTGAATAATGCCATGAGAAACAGTTATTTTCTTCACTGCTCTAACTATTGGTGAGTCCTACAGACTCCAGTGGATAGGCCCACACTCATCTTCATGCTTTGGCCTCTGGCCTCAGTGGATTTCAAACCAAAAGTAAAAATAAAGATAGAGACAAGAAAATTCAAAGGAGAGTTGTTGAAAGAAAGGAAAATAGAAAAGAGTGAGGGGGGGGATAAGGCCAATGTGCTTAGAATCCATTTTATATACATGTAACATTGTCAAAGAATGAGTTCAATTTTAAAATTAATAAAGAGCTTTTTGTAAAAAAATAGCATAGTACTTGTTCATAAAAACAAATGCAGGTGGAATTAGTACCTTATTTTTGTGACAAGGGTACACAGTGCAGAGGTTCTCCGTCTGGTATTCTTGTGGAGACCGCTTCAGATTTAACTAGAATTTGATTTCCTTGATAGAGAATCTCATGAAAAACTAGCCAACTCTGTATTTCTATTCAGGAATTAAAGGTCAGGATGTCCTGTCTAACTGGTGTTCCACTGAACTGCCATTTTGTTAACCCCCCTCCAGCTAACCACTTACCTTAGCTTCTGTTAAATTGCCTACTTCAGGCAGGCCCACTGCAGCTTTAGTATAGTGAAAGGAAACAATGCTTTGATTACCTGTGAGCTTAATATAATGGTCATTCTAATTCAACAGTTTTCTTCGTTCATTTATATCTGCATGTTAATATCAATCTACTATTGTACTCCCTTAGAAATGAAAAATATCTTAATTGATTCTTAGTAGTGGATTATTACAGAAATTGACATGATAATTTATGAATTAATTATTGTTGTACATAACAACAGCTTATAAAAGGACATGTGAACAAACTCCAAACTCAATAACCTTCAGATACATAGTAGAAGACTATAGGGAAAAAAAGAGTTTTCTACAGTCTTCAAAGTCCATTTTGAATCCCAACTTATTTTAGCATATCTTTCCCTGTAATGTATGTAGTATAATTAACCCAGATGTCCCTCAACAGAGGAATGGATACAGAAAATGTGGTACATTTACACAATGGAGTACTACTCAGCTATTAAAAAGAATGAATTTATGAAATTCCTAGGCAAATGGATGGACCTGGAGGGTATCATCCTGACTGAGGTAACCCAATCACAAAAGAACTCACATGATATGTACTCACTGATAAGTGGATATTAGACCAGAAACTTAGAATACCCAAGATAAAAGTTGCAAAACACATGAAACTCAAGAAAAACAAAGAGCAAAGTGTGGTCACTTTGCCCCTTCTTAGAATTGGGAACAACACACCCATGGAAGAATTTACAGGAACAAAGTTTGGAGCTGGGACGAAAAGGATGGACCATCTAGAGACTGCCACACCCGGGGATCCATACCTTAATCAGCCTCCAAATGCTGACACCATTGCATACACCAGTAAGATTTTGCTGAAAGGACCTGATATAGCTGTTTCTTGTGAGGCTATGCCGGTGCCTGGCAAACACAGAAGTGGATGCTCACTTTCAGCGATTGGATGTAACACAGGGCCCCCAAGGGAGGAGCTAGAGAAAGTACCCAAGGAGCTAAAGGTGTCTGCAACCCTATAGGTGGAACAACAATATGAACTAACCAGTACCCCCAGAGCTCATGTCTCTAGCTGCATATGTATCAGAAGATGGGCTAGTCGCCATCATTGGGAAGAGAGGCCCCTTGGTCTTGCAAACTTTATATGCCTCAGTAGAGGGGAATACCAGAGCCATGAAGTGGGAGTGGGTGGGTAGGTGAGTGGGGGGGGAGGTTATGGGGGACTTCTGGGATAGCATTTGAAATGTAAATGATGAAGATACCTAATTAAAAAAGTATAATTAAAATAAATCAAAACATCTATTTTATTTTTAAAACTTTCAAGATGTATACTAAATAGTCTTAATGTTGTAATACCAACCCACTAATATCCCGAAGCAGATTTATTTTGGAACTTAGAAAATATATAGTTTATAAACGAATGATAACAAGCTCAAGACTGGACTCAAAGAAAAATGCTGGCCACTGCTGGGAGAAATTTTCTTCATCAGATAATTTGAATGAGTAAGTCTTAGGTGATTGTGGGTGGTCCCATTCCTTGGGAAGGTGTTTGCACTGTAGAAAACCTTGGGTTAAGCATGGAACTCTGAGTAAACTAGCAGGCATCTTTCCTCTATGGTACCTGCTTCAAGCTCCTGTTTAAATTCTTGCCCCAATTTTTCTCATTAACAGATTGTGACCTAAAAGTATAAGCTGAAATAGCTGAAATAAACAATTTCATTTTGGTCAGGGTGATTTATAACAGCACAGAAATGAAAGAACAAATATCATTCAAATAGTGCATTGACAGAAAAAGTACAACTTTTTCTCTCTTTCAAAGAAAAAAAATGTTCCTTGCATTTTTAATAATTTAGATTGGGACTAGAGAGATTGTTCACTGATTAAAAGTACTTGCTACTCTTGCAGAATAACCAGGTCCCAGCACCCACCATATAATTTAGCCATTCATAACTCTAGTCCATTTCTAGGCACACACACACACACACACACACACACACACACACACACCACATATACACAGCAAAGCGCTTGTACATAAGTGAAATAAAGCTTTTAAAATATACCTACATTAGAATAAATTATCTGCCATCATTTTTTTTTGATTGTTGAATCAAACATTTTAAATGATGTGTGGTTAAAATGCCATGATCTGCACACAAAATTCTACACTACCTGTAGAAGACATACAGTTGGGCATACTTATCTAAAGGCAGAATTGATCCAAGTGAAATATATTCATTGATTATAATACATTTCTATAACACATATTCTAAAATTTGCAAGACAGTTGTGTCCACATTAATTTGATTGGGCATGAATTTTAAAGATAACCATAAACATACTGAATGCAATTATAAAGTTACAGTTTCCTTTTTATATTTCAATCATTCATCAAAGTGTGTTGATAACATAATAGTGTACACCAGCTAGTTTAAGGCTTAAGCAATATTAGTTTAGCACTAAAGAAAAACTTTCTCAGAAAATGTTTTATTATTATTATATATATTAGTGATATGTTTTGTAAATGGAGGTATGATGTGGCAGGAGGGGTGCACCCCCCCCTTTGAGGGACCAGGCATATGATGGTCTACTATAGAATCAAATTTATTTGGGGGCATGGGAAGGAAGGTTGAGAAGAGAGTAAAGGCAGAGAAAGAGAGGGGACAGCAAACAGAAAAGGGGGAGAGGGAGACAGGAAGAGGGAAGAAAGAGGCAGAGGGGGAGGGGGAGGAGGATGAGGAGAGAAAGGAAGAGGGAATAGGAACAAATGGAGGGGTGGGCTTGGGAGAGGCCAGGAAGAGGGTGAGGTCAGAGAGCACAGGAGGAGGCCACACAGTTCCTGGCTCTTGCCTGACAGTTGCTAGGTAACTATTGGGTGGAACCTAGAAGGAATGCTAACTTTCCAACAGTTAGAAGGTTTAAGTCCAGAACCTAAATGTTAATTTCTTCCACAATCTTTAGTACTTTTAATATTTCTTAAGAATACACCTTTCTAGAATAAGTGTACATAGCTTACGTTTTGGTGAGAGTAATTATATCTATGAAGAGTAAGTATATTCTTATTGTAACACATCATAAACTGCTTTAACTTCTTTATCACTTTCAAAATACAAAACTGAGCCCACTTTCTTGTCCCATTTTCCTCTTCATTTCCAAATTGTCAGATCATCAGTGTCAGTGTCTTTAATCCTGAGAAGCACTAGTCAAGTGTTTGATGTGAATTGTACTACACACTTCATTAGTATCAGTGGGAAACAATCAGACACAGGAAGTTATGAGAATATTCCCAACTCAAGAAGAATAAATGGAAAACAATATGCCTAGTCCTAGAGTACTTTTTATAAAGGAGAATTTTTTAAAAATTAAGAGCAGGGCTGGCGAGATGGCTCAGTGGTTAAGAGCGCCGACTGCTCTTCCGAAGGTCCCGAGTTCAAATCCCAGCAACCACATGGTGGCTCACAACCATCCGTAACGAAATCTGATACCCTCTTCTGGGGTGTCTGAAGACAGCTACAGTGTACTTACATATAATAAATAAATAAATAAATAAATCTTAAAAAAAAAAAATTAAGAGCAATATTACCTATTAATATATTAGCTATAACAACTGTATTGGCATTACATTTATTGCTTACAAGTAATGCAAGCCAGAGCAAGGACTTATTTTTTTCTTCCCCATTTCTGCCACCTTTTTATTAAAAGTTACAATTTTAACTTCTAAGTTAAATTTTTGAAGTTTTTGATTCATATTGATTTTTATAAAAATTTAACAGATAGTTATTTTAAGCGATGTTATCGCAGCATTATATTTCCTAAAGTTGTTCATACTAGATAATATCATCCTGAGGAAACATAAAATTAAGAGTCGTAGTGTATTCACCTTAAAAATATAGAACTTGCAGCAAAACTATTATAGTGAGTACTAGAGGGGCACTGACTGCTATATTCTGAATGGATAGAAGAGATACACTGTGACTCATTAGGTCAAAGTCCAACTGCTCTATGAGGCTGTGCAGCACAGCCAGCTTCGGCCATTTTCCCTTTCCCAACATGCCCCTCCCCTACATTATTCTAATGTGAACACCCACAATGACTTCACGCTAACCCTACCCGACGCTGACCCCACAATGACTAAAGTGCCATTCATTCTTTATTATGCTCTCTGTGACATCATAGAATACTCTTTAAAGGTTATCCAGATACTCACTGAAGGGACCCTGTCCTGAAGCACTGCTAGTTGCAAGCTGTGAGGGAGCTGGAGATATCACCCTGTCCAGACAGCAGTGTTTCCGAGCAGTTGTTTGTCCTCCAGGCATCACAACCTTCCAGCAACTGCATAACAGCCTTCCAGCAACCTCAGCAGATTTTTAGCTCTTGGCCTAAAGCGACAGGAGGGAATCCTTGTAGCCCTACAGGTAAAACACTCCCTCTCCCTCTCCCTCTCCCTCTCTCTCTCTCTCTCTCTCTCTCTCTCTCTCTCTCTCTCTCTCTCTCTCTCTCTCTCTCCCACCCACCCTCCATTCATCTCTGAATTGCACTTTAATAATGTGATTTATCCTCCTCAGCCTACTCATCTGTCTTTCTCTTATCTTTATACCCTAGGTGCAACAGAGCCATCTACCAGCTGCCATACTCAGTGAAGATGGTTCAACCTAGTTTGGGGGCAATGGCTCTTAAGCGAATCCAGAAGGAGTTAGTTGCCTTCTCTCAAGATCCCCCGGCTCACTGTTCTGCAGGGCCAGTGGCAGAAAATATGTTTCATTGGCAAGCAACCATAATGGGGCCTGAAGACAGCCCCTACCAGGGAGGGGTTTTTTTCCTGTCCATCCACTTTCCGAACAATTACCCCTTCAAGCCCCCCAAAGTTTCGTTCATAACCCGAATTTACCATCCAAACATTAGCAAAAATGGAAGTATCTGTCTAGATATCTTGAATTCTAAGTGGTCACCTACACTTACAATTTCCAAAGTTCTTCTTTCCATCTGCTCTTTATTATGTGATCCAAACGCAGATGACCCTCTGGTTCCTGAAATTGCTAAAGTCTACCACAAGGATTTAAGAGAGTATAATAGATTGGCTCGAGAGTGGACTGAGAGATTTGCAATGTAATTTCAACATATAATGGTCATAATAATAAAAGGAGGTGGTTCACTGTATCAGTCATTTTTTTTTTCTTTCTTCATTTGAGTAAAGTGATGTCTCTTTAATCTTTTCTAGATAGATATTGTACAATTTGCAAACTAGGGTAACTATGGGTGAGGGTCAGGGGTGGAAAAGAAAGGAAAATGGATGGGACACCTGCAAAGTACGGAAAGCGAGTGAGGTGAAGGGTATATGTGTTGGGTATGGGGAGGTAGGAGGTGAAAGAGGGGCAGATGGATAGGAGTTGCAGGGGAGAGTGGAGGGAATGAGAATGAGAAGGGAAGGTGGATTGGAGGTTGTGGTGAGAATAAGAACAGATTATTTGAGGAATGCTAAGACTCCAACAGTTAGAAGGTTTAAGTCCAGAACCTATATTTTAATTTCATCAGCAATCTTTAATACTTTTAATAGTTCTTAGGAATACACCTTTCTATAGTAAGTCTACATAGCTTACATTTTGGTGAGAGTAATTATATCTATGAAGAGTAAGTATATTCTTATTGTAACACATCATAAACTGCTTTAACTTCCTTATAACTTTCAAAATACAAAGCTGAGTCCACTTTCTTATCCCATTTTTCTTTTCATTTCCAAATTGTCAGATCATCAGTGTCAGTGTCTTTAATCCTGAGAAGCACTAGTCAAGTGTTTGATGTGAGTTGTTCTACACTCTTCATTAGTATCAGTGGGAAACAATCAGACACAGGAAGTTATGAGAATATTCCCAACTCAAGAAGAATAAATGGAAAACAATATGCCTAGTCCTAGAGTACTTTTTATACAGGAGAATTTTTTAAAAATTAAGAGCAATATTACCTATTAATATATTAGCTATAACAACTGTATTGGCATTACATTTATTGCTTACAAATAATGCAAGCCAGAGCAAGGACTTATTTTTTTCTTCCTGTTTCTGCCACCTTTTTATTAAAAGTTACATTTTTAACTTCAAAGTTAAATTTTTGAAGTTTTTGATTCATATTGATTTTTATAAAAATTTAACAGATAGTTATTTTAAGCGATGTTATCACAGCATTATATTTCCTAAAGTTGTTCATACTAGATAATATCATCCTGAGGAAACAAAATTAAGGGCCATAGTGTATTCACCCTAAAAATATAGAAATTGCAGCAAAACTATTGTAGTGAGTAGTAGGGGGACACTGACTGCAATATTCTGAATGGATAGAAGAGATTCACTGTGACTCAGTAGACCAAAGACCAACTGCTCTATGAGGCTGTGCAGCACAGCCAGCTTCAGCCATTTTCCCTTTCCTAACACGCTGCTCCCCTTCATTATTCTAATGTGAACACCCACAATGACTTCACCCTAACCCCACCCCACGTTGACCCCACATTGACTAAGGTGCCCTCCATTTTTTTTTAAGATTATTGATATACTTCTTTGGTGTATATCATTTACAATTGTTTTCCCACCCACTGTACTTGTTTGATTTTATATGAAATGTATTTCTTTTTTTTTAAACTATGTTCCTTTTTTAAATTAGGTATTTATTTCATTACATTTCCAATGCTATCCCAAAAGTCCCCCACACCCATCCCCCACCCACTTCCACTTCTTGGCCCTGGCGTTACCCTGTACTGATGCTCTCTGTGACATCATAGAATACTCTTTAAAGGTTATCCAGATATTCACTGAAGGGGCACTGTACTGAAGCACTGCTAGTGGCAAGCTGTCTGAGAGCTAGAGATATCAGCCTGTCCAGACAGAGGTGTTTCCAAGCAATTGTTTGTCCTCCAGGCATCACAGCATTCCAGCAACCTAAGCGGATTCTTTAGCTCTTGGCCGGAAGCGACAGGAGGGAGTCCTTGTAGCTCTACTGGTACAGCTCTCTCGCTCTCTCTCTGTCTCTCTGTCTCTGTCTCTCTTTCTCTCTCCCTCTCTCTCTCTCTCTCCTCTCTCTCTGTCTCTCTCTCTCTCCTCCATCCATCTCCGAATTGTGCTTTAATAACATGACTTTGTCTCCTTCAGCATAATCATCTGTCTTTATCTTATCTCTATACCCTAGGCGCAACAGATCCATCTACCAGCTGCCATACTCGGTGAAGATGGATCAATCTACTTTGGGGGCTATGGCTCTTAAGCGAATCCAGAAGGAGTTAGTTGCCATCTCTCAAGATCCCCCGGCTCACTGTTCTGCAGGGCCAGTGGCAGAAAATATGTTTCATTGGCAAGCAACCATAATGGGGCCTGAAGACAGCCCCTACCAGGGAGGGGTTTTTTTCCTGTCCGTCCACTTTCCGAACAATTACCCCTTCAAGCCCCCCAAAGTTACGTTCATAACCCGAGTTTACCATCCAAACATTAGCAAAAATGGAAGTATCTGTCTAGATATCTTGAATTCTATGTGGTCACCTGCACTCACAATTTCCAAACTTCTTCTCTCTATCTGCTCTCTATTATGTGATCCAAACCCAGATGACCCTCTGGTCCCTGAAATTGCAAAGGTCTACCGCAAGGATTTAAGAGAGTACAATAGACTGGCTCGAGAGTGGACCAAGAGATATGCAATGTAATTTCAACATATAATGGTCATAATAAAAAGAGGTGCTTTACTTTATCAGTCATTTTCTTTCTTCATTTGAGCAAAGTGATGTCTCTTTAATCTTCTAGATAGATATTGTACAATTTGCAAACTAGGGTAACTGTTGGTCAGGGTCAGGGGTGGAAAAGAAAGGGAAATGGATGGGATACTGGTTTGATGGTTTGTATATTCTTGGACCAGGGAGTTGCACCATTTGGAGGTAAGGCTTTATTGGAATAGGTGTGACCTGGTTGTAGTAGGTATGTCACTGTGTGTGTGGGCATAAGATCCTCACCCTAGTTGCCTGGAAGACAGTCTTCCATGAGCAGCCTTTTGGATGAAGATGTAGAACTCTCAGCTCGGCCTGGGTCATGCTTGTCTGGATACTGTCATGCTCCCACCTTGATGATAATGGACTGAACCTATGAAGCTGTAAGCTAGCCCCAAATAAATGTTGTTTTTCATAACACTTGCCTTGGTCATGGTGTCTGTTCACAGCAGTAAAACCCTAACTAAGACAGAAGTTGGTATCAGGGTATATTTATTATTCTTACATGACCTTGAAATACATTGAAGTTCCTACAGGGCTGATTAAAATATATATATATATATATATATATATATATATGACAATGCAATTAATCTGAGTCTCTTCATGGTGTCTCTGACAGACTTTTCAGACAAGGGCAAAAAGTAGTCACATTCTTCACCAAAATACCACAAAAACAGTCTTTATGCCACACATTGAAATTCTTCTCCTTTGAAATCTCTTGTGCCAGGTCAACACGGTTCAAATTACTCCCAGCAATAAAGTCTTCCATATTCCTACTAGGATGCCCCATTAATCCCCATTTAAAGCATTCCACTGCTTTCCAAATCTAAAGTCCAAAAATGCACATTTTTTTCAAATAAAAGCATGGTCAGGCCTATCACAGCACTACCCCAGTCCCTGATACCAACTTCTGTCTTAGGGTTTTACGGCTGTGAACAGACACCATGACCAAGGCAAGTGTTATGAAAAACAACATTTTGGGGGGCTAGCTTACAGCTTCAGATGTTCAATCCATTATCATCAGGGTGGGAGCATGGCAGCATCCAGGCTGCTAGTGGAATACTGACTTCCAGGCAACTGGGGTGAGAGTCTTAATCCCACACCCACAGTGACACACCTATTCCAACCAGGTCACACCTATTCCAACAAGGCCACACCTATTCCATCAAGGCCATACCTCCAGGTGGTGCCACTCTCTAGTCCAAGAATAAACAAACCATCACAGGCCCTAAAGATTTATGAAGAAATGTTGGACTAAATTGTCATTTAAGGTCTTTCCACACTGAGAAAATTGTGTAATATATATGTTTTATAGTTATGCTATAGGAATTTGTAATCTAGCTCCATCATCTTCTTTAATCTCTGATAATTATTATCTGTAGATCAAACCATAAATAGTGGAGGACACTACCACCACTAAAGCTGGATAACTGAACTATATGGTTCAAATGAAGGTACTTAATTGATTTCTTGGATAGACATCAAATTCAAAGCAGGGTTATCCTGATGGTGAGACCTATGCCAATGTCTTATATAAAAAAATGGTATTTTTTATGTAAAATAAAAGAATTCCACAAATCCTTGGTGGAACTATATAAACTGGATAATTCCAGTAAAGTAAAATAAATACTAATTTATTTTACTATACTATAAACCATAGTAAATACTATAAACAGAATTAGAATAACACACATAACTGTATTGAAGCAGATTACAGTACAACATGAATGAAGAAGACAATGGTGTGTCTTGTAAAGGAAAGATGCTAGTATGTTACCCCAAAACTATCAAAATTATTTTGTCTGAGTCATCCCTAAAGCAAATACTTGTAGTAAAGCTTATTATTAATGTGAGTTTGTACATTATTCAATATCCTCTGAAAGGGGTAAAGAGAAGGAAGAGAAGGAAAAAGAAGAGAAGGGAACTAAGAGAACTGAATTTACATCTTAATTCTGAAGTCAAATTTTCTACTTGCTTAGATTATATCAGTTTTTTACTTGTTCAAAATTTCATCTTGGACATAAGATCTGTCCACATTATGAATGATTTATGGCTCACATAAAGTAAATTAATTTAAATGCTAATTTCAAAGATAGAATTGAGAAGGTGCGCATTAGCATAAATGGAAGGAGCTAAGAGAAAATAAAGGAGGGTTATGATCACAATACATTGTCTACATACATGAAATTATCAATAATAAAAAGGGAAAGTAGTGACATTGAGGTCTGAACAAAAATTTAGTTAATGTGGCTATTCTATAAAACTATCTCCAGTCACTATATGGCCATTGTCATCTCAAACTCCCTAAGGTTGTACTATTCTCAGCAGAAAACCAGGAGATGGAGGTCAATATCATTCAATCCCAGAGGAAGGGGTCCAGAGACCCCAACACTCACATATGAGCTATATAGGCAGTTAATGATAGTTGGGGATGGGTTAAGAACTACCTTTCTTTGAGGAGTTATAGACAGTTAACTGTCGACTGTGGGATGTCTCATGAGGCATAGCCCTCCCCAAGGATTTGTAGGCAGTTAACTACCGCTAATGGGTGGTTCCCATAATACAATATTATACTCCCAAGAATTTATGAGCAGTTAATCTATTACTGAGGGAAGGTGCTCATTAGTCACCATGTCTTCCCAAACATCCATAGACAAAAGTTGTTCAGAGAGTAATGCAGAGGAAGTTTTTCAGTGGTATGCCACATGACATTTACCTACATTCTTTTTTTTAAGATTTATTTATTTATTATATGTAAGTACGCTGTAGTTGTCTTCAGACACATCAGAAGAGGGAGTCAGATCTCGTTATGGATGGTTGTGAGCCACCATGTGGTTGCTGGGATTTGAACTCAGGACCTGTGGAAGAGCAGTCAGTGATCTTAACCACTGAGCCCCTCATTCTTGTTACTAACCTTTCACCCATAACCTTATAAAAAACCTAATTAACTCTTTGGCTCACCAAGCTGGACTTTGGTAGAATGATTTATTAGGTCTGTTCTTGTTTCTATGTCTGGAATAAGTGGGTGTTAGTTTGTTTTTCCAGGAATCGTGCACAGAATAATGACCTACCCAAATTGACAAATGCAATTTACCAGTACCTGTACAACCATTATCAAATTAGCACACATCCACATCTACTGAATCTGTGATTACTTTTCAAATAAAGAGAATAAAATGATCAAATTGTGCTTTCCCAGCACAGCAAAGAATTCTAAGTTTTCCCCAAGAAGATGTTCCATTATTGTCATTATCCTTGATATTCTATAAGAAAATGCTGTGATTTAAAGTTAATAACATTTCATTATAAAGTCAGTGTACTTATTGTCTTTAGTAAGAAGATAAAAGATGTCAGTGAAAACACACAGCCAAGAGATAGCTTATTATGAAGCAAAATATGAGTGACCATGGCCCAGGAGCAAAGATTTATGTAACTCCAAGTTCATGTTCCAATGTGGAAGCAGTTTCATAAATTTTTTAAACAGTTATAGAACAAAAAAAAAAACCCATAAATCAAGGCACTTTAAAAATACATTTGTAGGAGCATCAAGAAGGTGATTCTACTAAAGCAGGGCTTCCCTAGTTCCAGGCCATACATTCTATATGATGACATCCTTAACCCTTTGATTAGTGAAAAACTACAGTTTGCTAGTAGATATCAAAAGCTTGTTTTTTCTAAATTCTGTTACAATATTAGATCTGGCTACATCTATTAGTGATAGGATGTTAGATCAGACACAGATAGAGACAAAGAGTGATGATTTAGTAGGCTAAAGATAGATCCCCATAAATTGTCATTAGGCTCTGTACCTGAAACATTTCATCCTCTAGATATCACTGAAGTTCTAGTTAGACAATCAGTCTTTATAGACATGAATTTATTCTCGGAATTATCCATCACAAAGACAAAAACAGTAACAGAGAAGTAGATAGGTAGATTAGTAAAGATATGTGTGTATAGGCACATATTCATAATATAATGGTAGATACTGATACTCAGTCATTAAGTTTATAATAGTTCTTATTTCTTATATCATAAACACAGTTTCATTCTCTCTCTCTCTTTCTCTCTCTCTTTTTTTTTTTTTTTTTTTTTTGGTTTTTCAAGACAGGGTTTCTCTGTGTAGCTCTGTCTGTCCTGGAACTCACTCTGTAGATCTGTAGACCAGGCTGGCTTTGAACTCAGAAATACGCCTGCCTCTGCCTCCCGAGTGCTGGGATTAAAGGAGTGCGCCACCACACCCAGCTTAACACACTTTCTTTTTCTTTCTTTTTTAAAAATTTTTTTTTAATTACGTATTTTCCTCAATTACATTTCCAATGCTATCCCAAAAGTCCCCCATACCCTTTCCCCCACTCCCCTACCCACCCATTCCCACTTTTTGGCCCTGGCATTCCCCTGTACCGGGGCATATAAAGTTTGCGTGTCCAATGGGCCTCTCTTCCCACAGTTTCTTTTTATATCCATTATTTATTCCCTTTAACCTCAGTGAGTACCTTAATTGACTCTAGTTATCTGCCTTGGAGCTAAGCCAAATTAGCATGTCCAAAAGATCTAGATCATTAGTAGTCTTATGTTGATTGAGGTGTATGTATGTATGTATGTATGTATATTTCTGTAGATTCCATGGAATTTACTGATGGGACATTGTAATACTGAAAAATACCATAAGGATTTCTTTGAGCTACAGACATATTCTTTATATCCACTGAAGAATTACACTCAGATTTCTCTTTGGTTGTCAGGATTAATTACTCCAGTCACTAAAGCAATTCCCAAATTTTGTGTGGGGGGCATTTATTTCAAATCATGAGGAGGTTAAAAGTCCCAGATTCCAGAATTATTGTATAATGAAATTAAATTATTGAGGTGTCTCCTGTTGGAATAATTTCCTTTACGGGTAAGACTTTTAGGCTTTAAGAACACAGGATAATAAATACAGAAAACAGAACTTTTACTATCAAGTCACTATGTAAAGCAGTGTCTTCAGACATGTTTCCAACTATTGAGTCCTATTCATTAATCATAGTTATTAGAGAAATGATCTATCATTAGAAACTGATACATGGAATACACAGCCTCTTGGAGAACTCTGCTCCCACCCTAAAAATTACTGCCACTCATCAGGCATTGCTACTAACTCTTTAAAGAGGCCATTCACAATCTCATCAGTGCTGCTGGATGATGAGAAACATAGTAAGATCATTAAATTCCACTGTCACACTTCATGTGCTATATAAGTTAGTTTCTTAATTAGAACCAATGCTGTGTTTAATAACATTATGGTTTATGAAGCATTTTGTAATATATGGATAATCATTGCAAGACAGAAAACTAAATCCATGTCCAGAAATCCAATTGATGTAGTAATAAAAAATTGCCTCTATAATGAAGAAAGTAGGACAATATAGTAATGTGGTCATTGTGAGAAATGTTGCCATGACAAAGATTCAGTTGAGATCTCTTTTGTTACCATAGTTGGTGATTGGTAGTGATCATACCACTTTGTTATGGTTAATTGAAGTCTACAACACAGAGACTATAAATAAACTCCATTGTTGCTTAGCATTCTTTCTTAGTGTACTGGTTGCTAAATTTCATGGGTAGATGTGAGAGAAAGTTGAGTGGTTACATAAAATACATTATTATATTCAACATTTTATTAAAATCCTCATGTGCTGAGGAATCCCTTAGGTGAGCATTCGAGTGGAACTCAGATATCTTCAGTTGTTTTCATCAATTTAGATGATCTCTTTATCACTAATTTCCAAGTTATATTTCTCCAGTGTCCCTGTTAATTGAGCCAAATCATTGGCTTCAACCCCTAAAGAATTGATGATACTTACCTCTTTTTGTTTATCCTACAAAACAACAGGAAATTACACTAATTGATGCTCTTTCCACTGTGAGTACTTCCTAGCGATAGTACACTGTCTCAAGATACTGTGTCGGGGTAGTACACTATCCCGATAGAAGGTATAAAGCTTCTTGAGTCTACTTCCGTGAATGGCCAGTAGATCACACAGAAATACCCTTATATTTACATGCCAGATTTTTTCCTACCTCTCTCAAATAATTTTATAGACTTCATCATCAGCCAGTAAATGTTAGGTAAAAGAGAGAAGGTAATAACATACATCTACTTCAGGCCTTTCATGAGCCAGATTTTATATGGAGGATACCATCTGACCGTAAGACTTCTTGCTGTCTCATTCAGAAACCAAAACAGTTAAGAAAAAGAAGGAACCTAATTTACTCATTTATGTAGCACTGATCTCACTAATGAAGATGGATACATCATCACCTCTTGTTACTCTTAAATATGTGAACATGAGTTTAGAAGGGAACAAATATTCAACCCATAATTTGGCAGAGGAAGTCAGGCAGCAGCCAATGTATGATGGACATATAATTCAGGATACGTGGCCACTTGATGGTTTATAGTCAAGCATTCTCTTAGAGCTAAATTAGTAAGTCAAAAGCTTTTGCTTTTTAATCAAAACCATACTACAGTACACTATAGTACAGCTACTCATCTATGCTCTAGATATCTATGGTCAGACTTCAGTATTCTGCTTTTTCTTGGCCATCACAGTGCTTGGACCTTCATGACTTTTGGAGGTTGGGCACTCCAACTTGGTGCCTCGACCTGCAGGGATAATCAGCAGGGACCTAGGGCAGGGAAGAGAGAGTGGGAGGGACAAGAAATGAGAAGAAGGAGAGCAAGACAATTGGACTGATCAAGCTCTGACAAACTTTATTCTGGAATGGCAATATAAGCATAAGCAGGAGGAGGCTCCAAGGGAGGGGGGGAAGAGCCCAGGGCCTCTCTGATGGTCAGGTGGCAATCTTCAGTTCCTGGAAACAATGGTCCCAGTGTTCTCTCTACCCACAAACAGTCTTACTGTTATGACCACTAATGTTCTCTCAGGGCTGTTTATGTAAGCTAGAAAACATCCACAAGGCCATGGCTGAGGCCATGGCTCCCAGAAGCTTGAAACTTGTGAACTAAAGATCTAATCACCCTAAATGTGTATAAGTATCTTAGGCTATAATAGTGGACTCCTTTTACTATTTGCACTAATTTTGTTGGGCATGGACTGGGCTAGAACTGTCTATGAAGCCTATGATGACCTTGAACACCTCATTCCTCTGCCTCAAGTGCTAAGATCATAAGCATTGAATACCATGTCAAAGTCCTTGATTGTATTATCTATACAGTATAATTTCTTACATACTAAGATCAACCATGGATACTTTTTGCAAAATTGGTATCTCCTAAAGAATTTTTCTTTTGAGACAGGCAGGATCTTGTTAAATATCCCTGGCTGACCCAGAAATCAGACTGGCATCAGATACACAGGAGTGGCCTCTACCTCCTGAGTGCTGGGGTTAAACTGTGTAAGATCATCCTGTCTTAGAAACCTATTCATAACAACAGTGGATAAATGTGTCACTTGGATTCTTCCTGAATGCATGACAAGATTTACATGAGAAATTTGTCCTGACATTTATTTCTCTTAGGCCTTACAGCCTCTTCACTTCCCATACACCAAAACATATAAGCATTTCAGCATAATTTGGTATAGGCCATTATTTAATCCCCATCTTTTTATTTATTAGGTATTTTCTTCATTTACATGTCCAATGCTATCCCAAAAGTCCCCCATACCCTCCCCACCCACTCCCACTTCTTGGCCATGGCGTTCCCCTGTACTGAGGCATATAAAGTTTGCAAGACCAATGGGTCTCTGTTTCCAATGATGGCTGACTAGTCCATCTTCTGATACAGGCCAATCAAAACTTTTGGAGTCTTCATACCCTACAACATATATTAAATTCAGGAACTCTAAAGATTCTGTCTACAAGTCAAAACCTGTTTGTGAATTTTAATATGGCAGTTTGTGATGACAAAGTTCTAATCTGGCAGGCCTCATAAGAAAATGTATTACCACTATGTCAGATTTACTGCAGAGCTAGTGAATTAAAGCCTCTGAAGTGAATTGTGGTCAAGGTCTCAGGCCTCCTGGAAGGTTATGCTCTACACATATTCATGATTGTGGACATATTCTCATGGTTCTCTTTCTTCAAAGGTTTAAAGTATTCATTATAGAATACTTTATCTCCTTGGATAAGGTTATTCCTAAATACTTGATTTTCCTTGAGACTATTGTCAATGGGGGTGTATCCAAATCTCTTTCTCAGCATGTCTGTTGTTAGTATGCTACTGTTGTTTTCTTTTTACTTAATTAATTAATTTAAAGTTATTATTGAAGCAAATATTTATTATTTTCATCATATCGTTGATTTTGGTACTGTTTATGTTCTCAGGGATGTGTGTTTAATAATTGTGGCTTCACCTTTTCTTCCACAGTCTTTCTGCCATGCTCATTCTTTTCTTCACCAAAAATGTTGTTTCTTGTATTTTCTTTAGATTTAGTTTCCTGAATGTGAAAAATTTTAAATTGCTTATATTTTGGAAAATTTTCTTCCTCTTTCAAATAGGGCAGAAAGTTTTTCTGGGCACATTACTTTAGATTATCTGTCATAGACTTTTACGACTTAGAATGTGTTGATCCAGGCTCTTTTGACTTTCACAATTTCCATTGAAAAATCAGTTGTTACTCCTATGGATTTTGCTTTATACATGACTTGTGATTTTCTCTTGCATCTTTCAATATTACTTATGTCATGCATATGTATTGTTTTATCTATGATATTTCATGGGAATTTTCTTTTCATGTCTATTTCATGTCCTGTATTCATTTGTGTGTGTATTTTACTTTGTTTGGGGAAGTTTTGTTTTTGTTTGTTTTTTTTTCTTTTCTGATTTTGTTGAAGATATTATCTATGCCATTGACTTGAGATTCTTCACTTTTATCTACGCATATTTGTTTAAATATATTGTTCCACAATTCCTATGTATTTTTACAAATAATATTCCTTGTTTATTTGGCTTAAATCCCTTACTATATCTTTGAGACCTGATATTCTGACTTTTGCTTGATTCATACTGCTTGTATGGGGTCAGAGAAGGGCTAGGTCCAGCTCTTGTACATTCTTTGGTTGGTGGTTCAGTCTCTGGGACCTCCCAGGGGTCTATGTTAGTTGACCCTGTGGGCTTTCCCGTGGAGTCCCTATACCCTTCAAGTTCCTTAACCCTTCCTCCAACTCTTCCACCAGATTTCTGGAGATCCATCTAATGTTTGGGTATGGGTCTCTGAATCTGTTTGCATCAGCAGCTGTGTGGAGCCTCTCATAATATGCTAGGATCCTATTTGCAAGCCAACAGATATCATTAATAATGTCATGGTTTGCTTATTCCCCATGGAATGGATCTCAAGTTAGGCTGGTCATTGGCTGGCCATTCCCTCAGTTTCTTCCCCGTCTTTGTCCCCATACTTCTTGTAGGCAGGACAAATTTTGAGTTGAATATTTTGTGGGTGGGTTGGTGTCTTAGTCAGGGTTTCTATCCCTGCACAAACATCATGTCCAAGAAGCAGGTTGGGGAGGAAAGGGTTTATTCGGTTTACACTTCCACACTGCTGTTCATAACCAAAGGAAGTCAGGACTGGAACTCAAGCAGGTCAGAAAGCAGGAGCTGATGCAGAGGTCATGGAGGGATGTTCTTTACTGGTTTGCTTCCTCTGGTTTGCTCAGCTGCTTTCTTATTTCTTAGCCCTCCCACCTTTGATCACTAATTGAGAAAATGCCTTACAGCTGAATCCCATGGAGGCATTTCCTCAAGGGAGGCTCTTTTCTTCTGTGATAACACTAGCTTGTGTCAAGTTGACATACAAAATCAGCCAGTAGAGTTGCTGTACCTGTCTGCCTATTGGGAATCCTCCCTGTCTCTGTTGCCTGCCTGTTGATCCTGTTCCCCTAACTGGGCTACCATCTCTAACCTCAATAGGAAAGGATGTGACTAGTCTTTCATTGACTTGGGGTGCCAGCATAGGTTGGTAAAAAGGGGGACACCTTCTCCTTTTCAGAGGTGAAGAAAAGGGTGTTGGAGGGATGGGCTATGTGAGGTGGACCTGGGAGAAGGAAGGTTGTGATCAGGATGTAAAATAAATAAATAAATAAATAAATAAATAAATAAATAAATAAATATTTTAATTTAAAAAAAAGATATTGAGTTTTTCAATTCCATCTCCTTTCAGATTCAGTCCTCTTCAATGATTTTATATCCTGATGGAATTTCATTCTGAAGTCTTAAATTCTCTTCTTCATTTTTATCAGCCTTGTGGTTTTGTTTGTTTGTTTGTTTGTTTGTTTTCTCACATAACATTCAGGCATTTAGTTTCCTCACTAGTCATGTGTCTGGAGCTAGGTTTGCGAGTATAGAGGGTGACATCTGGACATATGGAAGTGAGCAATTTCATTTTTCCCAACAGATGAATAATATTCCACTGTGTAAATGTACCACATTATTTATTATCTATTCATCAGTTGAAGGATATCTATGGTATTCAATTTCCTAGCTTTTTTTCTGAACATGGATGAACAAGTGTATCTGTATTAGGATGTAGAGACTATTTACTACATGCTCAAGAATTGTATAGGTGGATCCTGTGGCAGATCTATATCTAACTTCTTGAGAAAGTGCCCCTTTGATTTCCATATTGACTGCAACAATTTACTCTCCCACCAACAGTGAATAAATGTTCCTCTTTGCCCATATTTCAGCCAGCACTTGTTCATTTGGTCTTTTTCCTTTTCCCTCATTGTTTTTGTGGCCATTCTGAATAATAAAATATCAACTGGTTTTAAATTGCATTTCCTGGATAACTGAGTATATTAGATAGTGTCTTAATTTTTTCAGCCATTTGCATTTCATCTTTTGTGGACTCTGTTTAGTTTCATTTCTCAGTTTTTAATTATATATTTCTATTCCTAGTTTTTTTTTCTGTTTATTTATTTAGTTCTTGACAAATTCCAGATACTAATTCTCTGTCATATCTGTAGCTAGATGAGAGAAATGCAAATCAAAACAACCCTGAGATCCTACTTAACACCAGTCAGAATGGCTAAGATCAAAATTTCAGGTGACAGCAGATGCTGATGAGGATGTGGAGAAAGAGGAACACTCCTCCATTGCCGGTGGGATTGAAATCTGATACAACCACTCTGGAAATCAGTCTGGCAGTTCCTCAGAAAATTGGACATACTACTACCGGAAGATCCAGTAATACCTCTCCTGGGCATATACCCAGAAGATGTTCCAACTGGTAATAAGGACACATGCTCCACTATGTTCATAGCAGCCTTATTTATAATAACCAGAATCTGGGAAGAACCCAGATGTCCCTCAACGGAGGAAAGGATACAGAAAATGTGGTACATTTATACAATGGAGTACTACTCAGGTATTAAAAACCATGATTTTATGAAATTCTTAAGAAAATGGATGGATGTGGGGGAAATCATACTGAGTGAGGTGATCCAATCACAAAAGAACACACATGTTATGTACTCACTGATAGGTGGATATTAGCCCAGAAACTTAGAATACCCAAGATACAATTTGCAGAACACATGAAACTGAAGAAGGAAGACCAAAATGTGGATACTTTGATCCTTCTTAGAATGGAGAACAAAATACCCATGGAAGGAGTTACAGAGTCCCTTGCTTTTAAATTTAATATGGTTCCATTTGTCAATTGATGGTCCTAATTTATGGGTTATCAGAGTCCTGTTTGGAAAGTTCTTTCCAATGTCTAAAAAATTCAAGTGTATTGCCTACTTTCTCTTGTATCAGATTCAAGGCGTCATGCTTTCTGTTGAGCTCTGTGATGCATTGAAAGATGTGTTTTGTTTAGGATTAGGACTTTGTTTAGGAATTTGTTTAGGATTTGTTTAAGAGTGAATTAGGATTCATTCTTCTGCAATTAGTTATTCACTTTGCCTCAGTATCATCTGTTGAAGATGTTCTCTTTTTGCAAATGTTCATTATTATCCTCCTTGTCAAAATCCACGTGGATGTAGGAACATGGGTTTATATGTGGGTCTTCAGTTCTATTCCATCTGTTACTATGCTAATATCATATGATTTTCTTACTACAGTCCTATAGCATAACTTGAAATTTGCGGTGGCAATACTTAAAGAAGTTTTTGTTTGTTTTGTTTTATTTTGGTTTCTGTTTCATTGTTCAGAGTTGTTTTGGCTAAAATTAAGGCTCTTTCATGCTTCCAAATGAAATGCAAGATTACTTTTCAATCTTTGTAAAGAATTTCAATAGGATAGGAAGTGTATGGAATTTGTATAAGATAGCATTTCACAGCATAAATTTTACCAATCCATGAACAATGTGGAATCTTTTCATCTTCTGGCATCCTCTTTAATTTCTTTCATCAATGTCTTAAATTTTGCTTGCAAAAGTCTTTCATTTTCTTGGTTATATTTATTCTATTTTAATATTTTTGAGGCTTGTGAATGTAAACATTTCTATTTTTCAGCATTTTTAAAATTTCTACATATAAAGGCTTTTAAACTTTGTGTGTTAATTTTGTATTCTTACACTTAGCTGATTGTATTTATTACCTAGAAGAGATTTTTGGAGGAGTTGTGATGATCTTTTATGTACTGAATCATTTCATCTGCAAATAAAGATACTCCTATCTCTACTTTTCTTGTGTCTATTTTATCTTATTATTGTAAATGTAAAAGAAAACGAGACAGTATTTTTAATTTAATTTTATTTTTAATTTATTTTTCTCACTCCATATTCCATTCCCCATCCCACCCCCCATCTACCCTCTGACTGCTATGCATCCCACACCCCCTCTCTACCACACCCTAACTGACCTCTAAACTTCCTGGAGCCTCCAGTCTCTTGAGAGTTAGGTGCATCATCTCTGAATGAACACATACCCAGAATTCCTCTACTATGTGTGTGTTGGGGACCTCATATCAGCAGGTGTATGCTGTTGGGTGGTCCGGTGTTTGAGATATCTCAGGGGTCAAGATTAATTGAGACTGCTGGTTCTCCTACAGGACCGAATTTCTCCTCAGAATACCCAAGATATAAGATACAATTTGCAAAACACATGAAACTTAAGAAGAATGAAGACCAAAGTGTGGACACTTTGCCCTTTCTTAGAATTGGGAACAAAACACCCATGAAAGGAGTTACAGAGACAAAGTTTGGAGCTGAGACGAAAGGATGGACCATCTAGAGACTGCCATACCTGGGGATCCATCCCATAATCAGCCTACAAACACTGACACCATTGCATACACTAGCAAGATTTTACTGAAAGGACCCTGATATAGCTGTCTCTTGTGAGGCTATGCCGGGGCCTAGCAAACACAGAAGTGGATGTTCACAGTCAGCTATTGGATGGATCACAGGGCCCCCAATGAAGGAGCTAGAGAAAGTACCCAAGGAGCTAAAGGGATCTGCAACCCTATAGGTAGAACAACAATATGAACTAACCAGTACCCCCCCCCCCCAGGCTTGTGTCTCTAGCTGCATATGTATCAGAAGATGGCCTAGTCATCCATCATTGGGAAGAGAGGCCCCTTGGTCTTGCAAACTTTATATGCCTCAGTAGAGGGGAACACCAAGGCCAAGAAGTTAGGGAGGGGGAGTTGGGGGGAGGGCATGGGGGACTTTTGGGATAACATTGGAAATGTAAATGAAGAAAATACCTAATTAAAAAAATGTGGAGATGAAGAAAAAAAAAAAGACTTCCCTAATTCAACCACAGGTGTCAGATGCTTCTGTCCATTAGTTAGGTGCAAGTATCTACATCTGACTCTTCCAGTTGCTTGTTGGGTCTTTTGGATGGCAGTCATGATAGGTCCCTTTTTGTGAGCGTCCCATATCTTCAGTAATAATGTCAGGCCCTGAGGTCTCCCCTTGAGCTGGTTCCCACTTTGGGTCTGTTGGTGGACCTTCTTTTCCTGAGGCTTCTCTCCATTTCCATCCCTGTAATTTTTTCAGACAGGAACAATTATGGGTCAGAGATGTGACTGTGGGATGGCAACCCCATCTCTGACTTCATGCCCTGTCTTTCTGTTGGAGGTGATCTCTAGAAGTTCCCTTTCCCTACTGATGGGTATTTCATCTAAGGTCCATCCTTTGAAGCCAGGGAGTTTCAACTCCCAGGTCTCTGGTGCATTTTGGGGGTACCCACAACTCCTATTTCCTGAGGTTGCATGTTTACATTCTTTCTGGTGGCCCTCATGGCATCAGTCCTTTTCCCTTACCCAATGCCACATCAGGTTTCCCTCTACCCTCCACTTCCCCACCCCATCCACTTTCCCTCCCAGGTCCCTCCCTCCCTCCCCACTTGTGATTGCTTTCACCTTGTACAAAGCTCAAGTCCAAGTGGATCAAGGACCTCAACATAAAACCAAATACACTGAATCTAATAGAAGAGAAAGTGGGAAAGAGCCTTGAACTCATTTGGCACAGGGAGAAATTTCCTAAACAGAACTCCAATGGCTCATGCTCTAAGATCAACAATTAATAAATGGGACCTCCTAAAACTGGAAAGCTTCTGTAAGGCAAAGAACATAGTTGATAAGACAAATCACGAACCTACAGATTAGGAAAAAAATATTCATTAATCCTATAACCAATAGAGGGCTAATATCCAAAATATATAAAGAACTCGAGAAGGTAATCACCAAAAAAAAAAAAAAAAAAAAAAACCAAAAAACAAAAAACAAAAAACAAAAAAACAAAAAAAACAAACAAAAAACAAAAAAACAAAAACAAAAAACAAACAAAAAACAAAAAACCAAACAACCCAATCAAAAAATGGGTATAGAACTAAACTGAGAATTCACAAATGAGGAATCTTGAATGGCTGAGAAGCACCTAAAGAAATGTTCAAAGTCATCAGTGATCAGAAAAATGCAAATCAAAGTGACCCTGAGATTCCATCTTACACCAATCAGAATGGCTAAGATCAAAAATTCAGGTGACAAGACATGTTGGAGAGGTTGTGGAGAAAGAGGAACTCTCCTCCATTGCTGGTAGGATTGCAAACTGGAACAACTACTCTGGAAATTCATCTGGTTGTACCTCAGAAAATTGGAAATAGATCTACATGAAGACCCAGCTATACCACTCTTGGGAATATACCCAAAAGATGCCCCACCATTCCACAGGGGCACATGTTCCACTATGTTCATAGCGGCCTTATTTGGGATACTCAAAAGCTAGAAACAACCCAGATGTCCCACCACAAAATAATGGATACAGAAAATGTGGTTCATTTACACAATGGAATGCTACTCTGCTATTAAGAATGAGGGCATTCTGAGTTTTGCAGGCAAATGGATGGAACTAGAAAATATTATCCTGAGTGCAGTAACTCAGACCCAAAAGTGCATGCATGGTATGTACTCACTAATAAGTGGATACTAGCAAAAAAAAAAAAAAAAGAAAAGAAAAGTAAAAAGAAAACAAAACAAAAACAACAACAAAAAACCGTACAGAATACCCAAGGTATAGTCCACAGAACTCAAAAAAGTCAACAAATTGAAGTACCCAAGTGAGGACTCCAAGGTCCCACTTGGGAAAGAGAAAAAGACAAGACAATATTTATAGGTATTTTAATCTGAATCATAAAAAGCTGTTCCCTTTAAAAATTATTTATTTTATTTATTTATTTATTTATTTGTTTATTTGTTTATTACACATGTAGAATTATGCACACCATGGCACACATTTAGAGGTTAGAGTACAACATATGGGATTTATTTAGCTCCTTCTACCATGTCCATGTAGGTTTTGGTTAATGCCAAGTTATCTTCCCAAGTGAACATATAATTTGCCCCAAAGCTCACTCCCTTAATTTTGAAAAGTTCAATTTAATTCTTTTGGAATGGAGAGTGAGTAATTAAAACTTGCCATTTAACAATATTCTTGAAAAATTGTATATAGGCTACATGTCCACACATTGCTACAAGTAAACAATGGCAAGTCTTGATTTCATATGTGTATTTATAGGATATATATTAATAAGGAAAATGCATCAAGAGTTAGCTTTTTCCTTAGGTGGGCACAGATGAAGCAGTCAGGGTTGTGGTTATGAGTGGTCTACCAGAGATGATCACTCAGGCATTGTTTATATCCAATTGAAAGTTTTTATCCCAGCAATCAGGGAGCATACCAGATATTTGGGGACCTGGCTCTGGTCCTGAGTATACAGAACATTGGGTGTTTAAAGGCAGAAAGGACATCCTGGAATCTGTCTCAGTGGTCACAGGAACCTTTGCAAAATAAGCCTTTTGAAGCAAGCAGTTTTAACAGTCTCAAAAATAAGCTATTAGGTGGAGCAGGATTCCACACAAGCAGGCAGTTTAACAGAAGCAAAGAAACGGTAACCAGGACATTCTGACCTTAACAGAAGCTAAGAGGAGTTAACTGGGGCATTCTGACCTTTGGTTCTAGGATAGAACTGAGTAATTTTCCATGGGATTCTCCATCAAGGATACCAAACCTGAAATGGCCCCAGCAAGAATACAAGATAGAAGATACTTTGAACTGTCTTGCCCTGTCACATTCTCTACTGTCGTATGGTCATGAGTCAAATCATTGACTAATCCTGTTCTAGGTGGGTATAGTTGGTCTAGGGATATTAGCTTATTTGCCCATGTAGTTTCATATGCAGGGTCTGATCATTAGCAGAGTGAGCAAAAGAATCAATAGTCCATCTAATGATGACATTAATATGGTCAGACATAGGGACCAGCTAAACAAAGACTATTACCAATTATTTGATCTATGTATCCTCTTTTTCTTTCTTTTTTCTCTTTCTCATTCTTTGTCCTTTGCTTCTCATCAACTATTCTTATTCTTTTTCCTCCTTTTTGTGCCAACTTTTCTTCCCTTCCTACTTAATTCTTATCAACTACTCATTTTTCCTCTTTCTCCATCTACTTTCTTTCACTCACTATCCCTCATTATTTTTTTTTTATTAAAAGCAGTGCCTGTATTCCAGGGAATAGGCATCCAACTCTGACAAGTTCTTCTTTACATTTCTAACTTACCTTCCTTACCTCTTTTACCTTAGAGCAACAGGATGAAAAACTCCCAGAAAGCCTGCTGAAAGCTAGACTTGGACCAAGTATTGGCCTGCCACCTCATTTCTTGTGAGATTAAAGGACTCAGTGGGATGATGCATAGTCCTGTGCCCAGCCATGGCTCTGACTCATGTACTTCTTTTGTGGATAAAACTGGACACACACACACACAGAGGGGAGGGAGGGAGGGAGAGAGAAAGAGAGAGAGAGAGAGAGGGAGAGAGAGAGAGAGAGAGAGAGAGAGAGAGAGAGAGAGAGAGAGATCAAATATATTCAGTTTTCTACTCCTTTAACTCAGGTCTTAAAGTCTGATCACTCTTAATAAGCAGGGCTGAGGTACCTATGGTGATTGCAGTGGTTATTCCTGTCCTTACTTTGAATCTGTTTAACCTTCATTAATAATGGATCAAACCCAATATTTACTCTCCCTTCTATATTATAGGAAAATACCCAGAGCATACCACAGACCAGAATACATAGAGTTGGAGGAGTGAATTACTAGTGAGTTAAAGGAGACACATGTAGTATAACAGCACAAGTAAGTCAGGTAATTTTAGAACATGATGCAGATACATATTGTCCTTGGCAGAACATGAATAACATTGTAATCCCTGAAGTCCTTTTTCTATACAGTATATAACCTGATTTACTGACCTCTAACTCTCCCCTAGACTGATTAGATATAGGTATAGATAGATAGATAGATAGATAGATAGATAGATAGATAGATAGATAGATAGATAGATAGAGATAGAGACCTCTGGAAAAAGCATAAGAGAACAAAGGTCCAACAGAAAGATAGAGTTTCCAAACCTCAGCAGTTGGGGTGGGGTGGTGGGGATGACTAGTTAGGATCTGTTAAATCCTTAATTAGATTTTCCAAATTTCACCCTAATATTTGAGTCTGAGGAATTCAGCAACTTTTCTGGGCCTTAAGTAGATGGCTTGGGCAGATTCTTAACCAGTTTCTTTCCCATACTCAATGGAAATATGTGTATATCCTCAGGCAACATCCACCATCCTGAATCTTGTTTGGCTAGTTGTAGCTTCACCTAATCAATTTCTCCCTAGTGTGCATTGTACAACTCTGTGTAGTCCACTAAGCTGGACTTATCAGGGATACCAAGTAATATGGAAATGTAAATCAAATCGTTTTCTCCCCAACTAGCTTTTTGGACATGGTGTTTATCACAGCAATAGAAACCCTGAGGAAGACAGCTGATATTGTCAAGAGAAGTCAGATCAGGTATGATAGACTGGATCATGTCTGTTACCTCTAGGGAGTCATGCATAGGTCTCTTCTGGCAGGAGACTGGCAGGTTTGAGGGTTGTTATCTTATGGAACTTTGTGTTGGAATGATCTAAAAGCAGGATTTGGTATAACCATAGCAACAAGGTATAACCATGGCAACAGGCAGGGTACCAGCCTGTTGCACCACAGAGATGTGAGCCCATGGGAAATTGTATGCAGCCTCCAGGAGCAGGTATAGCTGTGGTCTTGGGATGGCTCATCCCTCCTTTCATTTTAGACCTGTTTTTCAACCAACAGAACTGACAGAAACACAACAAAACACACAGGAAGACATGGTCATACAGAGACACATAGTAAAGACAAACAACAAACCAAACCAGGGTGAGCATCACATTATATGCTTAAGGATCAGAGAATCTTGTGATATCTCACAGGGTTCCCAGACACAGGCTCTATGCTCAAGTCTGCCGCCTCCCCTCTTGTATCTTAAGCGGATGGTGCCTCTTACAGACCAAACTTATCTTAAATTATCAAAAAAAGCAGAATAAAGATATCTGTATATTTTGGTTGGGATTTTGTGCTTCAATTAAATGTTCTAAACAAAAAAAAAAAAGAGGTTTTCAAATCAGGTCAATTGAATATTTATTTTTCTTTTGGGTGACAGTGTTGGGGTGCTTCTGGAGCACTTGACAATAATCGACCAGAATGGATTTTCTTAGTGCCCTGGAACATTTCTTTCTTTCTTTCTTTTTAAATTTTATTGTTTTATTAGATATTTTTTTCTTTTACATTTCAAATGCTATCCCAAAAGTCCCCTTTACCCTTCCCCTGTCCTGCTCCCCTACCCACCCACTCCCACTTTTTGGCCCTGGCTTTCCCCTGTACTGGGGCATATAAAGTTTGCTAGACCAAGGAGCCTCTCTTCCCAATGGGAACATTTCATTTAGTGTGCCTCCCAAAAATCCTCTCTAGCCAGGATACTCTAACCAGTTCCTGGGGTCCCAAGGCCCCTAAAGTGTCTGCAATCAGTCTCTGGGATCTCAGAGTGGGGACTGGAAAATGTTTCTAGTAGACCATCAGAGATAATCATTCAGATACAATTTATAGCCAATTGAAAGTGTTTATTCCAACATTCAGGGGCTATACCAGAAACTAGGACTGGATCCAGAAGACAGGGTTTTTAAAGGCAAAATACTATATCCTGGTACCTTGCTCAGCAACAACAAGGGGCTTTGCAAAACAGTAGTTTGAAGCAAGCAGTTTTAACAGAAGCTATGCTAAGCAGTTTGCTGGAGGGTGTTCAGTACAAACAGGGAGTTTAACAGAAACTATGTGAAGTTAGCTAGGACATTCTGACCGTGGGTTCCTAAAACAGAGTTGGGTAATTTTCCATGTGATTCTTCATCAATGAGATCATATTGTACTTAAACCATTACAGCAAAAATACAAGACAGAGGAACCTCTGCATTGTCTTGTCCTGTTACAAAGTAAAGATCATTCTTAAAGATGAGAGGCTAGTAATATGCTTTATTATACTGCCTATTCTTAAAATCCTTTGCAGAATCAAAGCTATATATCCTAGTGTGGCCTGAATTGAAGTCTCCAGAAGCATAAAGGAACTCCTCAGCCTGCTGAGGACGAAAGTGTGAAGATTCTGTTGCCTTACACTAACATTTTGTTGAGCTTGTACTGAGATCAGTCACAAAACTTTTCCCATGACTTTTCTAGCTTTGGCTTTGCTGTTTTGTTCCAATAAAAGTCGCTTACATATTGTCACACGGTGTCTCTCCTTTCTGATCACATTTGGCCAGAGACTCAGTTACTGTTTACTGAGTGCTACTGGTATCAAGCCTGGAAATTCTCTAGACTTATCCATATCCTGTCCCATGATAGAATTATTTTGGTGTATCTGTGAACACACACATGAGAGATGATTTTCCAGTATCCTGATCCTGATCACATTTCAGGTAAAATGTATAAAACAGTCTAGAGATACAACGGGAAAAATCTCTCCCCTAAAGCAATGCATTCTGGATTCAAAACATATTAGAAATTGCTGTTTCAACACTATACACTCTCAAAAACATTTTCTGCTCCTTTCCTGTTCCCTCTTAAAGACACATAGACCCAGATATATATATATATATATATATATATATATATATATATATATATATATATATATATATATATATACATGCATACAGCAGGGATTCTTCCATATATAGTGCAGCATTTCCAGCCTGATATTTATAGCCTCCCCAGTATTGTAATCTCCCCTCTTTAGTTCTAAAGCCTCACTGGTTGATGGTTGGAAGAAGGGACATCCATGAACAGAGAGACAAATTAAAACTACTGCCTTCTGACTTAATGGGTGATTACAATCTACTTACTCTGTTTTTAAAACTACCGTGCATGTGACAGGCCTGGCAGGAATAAAGATATTCTAAGGAAACACTCATGTTTCTCAACCTGAAAACAATAAAGACCATAGACATGGGAAATTCTCCAGGAATCTCACAGTAATAGAAGGAAATGGTCTCGGCCAGAGTAGGAACTGCAGAGATTCTACACAATTCTAACAATGCCAGACAGCAATACAGAATGAAAACTGAAGTCCACTGATGGGAAGGATCAAACCTTAAGGGAGTCTAAATGGATACGCTAATGATTGAAATTTTAACTGAACATTAATTTTACTTCAAGTCCCTAGAAGATAGACTTAGACAGTTTACTGGATCATTTTTTTCCATCTTCCCTATGTAACATATTGAATAAATTTCCCCTTTTCTCTTTTCTATTGCTAGCTTTGACTAGCTTATTAAGAACAGGAACCAAGATTTAAGATGGGACACAGATTATGAGCCCCATGTTTGATGACATAAAAAGAAACAATGATGTGTACTTAGAGCAATACAGAACACATGTAGTAAACAATGCTGCAGAGATGGTCCAAAACCACATACATGGGGGCTCAGCTGGACGATAGGCTCTTACTAATCTGGTTTAATTTGGGAACTTAAAAGTACAGTGAGTACTCAGGTCCATTCTGTAATTTTATTATCTGTTCCTTTCCTCATTCCTTTTAGATGCACAAGAATGCACAAAAGATGTACTTTAACTACAATATAAATTAAAAGAGCAAAAGGCTCTGCCCTAAAATAACCTTCAGAAAGTCACTCTATAAAGAACATCTGCTCCTCTGAGATTTATTTCTTAACAAATGGAAAATATGTCGCTTTAGGTCAACTTGACTAACTTTGCCTTTTGCTATTTTCCATTATCAAGCATCTCAAAGAGGTCAAGATATAAACTTTGAGCTCACTTCAACTTCCTACCTTGCTTGATGCAGGAGAAATTCATGTCATTCTTTCTTGTGTGCCTATGAGAATCATTTGCAAGTGCTGTTTTGCAGCCTTCCATCAAAAACGTAAGGAAGAAATCCTGTTGATATCTCGGACAACCTATTTAAAAAAATTTTATTACATGTCCCAAAACATATAAATGCAAGTTTACAAACCTGAGAACATTGGCAGTATATTAAAGGACCTGAGAAGTAGATATTTGCCTTATAAACTTGGGTACTCTAAACTTTAATAAAAACTATTAAAATGCTATTTTCCAATCTATTAAGTATTTTATAATACCTTTAAAATGCTATTTGTATATAAAACAGTATTCATTAATGTCACGAAGAGTTCATTAAGCTATAAAGTTTAATGTAGATATATTGCTTTGATAAGGATTTTTTTCCAAAGGAGGTTGTAAAAGAAAAATATTAATTATAAACTTACAGTCATGGGTAATATAAAAATAATCAGAGGATATGAAAATGTTTCTTTTTAGTCAAAATAACTCTAATGTTCTTTAATATATTTTTCTTAAATTGATTGCTATGGATTTGTTCTTCAGGAGTATTAATATACAAAAATGAATACAATGTTTTATTAAAACCATAATGTAAATGTTAGCTTATAGTTACAACAGTATAAAAGTATAAAAGCATTGGCTGACTACCTAACTTCTCCCTTTTGAAAAACAGATTTTTCCATTATTAAAATTTAAATCACATATTAACCCTTACATACTGATTGTGAGAGACTTCAATTCCTTGTTCTCTACTTTAGACAAATCAACTAGACAAAAACTAAAGAGAGAAATGCTACAGTTTACTGATGTTATAAACCAAACTGGCCTAGCAGATAATTACAGAACATTTCCTTTACAAACCACACACACACACACACACACACACACACACACACACACACACACAAATATTCTCTTCACTGCGCACTATTGAATTTTTCCAAATATGGTCCAAATTTTTCCAAATATTTCCAAAACTGATCACATAGTCAGATGTAAAGGAAATCTCAGCAGATAACAGAACATTGAAATAAGACATTGAATCCTATTTGACTATCACAGATTAAAGCTGAATATCAATAACACCAAGCTTATAAATTCGTGGAAACTGAACAACTCACTACTGAATGAAAAAAGAATGGGTCAAAACAGAAATTAAGAAATTAATTTCTTTCAATAATTGAATGAAAATGAGAACACAACATATCCAGACTTATGGATCATAATGAAGGTGGTTCTAAGAGCCAATTTCATAGGACTAAACATATGGAAACAAGGAAATCTAATAGTTTCAACTAAACAGCACACCCTAAATCTTGAGCACAAAAAAAGAAGAAATCACACTGAAAAAGAGTAGGTGGCAAGAAATAATCAATGACATCATTGGAAGTATCTTGACTCATAATGTTGTGTCAAGATTTTTTTCTTTTTAGTTTTTTTTTATTTAACTTTTATTTTACTTTATTTCTTTTATTTTATTTACATGTTTTTTATTATATTTCCCTCCTTTTACTTAACAGGTCCTTTGTATATACATTATGGGGTCCAGTTTATTGTTTTTATGGTATTCCTGAGTGGATGAATGAGTGCACTTGTACATCTATATCTGTTTCTTGTGCCTTCTCTTGGTCTTCTTTCCTTCTGCCTTATTTGTCCTACTTTGATGTGTTAGTTTTTGTTCTATCTTAGTCTATTTGATTTTGCTATTGTCATTTAGAAGCCTGTTCTTTTTCTTTTTTTTTTTTTTTTTTTTTTTTTGGTTTTTCGAGACAGGGTTTCTCTGTATAGTCCTGGCTGTCCTGGAACTCACTCTGTAGACCAGGCTGGCCTCGAACTCAGAAATCCGCCTGCCTCTGCCTCCCAAGTGCTGGGATTAAAGGCAATCTTTTTCTAATCAGACACACAAAGTGAGAGGATCTGGATGGGAGGGATTTTTAAATGCAGAAATCATACCCTTTGCAAAAGTAAGCAGTTTGATACAAGCAGTTTAACAGATGCTAAAATAAGCAGTTAGCTGAAGGAGGATCCACAAAACAGGCAGTTTAAAACTAACATAAATTAGCTAGGACATCCTGGCCTTTGGCTCTTTGAAGAGAAACCCAAAGAGTTGGGTAGTTTTCCATTGTATTCTCCATCAAGGAGATAAAATTTTAATTAAACCTAAAATGACCTTTGTAAGAATACAAAATGGAGGAATCTTTACACTGTCTAGCCCTGTCACATTATTCCTATTTGAAATAGTCAATTATCTCCTTATGAAACAAGCACTTATTGTCATGTAAAAGTTAAGTAAAAATGGTATGAACCATTTCTATCAAGAGAAAACAAGTTGGGCATTCATGGCCACATCTTTGTCTTTAATCCCAGCATTTGGGAGGCAGAGCCAGGGGAATTTCTGAGTTCGAGGCCAGCCTGGTCTACAGAGTGAGTTCCAGGACAGCCAGGGCTACACAGAGAAACCCTGTCTCGAAAAAAAAAAATCTGAGTGAGAAAGAGAGAGAGAGAGAATATATACTATTAGATATTTTAAATTTATTTAAAATTTAGAGTTGAATACAGTCTCTCCCTCAAGACATCACCTAAAAAATCTATTCTACCTGGAAGAGGAGGACTCTATCCAGGTAGTTCTTTTTTATTGAAAATAAATATTTTGAATTAATATTTATTCATTGACTATTGATATATTGATCCAAGTCTTTAGTCCCATGATTTGGAAAAGAGAAATAGGAAGATCTCTGAGTTCAAGCTAGTCTGATCTACACAACTAGTTTCAGAAAGGCCAATGCTACACAGAGAAAAATAAAAAGAAACCCAGAAAAACAAAGAAAATATATCATAAATATATTCTGATTACAGTTTCTCTTCCCCCACCTCTTCCCAACACCTCCCAGCTCCTCCTGATCTCCACACCCATCTAAAGCTACACCTTTTTCTCTTCCATTAAAAACCAGACAAATAAAAATGAAAGAAAATACAAACAAAGAAAACAAGAAAAAGCACATTAAACAAAAATCCATACAGAAACACACACACATGCACAGATACACATACACTAAAAATTCCATAGAATCACAAAATTGTAAACCAAATAATACAAGCAAAAGACCAGTAAAGTAAAAGCAAACAACAGCAAAACACCACACAAAGCAACATGAGACAAAAAGTTTCTACAAAGACTCAATTTATACTGAAATTCTACTAATGGACATGAAGCCTGATTTTTAGTGCTTTATATACTCTATTGGAGAAAACTAATTTTTCCTTTGCAAGTAATTGCCATTTGCAAATTTTTTCTTGGTTAGAGATGAGGTCTCTACCTCTCGGTGTTTGAACTTCATGTCTGAAACTTTTTCAGGCCCTGGGCATGTTTCTCCAATCTTTGTGAGTTCATATGTGTATCAATGTCTGGAAGAGGCAGTTTTCCTTGGTGCCATCCTTCCACAATGGCTCCTGTGTTTGCATTTCCTCTTCTGTGCGGTTCTCTGAACTCTGAAGGAAAAGGTTTGATAAAGACATTCCATTTAGGGTTCTCCAAGGTCTACCACTCTAAACATTGATATCTGGGTAGTTCTAACAAGCTCTTGCTCTAAAAAACTTCAGAAGATGATCTCTCAGATATAGATTTCTCAGATCAAACTTGTGCTATCTTCTTCTGAGAACATATCCACGTTAGAACATACTCGTCTTTTTATAATATCAGCAACTGGTTAAAGAAAATCACTATGATTTTTCTCTGAATGTTTTTAAAGAGTTTTATAATTAATTATTTAAATGGTTTATATATTTAGTATTTTACTTAGTATATTCGTGAGTGTAACTGTTTTTGTTATGATTATTTCCCTACCCAGACACCATACCTTACTTGAAACAACTTATTTTTTTTATTTTATTAATTTTTTGCTTTTTTTCCAACTTATTTTTAAGTGTATTATTTTCATGCATTTTGTTAGCAATTCAGAAGCTATCCTAATAATCTCACCAACATGACTCCTAAACACAAGCTAAACAAGGATAACAGCAGTACATATGCTATCTTAGGGAGCATGAAACACTAAGAATAAAGCAACTTGGGGAGGAAGGGGTTTATTTGGCTTACACTCACACATCACAATTCATCCTCAAGGAAGTCAGGACAGGAATTCAAGCAGGGGCAGAACCTGGAGGCAGGAGCTAATGTAGAGGTCAAAAAGGACTGTTGCTTACTGATTCAATCTTTATGGCATGTTTAGCCTGATTTTTTAAAAGAACCCAGGACCAACATTCCAGGGATGACATTACCCACCAATGAGCTGCTTCATCCCCCATCCATTACTAAGTAAGAAAATGCCCTTCAGATTGGCCTACTGCCAGCTCATATGTGGTATTCTCTTAATTAATGCCCTCTCATAAGACTTTAGCTTGTGTTAAATTGGCATAAACTATCCAGTACACATGCTAATGGGAACTGATCATGTTCCTCAATACTCAGGCCTACACAAAAGAATACAGCCAACTAAAGAATGCTAAGAGGTAGAAAAATAGTCTTCCCCACGAGAACGCACAAGTTGGTTATCTAGTACCAAATTGTCTGTGTTGAAACATGCATACAAATAACATCTTATAGACAGATCAGGTTGTGTTTACATATTTACACATAAATATGCATATATGTATGTATAGAATGTATGTATATATGTATATCTATATATCAACAATACAAAAAGAGGCCATGAATATATAAAAATCAAGAAGAAGTATGTGAGGGAGTTTAGAGGGAGGAAATGGAAGAGGAAAATAATGTAATTACACTATAATCTCAAAATAAAAAAGCTTTTTTCAGAGCTGATATTTTAATTATTGAAATGTTTTGATTTCTACAACACACATACTACAAAACTTAGAAATATAAAGATTATGTAGTAAAAATAAATCTAACTGCCTTCAGTTCATAACATAACTACTATTTCTAGCTTATCATTCCAGAATAATCTTTTTGCATATTGATCTAAATATAATTTATAATCATTTAATATAAAAAGTTATATAATTTTTATATATTTTTCAACATGAAAATGTTATTGAAGGGTTTCTGCCTGTGAGAGTTTCTTGTTCCCCCTTTTATTCAACATAGATTATTTTCTCCTAAAATATATTCTGACTATATTTCCACCTCCCTCTATCCTCACAGTTCCTTTCTATCTACTCTCCTATTTGGATTCACTCTCTTTCTGATTGTCTGTCCACTGCTCTGTTGGATTCCATCAGGCCTGCTAACAAGGAAAAACCAAGTTTGATCCCTTCCACAGTGCATGCTCAACTGCCCTGAGCTAGCTGTGGGATATCCCCAGAGCAATGTTGTCTGGCCACTGCTCTGTCAGCCTCCATCAGACCTGCCAAACAAGGAACGTCAGGCCTGATACACCCAAAAACAACCAGTTCAAGGCTGCACAGAGGAGGCCTGCAGCATAGGAAATATCCAGATTAGGGTTGCCGTCCTGTTACTCGCTGTACCAGGAACATCAAGGGACAACCAGATGGCTAAAAGCCAATTTAAGAACAGAAGAGATGTGAGAGGGGTCAGAAATTTGAATAAAAATAGGTAGCAGGGAAGATAAGGAACTGGGGATAGCCACTGGAGGGTCCCAGACATCAGAGAAACTGAGTCTCCCAGGACCCAATAGGATTACTTTAGCTGTAATGCACAGAGAATGGGGAGATAGAATCAGTATTAACCTCCTCCAGTAGATAGGCATGGCCCCTGGTTGAGGGATTAGGCCACCCACCCATCTCAAAGTTTTTTAACCCAGAAATATTCCTGTCTAAAGGAAGAACAGGGACAAAAAATGGAAAAGAGACTGAAGGAAGGACCAACCAGAAATGTTCCCATCTGGGGATGCATCATGTCTTCAGACACAAAACCCAACACTGTTGCTGTTGTCAAGAGGAGCTCACTCAAGGAAGAAACCAAGTGTGGCAGTTCCTGGGGAGTTCTGGTGAGGAACTGACCAAAGCAGATGCAGTTGCTTGGAGGCAACCATTAGACTGAATTCAGGGAACCTGGTGGGGTGCTAGCAGAAGGACTGAAAGAGCAGAGGGGGATTGCAACCCCATTAGAAGAACACCATAGGATGGTCTGACTCCCAAAGTCCAGACCAACAAAATAGGAATGTAAATAGAGGGATCCATGGCTCCAGATACATATGTAACAGAGGATAGCATTGCCTGACTGCAACAGGAGGGAGGCCCCTGTTCCTGGGGAGTTTGGATACCCCAGAGTATGGGTATGTTGTACCGGTGGGGCACGAGAGTGTGGGTAGGCAGGGGGGGGGCACTGTCATACTGGCAAAAGGGAGAGGGGAGGGCAGATGTGGGTTGGATGGTTGATGGAGGGGTAACCGGAAAGTGGGATATCATGGTATGGGGAGCTGGTGCAGGGGGTAAGAGGGAAGTGGGATATTATTTGAGATATTAAACAAATGGAATGATTAATAGTAATAAATAAAAAAGAACACAAATAACAAGAGGCAGGGCAACATCGCACTTTCAGAGCAAAGCTATCTCACTACAACAAGCTCTAGATATTGTACCATAGCCAAAGCACAGGAAAAATGACTTAAGTTCTAGCATTATAAGGGACATAGATGCCTTTATAGAAGAAATGGATAAATCCATAAAAGAAATACAGATAAAAGCCGGGCGGTGGTGGCGCATGCCTTTGATCCCAGCACTCGGGAGGCAGAGGCAGGCGAATTTCTGAGTTCGAGGCCAGCCTGGTCTACAGAGTGAGTTCCAGGACATCCAGGGCTACACAGAGAAACCTTGTCTCAAAGAAACAAAACAAAAAAAAAAAAAAGGAAAATAAAAAAAAGAGAAATACAGACAAGTACAGTCAAACAACTAGAGGCCTTTGAAGAAGAAATTAATAAATTCCTTAAAGAAATTCAGGAAAATGTGTATAAATGGGTAAATGAAATGAGTAAAACTGAATAATACCTGAGAATAGAAGTAGAAGCAATAAAGAAAACACAGTCTGAACAAATCTTGGAGATGGAAAACCTAGGGAAGAGAACAGGAAAAACACATACACAAGTGTCAGCAATAGATTATAAGAGATGGAAGAGAGAATCCCAGGAGTAGAAGATACTTTAGAAAAAAATGACATGTCAAAGAAAATGTAAATCTAAGAAAATCCTGTCACAAAAAATTGAGGAAATCTGGAATACTATGAAAAGACCTAACACAAGAGTAATAGAACAAATAAAAGAAGGAATAAAAGAAGGTGAAGAGTCCCAGCTGCAAAGACTGGAAAAAATTTTCAACAAATATAGAAGAAAATTTCCCCAATTTAAAAAAAAAAGAGAGAGATGAACAAATACATATAAGGCTCACAGAATTAATTAGATTGGACAAGAAAAGAAAATCCTCCTCCCATATAACAATAAAAACACAAATCTGCAGAAAATAGAAAATGTTAAAAGGTACAAGGGAATAAAAATAAGTAACATACAAAGGCAGACCTATCAGAATTACACACATCTTCTCAACAGAGAGTCTAAAAGCTCCAATGGTCTTGACAGTTGTCTTACAGCTTCTATGAAATCGTAGATGGGGCTGGAGAGATGGCTCAGAAGTTAAGAGCTCCCACTTCTCCTCCAGAGGTCCTGAATTCAATTCCCAGCAACCACATGATAGTTCACAACCATCTGTAAGGGAATCCAATGCCCTCTTCTTCTGCTGTCTGAAGACAGATGTAGTATACTCATATAAGTAAAAAATGAATAAATCTTAAAAATATAGGTGATAACCTAAGCTACTATACCCAGTAAAACTTTTAGAGCCGGGCATGGTGGCGCACGCCTTTAATCCCAGCACTCGGGAGGCAGAGGCAGGTGGATTCCTGAGTTTGAGGCCAGCCTGGTCTACAAAGTGAGTTCCAGGACAGCCAGGGCTATACAGAGAAACCCTGTCTCAAAAAAACAAACAAAACAAAAAAAAAAAAAAACAACAAAAAAAAAAACGTTTTATCACCATATGTGGAGAAAACAAGATGTTCCAAGACAAAACCAAATCTCAAAAATATCTATCCACAGATATTCTCCCTATAGAAAATACTTGAAGGAATTTCAAAACCAAGGAGATTAACTGCACACAAGGAAGCACAAGATATAAATAATAATCTCACACCAGTGAAAACAAAATAAGGGAAGCACTAGCACACGTGCACGCATGCACACACACACACACACACACACACACACACACACACACACACACACACACACATACACACACACACACAAACACTCACAAAAGAGCAGGCAGGAATTAACAATCACTGGTCATTTATATCTCTCAACACAGTTGAGAGTTGTTCAGTTCCCATGATTTAATTTGCTGTTCTTCCTTAGGCCCCCTCTCTGGTTAATGAATATCTTGACAGTTTCAAGAAGTACTAGTCACATACTTTATAGAATGGCCTCATTATAACTGGTATAATGTTTTCATTATAATTGGTCTGGGTTATTAAACACTTGGGAAGAATAGTACAGAGTTTTAAAGTGTCATTTTCATCATAACATACGTAGTAAAGGTGCTGGTATTATGAGTTATCATTGTGCATGTCAACTGTTCTTATAAATCAAAGGATAGTATTCAGTATTTTCTTTTGCTCAAACTGTTTCAGCTTTAAACATTGTTACTTCTACCTTTTCACCCCCCTGCCCTTTTGACACACTTGCTTAATTGTAACTTTTATCTATTTTTACATTGTTTTAGCATTTTTGTACATCTTGGCACTAAAAAATATTTTAGGCTCATCTTGAATGAATTCTTCATAGTCTTAGAATCATCTTATCTAAGAATCTTGACATGCTAATAGTCATTATAAGGCTTTTTTATTGTTTCTACTGTTCTTGATATCTACATTTATTCTGTGATGGTCTGATCAGATGCAGGGAATTATTTCAATTTTTTGTTATCTGTCAAGACTTGCTTTGAACTAAGTATGTGGTCAACTTTGAAGATATTTTTATTAGGTGCTAAAAAAAAAGGTGTATTCTTTTGTGTTGTGTGAAATGTCCTGTAAAGTTCTGTTATGTCCAACCATTTTATAATATCGGTTAGCTCCAGAGATCTATAATCTCTGTTAGTTTTATCTGAATGACCTGTCTGTTGGTGAGAGTTGGGTATTATAGTCTCTTACTATCAATGTGTAAAGGCTGCAATGTGATTTAAGATTTAGTAATGTTTCTTTTACAAACATAGGTGCCATTGAATTTGAGAGCATAGATGTTAATAATTAAAACATCACCATGGTTGATTTTTCTTTATATAGTTAGTTTTTCATTTGATTAGTTTTGGTTTGAAATCTATTTTGTTAAGACATTGAAACAGGTATACCAGTTTGATTCTTAGGTATATTTCCTTGGAACATCTTTTTCTAACCATTTACCCTGAGGCAATATCGATCCTTATCTCTTTTGATGTTGAGTTGTATTTCTTCTATGCACCAAAAGGATGAATCCAGTTTTTGTATCCACTTGGTTAATCTGTTTTGTTGTTGTTGTTCTTCTTCTTATTATTATTATTGTTTGTTTATTTTGTTTTGTCTTGTTTTTTGTTTGCTTGGGGTTTGTTTTTGTTTTGTAGATAGGTAATGTTTAATTTTGTCTTTATTATGGAATATCTTCTTTTCTCCATCTATAATTATTGAAAGTTTTACTGGATATTGTATTCTGAGCTGGCATTTGTCTGCCAACTATGCATCCATACCTTTCTTGTTCTATTGAGAAGTCAGATGTGATTCCAAAAGGTAAACCTTTATATGTTTCTTGGTATTTTCCCATTTCGGCTTTTAATATTCTTTTCTACTTCTGTACGTTTAACATTTTGATTATTATTTGTTGATATTACTTTCTTTTCTGACCCAAACTACTTAGTGTTTTGTGTGTTTCTTGTATCTTTGTAGACATCTCTTCTTTGAGTTAGGAAACTTTTTGGTGAAGATTTTGTTGTAATTATTTACTGGGTCTTGGAGCTAGGACTCTGTTGTAGAAATTTTTTAAATCCCAAGCTTGGAGCTTCTTACATGCCTTTGATTATTGAGTTCTAGGATGAAAGGCACACTCACAGTCTTAATCAGTACAAGAGATGGACAGTTACCTAGCCTCCATGTTGCTAGAATCTACTTTCTAAAGATAACCCTGAGTTATTACTATATTCAATCTGGGCTGTTTTTAATTCCAATTGGGCAGCCCTTAGGGCCACACTTCCTTTACTTTTATTTTTATTTTTGTTTTTTTTTTTGAGACAGGATTTCTCTGTATAGCCCTGGCAGGCTGTCCTGGAACTCACTCTGTAGACCAGGCTGGCCTCGAACTCAGAAATCCACCTGCCTCTGCCTCCCAAGTGCTGGGATTAAAGGTGTGTGCCACCACCGCCCAGCTAAGGGCTACACTTTCTTGACTCTTAGTGAATGGCAGCATGTATGAACTCTCTTATCTCAAGAGCAACCAGTTTGGGGGGCCCAAATTAGTATTAGAATACAAGCAGCATCAGGCCAAACCACTACAGAATTCTTCTCTTCCCTCTATTCTTGTTATTCTTAGGTTTGGTCTTTTCATAGTATTCCAGATTTTCTAGATGTTTTGACTAAAAATTTATTATATTTAACATTTTCTTTGACCAACGTTATCAGTTTCTTCTATTGTATCATTAATATCTGAGATTATTTCTTCCATCTCTTGTATTCTGTTGGTGAAGCTTATATCTATAGTTACTGTTCAAATTCCTAAAATTTTCATTTCCGGAATTTTCTGAGTTTATGCTTGCTTTATTGCGTCTATGTCCATTTTCAGGTCTTAAGCAGCTTTATTCATTTTCTTCAATGGTTTGTTTGTATTTTCTTGTTAGAAGTAATTTATTCAATTCTTTTCTATTGTTCATATTGTCCTGGATTTCCATTTAAGATTTATTTATTTATTTTACATCCCAATCGTAGCTGTCCTTCTCCTCCTCCCCTTGCAAGTCCCTCGCCATCAATCTTTCTCTTTCTTCTCAGAGAAGGGGGAGCCACACACCCTCTTCCCTCTTCCTCCCCCACCTATACCCACCCATCCTTGCATATCAAGTCAGTGCAGGACTATGCATATCCTCTCCTACTGAGATCAGACAAGGTAGGCCAGTTTGGAGACCAGAATCCATAGGCAGGCAGCAGACTCAGAGACAGTCCCTGCTTCAGTTTTTGGGGGATCTGCATGAAGACCAAGATGCACATCTGCTACCTATTTTTCAGAAAGGAGTGTTATTAGACGCGTTCTCACGCCCGGCCAGGAAGAACACCACAGACCAGAATCTTCTGCGGCAAAACTTTATTGCTTACATCTTCAGGAGCAAGAGTGTAAGAAGCAAGAGAGAGAGAAAACGAAACCCCGTCCCTATTAAGGAGAATTCTCCTTCGCCTAGGACGTGTCACTCCCTGATTGGCTGCAGCCCATCGGCCGAGTTGACGTCACGGGGAAGGAAGAGCACATGGAGTGGAGAACCACCCTCGGCACATGCGCAGATTATTTGTTTACCACTTAGAACACAGCTGTCAGCGCCATCTTGTAACGGCGAATGTGGGCGCGGCTCCCAACATCTCCCCCTTTCCTTTTAATAAGAGCAAATAGGCCACCCATATTAATGAGAGTGGAGATAGAGGTCAAATCCCCAGTGTGTAGGTAAAGGAGCCATGTACAGGATTAGCTCTTAGGCTCACAGGCTTTTACCCAGAGCAACCCTGACCTGCTCCCGTGTCGTTTTGCCTGGAGAGAAGGACACTTGGACACTCAACCTTCTTGAAAGATGACATGTCTCCCTAGAATAGGCTCATATATGCCGCAGAGCCTTTCTACTGCAGTGCTTAGCCGTGCAACTCTCTCGGGCTGCTGAAGCACACTCACTCTATCCCGTGCAATGAGACTAGCCTCATGGGATATAAGAGCTGAGTGGCCAGCGACCTATTGCCTAAGCATAGATATATCAGGGGAAGCTCCATGTTCTAGTCCTGCAAGCGCCTGGGCAATAACCACCTTGTCTCTCCTAGTTTGGGCCTTAAGCTTACAGACCAATCAAAGAAGCAACACTAATCCACAGCAAAGTGTATCTCCAAATAATATTAATCCCACCCATTTTTTAAAGAAAGAAAATGCTGAGGAGATCCAATTGGGTAATCCTTTGGTCAGGGACAGGTCCAAGCGCGTGGAGTTGACCTGAAGTCTCAATTCCCGAAGGATCTGTTCAAATTCAGCCATCCAATTCTGTAACATATACTGAAAAAGACTTTTTGACAAATTAGCTGCCCTAGTAAATTTAACATACTGAATGGAAATAACACACAATCCCGGAAACTTTTGTTCACATCCCTGCTGAGTTATTTGTCATAATACATCTAGTTGTATCTGGACAAGATCTATGAGTTGATTAACCAGTATGAGACCTCTCTGTATCTTGACATTAGCTGAGGCCTGTTTATCTATGACTGTAGTCACTGAGGCTGACAAAGTGTTAATGGTGTCAGTCGTCTGGACCTGTCCAGACAGAGCCAAGGCTGTCTGAATCAAGGCTAAACCCAGTTCCTAGTTAGTGTAAAAAGGCAGGAGAATACTTGAGCATTATACATCACCGTCATTGGGAGTGGAAATGTCGACATTATCCCCCAACGCTGCTCTCTTTTTATTATTGACGCCCTGGACATCACCAAGACGAGGGACATTAGTATTCTCTTGGTCAGTCTGGATTTTTCGGGTGAGTCTTTCTGGTATCCAAAATGGGTTGTCTTCATTCTGTGGGAAAACACAGATAGCTCCCCTGGATCTTATCAAAATAGGATCCGGGCCATACCATTTATTATCAAGGACATTTTTCCATTTAACCATCTCATTGGGCCTATCTGGCTCTGAACAATGACGTTCAGCCGCAGTATGGCCATGAGCATCAATATTTAAAAAATTGAGTGTAAAGAGTGCCAAAGACACAGACACTCTTGGTGCTCGGGGTAAAATCTCTTCAATTCCCCTCTTCTGTTTTATAAGATAGGTTTTGAGGGTGCGATGCGCACGCTCAACAATACCCTGTCCTTGAGGGTTGTATGGAAGTCCAGTCAGGTGGGTCACGTCCATCTGACGGCAGAACTGTTGGAATTTTTGAGACGTATAAGCTGGTCCATTATCAGTCTTAAGGAGTTTGGGTTTCCCCCAAGCACTCCATGCCTCAAGACAATGTTGAATCACATGTGAGGCTTTTTCTCCGGTTAACGGAGAAGCAAACATGATGCCAGAACATGTGTCAATGGACACATGGAGATATTGAAGTTTTCCAAAGGAAGAAACATGTGTAACATCCATTTGCCAGACCTGTAGAGGTCGAATACCGCGTGGGTTAATTCCCACATGAGGAACTGGCAAGAACTCACAGCAGCTTTGACATTGAGTAACAATGTCACGGGCTTCTTTTCTTGTCAGGGAGAAACGACTGCGTAATGTTTCAGCCGTCACATGAAAATTGTTATGAAAATTTCTTGCAGCCTCTACCGGGGATGATAGGGCAGCAGCCACCACTTTAGTGGCCTTATCTGCCAAATCGTTTCCCAGAGCCATGGGGCCAGGTAGGCCTGAATGGGCTCTAACATGAGTAATATAAACAGGAAATCTTCTAGATAACAAAACTAATTGTATCTGCTGAATGTCTACTATTTTATGAGGATTGCAGACCTTAATTATATAAGCATATATAAAGACAAACTAGTATGCACAGTAGAGGAAGTGGTTAGAACTTGTGTTTGCAAATTTTTTTTAAATCTATTTTTTTATTTTATATACATTGGTGTTTTGCCTATATATATCTCTGTGTGAGGGTGTCAGATTAGCTGGATCTGGAATTATAGACAGTTGTGAGCTGCCAGGTGGGTGCTGGGATTTGAACTCAGGACCTTTGGAAGAGCAGCCAGTGCTCTTGGCCACTGAGCCATCTCTCTAACCGTGTTTGCAACATTTGACAGTAGCAAGTGACTAGAATCTGTGGTGCCACAGGCTTTTAAAAGACCCTCAAAAATATATCATTTCTACTACTAATGGCATAAGCTAGCTTGTTTCTAGTAAGTAATGGTCTTATTTTTAGAAAGTAGAGAATTGGTTTGTATCCTCTTTTTGTACTTAATTGGATAAGAAGTCTTTCCCATAAACCACCATCTTTTTCATTCTTCATTTGATAAATTATGGATTGGTATAAATTTGCACAGTTCCCATACATTGATTGTGGCTAAGTTGTACAGATCTTCAAATTTTGAAGGAGAAAGTTATCTTTCTACAAAATATTGTTTCTATTGTTTCTTATTTCAGCATTAAAACAGAAAGCTAGAGGTGAAAACTAATGTTTGAAATTTGTGTCACCAAATAGTCCAAGTGTGACACATGGATACCAGATTTCTCTTTCTCTTTCTCTCTCTCTCTCTCTCTCTCTCTCTCTCTCTCTCTCTCTCTCTCTCTCTCACACACACACACACACACACACATACACACAGAGTACATACAGAGAGAGGGGGCTGGGAGAGGGAGATTTAAAAAAAATAGGGGGAAAAGATAGCTATGATTTTTTGTCTGCTTTTCTTCTGAATATTGGTGGATCTGTTACATAGTATAATTGGTTGTAAAGGAAAAAAGGTGTTTTATTTCATATCTCAAATGATTCCTATTTCCTTTTAGTTATCTGTTCGCCACTTTGAAAGTAACATATGCTTTCATTCATTTCCTTCTAATTCATCTATACTAGGCAGATGTCCCTATTTCACTCAGATTATACCAGGTATCTTAATGTTAGGCACCAGGATTTCCTTAAAAATATTATAAAATACTATCAGTTGCCTTGTGATAAGTATGTTCTTTTGATTTCCTTTTCTCTCCCAACTTTTTAAATAATAACAATAAAAAAAACTCCTAAAAACATCAGACTGTTGAAAAGACAAACTTACAAACAGAAAAGCTGATGAGAAAGAGAGGGTGAGGAGTGAATGCTAATAGGTGCCAGGTTTATTTCTGGGTTAGTGAAAAGATTCTGGAATTAGAGAGTGGTAATTTCACATACTATGAATAAGCTAAAACTACGGAAGTGATGAATTGTATCTTCATGTTAAAGGAAAAAAATAGATATGGAGATTTCTGAACATGAGAAAAAGAGTTGTGAAAATACCTCTAGCTTTGAATTTCTATTGATAATTTATCGATGCAGATGCTTTCTATTTTGAAGTAGCTTATGATTCTAATGAATTGAGTGTCAACTTTTTGTCACACAGAATAGATATTAGAAAAGATGACATTGTTGATGAAACATGAATTAAATATTGCTTGGACACACAGTTGATTTCATCTAATCATTTACCAACTAGTTCTAATAGTATCAGGCATGAGGTAGGATTAGTATAAACCTGATATATCTCCCCATGTGACAGACAAACTTTTGAAATTGCATCTTAACATTTTACAAATTATTATCCAAGCCATCCAAATGAAGATACGTATGTTTATGAAAATTATCCTGAATGTGTAGCAGTAACAACTATTCTTACAGGTTGAGTTTCTTCTTTACATTTCCTTAAACATTACAGTGTGAGAAAGAAATTAGCCTCACATGTAAATACAATGTGGAAAAAAATGTAGCCAAATATCAGTGTAGAGTAACAACATAGGAAATTTTAAGAGGTAACATCAGTGGTAATAGGAATTCTTACAGGTTACACTGAACGTGAAATTTTCCTCATGGAAACACATTTGAATTCTTGCTCCCTGACCTGATTGTTGTTGCTGTTTAAGGAGATGTTTAAATCTTTGGGATATGAGTTTGGCCATTAAAGTAGGTCATTACTTGGAATCTAATACCAACTTTTGGTTTTGGCATGTGGTCTTGAGTTCTTGATACATCCATCTGAATAAGATATAGTGTGCTCATATTCCTATGGACAAAACTGTTCCAGCTGCCATGTTTTTCACAAAGCTATAATCACAGGTCACTTAAATGGATGCAGTTCTTCAACTGAGGTTCCATATTGCCAGGTGTGTCAAAATAATAACTAATATTAGCCAGGACACTTGGTTATTCTAGTCTTAATTTAATGAAGCTAGATTTTTAGTTGAATTTATTATTTTGTTTTTCCATTTGTGATGTAAATGCATCTTATTTCTCACTTGAGAAATGGTACCTATCATTTATTCTGTACCAGGCTATGGTAATTAGTAGCAATATGTAAAATGTTAGTAACATTCTGAATGATAATATAAAGAAAATGCAGTTCGAAAACACAAGTCTCTATTTCATTAATTTCTGTTCATTAGCTTTGTATTTATATCAGAGTACAAATATATTATCAAATTCTCATCTTTTTAAAGATGCATTGTACAATACCATTCCTGTACAAATAATCATAAGGTCTTATTCTCTTTCATGAATTCAATAGTTTAGAAAGAAAAACATATATATGTTTTAATAATAATTTAAATAAATGACATGAAAAATGTCATTAATCATCTCTGATTTATTAATCATGTCCTTAGTAAACAACATATATTTGATACAAAAAGATAATTAAAGTAGAGGAGATTCTGCTTCTTTTATGAAATATTTGCCTGCTATAATCTCTTCTTGATGAGTTATTCTTAAGAAAACAGATATAATTGAATGAGCTCAAAGCCTTGTAAAATTATATGTCTTCTAAATATTTTTAAATCCTTGTCAAATTTGAGAGGAACTTGCCTAAGGCTTCTCCCTAGGGATGAAAAAAAGGCAAGAACGTTTTTGTAATATTCTAAAGTATCTAGGAACTGCTTGTGGGATGGTTTTTCTTTCATGACTCAAAATGTTGAAAAGCAATGTGGCATAGTTTGAGTATCATGTTTATGTCACAAGTAGCATGTTAAAGTTACTGTGGGAATACCTATCAGTGATTGTCTGTGGACAAAATATGACACACAGAAAAATGACAGTAGAACATCAGAGTCTCGAAGAAGAGACAGGGTAAATATTTTCAAAAAATTGAGGCACCAAGTTTATGGTATACAAGAAGAAATCAAAACAAACAAACAAAAAAACTAACAATGACAACAAATATACAACCCTGACATAAGCAAAGCACATAGGAACCAAATTTTCCTATGAGTTTTTCAGAGCTGGTCCACAAAGACTTGGAGAAGTAAATATATTTTCAAATGTTCTGTTTTGGAGAAAATATAAGAAAACATACAAAAAACAAGGAATAACAATCCATTTGAAGTGGTAGAAATATACCAGAAGCAAACTACTCAAGGAACATGGACTTTGCATATGTTGTACAGAAGGCTGAAACTCTCTTATAAATATTTATTTTTATAAAAATACAATATTGATATCAGAACTAAAGAATATTAGAGAAACTATATATACATGAAAACCTAAAACTATCAAGGCAAAGAGAAAATGATAAAAGTACTAAACTTTTGTTGGTGACTGTGTGCTTGTAGGCTTATTTGTTAACGTACCAGAAGCTAGAGTTATCTTAAAGAGAATCTCAATTGAGAAAATTTTCTCTTCAGATTGACATGTAGGCAAGTTTGTTGAGCACTTTCTTGATTAATGATTGAAGTGGGAGGGTACAGAGCTATGTGAGAACTGCCATTGCTGGACAGGTGATCTTGGGATATATAAGAGCAGGCTCAGCAACCTAGGAGGAGCAAGCCAGTAGGCAGCATTCCATCATAGCTTCTGCTTTATTTCCTTCTCCCGGGTTCCTGTCTTGACATTGCTCAGTAATGTAGGATGTGCCTTGAAAATTGTAAGCTGAAATAGACCCTTTCCTTCCTAAGGCAATTTTGGTCTTGCTGTCAATCACAGCGATAAAAGCTTATGGAGCACTGGGTGAAAGATGTGATGACTGAATTGAAAAGTCCATTAGAAGAGTTCTTTAACAATCTTGACAGAGAATGAATTCATGTATTTGAACACAAGTGGTCATTTGACACTGAATATGTGTGTGTGTGTGTGTGTGTGTGTGTGTGTGTGTGTGTGTGTTAAAGTAGGAGGGAAATGAAATGAAAAGACCTCCCAAACTTAGCCCAGAGGCTGGGTTCATCATGTAAGGATAAGTGGCTAGACCAGTCTACTCTGAAAAAAAAAAAAAAATCAGAGTTCTGGTATGGGATTCTGAAGTGTAGAAACTGTCCACATGGCCATCACATAACATTCTTACTGTTTGAACAAGTTATATAGGTTAGCTGGAAGTGTGTGGCTAAACTTGCAGTACTTCCCTGTTGGTGGTGGTGGTAGTGATGGAGATGGTGATAGTGCTGTGTATGTGAAGTACATATAGGTGGGACTTCAACACTCCCTCGGAACTTTAGCCATCAAGGGTCTCACTGATCTCTAAAGTCCCAGATATAAAGTTATACAATCTGTGAGTTTCTGGCATCACAACAGCACACTGAGCAGAAAATGCCCTTTGGCCACTGAAATCTTTTTTTCTCTGAAACTGTCTTAATGTGCATGAATTCCTGAAGATTCCCATTACTCCTGGTCCTTATGGAGACTGATTTAAAAAAAAAAAAAAGGTAATAAAATGAAAGTGGGAAGCTATAATCTCCCAAGTAAGAAAAAATGTAGGACTCCCGAGCTGCCCAGGCCCACAGTCTCCTCCTGGTCCCACGCTGAGGCCTGCTGTGAACTTCCCCGGTGCAGACTTAGCCTCAGGCTCCGCCTGCACGGTGGTGAAGATTGGAATAATTGGTGGAAATTTTAGAGGAAGAACTGAAAACTATGTGGATACTCCATTTTGCAAGACATTTGACGCCTTAATTTGGGGGAAGAAAAAAGAACACTGATTGTGTACTTCTTGCAAGACATGGCAGACAACACACCATCATGTCTTCTAAAGTCAACTACCAGGAGAACATCTGGGCCTTGAAGGAAGAGGGCTGTACACATGTCATTGTGACCCTGAGAGAGGAGATCCAGCCTGCTGACATGGTCATCATCAATCAATATATTGACACTATATCCCTAAGGCCTCAGACCTTCTATGATGGGAGTCACTGCAGTACCAGAGGAGTGTGCCGTATCAAAACACGAGAGATCCTCATAGAAACTAAGAAGCTTGGAGTGTGGTGCCGTCCAAAGGGGACGATGTCACAATTGAGGGGCCGACACAAGAAGACTTTCTACTTCTAGTCTTTGGGGATTTTGCTTAAACAAAAATGGGAAAGACCCGCAGCCTTCAAGCCTTTGCTTGGAAAGAAAGACACTGTTAGCAACTCAACCAAGATCCCAACTCCTCCAGGACCCAGAAGGAAAGCAGACAGCCTGCCAAACAAAGCCTGAGAGCATGTCTGTCTCACTTTCCCTATTTAACTGACAGCAAGGCACACTGGAGAAAACATCCACTTCACTACACTGCTAAGGAAGCAATATGAGCTCGAGATGGGACTGTGTGATTGTAAACTGGTGCCATGTTTCGGACACCTGATACTTTAAGAGTTTCTCTTGAAGAAATTGTGAGATAGTCATTCAAAAAATCATGTGTAAAGAAGAATATTACCTGTCATAGTAAAATAATCAAAACTATCTGAATATTAAAAAAAAATAGGTGTGCGGTGTTTCTGTTATACTTAGATTATGGAGCAATTAAGTAGAAGTCATGTTTTCTCACAAAGAAATGATTAATCTTTCTCTCTACTTTTAAGTATAATCAAATAATAAAGCTGTAGAAATTAAAATGGACTTTGAAACTCTTTTGGTGGTGAAGCAAAGACAACAACAATAATATAAATGTGCTGTGAATGTGATTCAAGTTATATAAGCCAAATATCCCTCTTCCCTAAATAAAGAAATAAAGGAAAGTGCTGTGTGAGGAGCTTACATCTTTGCTAAGAAAGATCCTGGGTCACCACACAGCTAAGATGATTGTAACTGAGAAAACCAAGACCTGTGTTTAATGTTAAATTGTCTAAAAATTCAGACTGCAAGCCAGTGTGACTCATTACAGTGTATTGAGTTGACTTATAATCAGTCCACAGTGCTTTTTTTTGTTTGTAGAAGTCTAACTTTTTATTTTTCAAATTACTGTTGTTACAGGTGCCCTACAGGGTCTGTAAAGTGAATGTGCTTTTGTCTGATATTGACTTCAAGATAATAAGCTGTTGCTTGTAAGCAATAAATGAACTATTTGCTCCAGCATTAATGTCGAGGCCCTGGATAAGTGCAATTGTAACTTCCAGCCCATGCTACACCGCTTCCAGCTCTGGCTATTAGCAGCACTCCATGGAGACTCCTTAAGTTCTGACCAGGGCTTTAGGTTGTTTTTACTCACTGCAGTGTAAACACTTCTTTCCCCTCAGTCATTGTGGAGTGGGCATCCGTCTTGTTGCCTTTAGAAAATGCTGCTCTCTTCAACATGGAGAATGATTTTCTTCAGTGGCCTCTCTAGCATCATGTGCAGGCTTCCCTACTTTTTCCTTAATCCTTCATTATGATGAAATATGCATATAATCACTGAGTCTGGCTCAACATAATGCTGTCCATTCTGTCCATTTTTCTACAGTATCATAATTCCACTCTTTTTCTGACAAAATGAAATCTCATCGTGTATCCATTCCACATTCTTATCCATTCATTTGTTGATAGACGTGTGGGCTGATTCCATAATGTACCTGTTCTGAGTAGTGTTTCAATAAACATCACTTGGCAGACTTCTCAGATGACCACAAAAAAAGAAAGAAAGAAAGAAAGAAAGAAAGAAAGAAAGAAAGAAAGAAAGAAAGAAAGAAAGAAAGAAAATTATAGGTTGAAAGCATAAAACCATCTATTTACTTTTATTGTGTATTATTGTTTTGGTTATTTCTTTCAAAAATGTTCTTTAGTATTTATACGTTGGTACTTTAGTAATTGTATTTTGCATTGTATCTTCCTGGGAAAGGTTCTTATGTCTTCCTGGTTTTTTTTGTTTTTTTTTTTAACCTTATCTAGACTATTCATTTACTAATTTTCATACCTGTAACCCATATTTCTTTCCTTCTCATTATTACTCTAGCCCCAATTTCCTCTTTTTTTTGGGGGGGGGGGGGTTCTTGACCTGGTTTCTCTGTTTAGCCCTGGCTGTCCTGGAACTCACTTTGTAGACCAGGCTGGCCTCGAATTCAGAAATCTGCCTGCCTCTGCCTCCCAACTGCTGGGATTAAAGGCGTGTGCCACCACGCCTGGCTGATATATTTCCTCTTCACTTTGGTACTTAAATATTAATACAGTTAACTCTTCAAAAAAAAACCTATAAATTGCATTTTCCCTGTCCTACTTATCATTAGCTGTCAAAGCAGTCTAAGGTTACCTGAGAAGGGGGTCTCAGTTGAAGGATTGTCCAGATCAGATAGGTCTGTAAAGATGTTTGTGGTGGTTGTCTTGATTATCTTAATTGACATAACAAGGCCAAGTCCATTGTATGAAACACCATAGTTCTGGGCAGTAAAAGAAAGCCAGCTAAACTCAATGAGTAAAGGTATTTACTACTAAGCCTGATAGCCTGAATTCAATTCACAGGTAGAAGGTAGAAACTAACTTCAGTCCTTCTTAAAAGGGGAAACAAAATACTCATGAGAGGAAATATGGAGGCAAAGTGTGGAGCAGAAACTGAAGAAGGAAAGGCCATCCAGAGACTGCTCCACTTGGGAATCCATCCATATACAATCTCCAAATGCAGACACTCTTGCTGATGCCAAGAAGTGCTTGCTGACAGAAGCCTGTTATATGGCAGTCTCCTGAGAGGTTCTGCCAGAGCCTGACATATAGTGAGATGGATGCTCACAGCTAACCATTGGACTGAGCAAGGGGTCTCCAATGAAGGAGTTAGAGAAAGGACTGAAGTCACTGAAAGGGTTTGCAATCCCATAGGAAGAACAACAATGTCAACCAATCAGACCCCCTGGAGCTCTCAGAGATTAAACCACCAACCAAAGAATACACATGGAGGGACCCATTCCTCCAGCTGCATATGTCAGGCATCAATGGGAGGAGAGGCCTTTGGTCCTGTGAAGGCTCATTGCTCTAGTATAGGGGAATGTCTGGGTAGGGAGGTGGGAGTGGGTTGGGGAGCACCCTCATAGAAGCAGGGGTGAGAGAATGGGACAGGGGGTTTGCAGAGGGGAAATCAGGAAAGAGGATAACATTTGAAATGTAAACAAATAAAATATCCAATAAAAAAGAAAAAGAAATGCAATCAAGCTTTGCAAAAAATCTTTTAGAACAAGGAATTTTATTTAATCAAGGCCTAGGATCAAAAATCAACAGTATAAAAAAATATCTGACAGGAATCCTAAAACTTCCATAGGAATAAATTATAGTGTAAACTACAGATAGTTATGAAACAAAGTAGAAGAGAAAGAGTAAATACTTGAATATATGTTCAAATGTTTTTCATGGGGTAGAGATACAATTCAGTGGAAAAGGACAATGTTTTGAGCAAATTATTTTCTGAAAATCTAAAAAATTCAAAAGTAAATGCTCCCAGCAGCACTATAATAGTTGGGATGTGGTGCTGTAAATGCTAGTCCTTAGGAATGGGGCTTTTTGATCAGATCCAGCTATAATCTTCATCTCTCTCTCTCTCTGTCTTTTTTACACTAGACTTCTTTACTTTAGATAATTTACTCAGTTTTTTTTCTTCCACAAGAATCTCATAAAGTGCATTCATATACTTTGATTTTTCAATTGCTAAAGTTTCTTATGACCATGGTATCTTTTACTCCAGGTTTTATACTCACATCTTAGAAAGAAAATGCTATGTTTGTATTTCTGGATATGGGTTACCTTATTCAGTATGATCTTATCTATTTCTATTCATTTACTTGAAAATTTCATTACTTTGTTTTTCTTTATAGATGAGTATTATTCCATATTGTATGTTGCAAATGTCTTAATCTGTCTGAAGGACACTAGATAGTTTTCTTTCACTAGCCATGGTAGCAATGAACATGGTTGAACTTTTATCTGTGAAATAGAATGTTGATTCCTTTGTGCATATGACAAAGAGTAGAAAGTAAAATTCAGAGACAGAATGTCAAATGGTGGCTTTCAGGAATTGTGAAGAACAGATTAAGAGCTACTTTCTATATATGAAATCTCACTTTTATACATTGAAAAACTCTGGATATTGTGGTAGTGGTAGTCATTTCAGAAGATTAATATTACTGAATTATACATTTAAGTGATTCTGCTATTAAATTACTATAACTTTTCTCCAAAAGAAAGGAAAATAAATTGTTGGTGTTCTCTTCACCAGAGCAGGAAAGCTTCTACTAGTGGTTGATTGATGTGTTCATTTCTTCTTTTGCCAATATTACACAGTATATTTGAAGCTTTCTCAGAGCGAAGCTCTGTGGGAGGCTCATGGAGGTTATTGATAATGCAGTTTTCTTTGTGCCAGAAAAAAATTAGGATTTGATTGAATACAGAAGCTGTCACTGCTACACAGCATGTTGTCAGTACTTGCCATTGTAGAGGATGTTTGGGTGATCCTATGAAGGGTATCCAAACAACCCTTCAGAGCTGTCAGGCTTGAAGACCTTTCTCAAACAGGTGTTTCATATCTCAAGTAAAGCCCAAAGAAAGGTCATATAAAAATTAGAGAAAGGATTCTGCAAAAGTTTCCAAAGTACAGTTTTTCTAACCAGTAACATTGGGTAAGTTGCCATTTTCCCAGGGAATGTTATGACAAGTTCAGAAGACTATGGAAATGTAATCCTTTACAACTTCATTTAATTGTTTTCTGGGCAGGATGACAACCTGTATTCCTCACAGTGTTCATTTATTTTTGAAACTTCAAAAAGTCAAAAAGACAGGTTTACCTAAACTTGCTTCCCTTTGAATTTTCAGTTAAGTAAATAACGTTTCCATATCTCATTAGCTCAAAGCCTTGAGCAAAGAAGAGTCCATTTATTCAGTGTATGAAGATATAGGCATATACTGTCTCCACTCAAGTAGTAAGTTCTGCCTTCAGCAGACACATATCCCATTAGTTATTAGTCATGATCACAGTGTGCTAATATGCAGCACATATGGACTTTATTGTTTCCAACAGACAAAAGGGATAGTACCAAAAGAGTGCCAACACATATTAAAAATAATTCTTGAAAAGCAAATGAAAGTTGAGCTCAACCCAATAATTTAATAATAAAAAGGTGTCCCTAAGTTAGAAAGATTTCATTTCTTATAAAGTGTGCAATGCATAGCATTTCTCTAGTAAGTTACATCTATAAGTGTGTGAAAAATATCTTTCCTTTGTCTTTAATTTCACCTCTAAGTCATGCTTCAGAATTGTGTTCTATTAAACTTATGTTATTCAGGTTCTAGTCATCTATAAACATGCTGTGCTGAAGTCTTACAGATTGTTTTTTATCAACAATTTTATATGCTTGCTTATTTTAACTTTGTAGTGTGAATAATTTTGTGTGTGTGTGTGTGTGAGAGAGAGAGAGAGAGACAGAGAGACAGAGAGACAGAGACAGAGAGAATTACATTTAGCACCTATCCTAAGGACAAATTTGCTCCTATTTTTATATACCAACTTCTTTAAGTGCTGTAAATTTAGAACATTGACTTGGTCCTTTGCTGTCCTTTCAAATGATCTTAGATAAGCACATTATTTTCATCATTAATTTCCTGGAAAACATTTTAAATATTAGCAATATGCTTTAAAAGACTTTCAGATATTACTGGAGAGACAGTTCAGCATTTAAGAGCACTGGCTACTCTGTTCCTAAGGACCCTGGTTCAAATTTCAGTACCCAAGTTGTGACTTACAACCCTGTCTGATTCTAGTTCCAGAAGAATTAATATCCTCTTCTTCATCCAAAGGCTTCAGGCACAATGTGGAGTACAATGTGGAGAGCTTTGGGGGTTGTTTTTAGAAACTTGTCCTTGGGCTAAGACAATGAAGTAGACTCAGATAAGACTATTCACATTTGGGCTAATACAAAGCTCAAGCTAAACTCAGCCTAGGAATGTGTGGCATTCCTTTTATCTTAGTCATCCCGATAAGCCCCTGCAAGCACTGACCTTGGGGATTAGTTTATTGCTTTGATTTCTTTAGTGCCCTGTTTGATTACTTTGTCTTTGATTTAAGAACTGCAAGTACCTAGAACAAAAGCAGACTGGAGAAAAACAAACCTGCTTCAGCCTCTACTGGCTAGTCATGTTATAGTGTTGTCTAATTGTCTTTGTTCTTTTCTTTTCTTTTCTTTTCTTTTCTTTTCTTTTCTTTTCTTCTCTTTTTTAACTGCACATGCCTTTAATTAACAAAATTTACCAAAGTAAAATAGAAAATAAAAAACGGGAACCAAAGAGTTCCCCGAAATAACCTCATGGTATGTAGGGTTGGGCAAAGTCAGGGACAACAGATTTGGTAAACACAGTATCTAGGGGGATGTCAAATTTGTAGAGGCCTTGATCCCGGAACTAATCCTGGGATGCAAGTATTTTAGTCTATATGGATCTTCAAAGCTGCACCTTTTGAGGGAGCTTGAGCTGCTGCTGGCTCTATGAAGGAGGTAGAGTACTAGAGCTTTGGCTGGGGCTGAGTCTTATCTCTGGAGCTGAGTCTGATGTGTCTTCAACTGCCATAGATTGAACTGGGTTCATGGCTTTTGTTGATGGAAATGGGCCAGTGGTTTCTATAGTCTGGGTATGGGCAGCCAGCACCACACCCAGAATGTTCGCCAGGCCTGATCAAGACTGGAGAAGGGATGGGAAGATACCAGAGGATCTAGGTTGAAGAAGGGAGCCAACATCTGCTAGGCTTGGAGACACGGAATCACCAGTGGCCCCAACATTAATGGGCACATGGCATCCTGTGCTGGTACGGTGAGCATGGTGGGCTCTCCCACCTCGATTCCCAGGTGATTTTAGACGTTCTTGGGGATGCTGCCCAAAGTATTTAGACCTCGTGTTCTTAAACCATATCTGGATCTGGTATTCCATAACACAAATGCTTGCGTTGCTCGAAGGGAGGATACTTGGACTCTTTGAAGACTTCTTCCAGCTTACTCTTTTGTTCCGGGCTATCCCAGGTGTGCCCTCTCCACTCCCTGATAGGAACTTTGCTGGGAACTTGTGGCCTTGGTAGTACCTGAGGAACCACAAGTGGAGCTAAGGGACAGGGGCAAACCTGAAAGCCTGGGTTCACTGGGGATCCTGGAGACATTTGTAGTCCTTCAAGTAATGGAAGGATTTGGAATATTTGGAGATAATGAGGCATTAGGGGGCTTGGAGGTATTTGGAGACCTTCAGGTAATAAAGGGCTTTGGAGCATTTGGTGACAATGAGGCACCAGCAGGGCTGGAGGCATTTGGACATCTGGGGACAAGGGAGGTCCAGAGATCCAATGTGTAGGTAGAGTTGTTGCAGGAGCATTCTCCATTGGAAAGCATAGAAAATCAGTAGTCTTCAGTAGGCTTGTGCAGAGTAAGCACCCTCCGACCTGGTGTTTGAGGACTTTGATCCCAGGACCTGAACTTAAATCACCTCTGATTATTGGGCCTTCCCTTCCCATCCATTCATAAGCTTTCTTGCTCTGTTGTCCTTGCAACACTCTGCTTTCTCTGTCTTTTTCTTTTAGTTTTTGTTTGTTTGTTTTTGGTTTTTTGGGGGTGTTTGTTTGTTTGTTTGTTTTAGACAGGGTTTCTCTGTGTAGCCCTGGTTGCCCTGGAACTCACTCTGTAGACCAGGCTGGCCTCGAACTCAGAAATTTGCCTGCCTCTGCCTCCCAAGTGCTGAGATTAAAGGTGTGTGCCACCAAGCCCGGCTATCTTCTTCTTTTCAATCCTCACACCCTAGCTGGCTTGGTCAGTACAGAATTATATACAGTCAAAACACCTATACACATATTTTTATTTACTAAAATTATCAAACATAAGATTTTGTTTTAATTTGTTTATATTGTTATGATTCTCCATATAAAAAATGTCATAGTTGTAATGTTCTTCTTTATGTTTAAAAATGGTTTTTTATATTTTTGAGATTGTATGTGAAATATCATCCCCTGTGCTAGATAGTCTTATATCAACTTGATAAGCATAACAGATTTTCTACAACATTTAGGAATTATTATATTTACTTTAAAAGTGAGACTAAAAAGATATGCAGATACAAGTGATCATGACTAAATTAACAAAATTCAGGATATGACTAATTGGACAATTAAAATTATTCATGTAATAGGACAAAAATAAATATAAATTGATAGACATACTATCAGTTATATCACATCTCTTACCAAATACAACACTAACTCCTTTGTATATACATAAGTTTCATTTATAAATACAAGGCAGTTCACTTGTAAATGTAGTGAGAATATATGATTTTCATTTTCCACTCATAGGGCATAAGGAGAAATAATATGAGCATGTGATGATCTGACAACCCTACTTTCAAATTATGACTACAAATTTTGCTAATTTTACTTTAGGGAAATAACAATGTCTTTGAGCCAAATTATATTAAGAATGACAAACAAAATTTCCAAAGCATAGTTTTAGAAGTAGAGTTATATTGAATATATGCAAGTCATTTTATAGAATGAGGGTGACATATTACATACTAGCTGCTTTAGTCCACCATGATATATCTTCAAATATTGATGTTTTGGTGCTGGAGTGATGGCTCAGCGGGTAAGAGCACTGACTGCTCTTCCAAAGGTTGTGAGTTCAAATCCTAGCAACCACATGGTGGCTGACAACCATCTGTAATGAGATCTGACACCCTCTTCTGGTATGTCTTAAGACAACTAGGGGTTTAATTATAGATAATAATAAATAAACCTTTAAAAATTATTTTTAAAATATTGATTTTTAAATTACTGCATTCTTGTTAGATCATCTGGCGTCTGATGCCTTTGAAGCTGGACAGTGGGGTATCTACAAATCCTTACTGTTACATTTCACAGATTTCCTCAGTTTAAGAATAGTCCCCTAACTTAAATGCCCAATATTAAAGGTGTTCTTTGTTTGTTTTTTTTTTGTTGTTGTTGGTTTTTTTGTTTTGTTTTTCGAGACAGGGTGCCTCTGTGTAGCCCTGCCTGTCCTGGAACTCACTTTGTAGACCAGGCTGGCCTTGAACTCAGAATCTGCCTTCCTCTGCCTCCCAAGTGCTGGTATTACAGGTGTGTGCCACCACCACCCGGCCAATATTAAAGTTTTTTCATAATAATTTTATTGATTAGTTGGGAATTTCATATCATGAACGCTGAGCACACTCACTTTCCAGTCCTCCCAGGTCCAACACTCCACTCTTGTAACACTTCTCCCACCAAAGAAAAAGTAGAATAAAAGAAACAAGTCCAATTTGTGTTTGAATTATTTACTAAGTTTTCTCTGCAACAACTCAAATTTAGTCAAATCAATTTAATTTAAAAAATCAGTGACTTTGATACACCTTAATTCGCGCCTGGAATTTGGTGAAAATGCACAGCACCAAATCTTTCTCAATTATTTCAAAATATAACTATTTACTTCCCACCGCTTTTGACAAGTATTATACTCTGTGCTGATGTGAACAAGATCATCACAGTTTAATAAAGCAATTGGTTAGATAACAATATTGTAAACACTATATTCACACATTTATTTCATAGGTATTAATTGCCTAAGTTTTAGGTGTCTGGCATTTATTACACTAATTAAAATTTCTTCAGTATTTCCCACTGTTTATATTTTTATGCAAAGAAATTTTGGAGATACTAAATATATAAAGTTTAATATAAATTAAGTGGGTTTTTTTTTTTCTGAATAAATCAGAGCTACCGAAGATGCCAGCTTCCAACCAGAATTCTGATGATGAAAATCTCATGCTTCTGTGTGAAGGAGTGAACGTTCTGGATTCTTCCTCACCGCTGATGATAGATGTACATTTGTTAGAATGTAGTTGCAGCATCTCTTGCACTTGTCATTTGATCGCTGGATAAACAGAGTGAAGATCATTCAGTTGTACTCCATAGGCAATGATACAAAGGCACCTTTCATCTTTCATTATATTCAGCTTCATTTAGGTGTGAAAAATTTTTTTCCAGGTGTTGGAAAAAGTGAGCATTATTTCCATACAATTGAATTTTAGTAAGTATTATAAAATGTACTAGAAATAGATCAAAATAAATTACTACCTCTCAATGTTTCAAAGAATATATTTACTAGAAAGATACTAGCAGATATTTGTTTAAAATATTTAAATTATATATCCAAAGCTAAAATTCAGTAATCACCTTCTGCTTGAAGTTAAGCATCAAAAATTGTGAACATGTTAACTTAAATAGCTGTCTCCAGAAAAGAGAAGTTCTCAGCAAAGAACACATCCATGGCTATAGTGACGATTATATAGAAATTTTACCTAGATACAGTTTTCAGCAGTCAAAACATATAGAAAATGCAGTTTATAAACTTTAACTACGCAAACTTTGTAAAATGGATATAGGGCCACACATAATTCACATACTTAAAGCACAATGTGGTCTAAAGATAGTTTGAAGTCAAAAGTAGATTCATTTTTAAAAAGTAGAGTCATTTTAAGTTGTACTCTCATTTTTTTTTCCTGTACAGACTATGCGGGTGTTATCTATTTTTCTATAACAATTATACACATGAATTACATAATAAGAAATTTTAACATAGATATGAATTATAGCACAGATATATTAATCATGTCCTAAGAAATTATCAGATATAGGCCAACTAAGTGAAATAAAATGAGTGAATATATACTTGTAAGCAGGTTCTACTTATGATATTTAAATATATTAGTAGAAACATAAAATGATGAAGATATATCAAAGCAGGGTTTTTGTAGGAATTTTTTCAGGATGCATTAATAAGAAAGATGAATTGTAAATATAAATATACTGACTTTAAATGACTGTTTAAGTATTAAGTCATTAATATTATGTTCTGCTTAAAAAAATAGTAAGATAACCAGCAAGGTGCAATAGTGGCCCTTACATCCTGGAGGTGACTAATAGCCATCTAGTAGGAATTAAGGGCTTCTCAATATGATGAAATTTGTGCCCAGCACTTTAAACCTAGCCCAGTATCAATGAGGGGTAAGGCTGTGGACCTAGAAGAAAACTTCTCCCACTTCACTAACCCAGTATAATTATTAGCTGCATTCTGAATACTTAACCTTTTATGCTGGATAGTTTTGTGTCAACAAAGCAAAAGCTAAAGTCATCTGAGAAGAGGGATTTCTTAACCTCAATTAAGAAAATGTCTCCATGAAGTCAGGTTGTAGGTAGGCTTTTAGGCCATTTTCTTAGTGATTTAAGCAGGAAAGGCCAGTCATTGTGGGTGTTGCCATCCTTGGTCTGGTGACTTTGGACCCTACAGGAAACAAGCCTGAGTGAGGAGCAACCCAATAAGTACCATCCCTCTCATGGCCTCTGCATCAGCTCCTTACCCAAGGTTCCTGCACTATGACTTCCTTCTATGACGAACAATGAACATTGCTCTGGATGTATGAAAGCCTCCATGTTTTAGTCACACCAATAATAACCCTGACTGACACACTATTTTATGCACAGATTGATGTTCCTGTCACCCTTGATCCAAGATGCTTCTTTGCAGAAGTGAGAGAACACTATAAAAGCCATACCTGGAAAGAATGCAGAGAACAAATTTGCCCAACCCAAATTGATTTACCTATAGTACAGTCATTATACCTGAAACTCATGAACACCACAGAAGATGGGGCATAAATATTAAGAGAATCAGGGGACCAAGATATGTGCTAAAAGATACTGTCATGTCTGTGTGACAAAGAAACTGTAGTCATAAAATCTCAACAATATGATTATCAAAACAGAAGCTAAAAAATAACAATTGACATGCCAACAAAATGGAGAAATCCTCACAAGATTTCACCCACAAAAGAAGAGCTACAGAGATGATCATTCTTCTCCAGAGACAAACCCATGATAAGTAATCAAGTTCCCTAGAGGTAAGCCTTAACATATTTGGGCAACAATAAACAATTTCAATCATATTAAACCATTATAATTAAAGAATAAGAGATCATGAATTTAAGGAGTCAAAGAAAATTGAGAGGAGAAAGAATATAGTCCCTGCATATTAAATACTGAAAAAGAAAAATTTAATTGAAATATTGTACAAAAATTAATATTACCACTTGGGCCTTTATAACATTGATATAGGGGTTTTAAGAATAAAGAAATATTATTTATATACATTTTCAGTGCTAACCATTTGGTATAGGAGAACCAATTGGTGTGCAGGGTAGGGTAAATGCTTCATGGTGTGTGTGTGTGTGTGTATGTGTGTGTGTGTGTGTGTGTGTGTGTAATTAAAGACAAACATGCCATGAATTTGAAGTAGAGCAAGGAAGGATGTAAGAGAGGGTTTGCAGGGACAGAAGAGGAGGAAATAAAGCAATTTTACATTTATATATAGATATTATATATTTTAATGTGAAAAAGTAAAAGAAATAATTTTTAAAATCATAAGTTAAAAATTAAAGGTTAAATAACACTATTTTTCAAAAGATGTGAACCCCAGATGACTATTATAGCTTTGTATAACATTGAAAATATTTGGTTAATGACTGTATTCCATGAAATTTCAAATGTGACAAGGATTTTTCTATACATTGCTTTTTCTAATTTGAATGTGGCCCCCTCTTTTGGGCTTCTTTAATCAGATAATGCCATACTAATGTCTGTGTTTCATATGGTTTCAAGTAACTTGTACATAAATGACCTTGAACGCAAAATAAAATGGAAACATCTAAAGTATACTAGCAGTGATTGTAGCCTTTTCCTATAGCTCAAATTTCCTCAAGACCTTCAAGAACTTCTAGCTCCTTGTCATGCTTTGATTTGACTAACATATACATCTAGGTCTCTGGAACATCCTACATTCATATTATCACATCATCATCCTGAATAATGCCTCAAAACAGAAGTTCTACCTGAAGGATGACATTGTTCGCACATGTTATATGCATAATAGGTCTGAGGTTAAACATTAAGTTGAGATATTTAGAAAAAGTTATTTGTCAATGTTATAAAATGATTTCTTATATTATCTAGTTTCCATATTGGTTCCCCAGAAATATACTCTCTCTTCAAAAGTAAAGAAGAAAGTTTTCTAGCAAACTTCTCTATAACAATGTCATCCTTGTCTCTAGCTGGGGCTGAGAAAATGAATTGCAAACAGTGGCATTTGTACACAGGTGATAAGGACAATATCTTCTTCACTGTTTTTGAAAGGATAATGCTTGTTCTCACATGCTAGTGTGTATATATACATACATGCATACATACATACATAACATACATACAAATAGTATTAGTTACTTTTCTCCATTTTCTGACTGAATATCTGTGAAGATAATACACAGCACGGAGGGCCTAGTTTTGCTCATGAGTTGGGTAAACACCATCCATTATGGGAGAAAAATCATGACACTGAGCATCTTGTGTTTGTAGGAGTGTGTAGATGGGATTTCTTGAAGGAAGAGAAACAGAGATAAGAAAAGGAGAGTCAGAATATAAGCCTTCAGTCTTTTCTGCCCCTACCCCCAGACATACCACCTAAAGATTCCTTACCCTTCTGAAATAGCATCAACAGTTAGGGAACTTATTGACACAGGTTTACTTATAGGGAACATTTCTTTTTCAGACTACAACAGGTAGCAACCATCCTCCAATTTTGTTGCTGGTGGTACATGTGTCTTTTTCTCTTGGTGTGGCTGACCCCACCCTAAGCTTAACGCTTTCATTTACAAATGCCACATATTTCTGGCATCCCCAGGACTACAGACTTTCCACTGCCCCTGAGGCTTCACCTTCACAGCCTTATCCACATATTTCTAAAGAACTCTATGTGGAGAGTGTAACCCTGTTATACAAAGTGTGGCCTCAATGACTTTCTGTAACATTGTGACAAGACATCATTAATACATCAATCACTCTTTCATTTTGCATGCCTACAAACCAGTACCATATAGACCAGTGCTTCTCAACTGTCCTAATCCTACAACCCATTAATGCAGTTGTTCATGTTGTGGTCACCACCAACCATAGAATTATTATTATTTTTTCTTTTTTGTTTGTTTTTTCTTGTTTGTTTGTTTTTTGTTGTTGTTGTTTTTTTTGAGACAGGGTTTCTCTGTGTAGCTCTGGCTGTCCTGGAACTCACTCTGTAGATCAGGCTGGCCTCTAACTCAGAAATCTGCCTGGATCTGCCTCCCAAGTGCTGGGATTAAAGGCGTGTGCCACCAAGCCCAGCTCCATAAAATTATTTTTATTTTCTACTTCATAACTATAATTTTTGTTACTGCTATAAGTCCTTATGTAAATATCTGATATGCAGGATATTTGACCCCGGTGAGAGTTGTGTTACTCCCAGTTTGAGAACCACTAATGTACACCATGCCAAATTCTTCTGCTAGCTTGAGCTATAGGTTGGCTGGCATAGGTCCATGACTGCAGAGGCCACTGTTTGCCACTTGAGGCTGAACCTGGAAAGATAATTTCCCAGGCAACCCTGCTAAAGCAGGATGTCACATGTTACAGACAGCTTCTTGTCAATGCTGTGTTCTTTTACCCTGTAAATGACAGAACAGTAAGGACCTGGATTTTGTGTGAATGTTTCATTTTCTTAAATATTCCTCTGAAAAACAAATTAGTTAAATATCTTTTAATTCTGTCTCACAAACATTTTCAAGGTACATATAGTAAACCAGAAGTCTCTGACAGAAATAGTACAAATGACTTCTTGCCCAATTCCTGATAGAACACTTGTTTTCTGAAAGCAAGTGAGTCCATCTCCATTGTCTGACTTTCTGTAGGCATCCTGATCTCATGAGCTTACCAGAATATCCTGTTAATCTATGTTTTAAATAATTTTAGGATTTTCTGATTTTCATTTTTAACATTTCTGCATATTTTGCCCACAAACCACTCACACAGGCTTCATTCTATGTGCTCAGGTTTATCACAAAAGTGCTATATTTATTGGGACAAATTTTCTCTTATTAGGTTTTTTTTTTCCATCACCACAGTCATATACTCAATAAAGCAACTCAGGGAAGGAAGGAATACTTTGCCTTATAGTTTCATGTAAGGAATGCAGAAATTATCATAATAGTATAAGAGCAGAACTCCTCATCATATCTTGCTGAATACAGAAAAAGGACAGGAATTGGAGCCATGTAACATACCAAAAGTTTCAGCTTGGATAGATTCAGTTCCTATATCAAAAAGTCACCCCGGCCCAAGATTCTACAAGGTCCTAAAAAGCATGATTAGTATAATGAAATAAATATTTACACAATGAGACTGTGCTGGGTATTTTACATTCAAACAAGAGCATTTATGTTCTTATATAGACCACAAGGATTAAGCTAAGTACCCTAGGGCATATTGGTAAGAAACAGTTTTCTGACTGACTCTAAGAATCAATCAGGAAGTTTGAGCTCTTTAACATTATGAATTTTACATGAATGTAACAAGCGTCTATTGATTTTAATGACTTTTTCGAAGCTGTTGTTATCAGCTTAGTCCTTATTCTAATGTGTCAGAGAATAATGCTTGCTTTATTAAGTTAGCTCAACAAAGATAGACATTAATAATTATAAATTAGATTGAATTTCTTTGTATTTATTTGGTGTCACTGAAATATTATAATATATCTGCTAATAAGATATGATTGTCTTGCTGTGTTTCTACCCAGAAATCTCATAAGGAAGTAATTATTTGTAGGTGCTTCTGATTTCTTGTTAATATTCCTTTAACATCCTTGGGCTATCTAGAATAGCTGCTTGATAAAAGAACAGAATAGAAATCAGTGGAAAAGTTAGTTCTATTGACAAGTTGGAAGAGATAGAACAAAGTAGATAGTATTTCCTCATTATCCTTTTTAAATTGACTGAAATGTTGCCTACCCAGCAAATTAACGAGAGAACATATGTTTGGACCATTCTGCTGATTCTTCACTGTTTGAGGGTTAGTCTTTGCCCTATTATCAGAAAATAGTACCTATTCTTCCCCAGTCAAGACAATATTACTATTTTATGGTCTTTTCTATAAAATTGAATATTCTCTCATTTTTCTTATTTGGGGAATTCATAATATTTCATAATTGATATAGTGCTATTTGCATTAGAGAATATAACTATGTGTTTACTACTATCTTCAAGTGGCAGCAAAACAGCCGAGCAGTGGAATATGGTGGGCAGGGTTTAGAAATATGTATAGATAGAATTCACATGGGGTTGGTTGTTTTTTTGCCTAGACTGTACTTCTAAGTTCTTAGAAAAAGATGAAGGAAACATTTTTCTTTCTGCTTTCTGTACTATCAAATAAGTATGCCCATGATTAGAGGATGATTATCAGTTTATTTGCAGTTTTTCCATTAATTAAGTGAAAAACAGCAGGCATACTATGACCTACAATGTTACAGAGAAAATAAACAGCTGCTACTTTGGAATGCTGAAATGGAACATCACAATAGCCCTAAATATTTCCATAAGGAAAAGCTCTTAAAATACCAGAAAACAGAAGTACTCATCCAATGGAGCTATGTTGAGAAGCTGAACATGAAAACAATAACTTAGAAACTTGAATAGAGTGAATGCTTTAATTTATTTCAGGAATAGTTCATATTCCCAACTGTTTTTCTTGTTACTGGAGACTTGAAATTCATGAGAGTGTCTTGGAACAAGTTTGAAGCCCAATTTGTTAGGCCACTTCTCAGTGATGAAGGGAAACATACATATTAGTTCCTCCCCACTGCTTGAGTAATTGAAGGCCTGAGCCCAGCAGGGTCAGTTAGCCTTGAATGAGGCTATTATGATGCATGACTTATCTCAAAGTACTTGTTTTCCCTGAAATGTCAAAATAGCACAAGAGCAGGCAAGTTTTCCATCTTTAAGGTGAAACTTGCCTATCATCACACCTTTTCCTTCAAGAAAAAATATTCATGCGCAAGTCCTGATGCTTTATTTACTAGTTTGCAGCAGACTAATAAAGGGAAGAAAAGGAGACTATCCAGTTTTAAATCTTCATGTCTCAGTTTGCAAGGATGTGTACTGCTTAGCACTGAATAATTACTGATAAATATTTATAAAAAGAAAGTATCACTTTTAAAATACTTATGTATATAAGAGACTTTATGGTGTTGGCTTGTGAGTCTTTGGATATATTTCCAGTTGTCACATTTGTTCTTATGATATTAAATTTACAATAAGGAAAATTAAATAATAGTTTTATATTCAGAGATGGGAAACCACTTTTTTATTCTTGAAATACTTTATACTAATAAATAGTATTAATTTTGGAAGTGTTTTAAAGATCAATTTAGGTTATTTTTAAATCAGGAAACACTGTAATTTATAATATTCTATATTTTTATACACAATACAATGACTAGAATTATCTAATTGCTATATTAAATATAGAGCTTATTAATTGGTTTTTTGGCTATAAGACTGTTCAAAAGCATTACTCTTAGAAATTGTCAAGTGACCGGACAGTAGTGGCGCATGCCTGTAATCCCAGCACTTGGGAGGCAGAGGCAGGCAGATTTCTGAGTTTGAGGCCAGCCTGGTCTACAGAGTGAGTTCCAGGACAGCCAGGACTGTGAAACCCTGTATCAAAAAAAAAAAAAAAAAAAAAAAGAAAGAAAGAAAGAAAGAAAGGAAGGAAGGAAGGAAGGAAGGAAGGAAGGAAGGAAGGAAGGAAGGAAGGAATTATCAAGTGTATCAAATATTATTAAATTAATTGATAGGGTTTCCCTGGCTGTCCTGGAACTCACTCTGTAGACCAAGCTGGCTGCGAACTCAGAAATCCGCTTGCCTCTGCCTCCCAAGTCCTGGGATTAAAGGTGTGTGCCACCATTGCCCAGCTTGTTTCCTTATTCTTGGATCATTTGGGTTTCTTACATATTTTGAGTATTGTCTAAAGCAATCCCATTGAGATTCCTAAATAGACTTCTGTTGCATTATAATTTCAGGTTTTTATTTTAAAATAGTCCATATATTTTGAGTTTATATTTATGGAAAAAGTGTGAAATAAAAATGCAATTTTTTTCTTGTACCCGTGGTTATCCAGTTTTTCTGGAATCATTTATAAAGTGATTATCTCTTATTATGTGTACTTTTGATATGTTTGTCCAAAATCCATTGCTTATAAAGACATGGGTAAAGATCTAGACTTATCTATTCCTGTTCCGTGGATCTATAGATCTTTAGATGGGCTTTGGGTTTTCTGTATCTACTGAGATGACCATGTGAAGATTGCCCTTCATAGAGTTTGTGTAATGTAGTGTATCGTAATTTTTAAAATTTCTTTGTACAGAATTATTTTTGCATCCCATATATAACCCTACTTAATCAAGTTCAGTGATCAACTTAACATGCTGCCAAATGTAATTGCTATTGTTTTAGTGAAGCTTTTTGCTATTACATACGTCATTAATAATGGCCTATATTTTAAAATTACTTTTTTGAATATTTGTCTGGTTTTACTATCACAGTAACACCAGACACATATAATACCTTGGTGGGGGTTTCTCTATCTTTCCCTTGCTTTAGGTCAATTCAGAAGAAAAAGTTTGTTAGCATTCTATTGCTCTGAAAATAATGTTATCTTGGTATCCCTGATAATATTTATGCTAAATATTATGTGTTACTATTTCAAAGTATTTTGTGATATCCCAGCCATTTTTCTCTAATTGTTTTTCAGTTGAATTCAACAGTGAACTGAGAACATATATAGCATGATTAATATTCTTTAGAGTGTTTAAAGTAGGGTTTAAGAGCAAAATTATGATCTGACTTGTTGAATGGTTCTAACAGATTATAGGGGATGTATAACCTAATATAGTTTCATTAACTAGTTTAGAAATATAAATTATATCAGTTTAGTGATTGGTGCTGTAGAAATTAGCTATGTTCTCATTAACTGTCTACCTCTTGAATTTGTCAAACTTTATAGAAGGGTGTTGTCTCCAAATATTATAGTAGATTAATCTATTACTTGGTATAATTGTATCCTTTTCTCCTTTATTTTGATGATATATTTTTACTGTATTAACATTGAGAATTTGTATGCCTTTTTGGAAAATTAACTTTTGTATTGCTGTGTACTTCACATTGGTTTTGTCAAATACTAACATAACACCTTAGCAAAATGAACTTCAAGAAAACATGGGACCTTATATACTTGACTTGGTCTCCATTCAAAATTTAGCTCCTAAATTTGTCTAGACAGAAGACTCAAACATGTATCAATTATAATTTAAGCTCTCCTTAACTAGCACCAATTCCCATGGTAGTTTCTATTTGTGGGTTTCTGTTTTGAGTCATAAATCTTTGTATTCTACTGCCCCTTTTTATTGCTCATTTTATTTATTTACATTTCAAATGTTATTCTCCTTTCCAGTTTCCCCTCTGCAAGCAACCATCCCCACCCTTACTCCCTCCTGCTTCTATGAGAGAGCTCACTCACCCACCACCCACCCACCCATTCCCACCTCACCGCACTAACATCCTCCTATACTGGGGCATCAAGCCTCCACAGGACCAAGGGCCTCCCCTCCCTTTGATGCGAGATAAGGCAATCCTCTGCTGCATATGCAGCTGGAGCCATGGGTCCCTCCATGTGTACTCTTTGGTTGGTGGTTTAGTCCCTGGGAGCTCTGAGGGGTCTGCTTGGTTGACATTATTGTTCTTCTTATGGGATTGCAAACTCCTTCAGTCCTTTCTCTATCTCCTTCATTGGGTTCCCTGTGTTCAGTCTGATGGCTGGCTGCAAACGTCTGCATCTGTATGGGTCAGGCTCTGGCAGAGACTTTCAGGAGACAACCATACCAGGCTCCTGTCAGCAAGTGCTTCTTGGTATCACCAACAGTGTCTGGGTTCGGTGTCTGTATGTGGGATGGATCCCCAGGTGGGGCAGACTCTGGATGGCCTTTTCTTCAGTCTCTGCTCCACTCTTTGTCCCTGTATTTCCTTTAGACAGGAGCAATTCTGGGTTAATATTTTTGAGATGGGTGGGGGGCCCCATCCCTCCACTGGGGATCGTGCCTGTTTACTGGATATGGTCTCTACAGGTTCTCTTTCCCCTTTGTTGGGTATTTCAACTAATGTCATCTTTATTGGGTCCTGGGAGTCTCTTGCTTTTCTGGCATCTGGGACTTTCTAACGGCTACCCCCAGTTCCCCATCCCCCACAGATACAAACCTCTATTCAATTTTAATACACATGACAGCCTTGTTCCCTGTGACTTCACTTCTCTGAAAGTGAACGGCTGGTTGATTTTTCTGTTTGCTCTGCTATTTACTTGTTAAAGCAGGATGATGTCCAATCAGTCTATAATCTAAATCTAATTTATACTTTCCGTTGATTTTTTTTCATTGTAATATTTGATAGGTCATCTTAAGGTTTAGGTTCTTTTTTCCTCCCTCTTCTCTTCTCTTCTCTTCTCTTCTCTTCTCTTCTCTTCTCTTCTCTTCTCTTCTCTTCTCACTGCATAATCAGTTGGTTTATGTGCAGTAATATTCTCTACTTCATGATATCTTGTTCTCATAATTCCTTCAATATTTTTAAGGTATTTCAAATACCTGAGTAGTTCTTATTTATATAGGACAGTGTCTCATATCCACAGGTGGCTTCGAATTCATCAGACAGTTGGTATGACATTAAACTCTGAGTCTTCCTGGCTCCACCTCTGGATGATGGGGACTACAGGCATGCTACACCATGCCCAGTTTTATATACTGTTGCTTGTTGAATCCAGAGTTTTCCACGAGCTGAGCAGATACTCTACTAACTGATCCTCCTCCTCAGTCTATAACATTTGAGTTAAAGTCAAATACGTCCAGTGTCTGTTTCTCTGAGGATTTTAAAAATTCAATAAATTTACTATTGTATACAATGAATATACTCTTGTATATTTTCTTACCATGGGCAGTATTGTTTAAATAAAACTAGACAGTTTTTGTGTTTCTAACTTTAAAATCCTATTCTTTTCCACTCATTCAAAGGTTATTTGTTGCTCTTTGTGTGTGTGTGTGTGTGTGTGTGTGTGTGTGTGTGTATGTGTGTGTGTGTGTATTTGTTCAGTGTTTTCCCAAACTCTTTAAAGTCTGTATCACGTTTCACGTGTGGTGATTTGATATCTTCCTTCAGTTAGTTTATTGGTCTTCTAAATATTAGATTTCTCTCAACTCTTGTGGCCAGTAATTCTTCCCAGTCTTCATATAAAAAAGATCTATTTATTTATTTTTATATGTATAAGCTTGTGTGTGTGTGTGTGGACATCCAGGTGCATGCAGGTGCCCACAGAGACCAGAAGAGGCTTTCAGCTATCCTGGAACTGAAGTAAGAGGCAGTAGTTTGACCCCTGATGTGGATGCTGGCAACTAAACACAATGTCTGTAGAAATCAGCAGGCACATTTAATCACTTCAGGTCTCTTAGTCTTTGAGGAGTGGTTTTGTGTGGGGACATAACTTGAAAATTCAGCCAAGAAATTTTCCCTTGTGTTATTGTCCTTCTATCTCACTAACATTTTAAGTTTCCAATTGAACAAATATTAAGAGAAGTGCTACTTCTCAGTGTATATAAAGCATAGGGATATCCATGGCATTGCAGAGTTCCAGTGATTTTTTTTTTCTTAAAAAAAAAAAAAAAGAATTACACACACACACACACACACACACACACACACACACACACACACACACACACTGTAGTAGTAGTAGCTGTCTTCAGAAGAGGGTATCCAATCCCATTACAGATGGTTGTGAGCCACGATGTGGTTGCTGGGAATTGAACTCGGGACCTCTGGAAGATCAGTCAGTGCTTTTAACCACTGAGCCATCTCTCCAGCCCTCCAGTGATTTTGCTTTGTAATCTAATCAAAGCACTTAATGTATTCCTGAAGTCTATTTTTTAATTTTAAGAAACTTTGTTACTCACTTGTTTCTTTTTATTTTTTTTTTCTGAAATTTTGACTTCAGCTAACCACAATTTCCTTTAATTATCTTTGGTAAAGTTTCATAAGGAAAGAGTTGTTTACATTGACAAGATATGCTTCAAATCAGCTATATACTCAACACTGTAACTAAGGCCTTTCAAGAACCCCCTAATCATTTCAAATAATAATTCTCTGGAAATACTGTCTGAAAGAATTATAGCCCTGTTTAGCTCCCTTAAATGGTTGTCAAACTTCTTGATTTAAGTGGTCTCTGAACTGTTGACATTTAAACAGGCAAAGGAGGAAACAGGACACAAGGAAAACTTCCACAGAACTCAATATTCTTGTTAAGATGCACTGATTTTCTTGTCTCTTTGGGATTTCTATAAGCCTTTGCTAATTTTCCAGATTTCAACGCATGTTGATTGTGACAGTTTAAAACATTGTTCTCATTATTTTATATAGGAGCAGGTTTTCAGAAATCCTTAGTCTTTCACTTTTGCAATACTTATAATCTGAAATCTATACAGTTAAGTTTTCCAAAAATAGATATTAAATTTAAATGTATTCAAAGTCCACCATTGTGACTCCCAAATACACACTTTTGAAAAATAAATTTCTTTGCTTTTTTGCCATAACCTTAAGTCTTTTTCTTTAGAAACTGCATATTTCTTTGAATAACATGCATTATATAGTATAAGGTTTTTGTGAAAGAGAAATGTATTCATACTTTTTCAATAATTAAAAGATCCCAATTAAAGTAAAATCGAAAAATTAGCTTTTTCAAAATAAAATGACCGAAGCCGGGCGTGGTGGCGCATGCCTTTAATCCCAGCACTCGGGAAGCAGAGGCAGGTGGTTTTCTGAGTTTTCTGAAGCCAGTCTGATCTACAAAGTGATTTCCAGAACTGCCAGGGCTACACAGAGAAACCCTGTCTCAACCCCCCCACCCCCCACCCCAAAAAAAACAAAATAAAATGACTTTTTTGTTATTATTTACTCCTTTTTAAAATTAAAATCCACCATGCATACATACATCTTATAGCAATATTAAGGAATGATTCAGAAATATGGCATATCAATATAACTTTTAAAATGTCTTATTTTAATTATTGGTGTATTTGTGTTTGTACATACAATTGTGAATACAGGTGCCCCAAAATGGTAGGGTAGTGTGTCAGATTCCAAGATAACTGAGGTTACAGACAGTTGTGAAGCACCTAATCTGAGTGATGGGAACCAAACCTGAGTCTTCTAAAGGAGTAGCACGTGTTCTTAATTGTACAACCTGCCTTCCAACCGTATATATGCATTTTTATATCATACACATTTGTCACATATTGACTTATCAACATTTAAATACTTGGCATTACCTGCAGAAACAAAGGAGAAAACAATAATGTGTACAGGGTATGTGCATGGAATTATTATTATAAATGAACCCTTAAGAAATTCAATGTATAATATTAGGATTTTGAATTATAATAATTTTTAATAGCCTCAGAAAGAAATGTATATCCAGAAACTGTTGACTGTTGGTACTAAAAACTACTACAATTTTAAATTGTCCTCATAACACTTAGGAGAGCAATTAGCTCCTATCTTCTAGCAATTCTTATAGTGTTTAGGTGACTCAACAGCTGTTCTGATTGTTCTAGTTAAATTGCTACTTATCTGTCTGTTCTCTTTCCCTGTTATTCTTCATGTGATCCATTTATTCTCATATTATCTGGGTCCTTTGTATTAGTTAGTATTGTATAACTTGGAACTTATATATCTATAATGGTTTTATCTCATCTTTATAGCAATCAGCTCTCATTTGTACTTATAGCACTGTAGTGAACCAATTTTGTGAGAATCTCCTTGGATTACCAAAGTATTCAAATAAAATCTAGTTTATCAAAATATTTAACTTACTAAATGTTTATAATAGTCAAATCACATACCTGGGCATTGGTGCTTCTTAAAAGTGATAGAATGAAAGGGAGTTAACAGTTAACTGAAAATCCCAGCACTTGGGAGGCAGAGACAGGCAGATTTCTGAGTTCGAGGCCAGCCTGGTCTACAAAGTGAGCTCCAGGACAGCCAAGGCTATACAGAGAAACCCTGTCTTGAAAAAAAAAAACAAACAACAAACAAACAAAAAAACAGTTATCTGAAATGTCTAGAGTCAAATGTATATATTGATAGAAGCAGCAGATAAAAGAAATAGTTCCACCAACACCCAACTTGAAGAATCAATGAATTTACTGGGTTTACTTAGAGGTCATTGGTGAGAAGATGCTTACAGAAGCAAGACTCAAAGGCAATTGCATCATTGAAAAGCCTATTCCAGCACGAATGATATCTCAGAAGACTGTGTGAGTGAAGTTTCCTGTACAACTTGCAGACAGCTTGATCTGTTGGAGAGTCTCTTCTAACTAGCAATTGTTATTACTTATTTAACACTGGGGAGCAGGCTGATAAATATTTTAGCTTCCGAAACTTCCTAAATTTGTGAATTGTTTACTTCCTGAGCTTTGTAAGTTTTGTGTAATTCTGTCTTAAGGGACCTCTCTCCAGAATGAGATCTTTCAATTCCTAGGAAATTGCTGCACAACACTAAGTATCACTCTAATCAACGACATCCACTATGTCTCTTACCATCTCTGTTTCTGGAATGAAGTAAAATAAAATTGGTTGCTACTCTATAAGTCTGTAGATATATTTTGGAAGAATTGATAAAAAAGATTGTAAAGCTCATACTTACACACACAAGTGCTACCTAACCTGAAAAGAGAAATGGTTTAAGAATGAAAAGAGGGCTGAGGGAGTGATACTAGGAGGAACAGCTAAAAATAAATGGCCACTTAAAGAGTCATATGGAGCCGGGCATGGTGGCACACACCTTTAATCCCAGCATTCGGGAGGCAGAGGCTGGCGGGTTTCTGAGTTCGAGACCAGCCTGGTCTACAAACTTGTGTTTCAGGACAGCTATACAGAGAAACCCTGTCTCAAAAAAAAAAAAAAAAAAAAAAAAAAAAAACCAAAACAAACAAACAAACAAAAAAACCAAAATCATATGGAAACATAAAACAGTATTTCTTAAAATATATGAAGGTGAGCTAGTGAAATTAGTCAAATAACAGGAGTGACAGAGCCCCAACAAGACATCTCTTATCACTAAATGAATCTAGTTTTGGGAATGAGTTACATCTAATTGAGTTTTGGTCAAAGGGGTTCAGCTGGTACCCCCAAACAACATAGGCTATTGGCATGAATATTGATTGTTCTCTGCAAAGTGATGACACATAATATTGCAGAAAACAGCACCTAAATAACTCAGTGAACATGGAAAAGTTGAACAAATGCCCACCTAGAGCCTTCAGCCCTACAGACTGGTATTCATGTTTTGGAAAAGTTCCTTGTAAGCTACCAAAGGAACAGGGCTACAATGCCTTTGATATACAATGGTGAACGACATACAAGATCTACTAGTGCAATAGCAGCACAAAGCTTGTGGGCTGAAACAAGCAATGTGTGCTGGGGACCAGCGTCTGCTTGGAAAGGGGTTCTGAGGAATGGGTGTGTGGGAGTGGTGAAACAAATCACTCAAAGTCATATCTTTGGTTCAAGCGGAGGTGGCCTATGTTCTGCTTTAAGACAGCTTTCCATATTACTTTTTCTCTGCTCTCTGGAGATCTCCAGATAGCTCTCTCTATTTTCTGCTGGAGACAATTATTTGAACAGTTCTCTTGTTATTCTAAAAAATTCTCCGGATAGCTCACTTCTTACAAGACACACACCCAACCTTTTATTTTACATACAAATCCAGTTATTTATTCCAGGTTTCCTTTTGATTATCCTATGAATCAGCATCTGGTGACTCTAGCCCCTTAATTCTTAGGAGACAATGTGCACAGGGTTTCCTTTAACTTTGCAAAAGAATACAGAGATCAGCTTGCACCAGTCAAACACAGACTATTGTTAAACTAGCTGGGTGGGACCCCATCTTCTAATTACCATTTCTATAATACCTAGGACTAAACTTGCTGTCCCAAACCAACCTAGAACTCAGAAATCTGTTTGAGGAAACTGTCTGTCCTTGTAAACACAAACCAAACTTTAGCTGGTTGGGGTTTCCTGCAATTACCACTCTCTAAATCTCTTTATCTTCTTTCTTAGTATCTTTCTAACAAGTTGGTTCACATGGAGCTGCTTTTGTGCATTTAGATTCACAAAGCCACTCATATAATTCAGGCTTAAAGGCTGTCCATTATCATTTTGCTGAGAAATTAGCCACACCTTTGCATCCAGGACCCCTGCTGTCTCTGGTTGTCACGGAGTCATTACCATTAACAGTGAGAACCTTCCTTGAAAGTGGAATAGAAAATATGTACATTATTATGCAAACAAGTGTTCCACCCACACCAGCCATTGACCTTCCAGAGGCCCACACCTGTCCTCCCAGTCCCAGGGGCAGGAACCATTTCATTCTTTTCCTACTAGGCTCATCCCTGACCCAGCAAATATCTGAATGGGTTTAAGGTCAACTCTATGATTACTCTGGAGGTGAAGTACGTGAAACTAGATAAGCCAGGATGCTAGGAGAAAATTAAACACTTCTCTTAAGCTAGAGGTGTACAGCAAATGATAACTAGTGCCATTCTGCTATACTCATAGATCAGTATCTTACTCAGCCATCATCATAGCAATAGACGGTAACAAATACAAAGAGACACCACTGGACAGTGTGCAACATGGTAGGGAGAGAAAGGATTCAAAGTCCTGAAGACTTCTCCTTTGGGTCACTTGGTGGATGATGATTTCTTTAACAAGGGCTCCAGGTGTGTGAATTTAGTGTATTTGGTGAATGATACTGAATTAAGGACAAAATCAAATTTCAGGCATTAAAGTAAAACTATGCTTTGAAGAGGTCAAGAAGCTCTCACAGCCCAAAATAGCTTACATTCATGAAATGCTTCAGATTTTGGTAGTATAAAAATATAAATTTATATAGGATTCTTCCCAGTGCAAAAACAATCTCTCAAAAGCTAAACCAGAAGATGAGCTGTGAAGAATACTTGTTCCCCTTAAAGTGGACCAAGGTTTAATTTCAAGCACCAACATTCCAGCACAAAATTACCTGTAACTCCCATTGCGGGAGATTGACCCCACTCTTCTGGTCTCTGTGGTTCACGTGTATATATGCAGGCAAAACAATCAGCTAATTCTCTATTATTGATGATAGCATGTACTTCAGACAGAATATCCAGTGATCCTGAACTAGATCATACTTGGAAGCTTTCTCTCTGAGAACTAGTTTTCATAGTACTGGACATTGCTAATCAGGCAAACAGTTGTATTTATTTATTTATTTATTTATTTATTTATTTATTTTGTGTGTGTGTGTATGTGTGTGTGTGTGTTTGTTTTTTCAAGACAGAGTTTCTCTGTATAGCCCTGGCTATGCTGAAACTCACTGTGTAAAACAGGTTGGCCTCACACTCAGAAATCTGCCTGCCTCTGCCTCCCAAGTGCTGGGATCAAAGGTGTGCCCCACCACACCTGGCTCCAGGCAAACAGTCTTATCTAACTATACTGCCTATGAAAAACCAAGAAAATCCCGAAGAATTATATATGAGAGCAGTAAAGCCCTTCATTTATCAGTCACCAACATTTCTTTACTTGGATTTAAGATTTTCTCAAAGAGAGGAAACTCTTTTTTTTTTTTTTAATTTATTTATTTATTTATTATATGGAAGTACATTGTAGCTGTCTTCAGACACTCCAGAAGAGGGAGTCAGATCTCATTACGGATGGTTGTGAGCCACCATATGGTTGCTGGGATTTGAACTCTGGACCTTCGGAAGAGCAGTCGGGTGCTCTTACCCACTGAGCCATCTCACCAGCCCGAGAGGAAACTCTTAAGTAGTACTGCAAACGTGCCAACTACAAAACGCTGGTGGAATCATAGATCTTAGAGGAGAATCTACTACTGCCACTTTACTAAATAAGCATAATTCCTGAGTACATTACAAAAAATTATCCTTATATCCACAGCTAGCTCTTATTTCTCATTAAAGAAACTTTTCTGAAAGAGCAGACAGACCATAATAGAAAACAACTGATCAAAATTCAGAAAACAAGTGATTGTAGAGTCCCCAGTACAAACTTATATATCTATGATAAAACTCTTTTTGTTGTTTGTTTTTTTTTTTTTTAGACAGAGTTTTTCTGTATAGCCCTAGAACTCACTCTGTTGACCAGACTGGCCTCAAATTCAGAAATCCTCCTGCCTCTTTCCTCCAAAGTGCTGGGATTAACGGGTATGAGCCACCACTGCCCGGCTATGATAAAATTCTTATACCTAAGGCTCAGAGAACATAGAAGGAGGGGAACAAAGAAAAGCTGCTGTAAGAATGTATCTCCTGGAAGAGATGGCAAGATGTCTGTGAAAATGAATGGAAATCTGCAACTGACAGGAGTGAGGAGGTGAGGGGGTCATCTCCAGGACCAGACAGATTCCTGGGATAAGGGAGGCTCCCAGGAATCAATGGGAATGACCTTAGCTGTGTCTCACTACATTGGAGATTTGGAACCTGAATTGGCCATCTCCTTTACCCAGGTAGAAACCCCAGTGGAGCAATAGACACACCAATCCTGCCAGAACACGTTCAACCCAAAATTTATCCTGTCTATAAGAAATGCAGAGACAGGTTCCTCAGAAAATTGGACATAGTACTACTGGAAGATCCAGCAATACCTCTCCTGGGCATATACCCAGAAGATGTTCCAACTTGTAGTAAGGACACATGTTATACTATGTTCATAGCAGTTTTATTTATAATAGCCAGAAGCTGGAAAGAACCCAGATGTCCCTCAACAGAAGAATGGATACAGAAAATATGGTACATATACACAATGGAGTACTACTTAGTTATTAAAAACTGAATTTATGAAATTCTTAGGCAAATGGATGGATCTGGAGGATATCATCTTGAGTGAGGTAACCCAATCACAAAAGAACACACATGTTATAAACTCACTGATAAGTGGATATTAGCATAGAAACTTAAAATTCCCAAGATACAATTTGAAAAACTCATAAGGTAGAATTATGTTTGTGTGGCTATCTTCTTTTGGGTTTTGGAAAGCTCAATTTCTTGCTTGTTCTAGAGTGTAGTTTCCCTCCTTGTGTTGTGTTGGGAGCCATTAAGGCAATGCTATTGTCCTGATCTCTGAATTGGGCCTCTCCCCCTGAGAAGAAAAGGGGGTCAAAAGCGGGCCACCAACACATGGATTCCGAGAACCACGGGATGTTCCAGCCCTAGGTCATCACGGATGTCCTGACCACACCCTGATACCACCAAGTTCTTGCTTCCCCATGTAGCTGCCAAAAGAAAGAATTTCTATTGCCCCCCTTCCCATAAGTACTTCTCCTTTAGCTTGCATTGCCCTACCCCTCCCACTGATAATTACTTCCCCTTTTGCTTGTATTGCCCTACCCTTCCCACTGATAAGTATCTGTACTTTCCCCTTTGCTTGTGCATTTAAACCTTGGACCTTTCTCAATACATTGGGGTCTTGATACAACTTCAGAACGGTCTCCATGTCGTTATTCGTACAAGACCCTCGTCTCTCTCTACCCCCCATTTGGTTATTAGGAGGAGGTCCCCTCGAGATCCTCGAATAACTGGACCTGCTAGACGGGTCAGTGTTGGTGTTTTCCATCTATTGTTCTTTGAAGGGCTGGTTTTATGGAAAGATATTATGTAAATTTGGTTGTGTCATGGAATATTTTGTTCTCTCTGTCTATGGTAATTGAGAATTTTGCTGAGTATAATAGCCTGGGTTGGCATTTGTGTTCTCTTATGGTCTGTATGACATCTGCATAGGATCTTCTAGCCTGAATAGTCTCTGATGAGAAGTCTGGTGTAATTCTGATAGAATTAACCTTTATGTATTACTTGACCTTTTCCCTTCTTTCTTTCTTTCTTTCTTTCTTTCTTTCTTTCTTTCTTTCTTTCTTTCTTTCTTTCTTTCTTTCTTTCTTTCTTTTCGAGACAGGGTTTTTCCAGACAGGGTTTCCCTGGCTTGTCCTGAAACTCACTCTGTAGACCAGGCTGGCCTCGAACTCAGAAATTTGTCTGCCTCTGCCTCCCAAGTGCTGGGATTAAAGGCATGTGCCACCACTGCCCTGCCCAGCCCCTTACTGCTTTTAATATTCTTTCTTTCTTTATTGTATTTGGTATTTTGATTATTATGTGTCGGGAGGAATTTCTTTTCTGGTCCAGTCTATTTGGAGTTCTGTAGGCTTCTTGTATATTCATGGGCATCTCTTTCTTTAAGTTAGGGAAGTTTTCTTCTATAATTTTGCTGAAGATATTTACTGGCCCTTTGAGTTGGGAATCTTCACTCTCTTCTATACCTATAATCCATATGTTTGGTCTTCTCATTGTAACTTAGATTTCCTGGATGTTTGAGGGTAGAAGGTTTTTTTCATTTTGTATTTTCTTTAATTGTTGTTTCAATGTCTTCTATGGTATCTTCTGCCCCTGAGATTCTCTTTTTTCTCTTGTATTCTGTTGGTGATGTTTGCATCTATGACTCCTGATCTCTTTCCTAGGTTTTCTAACTCCAGGGTTGTCTCCCTTTGTGATTTCTTCATTGTTTCTATTTCCATTTTTAGATCTTGGGTGGTTTTGTTCATTTCCTTCACCTGTTTTATTGTGTTTTCCTGTAATTCTTTAACGGATTTTTATGTATCCTCTTTAAGGGCTTCTACCTGTTTACCTGTGTTCTCCTGTATTTTTTAAAGGGAGTTATTTATGTCCTTCTTGCAGTCCTCTATCATCATCATGAGAAGTGATTTTGCTTTTTCGTTGTGATGGTGTATCCAGGACTTGCTCTGGTGGGAAAATTGGGTTCTAATGATGCCAAGTAACCTTGGTTTCTGTTGCTTATGTTCTTTTGCTTACCTCTTGCCATCTAATTTTCTCTAGTGTTACCTGCCCTCACTTTATCTGACTGGTCTGTCCTTCTTGTCTGTGATCCTGGTTGTGTTAGAACTCCTCAAAGTTCAGCTGTCTCTGTGATCCTGTGATTCTGGGATCCTGTGGTCCTAAGATCCTGGGTGTGAACAAGCTCCTGTGATCTTGTGATCCTGTAATCCTGTGGACCTGGGTTTGTTAGAGCACCTGGGAGTGGAGCTTTTTCTAGGTGTTGTGAGACTGCTGAGTTAGTGCCCAAGGTCTGCTCAGGACACCTCTGATCTTATGATTTTGGGCATGTTAGAGAACCTGGGAGTGGAGCTTCTTCTGGGTGTTGTGGGACTGGCTATGGAGTTTGTGCCCAAGATCTGGTCTGCTCAGGGCACCAGCTTAGACCAGAAGGAACCTGTACCACTGGTCCCAGTTACTTCCAGGGTTCGAAGCTTTGATGTTTAATTGACAGAAATAGATATCATTAAAGTATTCTTCCCAACTCTCTTTTCATAATGTAGAGAATAGTGGATTACAACAATTTTGCTACTCTTTTTCTTCTCAATCAAATCCTATGAAATAATTCAGAATATTCCTATCATTTATTATAGATAGAAACTTTTCTTTTTCACATGAAATGCATTCTACTGAAGCAAACAAATTTCTCAGAAATTGTACCTATAAAGTCATGAATTTGTTACATGTATGCATTTGATATTCCTGAAAGAATAGATTCCACCTATAGATTTTAGTTTTTTTTTTTTTCCCAAAAGGAGCTCTGGCAAAGTTTTATTAAAGGAAAACTTTCTTGTTTACTTCTCACCAGTCTGTTCTGGCATGCTTCTAATAATATCAGAATCACCTGGGTCAATGATAGCCAGAGTGCATACTCTGTAGTATTTTCCACACGCTGTGCCCAGTTCAATATTATTGCCACTGTAGTGATGGACCCCAGTTTTAGCCAACATGGCATAGTATTCTATTTCAGATTTCCTCAAAGCTGGACAGTTGTTGGCAAGGATAACCAACTTCGCTTTGCCTTGTCTGATCATCTTCAGAGTCTGTTTGTAGCCCAGCACGTACTTCCCACTTTTCATAAAAAGTTGGAGCCTAGAGTTGATCGACTCCAGAGACTTTTTCGTCTTCTTTGCGGCCACCATCTTCCTGCCTTAGGTGCGGGACAACCCCCAACCAACACCAGCCGCCAAGATGGCCGGGGAGCGAGAAAGGTAGATTTTAGTTTTAAAGATAATGAAGTAAAATAAAATATGGAAACAAAGAAAATGACTGGATTAAACAAACAAACAAACAAACAAACAAAACAGAGACAATGCATAAGCACATCATACCAGATCTCTAATTCCTGGGAGGTGCTTTCAAATTTAGGAAATGGCATTGCAAGGATTTAGTGTCCATTGCTGCCTATCCATGTGTAATAAATGAAAATGACCATTAGTATATAGTCCAGCAATCTTGTTAGCAGCCTTATATCCTTTATTTAGACAAAATTGTATGATACTGGTCCACATGCCCAGACTTATAAATTATTTGATAACACATTTATGTGATATTTTGCATTTTTTTCTTTTAAGAATTCATTTCTTAAATTCTTGTTTATTTTTTGAGAACTTTTGACTTTTGGATTAGTTGGAGGCACCCAGCAAGTGGAGTGACTATTAGACATGTAAATGAAGAGGAAACACTTCCTACTCTAGTATCAGATTAGGCAGTTATTGGGACAGCATATTAAATAAATAAATACTTAGTATAATGAATCATCTAAGAAATGGGTCAAAAATACACAGAAACAAAGATAAGATCACTTTCATGTGAGTGTGGAGAATGGAAATGTTATTTCACGTGTTCTATAATTTGCACACATTAGTATCTTTGCTGATATAATTGAGTACTGGAGGACATGACTCTATCATTATTCATTTTTCTTCATTTATATGTACAAGTATTTGTGCTATTTACAAGAGTTTAGTTGTGAAAAAGACAATTGGCTTTATAAAGTATCTTTATAATAACAATTATCTCATTATTCAAGAAAGATTTGTTTTTGCTTTATAACTTAAACCTCATGAAAGGACTATAATAACCTTAAGTATTTGACTTATTTTCTGACAAAGTTATATATTTACTTCTATATTAACTCAGAAGTCAATAGACAATTTATCAAATATAGAAATTTACAGCTCTGTTATCCTTTCAGGCATAAGAATTAAAATTAGTGCATGCAGGTAATTTAGTTTATTGTAGTTGGTAATTAATCCTGTTTAGCTATGACTCGGTTGCATTTTTAGGGAGTGCCAAATTTATACTACAGAGTTTATTTTAATTATTTTTCTAATCAGCTCCAAGGCTTTTTATTAAATCGGTAACTAGCTGAAAAACCAAAATGTGTGCTGAAAAAAATTAAAAACATACACACACAACAACAACAACAGCAACAACAACACAAAGTTCCATGATAGAATTTGAAATTCACCAGAAAATTAGATAGACATGGCAAAATACATTTGGTAGTAAAACATGACCCAAAATAATATGTGACTACTTCTGTCCACTTGTAGTACTTTGTGGGAAATACATTATTTCTTTATTATAATTTTTCCTGTTGATTATAGGTTAACATATAAAATGTATATGCTATATCATCGCTCTAGTTTTGTAATATATCTACATGTAAGTAACTCAAAATATATAGTAGTTTTAAAAATTTTTTTACATAATGTGATCCCTAGTATTTAGTGTAAAATACGCTTCTGCATGAAATTCTTGGATGGATGCCTCATAAATATATTTGTAAAACATTAATTTCCCATTCAAAAATTTCCCCACAAGCTTGCTCATGTATTTTCAGCTGGTATGTCATTCCTGAATGCTTCCTAAAGACTTGAATTTTATGCCTAGGCCTAGTGCTACATGTCTTTTAATCAGAGAACGTGAGCTTGGAACATGATGGCAGGAGGATCATCAATTCAAAATAGCAGCAATAGTAGAAAAAGATACCTATATTGCATATGCACTTGCATCTATGCTGTATGACCTCTTCAAAAATAGTTCTTTTTATCTGATAAAGTATTTGTCAGACATCAAATATTTAGCACAGTTTTAAAGGTGGATTATAATTGTTAGAAAAATTTAAAACATTTAAATATTGATTATTGCCTAGAATCCTTTTATATCAACCAAATGTCCTTTTCATTATCAAATAAACCTCTAGAACACACAGAATTTGCCTCTAGAATTTGACTCCATATAAGTGTATGAACCACATGAATGTCTGGTGCTTAAGGAGGCCAGTAGGCATCAGAACCCTCTGTAACTGGAATTATCATGTGGGTGCTGGGAATCAAACCTCAGTACTCTGTAAGAGCATCTAGTTATTAATTGCTGAGCTGTTTCTCCTGTTTAAGCATGTTCCATTATTGAATAACGTGTCTGGTAGTTTTACAATGATGAATTGTAACTGTCCTAGCAGAACAGAATATTTATATCTATATCATCTATATCTATCATATATATCATATATATGTATAAATACATATAGTGATATATGTGTATTATATATAATATATTATATATTACATGTAATATATATGATATATATGTATGTGTATATATAATCTCATATAACTGTTCCTGGAGTTCATTCTGGGAGAGAAGAATAACAGAAAAACTGGTTTAACTCTTAACTCTCCTGGATAGAGATTCCACACAGTTCTAACATCTTGTTAGGTCATCTTACAGGATAAGAATGAAGCTTAATAATGAAGGGACAGTGGTGGACAGAACCACACTGCTTAGATGTGTATGTTTTTGATTCTCCATTTAAAATTTACTCTCAGATAAAGACCTGTGAAGATGGACTTGGCAGATTTACTGGTAATCTCTTCTTCTTCTTCTCAACGTGTCCACATAGAATAAATCTCCTTTTCCTACTTTCTACTAATAGTTTGACTCTTTTAATTCAATTATTGAACCTGGCTTGAAGCCCTATGGCCAATAACAATATATTCCAAACCTTTTACGATATGCTTTCCTGTAAAGGCTTTATGTAAATTTAGATGTAGTTTGCTTTTAAAAGTTTTACATTGGTGCTTTGAAAATTGTATCTTGGGTGTTCTATGTTTCTGGGCTAATATCCACTTATCAGTGAGTGCATATCTAATGACTTCCTTTGTGATTGGGTTACCTCACTAAGGTAACTATTGGGTTACCAGATACATCCAGTGGGAAGAACAACGGGTGGATACTTCATTCCTCCTTAGAATAGGGAACAAAATACCCATGAAAGGAGTTATAGAGACAAAGTTTGGAGCTAAGATGAAAGGATGAACTATGCAGAGACTACCCCACCTGGGGATCCATCCCATAATCAGCCACCAAACCCAGACACTATTGCATATGCCAGCAAGATTTTGCTTAAGGGACCCTGGCATAGCTGTCTCGTATGAGGCTATGCTAGTGCCTGGCAAATACAGAAGTGGATGCTCACAGTCACCTATAAGATGGAACACAGGGCCCCCAATGGAGAAGCTAGAGAAAGCACCCAAGGAGCTGAAGGACTCTGCAACCCTGTAGGTCGAACAACAATATGAACTAACCAGTACCCCCAGAGCTCATGTCTCTAGCTGCATATGTAGCAGAAGATGGCCTAGTCGGCCAGCACTGGGAAGAGAGGCCCCCTTGGTCTTGCAAACTTTATATGTCCCAGTACAGGGGAATGCCAAGGCCAAGAAGTGGGAGTGGGTGGGTAGGGAAGCAGGGTGGGGGAAAGGTATAGGGGACTTTTGGGCTAGCATTTTAAATGTATATAAAGAAAATATCTAATAAAAAAGTTTTACATTGGAATGTACAGATGAGTTTATGTATGTTTATTTGTATTAAGCAATATGTATTAAAGAAATATAAAAGATTGATAGACAAGATATAGGCATAGAAGGTAATAGATATACTGGTAACCTAAGAAGAACTTACCAAGTCAAATTGTGCTTTCGATACAGAATTGAATTCTAGATGGAGCACTCGAGTATAAAATAAAGACTCAAGACTCAAAAACCTCAGCTCCCACATGATCCCACTGACTTTTACACACATAAATTGTGTCATTTCTTACACTGTATTTACTGATTTATTAATCTACCTTTCTCTTCCCCTATTGTCAGTTTCCATAAGATGGAAATTAAGTTTCTTTATCTGGAGTCCTTAAATCACAATTTTAAGGATTGTCTGTTGAGTGATTTTTTTATCACTCTATATTTCTGCTCTACTGCCTTGTAGCAACTATGCAGCATATCTCTCATATGCTTTTAAATATGAAGTGATCTTCAGAAGGTAATTCAGGTTATTTCAAAGTGTTAAAAATAACTGCACAAGAATCTATTGAATCATGTTTTCAAGTACTGAGCTTGAGTAATTAGTAAATAAGCAAGTAGACCTTGAAGAAAGGAGAAGAGGCAAAACTCTGAAATTCCTTTCATTGTAATATTGGTTCTGCCATAACAGATTCCATATTGCTGTTGAAATGCTGTGTTGACTTTATATAGTTCAACACAACAAGGTGCCATAGAAGACAGAAACTCTGTTTTGTTCTGTTGTTATTTTCAAATTTATTACTTGACGCAGACATGAACAGAGATACTATCAAAAAATAAAATACTATTATAATCATCTTAAAATTCCAGTATGCTATGAGTTACATTTAAGCAAACATTTATTTTCCATGTCATTTGACATTCTGTCTCAAGTATACTAAAGTCAAATTAAATTTCACTGGATACTCCAAGTCATCACTGCACATCGTTTCTTGACATTATGAAAAAGGTATTTTGATTCCTTTGACAAAAAAAAAGGCAATATAGTTCCTAGTAAAAATTAAACTATATCCTGTGCCCCTGACATTCACTTTAATGTAGTAATCTACCTTTTTCTTAATACATTTTATAACGTGCTTTGGTGAAGCTAGAGAGTGGAGGCTAAGTTGTGAGTACAATGAGAATCTGATTGAAAGTCATCTGACATTTTTAATACAATGTTTATGTAGTCAAATGCTTTCATGACAGATGTGTGAGTTATAGATACAAAAAAAGAATGTTCTGAAAGGTCCTGCTGATTTTTAACTTAAATTCAATAACAGACATGTATAATATATACACTTCTTTTGTCAACGGTTTTGTCTATAAAGACACACATACTGATAAAGAATAACAAAAAGTTAAATCTATTAAAATGAACTGTCTTTCTTGGTAATGAATTTTTAAAATTAATCACCAATGGAGTCACATTTAGTGAGAATTGATGCTTGTTTTCATAGGTATCTAGCCAAAGGTACATAGTGGGTCAATACAACATAGTAATTGAAGGGGTTATGTACCCTAAGGAATGAGGAGCATGGTTTTGAATCCAGCTATCAGTTTTAGGTAGCTGTATAACCTTGTAAACTCATTGACTTCTAATTATTTTCTTCCATCATAAAATGCGTGTGGGGGACTTTTGGGATAGCATTGGAAATGTAAAAGAAATAAATACCCAATAAAAAAATAAAGTTAAAAAATAAAATAAAATTATGAAAATTATATTATCTGTGGTTATAAAAGTGATATTATGCAAGTAATGTGTTGGGCACATGCCTGGATTAGTCAAATTTCAATAAATTGTTTGTATCCTAATGAAATCCCATGGATAATTTAAAATCAATTTTTATAATTTTGATACAGTTTGGTCACACTGAAGACTTAAAAACTCTTGAAAGCATTCAATTTTCAAATGAACCTCCATTGACATTATAGAGTACCAATAACATGAAATTAAAACTGGCTGTGGTTGAAGATAATACAAATTGCAAACTGTGCTAAAACCCTAAGAATTATTTACATATGACAAAGATGTAATTTGAACTTGTGAGAAAAATTCTGGCTTTAATTAGCACTTGATCAGCTTCTAAATCAGCATGTATTTCACTTTTTATTAAAAAATGACAATGATTCATTCATCTTTTAATTGAAAGTGAGAGTTGAAACAGACACAGTAACAGTAAAAAATGGTAATTAAGTGGCAGCTAATTTAATATTCAATGTTCTACAGCTTGGAAGGCGGGACAAAGAAGAAGCAAGGATCATATCTCACTGAACACAGGCCAGCATCCAAGACTAGTCTTGCCATTTTAGTTTCATAGCTTGCCAAAAGCTGTTAGAAAAAAGAATGACTTTCAACACATTGCTAATGATATACATGATAGCTATTTGTTCCTGGTATATTTAATAAGTGATTCTCGTAAATATAAATAAAATAAAGGTTCATGAATACATTTTATCACATCACCATTAACGAGCACCATGGCCTCATTAGAGAAAAAAAGAATATGCCATTTTTGAATGGGATTTATCTACAGATGACTGTTCCAGAACTTGCTTAAATGTGTTCATTATTATTACTCTTGAACTGCAACTCACAAAATTCCACTTTCTTCTGGAACTCACTGTATAACATTAGATGACCTTGAATTTCTGATCTCTGCATCAATATCACCAATGCTGGGATGTTGTAGTGTGTCATCATCAACCACAGTTTATTTGTTGTGTGGAATTGAACCCAGGGTTATGTGCTTGTGAGGCAATCATTATATCAACTGACATAGGTTTAAAATATATTTTATTTTGCAAATTGAGGAAGAAAAATGTTATCATATACAAGATAGATAATTTTTATCATCATCAAACATTAATTTATGAATCTCTTAGATTTAGATGTGCATTACTGTTTAATAAAAGTTCTATGCATTGTACCATATGTTAATCAGAAGAGAACTGAAATTGCTGAATTTACTATTGTATTTTCCATAGTATGATTACATGGAGAGTATACAAAACATTTCATTTCCAGACAAGGTAATTCAGGTTAGTCCAAACTGTTGTTCAATGTTGGAAATTGTTCCTCCTGGCTGCCTTCTGATCTCTACCTCATAGTAGCTTCTTTTATGTGCAGGCAGTCTGTATAAAATATGTTCTTATTGTTTTGATTTTTTCTCTCTCTGTAATGAAAATCTTACATTCCTTTCCTACCTTTCTTTTCCTTTCCTTTTCTTCTGCTCTTTTACATAGAAACACAGAATCTATAAACTGGAAGATGACTAGCAATCACTAAATATGATCTTAAATAAATTGTGCATTCTGTGTCAAGCTATTATCATATAGCAGTAACAAGTACTGTTCCATACATGGAAGAAAGCGAAGTAATGATATTCTATAGACAGAGAAGAAAGAGGAAAGTGCTATTTAACCTGTCGTTATAAGGTGTAGCACTAACTTCCCATGGGAGTTATTTTGCCATAGTATTCAACTATCTATAGTTTGAAATTGTGACTAGATATAAGCTTCATGGTAGGGTAAGTGACTTAAATGGTATTGGTTTTATCCATTTATTTCCTCTCAATAGATAGAGTCAATATCATCTACACAGTAATTGAGAGAAAGGTACATAATAAACATTGTAGATACCAAAGATCTTCTCTGCTTCCAGGGATCATATTATTATAAAGGAGATAAATTTAACAGAATATCCATAACATTTAATGCAATATTAAGCCTAAAAGAATCTTTAAAGAATTCACTGTGCTAAGAACTTGTGTAGGAAAATAGAATCTAAACTATGAGGGGAATCAAGTAAGGATTCCCTGAGGAAGAATAACATAGAGCTGAGAATGCATGCTGTAGGAATCAAAAATGTTGAAATTGGGGAGTCATTGTTCAGGAAACTTATAGTATATATCAGGACTCTGTGGCAGGAAACAACAGAAGCAGCCAAAGGACACCTACAGTGACCATGCATAGAGAGCTGTAGGGAAGAAATTGGTCAGCAACAGAATTGTAAGTTTAGAGGCCAGATGGCTAGCTGTAAAAAAGAACTAATGATTTGAAGCAACAGACTTTTTGAAGCTACATAGTAAATGCCAGTTTTCCATAATCTGTGAGACCATCATCGAAAGATGGCCGGGCTGCCCCACAGGATCATCAAGGAAACCCAGCGTTTGCTGGCAGAACCAGTTCCTGGCATTAAAGCAGAACCAGATGAGAGCAAGGCCCGTTATTTTCATGTGGTCATTGCTGGTCCCCAGGATTCTCCCTTTGAGGGAGGGACTTTTATACTTGAACTATTCCTTCCAGAAGAATACCCAATGGCAGCACCTAAAGTACGTTTCATGACCAAAATTTATCATCCTAATGTAGACAAGTTGGGAAGAATATGTTTAGATATTTTGAAAGATAAGTGGTCCCCAGCACTGCAGATCTGCACAGTTCTGCTATCAATCCAGGCTTTGTTAAGTGCTCCTAATCCAGATGACCCATTAGTAAATGATGTAGCCGAGCAATGGAAGACCAATGAAGCCCAAGCCATAGAAACAGCAAGAGCATGGACTAGGCTATATGCCATGAACAATATTTAAGTCGATCAGATCATCAAGTGTACACCACTTCTGTTCTGCCAAGACTTCTTCCCTTTTTTGTTTGCATTTAATGGACACAGTCTTAGAAACATTACAGAATAAAAGCCCAGGCATCTTCATCTCTGGTGATTACATGCACATTAGCAAATCTGTCTTGTCCTGATTCGCTGTTGTAAAGCATGAGCAGAGGCTAGAAGTACCATCCAGGTTGCTGAGAGATGCTGAGAAGCAGGACTCTCTGCGTTGACTCCATCCCCATCATGGTTAAAGTACAAGGCACTGTGAATGAAGGTAGTTGTCAGGGTCAGCTGCCAGGGATATGGGTGTTATTTTAATTTTTAGGGGGAAAGTAGTTTTATTTTAATTTTATGGCCTCCTTTCCCCACCCCCACCCCCCTCTTAAAGGATCTAATTGAGGTGGTTAAATGCAGCTAGCCAGTTTTTAAAAAAAATTTTTTTTAATTAGGTATTTTCCTCACTTACATTTCCAATGCTATCCCCAAAGTCCCCCATACCCTTAGAATATGCTCTCTAGCCAAGTCTAACTTTAGACTCTATAGATGGACAAGCTTGATAATCTGAACCAAAATGGGAACATTAAATAAACATCACAGCCCTCACTAATAACATTGTGACTTTGCTGTCAAGTGTAGATTCTCCACCCCCCACCCGACCCCCCACCCCAAAAGACGAAGAAAAAGCTTGTGACCATTTTGTATGGCTTGTCTGGAAACTTCTGTAAATCTTATGTTTTAGTAAAATATTTTTTGTTATTCTAAAAAAAAATAACCATCATCCCTTTAAAAATCTGTGAAAAATCATTAAAGAGAATATCAATGATAAGAAAGAGGCACAATAAAGTACAAAAATGAAAGAACTTGTGAGTAACATTTAGAAATACATCCCAATTGTCCAGCTATTTTAGTGCTGAGGATATACCCAATGAAATTGAAATCATAAATACCTTCATACAAGATTATTCACAATTCATAAGGCATATAATCATCCCACAATCCCAGAAATAAATGAATGGATTTTAATACATGTGTGTATACTTAATGGCTTAATATAGGTCATGAAAAGAATGAAATACTATTATTTCCAGAACTATGAATAGAACTGGAAAGGGAAATCATCAGGTTAAATGAAATAAGTCAGAAACAAAGAGAAAAATATAACATGTTCTTATTTATATGCAGAAATATGATATTGATTTTGTACTATTGGAAAGTAAAGCAGTGTTTAACACAGAATAGGCAATGTATGGGAGAGGAAGAATGAAGAGAGTGTGATTAAGTAGTACAGAATTGCAATTGTATGAGGACGATGACTTATATAAGTTCTGTAACATAACTGCATAGCTATAGTTCATAGTAAATATTTGAGATGGAAGGTTTGCCAGTTAGCTAAGTATTATTTATTATGAGTTGTATGCGTGTGTTGAGATACCATACTTGTTGGGAGCCATTAAGGCAACGCTATTGTCCTGATCTCTGAATTGGGCCTCTCCCCCTGAGAAGAAAAGGGGGTCAAAAGCACATGGATTCCGAGAACCACGGGAGGTTCCAGCCCTGGGTCATCACCGCTCTCCTGACCACACCCTGACACCACCAAGTTCCTGCTTCCCCATGTAACTGCCTAAGAATGTGCAATTCTATTGCCCCCCCTCCCACTGATAATTACTTCCCCTTTTGCTTGTATTGCCCTACCCCTCCCACTGATAAGTATCTGTACTTCCCCCTTTGCTTGTGCATTTAAACCTTGGACCTTTCTCAATACATTGGGGTCTTGATACAACTTCAGAACGGTTTCCGTGTCGTTATTCGTACAAGACCCTCGTCTCTCTCTACCCCCCATTTGGTTATTAGGAGGAGGTCCCCTCGAGATCCTCGAATAACTGGACCTGCTGGACGGGTCAAGTGGCGCCCAACGTGGGGCACGAGGTACGACTGCCCTCTGGACAACGGATTAAGGATTAAAGAGGTACCGCGCAGACAGAGAAACAGTGGGACAGTCCACCGACACTTCACTCGAGTGTCGAGTACGGACGTCGGGAGGTAAGCCTAGGCATTCAGTTGTTGTCCCATTAACCATGGGGCATTTAGTGAAGAGATAAAGGGTTCTCTTAAGGAGAGAGGGATAAAAGTTTTAAAAAAAGGGGAATTTAATAAAATAGTCCTATGCACAGTTCGTTGACAGAAAGCAGCTGAGAGAATTTTGGGACCTGAGGAAAGTGAGGGTCTGTTAGTCCTACAACTTGCTCTTGAAAACGCCAATTCAGCATGTAGGGCTGCCCTGAGAGGTAAAACCAAGAGTTTAGATATAAATGGTATGATCAAGCTTTGTAATGAGGTAGATGTGTTTTCTCAACAAGTTTCTAAGTCTATTAACCTGGCCATTGGGGCTGCTCTAACTCCAGCTCCAAGATTGGTGCTGAGCCCAATTGGCCCAAGTTAGAAGTAGACATCTGTGTCCTCACATTGGGTGCAGATGCCACCTGGGGCACCCCTGATTATTATATGCCTCAATTAACAGCAGTTAACACAGGTGAATTTGAGCCCCCTCCCCAAAAGACATTTTTTCTCATCATCGGCCGAGTGTCCAGACTTTTACAAGGCCTAATGGTGACTCCTACAGTGGTTAACACCGACTACCATGGGGAGATAAAAATCTTAGTCACCGCCACGCAGGGACCACTTACCCTTAGGGCTGGAGAGCGCATAGCCCAAGCCTTACCACTCCCACTATTCGGCCATTTCCCTTATTTGAAAGAGGAGCAAGGACCATCCTTCCTGGGATCCTCAGAAGTCTACTGGGCACAGAAAATAACTGATTCATGAGGACAAACAGTTTCAAGGGCTCCTGGATACCGGGGCAGATGTGACAGTAATTTCCTCAACACATTGGCCTGTAGCCTGGCCCTTACAGCCCACTAAGGGATGGTGTAATCCACTGATCATAAAATTTACTGCTAAGGGGAGAAACTTAGAGGCTTGAGAAAGTTCTCGCCCTCTCACCTGGGGCCTAAGATTGTATCAAGATAACTATGACAATGGCCTGACCTTTAAAACCATCCCTAACAATCATAAAGGATCCATAGGACTTCCAGGCACCCGCCCCCCTGTTCCTGCCCCAGGGTGTGCTAATACCCTGTTTCAGCCCACTCTCCCTGCGGGGAGGTCCCCCTCTTCCACTGATTTACTGTGGTCAATATTGAATGCTTCTGCTTTAGCCTTGTTGTATAAGACACAAAGAGATAATGCGTCAGAATCTGAAGATTGTTGGATGTGCTTTTCTACTTCCCCGCCCTTTTATGAGGGCATAGCCTTATTTGAAAATTTTACCCTGCTTTCAGACGCTAGGCACTTCCCCTTGAGTCAGTTCAGCTTACCTTGACAGAACTCGCTGGGATAAGAAGTTGTGTGTTGGGCCCAGGCATGCTTCGAGGCCCTTGCTAGAGATTTGCAATAACACGTTTAGAGTAAATAAAAATGGGTTTTAAAGAGACTTCGTAAAGGTCAAAAAATTCATAGATTAGGTTTTATTGAAAGTTAAGAAATCATTTCCTAAAACTATATAATTCATTTTGTCAATGGTGTTTTTGTTGGTTGCAGAAAATAGAGAGCGTTTTTACAGATGGCTATAAAATATTTAACTAAGTGTGGACTAATAATGACTTCAAAAAAGATTTAGCATGGTAAACTTTTAGGCTATTTGAGACATTTAGTGTATAGAGATTGTGTTTTCTCAAAAATTTGCCCTCAGATTAAATAAATTAGAAGTTTTAGATGCTTGCCAGAAGCTGTTAGAAAATTTTGGATTTTAATCTTGGTTTAACAAGCTGCCTCTTACAAGCAGGAAAGGAAAAAAAGGAATAAAAGAAAATGGATTTTAGAACTCTCCCAGGGACAGAGAGAAATCGGGGGACGCCCTGTTTTATTCTCTCTGGCCCCTACAGGAGAAGCTCTCTACCCTCTTTCTATTGTCTGTTTGGTGCACTAATCACATCAATTCATGTATGTTTTTTGTCTTGTTGTCTAAATGATTGTTTCCTTGTCTGAATGACTGGCTGTTTTATGTTTCATGTTAAAAAGAAAAGAAAAAAAAAATGGTTAAAACTTTACCTGCTGAATCACTCTCAGTTTGCACAACTGAGGCTGAGAGGCCCTTCCCTTTAGCCAAAATCAAGCACAGCAAGAGAGATCCTGCTGAAAAACTTAGAATCTACAACCTCTTAGTTCTAAGGCAAATAAGCTGATAGTTGTTTTTTCCTAAAAAATTCTCTGCAATTTTGTGATTATTGTGTTTAGCAAATGACAAAGTGTGTTTTTATCTTATAAGTATAGCTATAAAAAGTAAAAGTCTTTAATTGATCTAAATTTATAAGATTCGTAAAGCCACTTCATTTGGTTTTTGATTGGTCTTAAAGGTATAAATATGATCTACATATCTTGGTCATAGAGAATTGGCTTATAAGTTATTTGGTTATGATTAAAAAGGTATAACACTGGTTACAAAGTTAGCTTAAGTAGTAACTCAGGGCTAGAGTCATTTTCAAACAAAAGCACCTGGCATAAAACAGCCCAGAAAACTAGTCCTCTAAAGATACTTCTAAATTGAGATAAAATTTTGTGTAATTCTTATCCCAGAAAGTAGACTAATAGAGATAAGATTTTAAAACAATGTCTCTTTAATAAAACATTAAAATTTACACTGTCATGCATTCATAAATTGACAGCCAAACTTCGTAACGTGATAGTGATGTTTCTAATATTAATTTTAAGAAAAATAAATTGTTTAAAATTGGTTCTTACTTTTCAAAAGTTATAGATACATTCTAATATTACAACGAAAACTTAAAAATTATGGTTAAAATTGCCAGTGTTCCATTGACTGCAGCTTGCAGTTTGATTACAAATTTAAGATCTTTAATTCACCTGTATATTGTAATTAAGATAATTATAAGAGTAATCATCCTTAAGAAAGAGTATCAAAAATTAGAGGCATAGACAGTTAAATTGTTCCTCTAAAACTGGTCCTTATTACAGGAGGGCCAAGATGCTCAGATTAAAAAATATTCTACTTTTAAGTTAGTGTAGCCCAGAGAAGATTGCGGCCTTCTTTTATTTTGCAAACAGTGCCTAAGAAAGTTTTTCCCTGTGTTCAAGAAAAGTTCTTTTTAGCTTTGTTGCAGATCTATTCAAATGTTTAAAATAATGCTTAAATTCAAAGAGTTTTACTTTTAGTGAACTGGTGATCACTAGATAATTTTGCCTATAGGTATGGCTAACATAGCTTTACAATATGTATGAAATTTTTATTGTCTGCTTCAATACAAGAAACAAAGTTTAAATCTTTCAGTGTGTATTGTTTCCTAAGTGAAAAAAAAAAGTATTCTATTAGCTAATGCCTCCAAAGAGAAGTTTAAAGTTCTGAAAAGTAATTGTTGCTCCATAAGATTTAGAGGCAACATATTTTTAATATTTAGGATTTTAGTTACAGAAAATCTAAGAAAGAAAAATTTATTTGCTTCAAAATTTTTATTTTCAAAACCTCCAAAAGATGTTTTGTCAACAATTTAATGTTACACATGTTACTGAGATATTTTATAATTCTCAAAGACAAGGTATTGTAAAACTTTAAAAACTATACCTTCTTTAAAAGCAAAGAAGGGGGGAGAGAAATTATATCCCCGTGCACATTATTTAGATCACATATTTGTTTTGGAAAAACTGGATATAATAGTGTTTAGGGCAGATAAAAAGGATCCACTTATTGGCACTTGCCATGATCCTGTTCAGATACTTAATATGGGGAAAAGGGGGAATGTTTCTGTTTTTTCCACAGAATGCTACAAGAGCATGCTAGCTTCCAATGTGACAGACTGACCTGTGACCTGTGAGTGCCCTGACAGTGGTGACCAAAAAGCTGTGCTGAGTACACAAAAGAGGAGAAATCGGAGAGCATCCACTTACAAACAGATAAAGAAACTTCGTATCTTCACCATGGGCTGCAGCAAGGAGTACCAACCTGGTGCCAACTTAAAATACAAACAACAACAAAAAAAAACTGACTTGTGAGGCAAAAAGACTGGTACAGAGAATGTACAAGATGCTTTCGTCAGAGACACTGTTTTTGAACATTCAGGCCAGCTCCTTATAGCTATAAAAGTGTGTACCTTACCTATATGCTTATTGTTAGATAATTTTAAGAGTTAAGATCGCCAATCTTGACAAGTCTAAAACATTCATTGTAATTCTTGTCAATTAACTAATTGTGTAAATCCTAATTTAGATAAGGAATCTACTGTTATGTTTTTGTAAGAGACCTACTTATGTTTTGCTGCGTATTAGAGTTAAGAAACGATCTTTGGTTTAAAAATCTGAAAATACAAACTTTAAAAAGGTATCTACCACAGCTTTAGATCAGCAGCTACTTACTGCCCATTTTGCTAATGATAAGCATAGGGATATTTCCATAGCTTTGTCAGAGCAACATATTATATAGATAAAAATTTAGAGGCAAAAGATGTCTTAAAAGTAGTAGTCTTAGAAAGAAGACAGGATATAACATACATTAAGGCTAAAAAGGTGGAAATTTCAGACATAGCCAAGCCTTGACCGGTGTTCCACTGTCCTAGAAAGTCCTTGAGCAGACCATGGGCTTAGATTTCAGGAAGAGTGTTGCCTGTTCAGTGACATTCAGAATTGCCTCTGGCATTACACTATCACTTTAATAAAAGCTAGGTCACTGCCTTACACAGGAATTTAGCATCAACTAGGAAAAAGGAAGTTTAAGGCCTAAAGAGGAACCAGAGTAGATACTTAGAACTGTAGATAGCTGAGTTACACCCATACACAAGTATTTACAATGGCCTAGAGGAAAGGTGAACTACCAAAACTGGTTTTCAACCTCCCCCTGGCTTTCGACCTTGTTGCCCTCCCTTTTAGGGCCCCTATTGGAACTCCTATTATTGATTTCCTTCGGTCCTTGGGCATTTCAGAAATTGACCCGATTTGTTAAATCTCAAGTTGATTCTTTCAAGTGCATTTGTTTCAGTTCATTACCATCGGCTGGACGTTGGCGATAACAAGCAGGTTACTGGAGAAGAGGCAGACGTGGATACCGCTTCATCACCCTCTTCTCAGGGAGAGAGACTCAATTTCCATAAAATGCTTAAGTAAGATCATTCCCCTCCCCCTAAATTTGGCCATCAGTCTCATACCACAAATCATTTATAGATTGCCGTAGTCTGTGCTTTTCCGACATGGTAATATACGTTCTCGCCACATTGGAAACTAAACAGTCATCCCAGGCTAGACACATCAAAAAATTAAAACTTGAAGCCGTCGCCCGTGAGAGTTGTAAGACTAAGTACTGCACAGAGATTAGTCTAAAAGCTGTTAGACAGTCTCTGAGAGGCATGTCTGATTGCATAAAGGTTGAGTGCCCCAGGGACCTTTCCCCAGAAAAAACGGCACAGGAGCAGGTCAGGGTTACTCTGGGTAAAGATCTATGGGCCTGAGAGTCAATCCTGTACATGGCCCCTAACATGTAATACACTGGGGATCAGACCTCTACCTCTACCCACGGAGCTTGCTTCATTCCTAATTCCCTTGGCTAGCCCAAGTTATATCCAAAAGACTGGAACCATTAATTCAAGCCTCATAGATGACTTGTCCTTGTGTCCTTCGTGGTTTTAGAGAATCATCCGGTGAGCAAACAGACGTTTAGGCAGTCGTTAAAAACGTGACTACAAATTTATTATACAATATGCCTTTTTAAAAATATTAAAACGGGGGAGATGTTGGGAGCCATTAAGGCAACGCTATTGTCCTGATCTCTGAATTGGGCCTCTCCCCCTGAGAAGAAAAGGGGGTCAAAAGCGGGCCACCGACACATGGATTCCGAGAACCACGGGAGGTTCCAGCCCTGGGTCATCACCGCTCTCCTGACCACACCCTGACACCACCAAGTTCCTGCTTCCCCGTGTAACTGCCTAAGAATTCTATTGCCCCCTCTCCCACTGATAATTACTTCCCCTTTTGCTTGTATTGCCCTACCCCTCCCACTGATAAGTATCTGTACTTCCCCCTTTGCTTGTGCATTTAAACCTTGGACCTTTCTCAATACATTGGGGTCTTGATACAACTTCAGAACGGTTTCCGTGTCGTTATTCGTACAAGACCCTCGTCTCTCTCTACCCCCCATTTGGTTATTAGGAGGAGGTCCCCTCGAGATCCTCGAATAACTGGACCTGCTGGACGGGTCACATACTTTATCATATATATATTTAAAATGTGTCCTTAATGTCAATTAAAAAATAGGATTTGTATAATAGATCAAAGTGTAAAGGCCCATGCCACCAGTCCTAATAATCAGAATTGGACATCAGGGACCCACATGGTGAAGGAGAAAACACATTTTTGTAATTGTCCTCCCCATACTCACATACAGTACTTCATGAGGACACTCACAACTACACACATATATAAAATAAATAAGTGAATAAATGTTAAACATGGTCAATGATTTAAAAATCTATTTTATTTCTTGTTGAATATGCATACATGAATATAAATTATTTTTTGGTTTGGGGGAGGTGATGACATGCTACATTTTTGTGAATCACACTTTACCTTGTCCCAAGGCTCAGAAATTATTGTAGAAGAAGAACAAGAAAACACAAAGATAGGTAAATGTGGACAAGAGAGTGTTTGGGAGAAGACTGGAGAGGGAGTGAATACAATGAAAACACATTGTAAAAAATAATCTCAAAGAACTAATAAAAATAAAATAACATAAAAGAACATATTATTAATAAAATTCCCAAATCTTTATAAACAAATAAACAAGTAAAACATTTACATATGCACTTGAAAGTATGATCTTTACCTATGAGAGGGAAAGATATATATATATATATATATATATATATATATATATATATATATGTGTGTGTGTGTGTGTGTGTGTGTGTGTGTGTGTGTGTGTGTGTGTATGTGTGTATGGTTTTTACCTAAACAGAAGTGGTACTAAATCTCTGTAGATTGGGGCTTGGGAAAGAAATTCAGTAAAGCAGTGAAAGGGTACATGATGTCTAGATATGGTAAAAGAAGCACAGATCCTACACTTGAATGAGCTTGGGAAACATCCTACTTTTTAACTTCCCTTTGAGCTTTTTGTGTACAAAGGCTTAGGTATGAGGTACTTTCCTTCCATGAAGTCTCTTCTCTTAATTCAGTGTCTCTCTATTTCACATTACAAGTTCACATAGATAATTTACTATTCTCTTCCCACTTCTTTCCCTCTCCAGGAATGATTCTTCATTTTGTTTTCTCCTTGTTACATTTTCTTGGTAGAATTTGCTGGCTAGACAGGAAAACTTTCATTTAAATCAGGTTACAATTTTAGTCTAGTTAGCTTTAATGTTCCTAAAGTATCAACTTGAACATGCAATGAACTATTATTTTACTAAACACTTGGTTGAGATTTAAAAGTCAACCAAATATGGTGAGAACCTTCCAATACATATTTGTTCAGTATGTTTAAGATTTCAGAAAAATATATGTTAATGCCCAGGATTCTTAGATCCTATTGCCTATCTTTCATATTACATTCTTGCTTTAGGGGTGAACCTATTTGCAGAAAAATATAAAGCAATATATTACGAACTAACTGTACTTTGTAGCATTCTTTGTTTTCAGTAACTTTGCAACACTGAATGTTTTTCTTTTTTTCAGTTTTTCAAGACAGGGTTTATCTGTGTAGTCCTGACTGTCCTGGAACTCACTCTGTAGACCAGGCTGGCCTCGAACTCAGAAATCTGACTGCCTCTGCCTCCCAAGTGCTGGGATTAAAGGCATGTGCCACCCCACCCAGTGGAACATTGAATTCTTGTTCCATGGTAAGAGAGTTTATTTCTTATAGTTAACTGCAGATAAATAAAGCAGCAACTTCACACTTAGTGTAACAGAGTATTAAATATTTACAAGTTTTTAATTTATAGACTTCGAGTTGTGTTTAAACAACATAACATGGAATTTAGGGAGAGAGGTTTAAAGGTTGATATGAAAGAACCATGTCTGACAATTGATGTCTAACAATTGGTTAGAAGGCAAAATCTTGCTAAGAGAAAGAGAGAGAGAGAGAGAGAGGGAGAGGGAGAGGGAGAGGGAGAGGGAGAGGGAGAGGGAGAGGGAGAGGGAGAGGGAGAGGGAGAGGGAGAGAGAGAGAGAGAGAAAGGGAAGTGGTTTTGAGAGGAAAAGGAAAAATATTTAATTTTCATGTAAAGACATGTATTTTTATTTTTAACTTTTTTATTTTTTTCAATTAAAATGTTATTTAATCTTTTTTTTTTTACACTCCAGATTTTTTTCCCCTCCTGGTTCACTTTCTGACTTTTCCCCATCCCATATCTCCTTTCCAACCCTTGTCTCCATGAGGGTGTCCCCACTCCTTCACCCCCGCCCCACCAGACCTCTAAACTCCCTGGGGCCTCCAATCTCTTGAAGGTTAGGTGCATTTTCTCTGAATGAACCCAAACCGGGCAGTCCTCTGCTGTATGTGTGTTGGGGGCCTCATATCAGCTGGTAAATGCTGCCTGGTTAGTGGTCCAGTGTCTGAGAGATCTTGGGCGTCCAGATTAATATAGAAGAAGTTTTAACTCTTTCCAGGAGTACAAGTGATACATAGACATTTGTTAAAGAGGTCTTGTTATACCCACTTCTCATCAAAGCATAGTAAGAAATCCTTATTTTGGCTACAATGCATATTTTATAGAAAGTTAACATATTCAATATATTTGTATTTTTGATAATGGAAGCTAAAAGAATTAAAGCAATGGGTTTTCTCTCAAGTTTAGTTCAAACACAATGAATCCTATGAAACTCTACTTTAATGTCAAATGAAATCTTACAGTATGCTAACAGAAGTGTGCATATTAAGACTAGTTTACTTCATCTGAAAACAGAAAATGAAAGAATCACTGTAGCATATGAAAACAGGTGTAAGGGGAGTAATTAACATAGACTGTGTATATTAGTAATGCACTGCAAACCAGGGAGTTTTCCATAGTAAGCTGTAATGCACTGAACACAAGGTGGCAAGGAAAAATGACCATTTGTGCATCATTAGCATTTGGAAACACAGTTCATTAGAAATATGCAAATGACTTAACAGCAGATTAAGACATGGGAATCTACTCAGCTAAAGTTTTAATGTGCTTGCTTACACAATCTTTGGTAATATGAAATGTGGATAAAACTATGTCTAACTGATAAATAGAGCCATAGTAAGATTTTAAAAAGAATTTTCTATAGATTTTCATAAAGGTATATTACTAAAATATATTGCAAATGTGTAATCAAACTTCAACTATAGATAATTGTGTATGGTAAATGATAAATACCTACACTGCTAAAACTATATTCCGAAGCTGAGCTGTGGTTAAGTGGCATGCTTTAGAAGTCTGAATGTGGAATATTCAAACCAAATGGCTAAAGCACCCAAAGTGCTTGTTTAAAATACAAGCTGGAAGAACAGTGGTTTCATGCTTATTAAATTAGAGCCCATGAGTCTACAATCTCAGACACTACCCAGTATAACCTCAAGATTGAGAGCTAAAATAATGCCAGACCATTGCTGCTCCTTGCCAGAAATTTCCCAACTCTAAAAGAATTATACCAAGGTTATTCCAGAAAATTCATGCTATGATAAGTGAGGGAGTGAAGTGACAGAAATGCACAAATAAATTTGGGGAAAAAATTCCAGCTAAATATACTAAATTTTTGATAAAAAGTTGACAGTACTCAACCTTTTTGCTCTGTTAAAATCTACACAGGCTTGGGAAGTGGCCTCAGCCTCAGCAGCAGCGGTCGCCATCTTGGTTCCAGGACTCAGCAGAACTTAGGAAATTAGTCTGAACAGGTGAGAGGGTGTGCCAGAGAACCGGACAGCTTCTGGAACAGGCGGAAGCACAGAGCTGCTGAGGCAGCACCCTTGGCGGGCCGCAGACAGTCGACCACTGTCCGGACCAGAGGACAGGTGTCCGCCTGGCTTGGGAGGCAGCCTCAGCCTCAGGAGCAGCGGTCACCATCTTGGTTCCGGGAATCCCTGGAACTTAGGAATTTAGTCTGCACAGGTGAGAGTCTGCACCACAGAAGCTGACAGCTTCTAGGAACTGCCAAAGCAACACAGCTTCTGAGAAAGGCACTGTTTTGGGCCTTCTTCTTCGGCCAGGAGGAGGTCCAAAAACAAGATATCTGCGCACCTTCCCTGTAAGAGAGCTTGCCAGCAGAGAGTGCTCTGAGGACTGAAACTCAGAGGAGAGAATCTGTCTCCCAGGTCTGCTGATAGACGGTAACAGAATCACCAGAAGAACAATCTCTAAACAGAGTCAACTATAACTACTAACTCCAGAGATTACCAGATGGCGAAAGGTAAACGTAGGAATCTTTGTAACAGGAACCAAGACCACTCACCATCATCAGAACCCAGCACTCCCACTTCGTCCAGTCCAGGACACCCCAACACACCCGAAAACCTAGACCTAGATTTAAAAGCATATCTCATGATGATGGTAGAGGACATCAAGAAGGACTTTAATAAATCACTTAAAGAAATACAGGAGAACACTGCTAAAGAGTTACAAGTCCTTAAAGAAAAACAGGAAAACACAATCAAACAGGTAGAAGTCCTTAGAGAAAAAGAGGAAAAAACATACAAACAGGTGATGGAAATGAACAAAACCATACTAGACCTAAAAAGGGAAGTAGACACAATAAAGAAAACTCAAAGTGAGGCAACACTGGAGATAGAAACCCTAGGTAAGAAATCTGGAACCATAGATTTGAGCATCAGCAACAGAACACAAGAGATGGAAGAGAGAATCTCAGGTGCAGAAGATTCCATAGAGAACATCGGCACAACAATCAAAGAAAATGGAAAATGCAAAAAGATCCTAACTCAAAATATCCAGGAAATCCAGGACACAATGAGAAGACCAAACCTACGGATAATAGGAGTGGATGAGAATGAAGATTTTCAACTCAAAGGACCAGCAAACATCTTCAACAAAATTATTGAAGAAAACTTCCCAAATCTAAAGAAAGAGATGCCTATGAACATACAAGAAGCCTACAGAACTCCAAATAGACTGGACCAGAAAAGAAATTCCTCCCGACACATAATAATCAGAACAACAAATGCACTAAATAAAGATAGAATACTAAAAGCAGTAAGGGAAAAAGGTCAAGTAACATATAAAGGCAAGCCTATTAGAATTACACCAGATTTTTCACCAGAGACTATGAAAGCCAGAAGAGCCTGGACAGATGTTATACAAACACTAAGAGAACACAAATTCCAGCCTAGGCTACTATACCCAATCAAACTATCAATTACCATAGATGGAGAAACCAAAGTATTCCACGACAAAACCAAATTCATACATTATCTCTCCACGAACCCAGCCCTTCAAAGGATAATAACAGAAAAAAACCAATACAAGAACGGGAACAAAGCCCTAGAAAAAACAGGAAGGTAATCCCTCAACAAACCTAAAAGAAGACAGCCACAAGAACAGAATGCCAACTTTAACAACAAAAATAACAGGAAGCAATAATTACTTTTCCTTAATATCTCTTAATATCAATGGTCTCAACTCCCCAATAAAAAGACATAGACTAACAAACTGGGTACACAAACAAGACCCAACATTTTGCTGCTTACAGGAAACACATCTCAGAGAAAAAGATAGACACTACCTCAGAATGAAAGGCTGGAAAACAATTTTCCAAGCAAATGGTATGAAGAAACAAGCTGGAGTAGCCATCCTAATATCTGATAAGATTGACTTCCAACCCAAAATCATCAAAAAAGACAAGGAGGGGCACTTCGTTCTCATCAAAGGTAAAATCCTCCAAGAGGAACTCTCAATACTGAATATCTATGCTCCAAATACAAGGGCAGCCACATTCATTAAAGAAACTTTAGTAAAGCTCAAAGCACACATTGCACCTCACACAATAATAGTGGGAGACTTCAACACACCACTTTCACCAATGGACAGATCATGGAAACAGAAACTAAACAGGGACACACTGAAACTAACAGAAGTGATGAAACAAATGGATCTGACAGATATCTACAGAACATTTTATCCTAAAACAAAAGGATATACCTTCTTCTCAGCACCTCATGGTACCTTCTCCAAAATTGACCACATAATAGGTCACAAAACAGGCCACAACAGATTCAAAAATATTGAAATTGTCCCATGTATCCTATCAGATCACCATGCACTAAGGCTGATCTTCAATAACAAAATAAATAATAGAAAACCAACATTCACGTGGAAACTGAACAACACTCTTCTCAATGATACCTTGGTCAAGGAAGGAATAAAGAAAGAAATTAAAGACTTTTTAGAGTTTAATGAAAATGAAGCCACAACGTACCCAAAACTATGGGACACAATGAAAGCATTTCTAAGAGGGAAACTCATAGCTCTGAGTGCCTCCAAGAAGAAACGGGAGAGAGCACATACTAGCAGCTTGACAACACATCTAAAAGCTCTAGAAAAAAAGGAAGCAAATTCACCCAAGAGGATTAGACGGCAGGAAATAATCAAACTCAGGGGTGAAATCAACCAAGTGGAAACAAGAAGAACTATTCAAAGAATTAACCAAACGAGGAGTTGGTTCTTTGAGAAAATCAACAAGATAGATAAACCCTTAGCTAGACTCACTAGAGGGCACAGGGACAAAATCCTAATTAACAAAATCAGAAATGAAAAGGGAGACATAACAACAGATCCTGAAGAAATCCAAAACACCATCAGATCCTTCTACAAAAGGCTATACTCAACAAAACTGGAAAACCTCGATGAAATGGACAAATTTCTGGACAGATACCAGGTACCAAAGTTGAATCAGGATCAAGTTGACCTTCTAAACAGTCCCATATCCCCTAAAGAAATAGAAGCAGTTATAAATCGTCTCCCAGCCAAAAAAAGCCCAGGACCAGATGGGTTTAGTGCAGAGTTCTATCAGACCTTCAAAGAAGATCTAATTCCAGTTCTGCACAAACTTTTTCACAAGATAGAAGTAGAAGGTACTCTACCCAACTCATTTTATGAAGCCACTGTTACTCTGAAACCTAAACCACAGAAAGACCCAACAAAGATAGAGAACTTCAGACCAATTTCTCTTATGAATATCGATGCAAAAATCCTCAATAAAATTCTCGCTAACCGAATCCAAGAACACATTAAAGCAATCATCCATCCTGACCAAGTAGGTTTTATTCCAGGGATGCAGGGATGGTTTAATGTACGAAAATCTATCAATGTAATCCATTATATAAACAAACTCAAAGACAAAAACCACATGATCATCTCATTAGATGCAGAAAAAGCATTTGACAAGATCCAACACCCATTCATGATAAAAGTTCTGGAAAGATCAGGAATTCAAGGCCCATACCTAAACATGATAAAAGCAATCTACAGCAAACCAGTAGCCAACATCAAAGTAAATGGAGAGAAGCTGGAAGCAATCCCACTAAAATCAGGGACTAGACAAGGCTGCCCACTTTCTCCCTACCTTTTCAACATAGTACTTGAAGTATTAGCCAGAGCAATTCGACAACAAAAGGAGATCAAGGGGATACAAATTGGAAAAGAGGAACTCAAAATATCACTTTTTGCAGATGATATGATAGTATGTATAAGTGACCCTAAAAATTCCACCAGAGAACTCCTAAACCTGATAAACAGCTTTGGTGAAGTAGCTGGATATAAAATAAACTCAAACAAGTCAATGGCCTTTCTCTATACAAAGAATAAACAGGCTGAGAAAGAAATTCAGGAAACAACACCCTTCTCAATAGTCACAAACAATATAAAATATCTTGGCGTGACTCTAACTAAGGAAGTGAAAGATCTGTATGATAAAAACTTCAAATCTCTGAAGAAAGAAATTAAAGAAGATCTCAGAAGTTGGAAGGATCTCCCATGCTCATGGATTGGCAGGATCAACATTGTAAAAATGGCTATCTTGCCAAAAGCAATCTACAGATTCAATGCAATCCCCATCAAAATTCCAACTCAATTCTTCAACGAATTAGAAGGAGCAATTTGCAAATTCATCTGGAATAACAAAAAACCTAGGATAGCAAAAACTCTTCTCAAGGATAAAAGTACCTCTGGTGGAATCACCATGCCTGACCTAAAGCTTTACTACAGAGCAATTGTGATAAAAACTGCATGGTACTGGTATAGATACAGACAAGTAGACCAATGGAATAGAATTGAAGACCCAGAAATGAACCCACACACCTATGGTCACTTGATCTTCGACAAGGGAGCTAAAACCATCCAGTGGAAGAAAGACAGCATTTTCAACAATTGGTGCTGGCACAACTGGTTGTTATCATGTAGAAGAATGCGAATCGATCCATACTTATCTCCTTGTACTAAGGTCAAATCTAAATGGATCAAAGAACTTCACATAAAACCAGAGACACTGAAACTTATAGAGGAGAAAGTGGGGAAAAGCCTTGAAGATATGGGCACAGGGGAAAAATTCCTGAACAGAACAGCAATGGCTTTTGCTGTAAGATCGAGAATTGACAAATGGGACCTAATGAAACTCCAAAGTTTCTGCAAGGCAAAAGACACCGTCAATAAGACAAAAAGACCACCAACAGATTGGGAAAGGATCTTTACCTATCCTAAATCAGATAGGGGACTAATATCCAACATATATAAAGAACTCAAGAAGGTGGACTTCAGAAAATCAAATAACCCCATTAAAAAATGGGGCTCAGAACTGAACAAAGAATTCTCACTTGAGGAATACCGAATGGCAGAGAAGCACCTGAAAAAATGTTCAACATCCTTAATCATCAGGGAAATGCAAATCAAAACAACCCTGAGATTCCACCTCACACCAGTCAGAATGGCTACGATGAAAAATTCAGGTGACAGCAGATGCTGGCGTGGATGTGGAGAAAGAGGAACACTCCTCCATTGTTGGTGGGATTGCAAGCTTGTACAACCACTCTGGAAATCAGTCTGGCGGTTCCTCAGAAAATTGGACATAGTACTACCGGAGGATCCAGCAATACCTCTCCTGGGCATATATCCAGAAGATGCCCCAACTGGTAAGAAGGACACATGCTCCACTATGTTCATAGCAGCCTCATTTATAATAGCCAGAAGCTGGAAAGAACCCAGATGCCTCTCAACAGAGGAATGGATACAGAAAATGTGGTACATCTACACAATGGAGTACTACTCAGCTATTAAAAAGAATGAATTTATGAAATTCCTAGCCAAATGGATGGACCTGGAGGGCATCATCCTGAGTGAGGTAACACATTCACAAAGGAACTCACACAATATGTACTCACTGATAAGTGGATATTAGCCCAAAACCTAGTATACCCAAGATATAAGATACAATTTCCTAAACACATGAAACTCAAGAAAAATGAAGACTGAAGTGTGGACACTATGCCCCTCCTTAGAAGTGGGAACAAAACACCCTTGGAAGGAGTTACAGAGACAAAGTTTGGAGCTGAGATGAAAGGATGGACCATGTAGAGACTGTCATATCCAGGGATCCACCCCATAATCAGCATCCAAACGCTGACACCATTGTATACACTAGCAAGATTTTATCGAAAGGACCCAGATGTAGCTGTCTCTTGTGTGACTATGCCGGGGCCTAGCAAACACAGAAGTGGATGCTCACAGTCAGCTAATGGATGGATCACAGGGCTCCCAATGGAGGAGCTAGAGAAAGTACCCAAGGAGCTAAAGGGATCTGCAACCCTATAGGTGGAACAACATTATGAACTAACCAGTACCCCGGAGCTCTTGACTCTAGCTGCATATGTATTAAAAGATGGCCTAGTCAGCCATCACTGGAAATAGAGGCCCATTGGACACGCAAATTTTATATGCCCCAGTACAGGGGAATGCCAGGGCCAAAAAGGGGGAGTGGGTGGGTAGGGGAGTGGGGGTGGGTGGGTAGGGGGGACTTTTGGTATAGCATTGGAAATGTAAATGAGCTAAATACCTAATAAAAAATAAAAAAAATATATAAATGAGGAAAATACCTAATAAAAAAATAAAAGAGAGATTAAGAAAAAAAAATCTACACAGAAGAAAGGATTTATCACACAAATATGTCTAGAGGGATTTTGTACAGTGCACTAATACTTCTGGTTTATACTTCTGGTTTGTAATTCAGTACAACATAGCTTTGTACAAATTGTTGAATTACTCTATACTTTAGTTACCTGTAACATCCTTATAGGGATAAAATACATTTCTATATGAATACATATGGTCCTTATAATAGAGCTTGTAGGAGCTATTATACAATATATATAACTAATATGTACAAGCAATTTATAATTGTTATTAGGAAGGGTAGTGATTAAATCATATTGTGAATCAAAGTAGTTAGGCCACTTATAAAAAAATAGATCCCACAAGCTTAATTGTTTCATTTTTAACAATCAATGAGACATTCTTTATAATAAGAACATGATACTGTATTTAAAACCAAAATGGAATTACTTTTATTCTGCTTGACAAATAAAGTGCCATTATAGTGAATTCACAACACACTTATCTGCTAAAACAGGAATTATATTTTATATTTGGAAAACTGTTGGAAGTTCTCCAATGCCTGAAATACCCTTACTATTATAATTTCAATACACAAGCTTTCCAAGAGTCATTTAATAAATATTTATTCATCGTGTAAAAGTGAAGAAATTATGGCATACATGGATAAGTATTATTGTAAGAAAGATGGAAATCAACCTGAGTTAAATTCTCAAATGGATCTTTCATGATAACATATAAAGTATAAAACTACTTCGACATAATAGAATAGGGGTTCTCTATATCAGTGTAGACTCAGAACACTGACATAAGGTTTTCTTTAATTATCTCATTCTGCTTTATCATCAAATGATTATGTATATACCTAAATCTATATCATCACCAATAGATATACATTTTACTTTCTATCATGTCCAAAATAAAGAAATCCTCTCAATGTAGTTTTTTTTAATTAGGTATTTATCTCATTTGCATTTCCAATGCTATCGCAAAAGTCCCCCACACCCCTCCCATCCACTCCCCTACCCACCCACTCCCACTTCTTGGCCCTGGTGTTCCCCTATACTGAGGCATATAAAATTTGCACGACCAGTCGGTCTCTCTTTCCACTCATGGCCAAATTGGCCATCTTCTGATACATATGCAGCTAGAGACATGAGCTCCGGGAGGTACTGGTTAGTTCATATTGTTGTTCCACCTATAGGGTTACAGATCCCTTTACCTCCTTGGGTACTTTCTCTAGCTCCTCCATTGGGGGCACTGTGATCCATCCAATAGCTAACTGTGAGCATCCACTTCTGTGTTTGCTAGGCCCCGGCACAGTCTCACAAGAGAGAGCTATATCAGGGTCCTTTCAGCAAAATCTTGCTAGTGTATGTAATGGTGTCAGCTTTGGAGGATTATTATGGGATGGATCCCTGGGTATGGCAGTCTCTAGATGGTCCATCCTTTTGTCTCAGCTCCTAATTTGTCTCAGTAACTCCTTCCATGGGTGTTTTGTTTTCAATTCTAAGAAGGGGCAAAGTGTCCACACTTTGGTCTTTGTTCTTCTTGAGTTTCATGTGTTTTGGAAATTATATCTTGTACTGTAGGTATTCTAAGTTTCTGGGCTAAAATCCACTTATCAGCGAGCACATATTACATGAGTTCTTTTGTGATTGGGTTACCTCACTCAGGATGATGCCCTCCAGGTCCATCCATTTGCCTAGGAATTTTATAAATTCATTGTTTTTAATAACTGAGTAGTAATCCATTGTGTAAATGTACCACATTTTCTGTATCCATTTCTCTGTTGAGGGGCATCTGGGTTCTTTCCAGCTTCTGGCTATTATAAATAAGGCTGCTATGAACATAGTGGAGCATGTGTCCTTCTTACCAGTTGGAACATCTTCTGGATATATGCCCAGGAGAGGTATTGCTGGATCCTCCGGTAGTACTATGCCCAATTTTCTGAGGAACCGCCAGACTGATTTCCAGAGTGGTTGTACAAGCTTGCAATCCCACCAACAATGGAGGAGTGTTTCTCTTTCTCCACATCCTCACCAGCATCTGCTGTGACCTGAATTTTTGATCATAGCCATTCTGACTGGTGTGAGGTGGAATCTCAGGGTTGTTTTGATTTGCACTTCCCTGATGATTAAGGATGTTGAACATTTTTTTCAGGTGCTTCTCAGCCATTCGGTATTCCTCAGGTGAGAATTCTTTGTTTAGCTCTGAGCCCCATTTTTTAATGGGGTTATTTGATTTACTGGAGTCCACCTTCTTGAGTTCTTTTTATATATTGGACATTAGTCCCCTATCTGATTTAGGATAGGTAAAGATCCTTTCCCAATCTGTTGGTGGCCTTTTTGTCTTATTGACGGTGTCTTTTGACTTGCAGTGGCTTTGCAATTTTATGACATCCCATTTGTCGATTATCGATCTTACAGCACAAGACATTGCTGTTCTATTCAGGACTTTTTCCCCTGTACCCATATCTTCGAGGCTTTTCTCTACTTACTCCTCTATAAGTTTCAGTGTCTCTGGTTTTATGTGGAGTTCCTTAATCCACTTAGATTTGACCTTAGTACAAGGAGATAGAAATGGATCAATTGCATTCTTCTACATGATAACCGCCAGTTGTGCCAGCACCATTTGTTGAAAATGCTGTCTTTTTACCACTGGATGGTTTTTGCTCCCTTGTCAAAGATCAAGTGACCATAGGTGTGTGGGTTCATTTCTGGGTCTTCAATTCTATCCCATTGGTCTACTTGTCTGTCACTATACCAGTACCATGCAGTTTTTATCACAATTGCTCTGTAGTAGAGCTTTAGGTCAGGCATGGTGATTCCACCAGAGGTTCCTTTATCCTTGAGAAGAGTTTTTGCTATCCTAGGTTTTTTGATATTCCAGATAAATTTGCAGATTGCCCTTTCTAATTCATTGAAGAATTGAGTTGGAATTTTGATAGGGATTGCATTGAATCTGTAGATTGCTTTTGGCAAGATAGCCATTTTTACTATATTGATCCTGCCAATCCATGAGCATGGGAGATCTTTCTATCTTCTGAGATCTTCTTTAAATTCTTTCTTCAGAGACTTGAAGTTCTTATCATACAGATCTTTCACTTCCTTACACAGAGTCACACCAAGGTATTTTATATTATTTGTGACTATTGAGAAGGGTGTTGTTTCCCTAATTTCTTTCTCAGCCAGTTTATTCTTTTTGTACAGAAAGGTCATTGACTTGTTTGAGTTAATTTTATATCCAGCTACTTCATTGAAGCTGTTTATCAGGTTTAGGAGTTCTCTGGTGGAATTTTTAGGGTCACTTATACATACTATCATATCATCTGCAAAAAGTGATATTTTGACTTCTTCCTTTCCAATTTGTATCCCCTTGATCTCCTTTTTTTGTCGAATTGCTCTGGCTAGGACTTCAAGTACAATGTTGAATAGGTAGGGAGAAAGTGGGCAGCCTTGTCTAGTCCCTGATTTTAGTGGGATTGCTTCTAGCTTCTCACCATTTACTTTGATGTTGGCTACTGGTTTGCTGTAGATTGTTTTTATCATGTTTAGGTATGGGCCTTGAAATCCTGATCTTTCCAAGACTTTTATAATGAATGGGTGTTGGATATTTTCAAATGCTTTATCCGCATCTAACGAGATGATCATGTGATTTTTGTCTTTGAGTTTGTTTATATACTGGATTACGTTGATGGATTTCTGTTTATTGGACCATCCCTGCATCTCTGGGATGAAGCCTACTTGATCAAGATGGATGATTGTTTTGATGTGTTCTTGGATTCGGTTAGTGAGAACTTTATTGAGGATTTTTGCATCGATATTCATAAGGGAAATTGGTCTAAAGTTCTCTATCTTTGTTGGGTATTTTTGTGGTTTATGTATCAGAGTAATTGTGGCTTCATAGAATGAGTTGGGTAGAGTACCTTTTGCTTCTATTTTGAGGAATAGTTTGTGAAGAACTGGGATTAGATCTTTGAAGGTATGATAGAACTCTACACTAAACCCATCTGGTCCTGGGCTTTTTTTTTTTTTTTTTTTTTTTTGTTGGGAGACTATTAATGACTGCTTCTATTTCTTTAGGGGATGTAGGACTGTAGATCATTAACCTGATCTTGATTTAACTTTGGTACCTGGTATCTGTCTAGAAACTTGTCCATTTCATCCAGGTTCTCCAGTTTTGTTGAGTATAGCCTTTTGTAGAAGGATCTGAAGGTGTTTTGGATTTCTTCAGGATCTGTTGTTATGTCTCCCTTTTCATTTCTGATTTTGTTAGTTAGGATGCTTTCCCTGTGTCCTTTAGTGAGTCTGGCTAAGGGTTTATCTATCTTGTTGATTTTCTCAAAGAACCAGCTCCTCATTTGGTTGATTCTTTGAATAGTTCTTCTTCTTCTTCTTCTTCTTCTTCTTCTTCTTCTTCTTCTTCTTCTTCTTCTTCTTCTTCTTCTTCTTCTTCTTCTTCCTCTTCTTCTTCTTCCTCTTCTTCTTCTTTTGCCTTTAAAGAAGCTTTTATTTTTTATTTTTTTTTGTATATGCATTACGGAAAACAAAATACAAGAAAGCAAGAACAAAGTCACCCAGTCACTAGCAGTTCAGCTGAATGTGTCTTTCTAGATCCTGCAAGCGTATACACACTTGGGTAATTGAGATTATACAGTATGTACCATGCTTTCCCCACATTGTGAATATTCACCAATTAAAAACCCCACACTACAGAAAGATTTTGATAATCAAGAATACACCATGCCATCTCAATCTGTCAGACAAAATTGTAATCCTGTCTTCCTTGGCAACAGAAATTTCATAGAAGGCAAAAATGTCAGCAGGCCTCTAGATAGATGTACTGGCAAAGTTACAATTAAATTCTGCATTCACTCAGTCTCAGCTTATAAGGAATCACAAAGCAACAGACCATACTAAGTATAGCATTCCTAAGCTTATCACCAGATCTATATACTAGCATATGTAGAAGGGATCTTCCCACTCAACAAATATATTCCACACAGAGCAGCTGGGAGATACACCTACGGCAGGGGCTCTCAAGTTTTCAGTCTCAACACACCTGCAGACCTCATCCTGTGAACCTGTGTCCCTCCAGTCAGCCTAGCAACATGAATTTCCCCACACTGTCCAGACATGTCTTAGTAGTTCCATGCTCAAGAGGAACCCTTTTGTCAATTCCACCATAGCTATTAGCTCTACTCTTAATCATGTGCTCTCCTTTAGGATGTAACATTCGGATGACGACTATGCATAATGAACACAGATTTTACCAAGATGCACATAGGGCCTCTGGGTAGAGCTGCCCTCTGGACAGAGGCACCAGCAGCCTTTCCCTCAGCCATCCTCTTCCCTGCACAACTCCTAAGTGAAGATGATGCTAGTGAGAGGATTAACAAAGGCCACGCCCAGAAGACAGCCCTCCCCAAAGATTAGCCTGGCCTTTAGTGACTCTTGCTACTTCTAACATCCTTTAGGCACTGGGACTTACCTCAACTACCTGGCAACATTAAGTGAAATTCACACCCAACCAATGGCTAGACAACTTGAACCAACCAACAGCTACAGAGCCTTTTTCTGAGCACTAAGCTTTGCCCTAGCCCACCTCCATCACCTGGTAACAGCAACTGCTCAAAGGCCAAGCTTAACCTCCATTTCCCCAGTGTGAGCATTCCTATAACAAGATAATCCTTAACAAAATGGTGTCAGCCCTCTATTTTTCCATGTATGCAATACTGTATGCATGTGTGCACATGTGCCACTGCACTTGTGTGGAGGCTAAAAGACAAGCTGTGAATCACTTTTATCAAGTGGATCCTGGAAATCAAACTCAGGTCACCAGCTTAGTAGCAAGCACCTTTACATGCTGAGCCACCCTACCAATCTGTTATGCACACTTTCTCACTGTTTTGAGACAAAGTCTATAGCCCTGGCTGACCCAGAACAGAGATCCACCTAACTTAGCCTAGAATTAAAGGCATGCATTACCACATCAGGTCTATCATGCACCTAAAAGACTGGAGACCAGATGTTCCCAGTAAGCACTTCAGTTTCCCCAGCATGTGTACACCACAGTGAATACACTGCACACCTAACAAAGGCTGTGTTCAGAAACTGCCTTCTAAACAGCATGGTTCTTGTCGAGCCCCTCTTCCAGTTCTCTCCCCCCGGGGGCCATGTGTATGCATCTGTCATGTTTTTGTAGAATATTAACAATTTCACTTCCTAAGTGGTTTTAAGGTTTTTTCCAACAAAATTTTAACATAACATATAAATATTTCTTTTCACTAACTCTACTTTGTCACACACTGGCACCTTTACAGTCTAGGAACACTGGGTGCTGCAAATTTGGACCTATGTTTCCTATACATTGCAAAGTAAGATGCACAGATATAAGCAACAATGGATAACCTTGCATTACCAAACTTGTATCAGCATTAGGCTCTTCATTCATTTTCTTTCTTCCTCCCTCCTAGACCTGAGCAAGCAAGGCTGCATTGCTCAGAAGCGGTTTCTCTTTCTAGTTCCAAAAGACAAAACTTCACCATGAGTTTAAACAGAATCTACAACACGTATTATTGTATTATTTACTATGTCTACTTTTAACATACTTTGTGCACTTCTAAACACCTAGAAGGACTAGATGTTTCAGATGAGCACATGAATTTATCCCCTATATACATTGTAGTGCTGAAACCACACACATGTAACTAGTTAGATCTCCAAGTGTCTTCTGGTGAGGACATTTTGGTCTCTGATCTTTCTTCCCCTTCAGCCCATCTTGTGTCCCGTGACACAGGCACCTGTTACTTGGATGATACACTTTCACAACTCTTCAGAAGACAACCTTGCTATGAACTAACAGAGTATACAGAATGTGTGAGTTTACTAACTACTTTTGTCATATATTGGCAACCTCTTTAATACCTAGAGACTAGATATCATAGGATTCGTTTGTCCAGTATGTACAATATATACAGCATAGCAAAGTTACATGAGATGCGCACAACACACAGGGGGATGGGTAAGCTAGAAATGTCTAGCACACAAATGGAATCTTTTTGCAGTTCCTTCCCTCCCACCTCCTTGATCCACTGAAGAAGTACATCCAGTACACTGTTCTCAGAGATGGGCTAACAATTCTATTTCTACACACAGCATTTCTCCAGTTAAAAAAAAACTATATACACAAAATATTATTCTACTACCTGCACCTTTAAATGTATCAAGCACTTTCAGATATCTAAAAGACTAGATGTTTCATGTAAGAACTTATCTGCTATTGACATGGCACTGGTAAATAAAACCGTATGCAAAGCAATGGTTATTATCTGAGGTATCTTCTAAATATAACCATTTGGGCTTCGACCCACTTTCTTCTCCCTTCAAACCAATAGACAAATATAGGTATGTGTAATGCTTAGATACAGCTGAGCAAATCCTATCCCCAAGCAATTTACAGAACAAAATTTTCTATGAATTTTAACGGTGTACACTATGTGCTAAATTTACTATTTTGTCATACATTGGCAACCTCTTTAACATCTAGAGTCTAGATGTTGAAAATCTAGACATATTTGTCCATTATATACAGTATACACACAGCAAAACAAAATGCAAGAATATAAAAATGGCCTCTGAAAATGTCGCATATACACACACACTACATGGCTGTTGTCACTGCCTCCCAGCACCTCCTCCAAAACCCAGAGCAAGTAAAGACTGCACTGCTCAGAGGGGCTCATCACCCCACTCTCCAAAGACATGAGTGTTTGCAAAAAGATATTTACAAAGTGATATTTCACTACTTCTACATTTAACATACGTTGGACACTTCTTTTTGTTTGTTTGTTTGTTTGGTTTTTTTTTTTTTTTTTTTTTTTTTTTTTTTTTTTTTTTTTTGGGGGTTTGAGACAGGGTTTTTCTGTGTAGCCCTGGCTGTCCTGGAACTCACTCTGTAGACCAGTCTGGCCTCGAACTCAGAAATTCACCTGCCTCTGCCTCCCAAGTGCTGGGATTAAAGGCGTGCGCCACCACGTCCGGCACGTTGGGCACTTCTAAACATCTAGATAGACCAGATGTTTCAAGTAAGGACTGTTGTCCACTATATACACAGCAGTCAGTAAACAGCACACGTAGCAAGAGTAATTACAACTTTAACACAAGATGTTAAAAAAAAAAGTATTGTTCTACTAACTCTACTTTGTCATACATTGGCAACCTCTTTAACATCTAGAGTGACTGGATGTTGTAAATTAGGACCCCTTTGTTCTTTACATACACTGTGTACACAGAAAAGCCAAACAAAATGGGATAGTGGGGATAGTGGTTCCTTTCCACCCACGGACCACAGTAGCTTAGAGCTCTGGATTTCCTTCTGGGAACCAGGGCACAATTACAATGCGGTCAACTAAGGAGACATTTGGCTTTTCTTCTCTAAACAATAATTCAAATGAATCCTAACAAAAAGGTATTTACGGAATATTTTACTACATATAAAATATGGCAGGCACTTCAGAGCAGCTAGAAAGACATTACCCCCAAACCTGGCATTTTCAAACACACTCAAATACACACACACAGGCAAAAACACAAACATGGTGGTGGTGGGGGGGGGGTAAGAAATGAGGACTAAAATGCATACACAATACAATAGGATAAAAAAAGAGAGAGACACACACACACACACGTCATCTTCACACGACCAATCTGGCGCTGGACCTCTTCCTCCTCCTGCTGGATCCTCTAAGGTACTGAACAAACAGGGACGAGTGTCGCTCCTGGGTCTTTCTAGAGGCAGCCTAAACTATTCCATTTCAAAGTCACTTGCACAAGACGTGTCCATGATCTTCTTTTTATGGCAACTGGGTATCCACGTCATCTCCTACCTCTCCTTTACCCTGCGTTGGGAATCTCTACAGTTAGACCTCCAGATTTAGCCAGAAGTCTAAAAAGGGTCAAGGGAAAGGTTGAGAGCAGCTTTTTCATATTATATACACAGGCCTTCTACAGCGACAGCTTTTCCGATTGGCCGCATGCAGTTGTAGCATCTTGGCTTCTCTCGGGTGGAGGGAAGACCCAAGGCCCAAGGATCAATCGTTCCTCTCACCGTGATTCAGGCCCTGCTCACCTTCGTACAGGCCCATCAAGGCCTGGGTTCATCCAGGTCTGCGTGTTCGGCCAAGGGTGGGCCTCCTGTCCGGTGCCGGAAATGGTTGAATGTTCTTGCTCAGACCTGCCACCTCAGGCCTCAGAAACCCCGAAGGCCCAACCTTGGCCTTCAGGTGGCCACTCTTTTTCCCCCGCCAAGCCATGCTCACCGCCACTTTCGAGGTGTCCTCGAAGTCCTGTCTGGGGCTCCTCGTGGGCCCGGCCCTGGAAAGCAGGGCACTGGTGGAGTCAGGGAGGACGCCATCTTGTAGGCACATCTTTGGCAGGGCAAGAGTCACTGCTAAAGGCCACGTGGCCTGGCCAGTGGCTGCCTCGAGAGCTCCTGGCTTCCACAGGGTAGGTACCTAGGCTGCTCCTGGGCCCCTGGGACTCACCCAGCACGGGCCAAGGCCATGAGGGGCCCGGGGCAAAGAAGGCTGCACTCCCAAGCTCACTGCACTCTCTGCCAGAAATTGAATAGATCTTGTTTGCACTTGGTTGATTTTGCCCCTGAGTTTGATTATTTCCTGCCATCTACTCCTCTAGGGTGAATTTACTTCCTTTTTTTCTAGAGCTTTTAGCTGTGTTGTCAAGCTGCTAGTGTGTGCTCTCTCCTGTTTCTTTTTGGAGACACTCAGAGCTATGAGTTTTCCTCTTAGAAATTCTTTCATTGTGTCCCGTAAGTTTGGGTATGTTGTGGCTTCATTTTCATTAAACTCTAAAAAGTCGTTAATATCTTTCTTTATTCCTTTCTTGACCAAGGTATCCTTGAGAAGAGTGTTGTTCAGTTTCCATATGAATGTTGGCTTTCTATTATTTATTTTGTTATTGAAGATCAGCCTTAATTAATGGTGATCTTATAGGATTCATGGGACAATTTCAATATTTTTTGTATCTGTTGAGGCTTGTTTTGTGACCAATTATGCGGTCAGTTTTGGAGAAGGTACCATGAGGTGCTGAGAAGAAGGTATATCCTTTTGTTTTAGGATAAAATGTTCTGTAGATATCTGTTAAATCCATTTTTTCATAACTTCTGTTAGTTTCACTTTGTCCCTGTTTAGTTTCTGTTTCTGTGATCTGTCCATTGGTGAATGTGGTACGTAGAAGTCTCCCACTATTATTGTGTGAGGTGCAATGTGTGCTTTGAGCTTTACTAAAGTGTCTTTAATGAATGTGGCTGCCCTTGTATTTTGAGCATAGATATTCAGAATTGAGAGTTCCTTTTGGAAGATTTTACCTTTGATGAGTATGAAGTGCCCCTCCTTGTCTTTTTTGATGAATTTGGGTTGAAAGTCGATTTTATTAGATATTAGAATGGCTACTCCAGCTTGTTTCTTCAGACCATTTGCTTGGAAATTTTTTTTCCAGCCTTTCTTTCTGAGGTAGTGTCAGTCTTTTTCCCTGAGATGGGTTTCCTGTAAGGAGCAAAATGTTGGGTCCTGTTTGTGTAGCCAGTCTGTTAGTCTATGTCTTTTCACTGGGGAGTTGAGTCCATTGATATTAAGAGATATTAAGGAAAAGTATTTGTTGCTTCCTATTATTTTTGTTGTTAAAGTTGGCATTTTGTTCTTGTGGCTGTCTTCTTTTAGGTTAGTTGAAGGATTACTTTCTTGCATTTTCTAGGATGTGGTTCCCGTCCTTGTATTGGTATTTTTTTCTGTTATTATCCTTTGAAGGGCTGGATTTGTGGAAAGATAATGTGTGAATTTGGTTGGGTCATGGAATACATTGGTTTCTCCATGTACAGTAATTGAAAGTCTGGCTGGGTATAGTAGCCTGGGCTGGCATTTGTGTTCTCTTAGTGTCTGTACACATTCTGTCCAGGATCTTCTGGCTTTCATGGTATCTGGCGAAAAATCTGTGGTAATTCAGATAGGCTTGCCTTTATATGTTACTTGACCTTTTTCCCTTACTGCTTTTAATATTCTATCTTTATTTAGTGCATTTGTTGTTCTGATTATTATGTGTCGGGAGGAATTTTTTTCTGGTCCAGTCTATTTGGAGTTCTGTAGGCTTCTTGTATGTTCATGGGCATGTCTTTCTTTAGGTTTGGTAAGTTTTCTTCTATAATTTTGTTGAAGATATTTGCTGGCCCTTTGAGTTGAAAATCTTCATTCTCATCTACTCCTATTATCCATAGGTTTGCTCTTCTCATTGTGTCCAGGATTTCCTGGATGTTTTGAGTTAGAATCTTTTTGCATTTTGTGTTTTCTTTGATTGTTGTGCTGATGTTCTCTATGGAATCTTCTGCACCTGAGATTCTTTATTCCATCTCATGAATTCTGTTGCTGATGCTTGCATCTATTTTTCCAGATTTCTTTCCTAGGGTTTCTATCTCCAGCGTTGCCTCACTTTGGGTTTTCTTTATTGTGTCTACTTCCCTTTTTAGGTCTAGTATGGTTTTGTTCATTTCTATCATCTGTTTGGATGTGTTTTCCTGTTTTTCTATAAGGACTTTAAACTCTTTAGCAGTGTTCTTCTGTATTTCTTTTAGTGAGTTATTAAAGACCTTCTTGGTGTATTCTACCATCATCATGAGATATGCCTTTAAATCTGGGTCTAGGTTTTCAGGTGTGTTGGGGTGCCCTGGACTGGCTGAGGTGGGAGTACTGGGTTCTGATGATGGTGAGTGGTCTTTGTTTTTGTTAGTAAGATTCTTACGTCTGCCTTTTGCCATCTGGTAAACTCTGGAGTCAGTTGTTAGTAGTCTCTGGTTAGAGCTTGTTCCTCTTGATATTCTGTTATTCTCTACCAGCAGACCGGGGGAATAGCTCTCTCCTGAGTTTCAGAGGTCAGAGCACTCTCTGCAGGCAGTCTCTCCTCTTTCAGGGAAGGTGCACAGATATCTGGCATTCAGACTTGCCTCCTGGCAGAAGATGAAGGCCCAAAACAGGACCTGTCCCAGAAGCTTTCAGCTTCTGTAGTCCATACTCTCACCTGTGCAGAGTAGTCTTGGTGGAGTCTAGGATCCAAGATGTCTCCCACAGATGCTCAGGCAAAGCCCTCCCAGGCCGGGCAGACACCTATTCTCTGGCAGAGAAGGTGCCCCTATGTCTGGAGCCCAAAATGGGGGCTGCCTCAGAAGCTTTGTGGCTCCTGCCTGTCCCAGAAGCTGTTAGCTTCTGTAGTCCATACTCTCACCTGTGCCTCACTGTAGTTTTTAAAGATTAGGAATTTGTCTCACTATCAGCATGTTTCTTAGAGGATTCATCTAAGTTTGCTAAAATCATTGGCTTTCCTTAAGTCACTTTTTAAAAGATAAGTATAGTTCAGTTATTCTTCAAAAGTTATGTACCTTCCAGTAAATTATTTTTTCTTCTTATATTCATAATGCTGTTATTAAGTAATAAGTATGGCAATTTATTTAACATACATAATCAATGCAGGCACACAGATTGAAAACTGTTGAATGATTTCTCTTCATAAATTATTTCCTATGTCAGAATTAATATGCTATATTAGAAATGTATTGAAGAATGGAAAAGCATGTAGAGGACTGGAAGAAGGTTGAGAAGTAGTGTGAGCTAATCAACTCCTTACAATATATATATGCATATATACATATATATATATACATATACATACATATGTATATATATATACTCATACCCTTCTTGACTTATTTTATATTTTAAACTTCTTTCAAGCATGTTCAGAAAAAAAATGTGTAGTAAGAAAATAGTTTAGAACTAACATACCGACCTCAATGAGATAGATTAGCTTAAGGATGAAAACTTTTAGAGAAGGCGAAAATTTTAAGATACATATGTAAAAACATGAGTGTATTTTGTGTTTGTACAAGTTAACAGTAACTGGATTTTGATTGCATAGTGAGTCTGCTCTCATATATCTATATATTTTTGTTATCTAATTTTTAAGATACTGAAAATTATGTAGTTGTTTTCAGAGGAAAAGAAGAGAAATTAATGCAAATACGTCTATCTGCTGACCTTTAGCCAATTTATTCAATGTATCTTTTACCTGATAAGTACTTTATGCTTTTTCAAGATGGATTGGGCACACTTCTCACAAAGAAGCCTTGTTTGTTGGCCTACTATCTAGATAGATCACAAAATTAATGCTTACTTTACTTTCATATATGATGAGAAATACTATTTATTGTAAGCCACCACTAATTGGTGAATATAAACAAGATTAAGCCTTACACTGGAAATGGCATGATTTTTCAATGGAACCAAATTTGTCTCACTCACTGGATATATGACTACCAATACTTTTGTTTGCTTATTTTACAAATCATTTTATATGCACTATGTGCTTATTAAGTTGTCATTATGCAGATTATATTTATCATGTGATATTTTTTAAAATTGCAAACAATGCCAAAGAGCAGCTATACAAAAACCTTTTTTAAAAATGTAAAGAAACAAAAGATAGTAACCAAGAGGCATGGCAAGTTACACATTAGGAATCTAAATCCAGTACTTCCAAACATTTGAGCATGAGAGGAAAGACTATAATGAGAGTACACGTGTGTAAAAATATTCAGTATGTTTTCCCTTCCCTTCAATGGAGATGAGCGAACTACAAATGCCAAAACTTGTGAAAATAACAGCAGATTCACACTACAGCAATTATTTTTATGAGTGCTGCTAACCCAGGGTTCCTTGAAAATAGAACATTTGCTGTAAATAATCTGAAACATAATTTTAAACTACTGTGTTCCAAAGATAAATCATTACTTTTGTTTTAATACTGAGGACAAATAGTCTTTAGTTTCAAACTCCAAGTGTATCCTTACTCAATGAGAAATATAGATGTTGCTAAAAATGTTAGGTAGAGGTTGCTGTTTCAGTAGGTAACATTCAGTCCAAGTCAGTTAAAGAAACAGTAACTTTATAAATACCTGAGAGAGAGAGAGAGAGAGAGAGAGAGAGAGGAAGGAGGGAGGGAGGGAGGGAGGGAGAGAGTGAGGAAGGGAGGGAGAGAGTGAGGAAGGAAGGAAGGAAGGAAGGAAGGAAGGAAGGAAGGAAGGAAGGAAGGAAAATCATACCTACCCTCAAAGACCTCCCTTACTACTCAAGTCCACTGGCCTGCAGGGCAGCAATCTAAAAACACCCTCTGAAGCTGACCTTCACTGACTTTGCAACCTCACTTGTTGCCTTGGAAGCCTCTCCTGTTAATCCACTAACAGCAAGGAAAATACTCCCAACCTACAATACCATCATCCTGAAAACCACACTTGTTTTTGAGCTCCAGCTTGACAAGAAAAAAGAATCCTTAACATCCCACTACCACCTCCCCAACACACACACACACACACACACACACACACACACACACACACACACACACACTGCTCTACTCCACAAAGCTTGCAGTATTAAAAGGACCCAATACACTGTTGGTGACCTTCACAACAACTGTTCTGGTGTGTTTTTTTGTTTTTGTTTTTTTGTTTGTTTGTTTGTTTTTTGTTTTGTTTTGTTTTTGTTTTGTTTTGTTTTGTTTTTTGAGACAGGGTTTCTCTGTGTAGCCCGGGCTGTCCTGGAACTCCCTCTGTAGCCTGGTTGTCCTGGAACTCCCTCTGTAGACCAGGTTGTCCTGGAACTCAGAAATCTGCCTGCCATTTGGGATTAAAGGCATGCACTACCTTGCCAGGCTCTGTTTTTTTTTTTTTTTTTTTTTTTTTTTTTTTGTTTGTTTGTTTGCTTGTTTTTGTTTTTGATTTTTTTTAACTCAGAAAACCTGCAGTGTAAAAGGCTGGAACATTCTGAACTGCCTATCTCCTTCTGCCTTCATAACTGCCCCTGGTATTATGAGGCCTACAGGATAAGGGACTTCAGCACTACACTTTTCCAGCAGAAGACACTACCCCAATGGCTTTGGCATCTCTTTTTCTCTTCTGCTTCATGTGGCCTGCTTGGTAATCAAATAAGAAGCAGCCCACCTCTCCCAGTCCCCTAACTACCTGCTCACACACACAGAACAAACCACAATAGGAACCATGCTCTATATGACCCACGTTGGAAGGTATCCTAAATGCTGTGCCCTTCATCCTACCACCTCCTCACATCCCCTATTTATCTCTTCTACTTACATCTCACCATCCCACGTGGGAGACATCGCTCAGCAAACAAAAGCATAGAGTGCTTTTGCAGATGACCTGAGCTTATATCCCACTGTACATGCTGTGTGGCTGGCAGCAGCCTATAAACTACATATAGCTCCAGGGCATCTGATACCCACACAATCTAAGTAAATTGGAAACAGAAATGTATATTTGGAAAAAGGAGATGATGACTGGATTGGAAAACAGGATCTCTATTTGAAGGTGATGTGATTCTTTATATTAAGAGAATCTAAAAATTCCAATTACTCTGAGAGCAGATCCACACTTTAACATAAAGTGTGAAATTATAAAATTAACAGAAAAGTCAGTAGACTGTCTATATATTAGTAACAAACATATTGAATAAGAGATCATTGGAATGATCCCATTTATAATAGACACCAAAGCTAAATAAATAAACAAAATGACTGGCAAAAACATAACCAAGGAAACAAAAGACTTCTACAATAATAATATTAATACAATTAAGAAAGAAATTGAAAAAAATCCTAAAAGTTACTCATAGATAAGAATCAATAGTCTGAAAATGGGCAAGTTATCAAAGACAAAATTCAAATTTGATGCAATCCAATTTAAAACTCTAAGGCCACTTTACATAAACATAAAAAAATCCAAAATTTATATAGATACCGAAAGACCAAAAATAGCTGAAGCCATCTTATACAAAAGAGGGAATGATAAAATCACCTTCATTCCTGATATCAACTTCTAGTAGGGATCATAGTCAGAAAAGCAGCATGGTACTGGCACAATCAAAAAGATAATGCCTAGCAGAAGAATAGAATGAAAAACCCAGGTAGGAGATTTTACAATTACATGTACCAGATTTTTGACAAAGATGCCAAAAACTACAGTAGAGAAAAGAGACTCTTTTCTATCCTTCTACAAACATTTTGCCCAAAATTCAACTCCAAATGGTTTAGAGGCCCTCAACCCAAAATCCAATGATACTCTGGACTTCCTGTAAGAAAATGCTTCAATTTATAGATAAAGATAAATAGTTTTGAAGTACTATTCCAGTAACATAGGGAATAAGAGCTAATATTAATAGATGGGCTCTGAATAAACTAAAAAAAAAAAACCCTCTGGACAGCAATGGAATCTCTCAAATTAGTAAATAGATACCTTCCAGAGTGAAAGGCAATCTTGCAATATATTCATCCAAATGAATGTGCAAGAATAAAGAAATAAAGAGTCCAATTATAAATGTGCTAGGGACATGAAAGAAATATTCTCAGTACAAGAAATATAAACACCATTTAAACACTTTAAAAAATATGTTCAGCATACTTAGCTACTAGGTTAATTATGATTAAAACTAGTTTAAGGTGCCATTTTATCCTCAGTAAAAATAGCCATCATTAGGAATATCGTACTATGCAAGCTTCCAAAGGAATGGAACAATTAAGTAGTCCTATCTAGCTGCAATGCCTATAAAGCATGACAATTACCAGCATGACAAGATACATGTCCAGGTGTAATAAATGGCAATAGCATGCCAGTGGTATTCAGCATCTCATTAATTGGACTGAAGACCCATTCAACAGGAAAGAAATCGTTCCTTGTGCTGAAACCTAGCCAGCTTTCATGGCCTAGTGAGATCAAGATACTAGCATCAGACGGGCGTGGTGGCGCATGCCTTTAATCCCAGCACTTGGGAGGCAGAGACAGGCAGATTTCTGAGTTCGAGGCCAGCCTGGTCTACAGATTGAGTTCCAGGACAGCCAGGACTACACAGAGAAACCCTGTCTCGAAAAACCAAAAAAACAAAACAAAAAAAAACAAAAAAAAACACCAAAAAAAGATACTAGCATCATTTTTGTAACCCAACAAAATTATTCACTACATTGTAACTTTATCTTTATACTCACAGGTAAATGTAGACACCACTGCTCATCAAAAAAGCCACTCTTTACAGAAAATGAAGATCATCACAGAAAACAACTGGACATAGTACAGAAATCAACAAATTGTGGAAATTCTAGCCTCAATGGATCCATTTACACCACAGCTACTGCATCTGTGTATCTAAGGCTTAAGGAACATCACAGAATAGGTGGTAAAAGGATTGAAAGAGCAAAAATACCTGAATACCTGTTGTGAAACCACTGTCCTTTCTAGAAAGGCCTGCAAGAACATGACTTCAGCAATGATAACATCAATACACATGCTAACAAAAAAAAAAGGGAGAAAATCTCATGGCTTCACATTTTTTCACACAGAGATAAATGCAACTAATGACTTCTGGGAAAAAATAATTGGCTTCTTACAAAGATGATCCCCTTATTGGCAGTATAAAGCAGAGTTTTTAGCCTTGAAACCATATACACACACCACCAACAACACAGATGGGCTCAGCAGGTTGTATTTATATATGCATTTTGTAAATACATACACATACAATAGAAGTCAAAAAGTTGATCATATCAGCTTCAGAGTTGGTGGACAAAGGAGAGGTTTGAGAGAGAGTCATCAGAAGGAAAAGAGAGGATGGATAATGATGTAATCATATTTTAATTAAAATATATTAAAAACAGAATACAAATGTCAGCAAATATAAGTGTAGCTGTAGGAGAAAGTGTAGATTTTATACTGTTAGTGAAGATGTAAAGAGGTATCAGTCACATTGAAAATTGTAGGTCTTCACAGAACTATAAATTAAAAGTATCATATGATACAGTTATGCCACATCAGGGCATGGACCTAAAACATTCTACTTCCAACTACATAGGAAATTGTATGTCCATGCGTATTGCTGGCCGATGTACAGTAGCTATTGTGCTGTATCAGTCTAGATATACTTCAACTGTTGAGTAGATATTAAACATGTGGTACTTATGCACAGTGGAATTCCATTTAATTGTAAGGAATAATTTTCAAACCAAAGGATGAAACTTGAAAGACTTGTACTCTGAGTTCAGTATTCCAGTCCAAGAATAACAGGCACCCAATGTTTGATTTTATATGGGGATCATAGCTTATTATAGTAGCATTGATAAGTACTCTTATTCATGGTTAGGGAAAATGTCCTTGTTTTCACTATGATCATGAACTTTTAATTACTAAGTTATAAAAATAATAGCTGTGGAAGAATATATATATCGATCTGGACCTCATCATACAGCTTATTTCTTATCAAAGAATGTTTCTCTGATTTTAAAGGCCCTGTGCAAATATAAAATACTACACAAGTGTCATTTCTACTTGGTAAGAGGAAATCACTCATTGTTTAGGATTCATCTCAGTGGTGATCACATCATGTTAAGCCCTCTATACTCCTTGCGCCTGAGGCAAGAAGATAGCACTGTTCCTTGTGCAAAAACATAGGGTATTTTTGATGCAATACATCTCTCTGGACCCAGCATGAGTGTCTAAGACTGCTTATGCATTTCCAAAGCTGCACATCTATGTGAAAATAAAGAACTGATTTAGATTAAGTTGTCTTATGTGGAGCTCAGGCTTGGTATATAACTTCTGAAAAATATTTGTAGCTGAGGAGGCAAAACATTAATATTTAAAAGAACTAGTTTTCTGACACTAAATCTCCCTCTGAAAAGTAAAGGAAAATTATGAGGTTGGGATCAGATGAGTGCAGAGGGAGGTAATAAGAACCTTTGAAATTAATTATTTACATTGTCTTAAACTTGTATTTTTAGTCAACTTAGCTGCAGTTGCACTGTGCACCCTTGAGGAGAAGTCATAAAGGTTACTTCAGCTCGGCCTGCATACCACTCAAGGGAGTTAAAGCCAGCACTGCCCATGGGATGTGCCCCATGTGCTTCAAGTTCCATACTGAGTAGAGGGAGCTCTAGGCCTGTGCATGGTCTCAGATAGTCCTATCATGCAAGATAAAGGCAAGATCACATATCCATATTGTTTTCTTTCTTTATTTTGCAATGATCAATCACTATAATGCCAGTCATTTACTAGCAACAGAAAGTTACTTGTTCAGGATGCTTAGAAGCATAGATGAAACCATGAGCAAATGTGGTGTTAAGGAAAAGGTTTGCTTGGTGATTCCTGGAAAGCTGCTGTGGTTTTGTGGTTTTGTTGTTGTTGTAGTTGTTTTTCTTTTCCCTGTGATCTTGTATGATACAGGGGCATTTATGAGATTTCTGGGAACTCATTTATAACCTCATTAATATCATTCATTAAGCTCTACCATGGTAGCATAAAATTCTCCCAAAAGCTCTACCAGTAAATCCTATTACCTCAGAGGTTAAGATTTCCACATGTGAACTGAGGGCCAAGAAAAACAAAATATATACTATCCATCCTTTCTCTTTATCATATTAGGTTTTTAATCATCTGGTGAGTTGAATGAACTTAGTGTAACGAATCCTACTTCATGAGATATGTTTCCAAAACTATAATCAAAGTAAGAAGTAAAGCTATAGTTTGATGGACAAGTGCTTATTTCATTACAAAAAATAGAAAAGTATTCAACACACACAGTGAATTCAGACTGTAATACACTTTAAATATATCTTTTACTCTGTGCTAAATCTGTATAATTTAACTATCCGTAATCTCTTGGAACATTAAAATGTAACTATATTCACATAAATCATAAAATTTTAAGTTCTGTAAACAGTATACCAAGTTATTTATTTTAAGAAAAGTCAGGATTTTTAAAATCAACTTGAGGAACTTTTTAAAAAGTATGAATGCTTATTTATATATCCCAATCAATACAATAGAATTAAGACAATAATGGCAATATTAATAGATGGTTAAAAAGTCTCTGCTGATACAGGCATGGTGGCATCCACTTTTAGTCACAACACTCTGAAGGCAAAGCCAGGTTGAGTTCAAAGCCAACTTGGTCCATGGCAGTCAAAGCTATGTAATGAGAACCAGTCACAAAAATAAGTCTGTGATGAACTTTCATTAGACTTATAATTTTCTTCTTCTCATGAACTCTAATGAATATTTATTAAAATAATATTTAATCATTACTAAATAATACCCTGCATCTTCACAGTAATTAATCATAGATATAAACTATCAAATTTTACTTTCTGATTACTGTGGTATAATCTGAGGTTGAGCTGATGTAATTTTAATTAGTAATACACAAATTTACCAGGTTAGTTAAAAATGTAATTTTATTTTGAAATTCATGGGATATTTTGTCATACTTTTGTAATGAGTAATATTTCAAGAAACTTATTTAAATACTTGTGGGATAAATTATTTTCCAAGGTTCAATGCTATTTAAATGTTGGATATGAAACCAACTCCTAAATGGTATTATTAAAGTGTAATAATAGTGGGTGTGTTTTAATTATGCAAGTATTTGATTATTATTAACTTAAACATACTGATATATATGTACAGAGTTAACATATTCTCCTCACACAATTGTCAGAATGAAAATATCTTTTAAATTTGAACTCACAAAACACATGGATCTTCACAGCAGCTAGCCTGGCAGCTATAGAAAATACAATTATGCAAATTAGATGTGTGTTCCCTGAAGAGTCCTAATAGGATGATTGACCTATATACAGCCTAATTTGTTCTCATGCTTCCTCTTTATTGTTTTCCAGCTGCACAAGAAATTAAAACTTGTTAAATTATATTGCTCCCCAATTATATATCAAAGGTGCTCTGTCATTCTATGTCAAAAACGATCAGGCACTTTTTAACACTATTTTTTATAATATTGTAACAATGAGCTGGAATATAGAACAGTTGCAAATCATCCAGACACAAGAATATCCTTTGTTCTTACATAAACACATCCCTTAAGACACGATTCCGAGGACTTTAACCATGTGTCTTTCAGATATCAGAAATTCACTGAGTTACTATGCTTTCTAGTGTTTCAGTCCTTTTATGTACAATGCCTCCCTTTTTAAGTAAAAATATATTCTTCTCTCATACAATACATCCTGATGACAGTTTAACCTCCCTTTACTCCTTCCAACTTCCCCTATCCTCTCTTCCACAGATGCACTCCTGCTCCATTTCTCTTCAGAAAGGAGCAGAGCTCTAAAAAGAACAACCAAACACAGAGCAAAACAAGATATAACAAGTCGAGGCAAAAAAACTCACATTGAGGCTGGACAAGGAACTCCTAAAGTAGGGAAAGAGTTCCAAGACCACGCAAAAGAGGAGGCACATCCATTTCCAATGTTAGGAGTCCAACAAAACCCATACCATATATGCAGAGAACCCATGCAGGTCTGTGGTTGGCATTCCAGTCTTTGCAAGCCCATGTGTTCTCTACTTACATTGATTCAGTGGCCATGATCTCCTGTTGTTGCTCATCCCCTCCAATACCTACAATTTTTCCTCTCCCTCTTCCTTAGATTTCTTGACATCCAAGGTGAGGGACCCAATGGATACCTCCATTTAGACTCTCTCTATACATAATGTCTATACTTATAGGCAGTTCCTATACCTGCTCTCATCTGCTGCATGAGAGTGGGGAGCCTCTCTGATGATGACTGGACAAGACACCAATCTATGATATGATAGCAGTGGCCAATCATGTTTGTTCTGCCCTAGATATCTGGGCTATTTAGTCTCTGGTTCTTGTCCATCCAGGTAGTGTAGGGCATGGCCTCTTTCTTCACTCACGGGCCTCAAGTTAAACCAGACATTGGTAGGTCACTCCCATTAGTTCTGTCCTGTAATGGACAATCTTGCAGGTAGGACAGCCTATGGAAGGACTTTGAATCTTTGGGCTAGAAAAATAACTGAGTTTTGAGAACTCAGTGGAATGACCTGTAGGAGCTTGGAAGATAAGAAAACTGAGAGCAGTATAGAAGATGGAAGCCTGGCTTGTGAAGTTGCAGAAGAAAGTTAAAAGGCTCTATATAACTTGTTATTTTGAATTAAGATTCTGTTGTTCTGGTCAGCTGGGCCTGAAGAGTCAGCTGCCCCTACAAGGACACCAGTACCATGAAAGTGAAACCTTTGCCTTTCTGGAACAATTAATGTTGGTTAGCTACAGCTGAGAAATTAGTGGTAAGAAGTGAAGTCTTCTTGCAAGTGTTTCATCAGGGTCAGCATTCAAAAGCTGTGTTCCAGAAGCAGCTGAGATTATACCTTATACTGGTCATCAAACTTGGCAGTGTAAGAGTCACACAGGTAGAACTGCTTTGTTTTGTTTTTACTTTTTTTCAGTTCTTTACGAATTTTGCAGCATGCACCCTAATCTTTCTCCCCTTGTACCCACCTTCTGTCCTTGGAACCTTCCCCCCAAAAGGAAAGAAAATCGTGTTATGGAAGCTATAGCGTATCACAGTATGTCCCACAGTGTGTCCACATTTCTATGCATTAACAAGATCCTACAGCTTTTAATTTGTAGGACCGGCCCCTTAACATACACACCAGCAGATAACCAATAGGCTAGAAGATGAGGTCGACTAAATCAAAGCCCTGGATCTGAACCCAGGAGGTATCTGAACCAATCATATCTCCTGCACCCACATTACCAGGGAACGCTTTCTGGCACTGTCCTGGCTATCATACCCAGTGTCACAACTGGCAATGGACAGAGCCAGGTCTCCTGCTCTCATGCCCCCTGGGCTGGCTCACCCATGCCCATGCCTGCAGAGTCAACTCTATTGTGTTGCCTAGGTGAGGTGCAGGGCTGTGGTATTTATGTTGGGGTTCCTCCCTCAGGTTGTCCTGGTACCACTGCACAATGGGCTGGAAGGATGAAGCAGAGCTCCAAACAAGTGGGGTCTACAGGATCTTGGTCTAGTTGAGAGTGAATGCATGTGATAGGAAGATTGCTCTCTTAGCTGATCTTAGTTTGTGCACATATCTTTATTCAGCATGGGCTTGTATACATACACTTTATTTGGGGTGGACAAGGGCTTGAACAAGGTCTTGGAGAGTGGGAAGGAGTTTTCAGGGTGAGTCAAATCCTTAGCTGAAATTTAAAGTACTGTGAATGCCTGATTTGTTTGGAGAAGCATTCCAGGAATTCCAGGTACTTGCTGGGTGGGTTCTTATCCAGAAACAGGAAGTTGAACTTGCAGGCTTGCCAAGAAGTATGTGACATTCCTTAGGTAGAATATTGGAGGTTGGGCTCCCCAGATCAGGCAGAAAAGAGGAATCCCTGCTAAGAAAAGGGAGCTCTCCATTTTGCATTTGGCTCAGAGAAGTAAACCAGATAATGGTAGACAGCATCTTAAAGTAGCAAGGCACAACATCAGGCACACACTCCTGAGAGCTGCAGCAGTCAATGGGCTACAACAGCTCTCCTGCTCTCACACTCGTGGGACTGGCTAACCCATTACAACCAGTGCCAGCTCTACTGTGTTGTCCAGAGGAGGTTCAGGGCCTAATTTCCCAAGTGCTGCAGTAGCTGAGGGGCAGGAACAACTCTCCTGCTCTCATAACTCCAGGGACAGTTGTCCTGTTTGCTGAAGGTGGCAAAGGGTTGAGGTGCAGGAGGGCAACTGTCCTTGATCATCACAAGACAAACAAGTAGCAGGGCCAGGTCTCCCATGTGCACACTTTAGCATTTGGGTCACTCACAACTTCTGCAACCAAGGCCAGCTCTACTGTGCTTCCTGAGCAAGGTGCAGGGGCACTCATTTGAGTAATGCAGCTGGTGAGTGGCAGGAACAACCAGCTCTCCCAGGATGTCCCAATGAGGGGTGGGGACTGTTCTGCACACCCTCACATATCAACATGGCCCTAGGTAGCATTCCAGACCAGAGACATCTGCCTGGTCTTTGGTGATAAAAGACCCCTGCTGCTGCAGGGCCACAGTTATAGATATGGTTCTTGGTGGCAGTGTAGGCCAGGACGTAGCATCATTGGATACTCACATCATGCTGTTCCTCACTACTTTCAGTTCTGCCTCTATTCATTGTGCACACATCCTTCTGCTTCTCTTTTTCATCTATCTCTCTACCACTTACTTGCTCATCTTAGAGGCACCTGTGGTCTCTGGGTGTCTTGGGTCATTTCAGGAATGGTCTCAGGTCTGCCATGCCCCACTTGTCACATGTAACAACAAGCAGGATTTGTCTCAGGTGTGATCTGCACTGGACTGGTGACCATCCTGGGTTCACTTCCTGCTCAGGTTCCATGGCATTGTACATGGGTCATTTTGTCTCATGTACTGGCTTTGAAGGAATGAAGGGGTTATGGAGAACAGCTGAGGCACAGCACTGTGAAAGGAGAAGCCATAGGTGAAGGTGCAGCTTTTATGGCAGTTGAAGACTAAGGATTGAAGGGCTAATTCATCAAAGTTGAAGTTGAGGCTAGGGTTAATGAAGAGAGACTATTGGTGAAAGTGCAGAACAGTTGCAGCAATGTACATCATCAGTTTGAGAGATGCCAGTAATATGGGATGACCAGCAAGAAGAGCAGCTGCAGTGGAGTGGAGCCAGCTGAGGCCTAGAAGACTATCCACATGAACTGCAGAGGGCCTAGCTGGAGAAGCAACCCATGCCATTTGAATGAGCCCATATCACAAGTGAATCCCAGAAAATTGGACATTGAGTTATTTATACTGCTGGAATTTGGTTTTGCTTGTTCAGATTGTGACTGTGTCCTCCTCCTCCTCCTTCTTCTTTTTCTTTCTTTATTTCTTTTTTTCTTTTGGTTCTTCCTGTTGGGAGCCATTAAGGCAACGCTATTGTCCTGATCTCTGAATTGGGCCTCTCCCCCTGAGAAGAAAAGGGGGTCAAAAGCGGGCCACCAACACATGGATTCCGAGAACCACAGGATGTTCCAGCCCTAGGTCATCACCGATGTCCTGACCACACCCTGATACCACCAAGTTCCTGCTTCCCCGTGTAGCTGTCAAAAGAAAGAATTTCTATTGCCCCCCCTCCCATAAGTACTTCTCCTTTTGCTTGTACTGCCCTACCCCTCCCACTGATAAGTATCTGTACTTCCCCCCTTGCTTGTGCATTTAAACCTTGGACCTTTCTCAATACATTGGGCTCTTGATACAACTTCAGAACGGTTTCCGTGTCGTTATTCGTACAAGAACCTCGTCTCTCTCTACCCCCCATTTGGTTATTAGGAGGAGGTCCCCTCGAGATCCTCGAATAACTGGACCTGTTGGACGGGTCATCTTCCTTCTTTAAGAAAGTATTTCATTTATTTATTTTTTAAATAGGAGTCCACAATTGAAAGACTTTGAACATTCAAAAGAGATTTAGATTTTTAGAGAGATTGGTTAGTTTAAAGAGACTGAAAATTTAATGTGCTTGAATTTATAAGGAATGTAGAGATTTTAAAGTTATTCATATTTTTAATATGAGGTTTTGAACATGGATAGGACCGGAAAGGTGGAGCTTAATAGTGCTTGTGTGTTAAGTTGGCAGGGGTCAGTTGTGCTGGTTAGTCTTATGCCATTTAACACATAAATAAGTCATCTTATTGAATGGGTCAATCTTAATTGAGAAAATGACTTTATAAGATCTACCTATAAGGTATTCTAACTAGTTATTGATGTGGCAGGGCCATGCCCATTGTGGTTGGTTTCTTCTCTTGGCTGGCATCGCTTGGTTCTACAAGAGTGAAGGCTGAGACAGTCGTAGAAAGCAAGCCAGTAAGATGCACCCCTTCATGGCCTCTGCATTATCCCCTGCCTCCAGGTTCCATCCCTGCATGAATTACTGTCCTGACTTTCTTCGATGATGGACTATGATCTGAAAGTATAGGCCAAATAAACTTTTCTCTCCTAACTTTCTTTTGGCCATGGTGTTTCATTGCATCAGTAGAAACCTTAACCATGACACTCATGAACACAAATACCTGTGATACTTCTCAGCTCTTCTCACTGCCCCCCTGGCACCCCCCATAAACTTCTCCAGGTCATTATCTTCTCTCCCCTTGCTTCTCATTCCATTAAAACCCAGCTACTTTGGTTATGAGCTCTTTCAGCTCTCACTCTTTTAGACTCCTTAGCCCACATTCCTTCTGTGTTCCTCTCTCACGTTCTTCCCTTCTCTGCCTTTTTTTTTATCCTCTCAATACCTGGTACAGTCTGCTGGTCATGTTCATTGTACTACTACTTTTCTTCCATGACTTCGAATCCTCAAGATGCCTTTGTCTTTATTCTCTCTCATATCTACTATCAAAACAAATCCTTCAAACATACCTGGGGCAGTCACGTCTTCAGACTATACATCTGGTTCTTAAACCCTAGTTTATACATATATGACATTTGTTTACTGATTTGGATGTACATGGATATACTCAGGAAGAATATGAGTACTTTGAAACATGCATCTTCCTTACTCTACTATAATATATAAATCTTTCATATTTGTTGAATGTAATGTCTAGAAGTCTGGGACTTGAGAACCTCACTTGAAAATTTCATGTAAGGTAAAACTGTACCCTATTCTATTCCTAATTAAAGATGAACTGAGTTTGGTATTTCTTTCTTTTCTTACTCTTTATATTTCCAAATGAATTTCACCACATAATGAATAGATTATATTGTGACCTGAGTATGAAGTTATGTCAGTGCTTCCTATGATAGTTCCTTTCTGATCACAATAGCAAATGACTAATCACCTCCAGCCTCTTGGCTCTTGTCCAACGCACCAGGTTCTACTCTAAGGTCTAAGAGAGTTGATATCCTTACATACATGAGTTCTTATGGGGAACATTGACTAGGAAGATTTGTGCTAGATATTAAGCAGATCAAGGAAATGTCCTTGTTGCTGACCTCAACTTTCTAACGCCAATAGATCAAGTGAAGGAAATCTTTGGACTATTAATCACCTCTGATAACCAGCCAGGTTGTTAAGGTACAAAGATGAATTTTCAACTAAATTACTGTCACCTTTAAGAGGCTTTACCATATCTCCTTTATTTTCTTCCAAATTGATTCAAAGAAACCAAGACAACTTTAAAACAATTACAGATATTCTTGTTGCATTCATTTCATTTATAACTCTTTAACAGAGAATGGGTACTGTTTGTCTTAGATCCTATTCAAAAGACTGAATTAATCCTAACAAAGTCTATACATTTTCCTATCAGTGTGTGACATCAGTGTGACCACATATACGACAGTGAAGAAGTGGTGTGATTGCTTGAATAAGAAATGTGTTTCATGGACCCAGTTTTTGGACTTGACTCTCATTTGGGGGCGTTAATATTTAGAGAGATTTAGGAAGTACAGTCTTGCTAGAGGAAGTATGTCACAGGAGACAGGATTTGAGAGTTGAAAGACTCAAGCTACTTCCATTTAATTTTCTCTGATGTGTGCTTGTCATTCAGTATGTGAGCCCTCCACATCTAGTTTCTGTACCTTGATGCTACATTTCTCAATCATAAAGGACTTTCATCCCACTAGAACAAAAAAATATAAATATATAAAATAATTTCTTCTATAAGTTGCTTTAGTCATTGTAATTTACCACAGCTACAGAAAACAAAAACAAAAACAAAAACAAAACAAAACAAGTCATTTAGATGTTGGTACCCCAGAGTAGGCTTTTGCAATGAAAAAGCTGACCATGTTGGATGTTTTGGAGGAATGTGGAAGACATTTGAACTTAGAACTTGAAAATGAGTTGAATAATGTAAGTAGAGTATAAAGGACCATTCTAGTAGGTTCCCAGATGACAGTAGCACTGAGAACAACATGGATTGTAGAGGCCCAACTCAAGTGGCTTTAGAGTGACTCTCATACTTTCTCAAGTTGCAATGCTTTAAAAGAGGTCCTAGTAATGTTATGATGACCCCCCCCCAACTATAAAATTATTTTGTTGCAACTTTATAACTGTAATTTTGCTACTGTTATGAATTGTAATGTAAATATGGGATATACAGAAAATATGATAAGTGATCTCCAGAGGGGTCATCATCTACAGGTTGTTTTAGAGGGTAACATTACAATATTAGCAACTGGGCTACAGGCCATTCCATTCTTGTGTTACCTTGACAAAGAATCTATTTGCCTTATCCTTGTGTCCTAAGAGCATGGCTAGGCTTCAATTAGCATATAGTTATGCAAAAAAAAGTTAAAAAGGAGGCTATAAATTTGAAAGTGAACAGGGAGCGATATATGGCAAGGTTTGGAGTGACAAATAGGAAGAAAAAAACGTTTTAATTATACTATCAAAAATTAAACATAGTTTTAAAAGAAAGTAAAGGACTAATTTCTTAGATGAAGGCAGTTTCAAGAGAGCATAATATTTAATCTGTGGTGCCATTATTATTAATGACTTTTAAGCAGGCCTGTAATGAAAAAGTGCAAGTAAAGTAGAAAAAAGTCAAAATATTCAGTTTAAGGAGAAAAAGAGCACCACTTAATGTCATCAAGGTTTGTGCCAAAAGAGAGAAGGAGAGTAGGGGCGGTCTTAAGGGTAGGCTTAATGCCCTGCATTGGGGGAAAAAAGCAGGATGCCCTCAGGACAAGATTCCAATGAGCCAGGCCTCCTGCTTGTGCAGAAAGAAGCCTTAAAGAGTTGTCTGCTGTTGGAAAGCAACTGAAAAAAAATTGCTGCTAGTCTGGTTCAAAGAGGTAAGGGTCTATTACAAAGGAATAGGTAAAATTGACAATATCATCTACATGGTGCTGGCTTGAGTGTCACATAAAATGAGCGAGTAAAGAGGTTTTATATTTTTTTTTCTCTGCAATTTCACAACACCACTGAGGCCTGGTAACATGCTGTGGGACAGTCCCTTGAGAATCCATTATATAAAGCTATTAAAGTAAAACCTGGGTCACATCAGAAACCTGAAGATACTGGAGATGCCAGAGTCATGAGATATCTGCCACAGGGAGTGGAAGCAACCCAAGAGGGAGACATTGCAAGCAGGAATCATGGAGGTGTGAAGTCATCTAATCCCTATGAAATTAAAGTCCCAGACACTGGACATAAATGGACCAATAGGATTTGGATTTTTCTGATAGGTTTCATCACTTTAACTATGCTCCCATCTCCTCTTTGAAATAGTAGTATATATTCTGTGCCATTGTAGAGTGGAAATGTGAACAGACATTCCCGAAAAGAAGCTGTATCTGGCTGAAAACAACAACAAAAAAAAAAAAATCCTGGAAGGAGTTAGTCTCTGTTGAGACTGATGGACTGACTGACATATAAGTACTCTGGAGAGATTTTAATTTTGAAAGATCAGAGGCTAATTACTTTATCTTGCGCTAATTTTTATCCTTTTGAAAGGCCATTCCTTGCCCAACTCTGTATCTGAACTAAGATACTGTGGTAATAAATAGAAACATCTTAGGAATTATTTACTCAGAAAAACACTAGTTTTGGACAATCCAAGAGCTAAGAATACAATCAACTTGGGTCTGGAATACTTTCCCTCATCTTGATGTATCTGCCTCTGGTATACCCACCAAAGTATTTTAAACTTGTCTTGATTCATGACTTTCTTTGTTCTGCAAAAGTATGAAAACTTCATAAAACTTGTTCCAGATTGGAGCATGGACTTGTGGAAATCTCTGTGTTTTTTGGGTCTTGCTCACTCAAAATGGATCCAGAATAAACTATCTCTTATTCTCTTTAAGATGAGAGATGTGTTATTTAAGTCAGCGGAAGTATGTAATTTGCTTTTTGGTTTTACAGGGGTCACAATTAATAGCTTAACTTGAATCTCAGAAGAGACTTTGGAATTTTGGACTTTTAAACTGTGTTGTAACTGTGAAAACATGGGAATTGTTGAAATTATATTACAGGAGTAGAATGCAGTCATTTGAGTGTTCCCCATAGTTTCAGATGTTTGAACACTTGATTTCCAATTATTGGTGGTGTTTGTGGAGTTTTAAGAAGTGTAGCCTTGCTAGATGAAGTTCATTTAAGGTGGGATTGAAAGGTTAAAGAGTCAAATCACTTTACTTTCTATACTCTGTACTTACTGGTTAATGTGTGAGCTCTCAACATCTAGTTCCTGCCCCAAGTGTGTAGCTTTCTTCCAGGCTTCCTCACCATGGTTGATTCTCATCTTTCTGGAACCACAAGCCAAAATATGTTCTTAAATATGTTGCCTTGGTCACAGTTACAGAAAAATAATTCTCATTTTTTTCTTTGGTTATATGTAAAAGGGTTAAGAATATATATTTGAGTTTGATAGATTCATTAATTAGATACCAATTTTCAAAGTTAGCTTTCATATATATTTCAGACTACTCTATCTAATAAACACAATCTTAAGTAGTAATTGTTTCTAAACTTAAAATATGTTCACGAGTACTTTTTGTATCTAAGTTATACCTTTATTCCTAAAACATAGCAGAAAAACTAGGGGAGAACCTCTAGAATGTACCAGAGACCTTGGAGGTGTGAGACTCTCAGGACTCAAAGGGAGAAACCTTAGATGAAATGCCCAACAGTAGGGAGAGGGAACTTGTAGAGTACACTTACAGTAGAAAGTCAGGGCATCAAGTGGAGGGATGAGGTTGTCATCCCATAGTCAAAAACTCTGACCCAGAATTGTTCCTGTCTAAAAGAACTGCTGGGATAAAAATGGAGAAGAGACTGAGGGAAACATGGTCCATTGACTGGCCCAACTTGGGATCTATCTCAAGGGGAGGCTTCAAGGCCTGACACTATTTTTGATGCCATGGTGTGCTTATGGATAGGAGCCTAGCATGGCTGTCCTCTGAGAGGCTCAATAAGCAGCTGACTGAGACAGACTCAGATAGTTACACTCAACCATTTGACTGAAGTTGGGGACCCCTGTGGTTGAATTAGGGAAAGGCTTGAAGAAGATGAGGAGGAGGGCTACCTCATAAGAAGACCTTAGTCTTCAGTCAACTAATCTGTACCTCGGAGGTCTCTCAGATACTGAACCATCAACCAGGCAGCATAGAAGAGCTGGTCTAAGACCCTTGACACATATTCAGCAGAAGATTGCCAGGTCTGGCCTCAGTGAGAGAAGATGTACCTAACCCTTGAGAGACTTGAGGCACCAGAGAGTGGGGAGGCCTGGTGGAGGTGGGGTGGGTACATTCTCTTGGAGATGGAGGGGGGAGATGAGATGAGGAATTGTGGGAGGGTGGTCTTGTAGATGGATAATGACTGGACTATAAAATAAAAAAAGTAATAATAATAATAAAATGTGAACTGGACTTGTCTGTTATAGGGTTTTTTGGCCAAAGTTTGAGTGCTTTCTTGTTTGTTATACCTTTAGAAGACCCAGAAGAAGCCACAAGTTCACAAACAAGATAAAACCTGATACTCAACATGCTAGAAAAAAAAAGTAGGAAGTAGACTTTAACTCGTAGGCACATGTGAAGACTTTCTGTGTTGAACTCTGGTAGTACAGTAAATAAGACCAACATTTGACAAATTTTATCGCACGACAGCAACTAAATATCTACTGTACTACAAAGGAAGCTGTAAATTGAGTGAAGAGGCCATATATAGATGGAAGAAAATCTTTACCAACCATACATACTTCCTTATAGAAGATTGTCTAGAATATATAAAAAATTCAGAAAACTAAACATCTAGAATGGGAATAACTTAAAAAAGTACTATATTCTACAACTAAAGAGAAAATGCACAAAAGAAGAAATACAGTCAGTTAGTAAATAACTTTAAAAAGCATTTAACATCTCTAGTTTTTAGGGAAATGTGAATTAAAACTACTTTAAGTTTCCTTCTCTTTAGGAATCAGAAATACAAAAAAATATTACTCTAGCAGTTGGTGAAGAGGAGCTTGTTTCCAGGATTTGTAGAATCCATAATGGTGGGAGGAAAACAACAACTGAGCAGGCAGACTGAAAATGAAGCTTGGAGATCACATCTGCAGCCATAAGCATGAAGCAGAAAGTGAACTGCAGACCAAGTAAGTTTATGAGCTTCCAAAACCTGCCCCAGTGGTATATGTACTCTCATAAAACTACAGCTCTTAAGACTCCCTGAAACTACACCACTGGTTGGGAAAAAAGTCTTCAAATGCTAAAGACTATACATTTCTCATTTGCAGATCAAGAGATCTGCCCTTAATTGTGTTAATCTTAACAGTAAATGCCTCTTTCAGCAGAAGTCTTAATTGAAATGATAATCTTTCTACTGCTCTTTTTTCTCCATACTGTACATTTTGTATTTTTCTGCCTCACTTGTTCCCTTTATTGCATAGAAATTATACTACTAGTGTCATATATTCTACATTATGGTTACTTGAAATTTCTTCTGCCATTACTTTTTAATCTATTCTACACATGCAGAATGCAGACAGATTCTTTGGGAAAATGTCACAAGAATGGCTCCTAGCCAACTTGCTAATATTGTCACCTCTGATACTTCTTGAACTGGATCCTGAATATTCATGTTAATGTCAGCACTACTGTTTTCCTAGAAATTACTAGAACAGCCTTTCTTGCTCTGCTTACATCATTCAACCACTTTGGTAAGGCCAGATACTATTGCTTCATCTACCCCATCTTCCAGCACCAAATCTTACTTACTCTTTTTATTTGAGTATTGCTACCTCCTCTTTCATGTGTGATAACATATTTGATATTATAATTCTGGCCTAGAGCCCATGGCTGGGGAGGTCATAGGATCTAGGGTAGAATCTACCCTATTGTTATTTTTGCTGAGTATCTATGTTGTAAAATTGTCCTCTAAATGTCTATGTTTGTACCCATATTCTGGCTTTTTCTCAACCACAGTCAAAAATCCCTTTTGCTTTGATTAGCAGTCATTGGAGAGATGCATAAGTGACAAAAGAGCTAAGAATAAGAGGCAAAATGCTCAGGCTTACATGGAACAGCTCCATTAACTCCCTTACCACTAAAGCTCAAATAATGTTAAAGATGAGGTAGAAAGAATGTAACAGCTGGAGGACAGCTGTAAAATCTTGTCTTCTGCATATGTCATAACTATCAAAATCATATATCGACAGTGGCTTAGGTAATGTGCAAAAGACCTACATCAGAGCAAACTGGTCAATATCCTGGCACAGATGTATTAGATAGGTTCCAGTTCCTAACCCTTAGTAGTGAGCTATTAGTAGTTGATAACTACTGAGGGTGGGAGGTTATTTTTTTATGGAGGGTGTAACTTCTGACAGATTAACCATGCTCCATTGGGTAGCTCTATACCCATACACATATGAATACCAATAACTGAACTCAGTGACTTACCATTTTAAAAGAATCTGGCTTGGAAGCATTATAGTATAGTGTCAAAATTATTACAGTATCCCTTGCTACTAGGAAATAATCCCTAGAGTTCCTGTATTTATTTATTTATTTATTTATTTATTTATTTATTTATTTATTTATGCTAAAGAAGTGATTTTTATTTTTATAGGTTCTTGGTCAAGGGGGTGACTTCTAACTTATGAAGGCCTTGTGGTGAGAAATAGTAAACATCATGAGAGTTCTAAAAAGTCTGTATTCAGCATTTGATTTCAGAGAACACAGTCAGCTATAGTTTCTTGAGCATAAGGATTGGTATTCAGTTGAACCATATACTAACTGTTTCATTCAGTTATAAAGAAAAATTTAAGCTAAATCCATTTAAAATAAGTGCAAAAGTCTACCAGTTAGCTTTCAGTCTTATAGTATTTGTTTTAACATTTGTTATACAATTGCTTGCTCTTATAAAATCAAAATTTATTTCTTCTAAATATAGAAGTGATTTAAGTACTGTAACTGTTTTCAGGAATTCCTCTAAATGTTACTGTTAATATACCATTTCTATTCCTACACAAACATCATGACCAAGAAGCAAGTTGGGGAAGAAAGGGTTTATTCAGCTTACACTTCTACATTGCTGTTCATCACCAAAGGAAGTCAGGACTAGAACTCAAGCAGGTGTATACAGGAGCTGATGCAGAGGCCGTGGAGGGATGTTCTTTACTGGCTTGCTTCCCCTGGCTTGCTCAGCTGCTTTGTTAATAGAACCCAAGACTGCCAGCCCAGAGATTGTACCACCCAAAAGGAGCTCTCCCTTCTTGATCACTTATTGAGAAAATGTCTTACAGCTCTATCTCATGTAGCCATTTCCTCACCTGAAGCTCCTTTCTCTGTGATAACTCTAGCTTGTGTCAAGTTGACACAAAACCAGCTAGTACACCACATGACCATCTTTGTGTGAGATTAGGAAAACAGTTAAAATATATTTATGTACAGGGATATTTCTTAAGCAATTCATATTTGGTTATTTTTCATGGCCTTTTTTAGGTTGTTCTCCCAAAAGCATGCAGTTTCTGGTTCTTGGCTTATATTCAAATGAAAGGAAAGTAACATATGTATAATGTAAAAATTATAAATTACATCTGGCACACTTTATTATGTATACAGCCAAGTTAATACATATGTGTGTAAGTGTATGCATATATACATATATATTTTATATACCATAATAAAGGGCCTATCATTTATATAGTATAATAAAGCCTAGTATAGTATAAGACAAACAGAATGTCCAAATGGACAAACATGATTCATTTTAAAGCTCTCAACACATGTAGTAAATATATATCACTTTTTTCAAGTTCCTATTGAGAAAAAAATATAGACAAAGTAGAGGGAATTAAGAGCATTAGATTTTTGCTTAGTTAAATGACTTATTTAATTGACAATAGAGCTATTTTCTATCAGTTATAAAATGGACCAAGAAAAACTAATTAGGTTTTCAAACTCATTATGTGCCATGTTTAATCTAATGTTTGTTACATTTGAATTTGTTTAAGCTTTACTAGTATTCAAGTTCTTGTACTTAATTTAAACACAACATGTGCTAGACTATAATGAATATTTTAATCTCAGTAAGTCATTATTGCTCTAAACATTTTAAAATTTATCTAGGTTAACTATTTATCTTTTCCATTAGATTTATGAGACACATTAGTTCCAAAGAGTGGAAAATTAACTCTTATTATTTATCCTTATGTTTAGTCATCACTCATTAAATAAGTGATCTCTCTGACCAGTAATCTCTGACCAGTACTCTCTTTGAGTAATGGAAAAAGTGAGGCTACCTAAAACAGTGTTTTATCTATTGAATTTATAAATATTGAATTTATTAAATTTTTCATTAGTTAAAACCAAAATATGTTGTTCAAGTAAGATTAGAATTTAAAATGTAGAACGGCTTGAAGATTACTTCTTAACTTAAATTTGGTTGTTGTTTAAGTAAATATGTTCTTGATTGGCTTTTTAAAGGAAAACTTATATTTTATTATTTTTAGTGATGTGTAGGTATATGTGTCTGCATTGTGGGTGTGTTCAGGTCCCTAAGGAGGCCAAGGATATCAGATTTCCTAGTGGTTTATGTATTGACAGATTTAACTTGATTTTCCTAGATTTCAACAAACCATGGAAAACTTTTATCAACATTAAGTTCATGCACCTTAAATTTTACTTCTCATTTTATGGTTTTCAGTGATATATCTGTAAATTCTAGTTTGCTTGGCCCTAGTTATGGTCAGTTTTCATTTAAGATTCTCTTTTTACTACTCTTTAAACACTAATTGAAAAATTTGTTATCTTATTAAAATAGTACTAATTTGAAGGTCCACATTTTTACCTGCCCTTTAATACACAATGTTCTAACACTGTCATATACTCATACACATATTCTTATCTTGTCATGTACATTGTAAGTAGTAATTATTGTTTAGTTTTCACATTATTAAGCACTATGAGTATAGTCTTTTTGTATCCATATTTCCAAATAATTTTGGCACCCTTCATTTTATAGAAAAAGTCCTGAGATCTGAAGAAACTAATAGATTTTTACCCCAAAGAGTTTCTAGGTGAGAAAATAAATTTTCTGATAGTCATAATTTATTATAAAAGTACAATATAAATATTGAAATGTCTATTTTATCATCATCAAAATAAGAATATACAGATATACATTGACCTCAAATTGCACAAATGAATACAATATCAAATAGTATTTGACTAACTTATGAAAACTTTATTTGATCATTGATGTTTATTATAAAACTGAGATACAAAAGGAAGAATCCTTCTTAGTAAGATTGTATACTTTTTTTTTTTTTTTGGTTTTTCGAGACAGGGTTTCTCTGTATAGCCCTGGCTGTCCTGGAGCTCACTTTGTAGACCAGGCTGGCCTTGAACTCAGAAATCCGACTGCCTCTGCCTCCCGAGTGCTGGGATTAAAGGCGTGTGCCACCACTCCCGGCAAGATTATATACTTTTGTCATTTGTATTGGCTTAACTTTTGACATCTAGAAAATTAGGATATTTTATACATACTGCGTTAGAAGCTTCATTTGCAGCCAACCACTGGAAGGAGCACGGGGTCCTCAATGGACTGAAGTAGCTGGAGGGATTTGCAACCCCATAGAAAGAACAGCAATATCAGCCAGCCAGAGTTTCCCAGAGCTCCCAGGGACTAAACCACCACCACAGAGTACACATGGAGGGACCCATGGCTCCAGCCACATATGTAGCAGAGGATGGCCTTGTCTGGCATCTGTGGGAAGAAAGGCCCTTGGTCCTTTGAAGGCTTGATGCCCCAGTGTAGGAAAATGCCAGGGTGAGGAGGCAGGAGTGGGTGGATGGGTGGGAGAGCACCCTCACAGAAGCGGGGGGATGGGAATGGGGGTTTTCAGAGGGGAAAACCAGGAAAAGGGATAACATTTGAAATGAAAATAAATAAAATATCCAATAAAAAAAGAGAAAAATAAAGAGAGAGAAACTTTTCACTTAAGCAGTTTACATACTTAGGTTTCGTTTAGTCCACAATTTTTAGATTTAGGATAATCTCTCATTTTCTTTTCACATATTTGAAACATTTCAGAGTTGATAATGTACCAAGATTTACTGAAAATGGAGATATGACTTATTAAATGTTATTATATTATGGAAAATATTTAGAGACCTGAAATATACCTTTATAGAAAATACCAAAGATACTGTTCCACTCCTGTGGCTCTTAAAATCAATCTTCCTCCTCTTTACAATAGCTCCAGTAATCTGGAAGGAAATGTACTGATGCAGTTATTCCATCTAGGACTGAGGGTTCTAAGTTCTTTTATACTCTGCATAATGCCTAGTTGTGCTTCTCTGTATTTGTTCCCATCTACTGCAAAAGGGAACTACTCTGCTGGCTGAGAGAGACATTATATATTGGTATAAAAGATTGTTAGCAAGACCTAGGGGCCTCTCTTCCCAATGATGGCCAAGAAGTGGGAGTGCGTGGGTAGGGGAGCAGGGTCGGGGAGGGTATAGGGAACTTTTGGGATTGCATTTGAAATGTAAATAAAGAAAATACCTAATAAAAAAAGAGTGTTAGAATCAGGATATTTCTGTTTCCTTTAGCAGAATAATAGTGTTTGTTTGCCCTTCTGCCCAAGACCTATCTAGTCTCAGGTTCTTTTCCACTTTAGCAGTGTCATGCATGGGTTCCAATTCAAACAGTGAGAGTAGGCTTTAAATATAATCAAATAATTTTTGATTACTCCCACAATGTTCGTGCCACTATTGCATCAGGGTATTAGGCAGGCATATCACCATTGTGGACTGCACTGTTTGTAATTTGGTTGGTATTTACCTTTCTTCTGTTGTACTGTGCAGATTACTTTCCAGTACTATGATTGCTAGTTGATAAGGGTAAAGGCTCTAGGTAGGCAGCATTTCTACTTCTCCATGTTCAATGAGTTCAGTAGATGTTGTAGGAATAGGTCCTTACTATAACTTTATGAAAACAATTAATATCCTTGATGATAGCCTGAGTTATTTGGTGAAACTGCCTCCCAGGCACAGCAAGACTGATACACTGTCACATGTACAAAGCCTAGAGTTTCAATTACAACAGTGTCCCAGGGCTGAGAGGAAGTTGACACTACCTCCAATCCCTAAGTAAGAAAGAATATGCAATTTGCATGTGCTTGCAAAGGAAAGCACTGCAATGGAGTCTCATTTGGTATAAAAACCACACTTAAGGGCATACCCCAGGCTTAGTAGTAGTGAGCAACACAAAACAACCACAAAGATGTATTTGTAGATTTTTTATGTGCATGTTTGTGTGTGTCATATTGCTCTGTTCAGGCTTTTTCCTTTTTCTTTGTCTTACTGGTTTTCTCTTGTTATGGTTTCCTAATTTGTGTTTTTATGTGGTGTGTGTGTGTGTGTGTGTGTGTGTGTGTGTGTGTATGTGTGTGTGTTTCTTGTGCTTTTTTGTTTTTGTTTGTTTGTTTTAAATGCTGGGTTGTTTGTTTTACTTGCCTGTTTTCTAAAAAAATAAGAAATGTTATTTATAAGCATTTATTTATTTACTTATTTTATAAGATAAACTTGTAAAGAAAAACAACAACATGGGTTTTTCTAGTGAAGTATTTCATCAGATTAAGCTCCTCATCATCAAGCCTGATGATTTGTGTTTGCCCACAACTTATAGGATAGAAAGATAGAATCCAATTGATCCCTATATATCTCCACCTGTTACACACACACACACACACACACACACACACACACACACACACACACACACAGGTGTATATGTGTATATACATACACACATAATCATTCATGCACACAAAATAAATAACATTTTCAAAATATAGTAAGATGTTTCAAAAAAAAAGAGCAACGGGGAGATTAAAATATTTACCCAAGGCAATACACTTAAACAATATGCAATGTGGGGAAGGTTTCTATCACACTGTGTTCCTCACCTTTAGTTAAAATAATAAATTGTATAAGTTTAGTCAGTTATAAATAATATAACAGTTTTGATACATTTGAGGAGAATTGATATTTAAAATGGGATTCATAGATCTAAAATCCGTAACTAACTCATTTTTTCCCATTCTTTATTAGGTATTTAGCTCATTTACATTTCCAATGCTATACCAAAATTCCCCCATACCCACCCACCCCCACTCCCCTACCCACCCACTCCCCCTTTTTGGCCCTGGCGTTCCCCTGTACTGGGGCATATAAAGTTTGCATGTCCAATGGGCCTCTCTTTCCAGTGATGGCCAACTAGGTCATCTTTTGATACATATTCAGCTTGAGTCAAGAGCTCCGGGGTACTGATTAGTTCATAATGTTGTTCCACCTATAGGGCTGCAGATCCCTTTAGCTCCTTGGCTACTTTCTCTAGCTCCTCCATTGGGAGCCCTGTGATCCATCCATTAGCTGACTGTGAGCATCCACTTCTGTGTTTGCTAGGCCCCGGCATAGTCTCACAATAGACAGCTACATCTGAGTCCTTTCAATAAAATCTTGCTAGTGTATGCAATGGTGCCAGCGTTTGGATGCTGATTATGGGGTGGATCCCTGGATATGGCAGTCTCTACATGGTCCATCCTTTCATCTCAGCTCCAAACTTTGTCTCTGTAACTCCTTCCATGGGTGTTTTGTTCCCAATTCTAAGGAGGGGCATAGTGTCCACACTTCAGTCTTCATTCTTCTTGAGTTTCATGTGTTTTGCAAATTGTATCTTATATCTTGGGTATCCTAGGTTTGGGGCTAATATCCACTTATCAGTGAGTACATATTGTGTGAGTTCCTTTGTGAATGTGTTACCTCACTCAGGATGATGCCCTCCAGGTCCATCCATTTGGCTAGGAATTTCATAAATTCATTCTTTTTAATAGCTGAGTAGTACTCCATTGTGTAGATGTACCACATTTTCTGTATCCATTCCTCTGTTGAGGGGCATCTGAGTTCTTTCCAGCTTCTGGCTATTATAAATAAGGCTGCTATGAACATAGTGGAGCAGGTGTCCTTCTTACCAGTTGGGGCATCTTCTGGATATATGCCCAGGAGAGGTATTGCTGGATCCTCCGGTAGTACTATGTCCAATTTTCTGAGGAACCGCCAGACGGATTTCCAGAGTGGTTGTACAAGCCTGCAATCCCACCAACAATGGAGGAGTGTTCCTCTTTCTCCACATCCACGCCAGCATCTGCTGTCACTTGAATTTTTGATCTTAGCCATTCTGACTGGTGTGAGGTGGAATCTCAGGGTTGTTTTGATTTGCATTTCCCTGATGATTAAGGATGTTGAACATTTTTTCAGGTGCTTCTCTGCCATTCGGTATTCCTCAGGTTAGAATTCTTTGTTCAGTTCTGAGCCCCATTTTTTAATGGGGTTATTTGATTTTCTGAAGTCCACCTTCTTGAGTTCTTTATATATGTTGGATATTAGTCCCCTATCTGATTTAGGATAGGTAAAGATCCTTTCCCAATCTGTTGGTGGTCTTTTTGTCTTATTGACAGTGTCTTTTGGCTTGCAGAAACTTTGCCATTTTATGCCATCCGTAACTAACTCATTTTTTTTTTTTTTGTTTCTGAGGACTCAGTCATTTTTTTGTCTCATATAGAAGACCTGCATTGTTGCAACTAGTAATGCCATTATATTTTACAATGCTATTTTTACATTTTCTCCTCTTTCTTACTCTCTACTTCCTTCATTTAAAGACATCTCCAAGCCAGGCAGTGGTGGTACATACCTTTAATCCCAGCACTTGTGAGGCAGAGGCAGGCAGATTTCTGAGTTCGAGCCTAGCCTGGTGTATAAAGTGAATTCCAGAACAGCCAGGCCTATACAGAGAAACCCTGTCTCAGAAAAACTGAAAAAGAAAGAAAGAAAGAAAGAAAGAAAGAAAGGAAGAAAGAAAGGAAGAAAGAAAGAAAGAGAGAAAAATCTCCACATACTTAACATAATCATATTTGAAAATTCCCATTTTCATGCAACATCATATTTACAAGTAATGTGAATAATTTCAATAAAATCTATTTTCATATAAATTAAGTTTTAGGAAATTTGCATGCTTCATTAATTCAACTATATATTTTAATATCATTCATTTAAGTTACTTAACAAAACCATGTCAAAATGCATGTGAGCATATGTGCATATGCGTGCATGTGTGTGTGTGTGTGTGTGTGTGTGTGCCTGTGCTGTGTCTTGTGTCCTTTAGAATTCTTCTAGGTCTCTCTCTCTCTCTCTCTCTCTCTCTCTCTCTCTCTCTCTATATATATATATATATATATATATATATATATATATATATTTAGACAGGGTTTCTCTGTGTAGTCCTGCCTGTCCTGGAACTCACTCTGTAGACCAGGCTGGCCTCGAACTCCGAAATCTGCCTGCCTCTACCTCCCAAGTGCTGGGATTAAAGGTGTGCACCACCACTGCCTGGCCCAGGTCTATATCTTGCTGTAACTTGTACATCTTTGAAATTGAATTGATTCAGGCAACTGAAAGGTCAGACATATAGACACAAGTACAGAAAATCTGGGATCGTTTTGGCCATAATTGCTGGTAGAGACACCAGCACAAGTTTGGGAACTGAACTAATTTATTTTACACATCTGAATGGTGGAGAGAGCTTTACTATATACAGATGAATAATGAGAAAGTCGAACCAATCTCAGTAGGAAATCTCAGTAGGGGAGAAAATTTTTGGTTGCTGTCAACTGAGAAAAGGAATCTGTGGTTGATAGCGTCCATGTCAGGCATTCATAAATGTTCATACCTGGACGATGGGGAGGCTCTGCTGTTCTTTTGAGTATGACCTGGGGAAGGCTGGGACATACTTATGGGTCTGAGTTATTATAGTCTTTGATAAGGATATTTTTAAAAATTTTATTCTTTAATATTTTTTAGCAGTCCAAACTTTACCCACACCTGGTCTACCCTCTGACTGTTCCACATCCCATAACTTACCCCCATCCCTTTCCCCCTGTCTCCATGTCCCTCCACTCCCTACCCAACAAGACCTCTAAACTCCCTGGGGGTCTCCAGTCTCTTGAGGGTTAGGTTTATCATCTCTGACTGAACCTAGACCCAGAAGTCCTCTGCTGTATATGTGTTGGGGACCTCATATCAGCTGGTGTATGCTGCCTGGTTGGTGGTCAAGTATTTGAGATGTCTCAGGGGTCCAGATTAAACGAGAGTGCTGGTCCTCCTACAGGATCACCCTTCTCCTCAGCTTCTTTCAGCCTTCCCTAATTCAACCACAGAGGTCAGCTTCTTCTGTCCATTGGTTGGGTGCAAATATCTGCATCTGGCCCTTTGAGCTGCTTGTTGTGTCTTTCTGAAGACAGTAATGATAGGCTTCTTTTTGTGAGTTCTCCATAGCCTCAGTAATAGTGTCAGGCCTTGGGTCCTCCCCTTGACAAGTGTATTATTATGTCAACATTTATTACACATTCACTAAGGACTTCATTTGTTCCTTAGTCATTAACAAAGAGCTGCTTTCACGCTCCACATCTTTTCCTCTCACAACCAGGCTATATCCCTCATAACTACAAGGATACTTTCTTGTAACATTTCACTTATCAATATTTGTTGAATCTGGTCAAATATTATAAAAGTGACTTTTATTTGCTCAGATGAAGAGATAAGATGAGAGCTGTACCCAAGCTTTCTAGCTCTTTCTAAATGATGACAGGCTGGCATAACTCTGTTGTCCTCGCCAAGCAGACTGATTCAAACTGGCTTCTCTCAGCTTCTAATGGAATTGCTCTGCTTGGAAAGTCTGCCTCTGAGTTCCACAAAATGACCTGCACTGACTGGACTGACTGGACTAGTCCAGTTTGACTGCTCAAACTGAAGGGAACTGAAGGGAACTGACTGAACACAACTCAACTGCACTCAACCGAACTGACTGTGCGGACTCTCAACTGACCTTCGAATCTTGTCCTGGCTCTTTTCAGTGACCTCTCTTTCCTGTATGTTGTCATGAGAGGAGTATTCTATCTCAGAATTACTCTGTCAAATCTTTTCCTGATTTGTCACTTGTCTGCCCCTTAATTAGATGACATTGTTTGGAATTAAAGGTGTATACTAAAGGTATGTCTGCATTCCTACCACAGAGATTAAAGGTGAATACTAAGGACATGTCTATTTTGCAGCCAGATCACACAGACATATTTTTGATGTTAATCCCTTGCCATAGTAGCCATGTTGCTAGATTAAAAATCCTCTATAAAATATAGCAAATTTCATTAAGCCATCCAAAACAAAAATTACTTTTTAACTCTTCTTTTGCATTGCAGTATTTTGTCAGCAATTATTACTCTTTGAAACCACTGAAAAATTAGCTAATCAAAAATACTATAGTGGCTGGTGAGATGGCTCAGCGGTTAAAAGCACTGACTGTTCTTTCGAAGGTCCTGAGTTCAATTACCAACAACCACATGGTGGTGGCTCACAACTACCCATAATGAGATCTGACACCCTCTTCTGGCACATCTGAAGACAAATACACTGTACTTATTTACAATAATAAATAAATCTTTGGACTGGAGCGAGCAGAGGTCCTAAATTTAATTCCCAACAACCACATGAAGGCTCACAACCATCTGTACAGCTATAGTGTACTCATATACATAAAATAAATAAATAAATCTTTAAAAAATACTATATACACAAGACATAGAAGAATCATCAGATTTGTTTCGTATTTGTGGAGCATATACTTTTGCAGTGCTATGAATAATCATCATTTGCTTATGTTGGCAGAAATGCATGTTGGCAGAAATAAACCTTTTATTGAAATCCTTAAACACATAAAAATATTCTTCTTTTGTCAGACCTACAAATTAGTATTCATTAAAATAAAATAAAAAACTCCTGAAGTTGAAAAATCAAAACCAGGTCCTGAGATAACAGTGCTTGCTCTGCAAACCTGAGAGACTGAGCCCAAATCTCCAGTACCTATTTTCAAGGCTGGATGTGGCTCTGAACTACTTTTGCATTGGGAGATGGAGATAGGCAGATTCATAGAGCTTGCTGAACAGCTTGAATAACCACAGTGGAGAGCTTCCAATACAGTGAGAGACACTGCTCAGAGCTGTAACGTTGAGTGTAGTAAAGGAAGACACCTGAAATCCTACTCTGACCTGGAAACATATGGGCACAGGGACATGCACACTTATGTGCAAACACTATACACATATACAGCACACATACCACCACCATACCACCTACAGACCAACAAAAACAGAAACTAAATCTTGAAATTAAAAACTTCATGGCCTAAAAATGGAAATTAGTTTCCTATTATGTTAAAATTTAATATTACTTGGGATCTGAAAGTAGCAAACAGCACATATTTCCCATGATTTCTCAGTGGAAAGAACTATGTATTTGCTTATTCATGCATCTTAGAAAGTCCCTTGGAGACTAGATTAAGTAGTGCCATGTGAAAAAGAAAGCGAAGCATGTGGTGTATGTGCTTGAGGTAATGGGTATCTATATTTATCCCTTGATTTATACATTGCCTGAAATTTGTAATTAGTCATGCTTTAGTAGGATCTTCCTTTAATTATGTCTCGACTCTGTGGTGTAGTAAGCTTTGAAGTTTAAGGCATTTTTCTTAATATTTCATATTATTTCTGTTACATTTTGTAGTGCCTTCGTATTTCCAGTGCCTAAAAAATACATGTATGTTGGTTTTAATCTCTCATCATTTGACAACTGCTATTTTGATTATTGAACAGTTTATTTCCCATATAATTAGGAACAGAGCCAATGATTCATAATATTCTTGCAGAGCGTGTCTTTCTTATGACATTTTCAAGAAATTGCTGTCAAAAAAATATGACTGACGAGTTTCAATTTTATGTTACATAAAAGCAGCTTTAACACTGATTTACCCAATCAATTTTTTTTGTCTGGGTTATTTCCTTGGTTAGTTCATGTTACTGGGACAAGAGAAAAGTTTTTTTTTTAAATTGGTGTATAATTTTAATAATAGATTAATATACACTGAAGATTATGTTTTATGATTTTAATTCTTACATATTTACATCTAGATTGTTAAAGGTATATTTTTTAACTGCCAACATTTTCCTAAGTTAAAGTGTATTTGGAGAGTATGTAAGGCTTTATAATTTATACCCAATAAGTTTGTTATTAATATACCTTATTTGCATTTCCCTTCATAATAAGATAGAATTTTAATGTTCATGTAAATATTCAGTAATATATTGGGCACTAAGAAAGAAAATATATGTTAATGTCTCCTACACATTGCTAACAACCTTTTGGTTAATTGTCTTCGTAGCTGCTTTAAAGCTGCCACTAACATAAATATTTTCCTTTTACATATTATGTTGCATTTATCTCATAAATTTTTATTCAGAATTTAAGTAGAGTCAGTAGCTTCAGAACATGTTGTGCTATAGCAACATAACAATTTAGTGGAAGGAGATAATGAAACCGTGGTTAAGTCAATAAAATGAGCAGCTCTGATAAGAATAGTGCTATGATTAACAGTTCTAAGATTCTAAGGCCTTTGTCTGGCCTTAGTGGGAGAGGGTGTGTCTGGTTCTGCAGTGACTTTATGTACCAGGGATTGGTACCTAGCAGAGTGCCCCGCTAACAGAGGAGAAGGAGTGGGAAGATGGAAGGTCTATGTGAGGGAAGAACTTAGAGGAGTGTGGTACTGTGATTAGGATGGTGAAATGGATAGATAAATCAGTGAGAAAAACAGATCCTAAGACCTGATTCTTCTCTTTTAATGTGACGAGTGTTGGTAGCTTACTTATACTCTTTATTAGGATATTCCATATTATAACACTTGCATTGTGGTAAGGAAAGCTTAAAATGAACAACAATGCAATCATTAGCAAAGTTTTTTTTTTTAAAGAAAACACTTGATGAATGAAATACAAAATGAAGTACATCTTTACAAAAGATGAATAGAGCAATTTAGAAAATAAGAACTCAGTAGTGACAGATAGCCTGAGTAAAAAAATAAGATTATACTGGGAAGTGCAGAATGAATCATATTTTCAATGAATTCAATAACTCACTATATTGTTTCAAACTGCACTTCCTGAGATTAATTTTTACTAGGGCTATACAAGAAAGCTGCACAATACATGCTAATGAACTATAAAAAGTAAATCAGTGTTTTATATAGTCTCTACAATTTCATATTGGATATAAAAAATGTGCCTACTTTCCATTATTTGAAAAGACCCCTTATTATATCTATATTACAATTATAATATAACTAAGGAGCTAGAGACACCACAACCTCGAGGCAAATCGTATCATGTAATAAATATAAAAGTGTTCTTTGGCAAGGCTTTGGATGATCCTTAGACGATAGATCAGGAATTACTAATGTAAGATGATTAGTCTTTGTTATGAAACTGTGTCATGTTTAATCAGTTTATACCACTATAGGTCAGCACATGACTTCATTATACTCAGGAAAGTCAGGTTACATTAGGATTTTGATGTTTCAAAGAATGGATTTTACTCTTGAAATATAAAGTTTCATTAAATGCATGGTACTGTGATGAAGAAGTTGATAGTCACTGTTAGCAGTTACCCACATATAAAGGTAAAAAGGTAGAGTAGGGTCATTTCAAATTCAAATTATAAGCTGAAGTCTGCTGGAAATAAGAAAGAAAACTACAATGAGAAAATCATACATGCTATGTGGTATCTCATTTGGAATATATACTATTAAAAACGTGTCTTCTGTTCCTCAGAGGTGATAATATACTGTCCTTTCCCCAGCATTGTTTCCCTTTTCTTATGCAAAGAAACACATGATAGATAATTTGTCATCATGTCTGCTTATCCAGGCTATTTTCCCTTTCTAAGATCTTATTTTCTAAATTGGTCTATTTATCTTTTATCATAAGATACATTATGAATGAAAGATACTGCATCCTTTACAAAAATTATGGGGAAAGAAAATTCACTGTACCAAGTATGTTATGTGTTCACTCTGTAAGAGTTCAGAAACCAAATAGAAAATGGTGCCATTATCTGATTCAAAAAAGTACATTTATGAAAAAAAGGAATAAAAAGCCTGTGAAGTTGAAGCACACTGTAAATCCCAGAACCTGGGAAACAGAGGCAGAAGCAAAAGCAGAAGCAGATAGATTTCTTGAGTTTGAGGCCAACCTGGTTTATAGAAAGAGTTCTAGGACAGCCAGGGCTATACAGAGAATCCTTGTCTTGATTAAAAAAAAAAAAAAAAAAAAAAAGGAAAAAAAAAAGGAAAAAAAAAAGGAAAAAAGTATATTGTTAAAAACAATTGTAAAATTCCAACATAAGACATCTTTTTCTTCCTTCCTTCCTTCCTTCCTTCCTTCCTTCCTTCCTTCCTTCCTTCCTTCCTTCCTTCCTTTCTTTCTTTCTTTCTCTCTTTCTTTCGTTCTTTCTTTCTTTCTTTCTTTCTTTCTTTCTTTCTTTCTTTCTTTGTTTTGTTTTACAGACAGGGTTTCTCTGTGTAGCCCTAGCTGTCCTGGAACTCACTCTGTAGACCAGGATGGCATCAAACTCAAAAATCTGCCTGCCTCTGCCTCCCAAGTGCTGGGATTAAAGGGGTGTGCCACCACTACCTGACAAGACAAATTTATTTATAATTTATTTTATATTTAAATTCTCATACAATACATTTTGATAGTATTTACCCTTTCCAAAATCCTCTCAGATCCTTGCCTCTCTCCTTACCTACACAAGTTCTTGCTCTTTCATTAAAAAATAAAGACAAACCAAAAGCACAACAAAACATAGAAAGTTATGTTTAATTTGCATTGGCGAACTACTTCTGATATACCCAGTGTCACTTCACTGAAGAAAATGGTTTTTATCCTACTAATCTGCTAAATAAATAGAGCGAAAAACTAACTCCTTCTAATATATTGCTATTCGCATAGTTAAATATGATGCTCAAACCTTGTCAGAGAAATCTCTTCTTGGAGTAAAAGGTAATTAATACAGAGGACCACGATTGGACAATGTAAATTGTTTGATTACAGTCCTTTCCTCAAGGTTCAGGAAATCTATGTAGAAGATGGGATGGAAAGATTGTAAGGACCAGAATTGGTGGACACCTCCAAAGGGACACATCTCATTTTTTCACTTTTATTTATTTATTTATTTATTTATTTATTTATTTATTTATTTCACTCCAGATTTTATTCCACCCCCTTCCACCCTCTGACTGTTCCACATCCCATACCTCCTCCACACTTCCTGTCTTCACAAGGATGTCCCACCCCCTACCTCCTACACAACCAGACCTCTAAACTCCCTGGGGCCTCCAGTGCCATGAGGGTTAGGTGCATCTTCTCTGACTGAACCGAGACTCCGCAGTCCTCTGCTGTGTATGTGTTGGGGGCCTCATATCAGCTGGTGTATGCTGCTTGGTTGGTGGCCCAGTGTCTGAAAGATATTAGGGGTCCTCGTTAATTTTGACCGCTGGTCCTCCTACAGCATTGCCCTTCTCCTTAGCTTCTTCCAGCTTTTCCTTAATTCAACCACAGGGGTTAGCAGTTTTCCTCCATTGCTTGGGTATAAATATCTGCATCTGACTCTTTTAACTGCTTGTTGGGTCTTTTGGAGTGCAGTCATGATAGGTCCCTTTTTGTGAGCACTCGATAGCCTCAGTAATAGTATCAGGCCTTGGGACCTCCTCTTGAGCTGGATCCCACTTTGAGCTTGTCCCTGAACTTTCTTTTCCTCAGGTTTCTCTCCATTTCCATCCCTATAGTTCTTTCAGACAGAAACAATTATGGCTTAGAGTTTTGCTGTGGGATGACAACTCCCTCCATCACTGGATACACTCCCTGTCTTCCTGCTGGAAGTGGGCTCTACAAGTTCCCTCTCCCTACTGTTGGGCATTTCATCTAAGGTCCCTCCCTTTGAGTCCTGAGAGTCTCTCACCTCTCAGGTCTCTGATGCACTCTGGAGGGTCCCCCCAACTTTCTCCCTCCTGAGGTTGCCTGTTTCCATTCATTCTGCTGGCCCTCAGGGCTTCAGTCCTTTTCCCTCACCCACTTCCTGATTAGGTTCCCCTCTCTCCTATACCACTGTTCACTTTCCCTCCCAGATCCCTCACTCCTTCCCCACTTGTGATTACTTTCTTCTCCTTCCCAAGTGCTACTGAAGTGTCCTCACTTGGGCACTTCAGCTTGTTGATCATTTTTAGTTCTGTGGACTGTTATCTTGGATATTCAGCCATTTTATTTATTTATTTATTTATTTATTTATTTATTTATTTATTATTTTATTTTATTTTTTATAATATCCACTTATCAGTGAGTACATACAATGCATGTCCTTTTGGGTCTGAGTTTCCTCTCTCAGGATGATATTTTCTAGTTCCATCCATTTGCCTACAAAACTCAGGATGTTTTCCTTCTTAATAAATGAGTAGTACTCCATTGTGTAAATGAACCACATTTTCTGTATCCATACTTCTTTTGAGGGACATCTGGGTTGTTTCCAGCTTCTGGCTATCACAAATAAGGCTACTATGAACACGTGCCTCTGTGGCATGGTGGGGCATCTTTGGGGTATATCTGGGTCTTCAGGTAGATCTATTTCCAATTTTCAGAGGAATCTCCAGATTGATTTCCAGAGTGGCTGCACCAGTTTGCAATTCCACCAGCAATTTAGGAGTGTTCTTCTTTCTCCACATCGTTGCCAACATATCTCATTTTTAGAGAAAAACTTTTCAAATCATAGGAGCACCAGATGATGAAAGATGTCTTCAGTCATTTATACATGTAATATGCTCACTAATAACTTGCATTAACTCAAATCACATTTTCTGCTTTATTAGTCACAATATAGATTCCTCACCTGCTGTAGCTAAATGAACATTCACTTACTTTGACTTTGCCTATAGAATATTCCTGAAGGGCATAGTGTTACTGTGATATTTATTTGTTAGAGATGCTTTCAGCACATAATGGCTTAATGTATGTATTATTTCAGGCTATTTCTCAAATAAAATTCAAATAGAAACTTTTAATAGATTAATTTTCAAAATACATGCAATCTAAATTAAGATATGAACAAATTATGATATTGTTATTTATGGAGAATTCAATTTTTTTCTTAAATGTATCCTTTATAACACAACAAGACCATGCTTCTTTTGTCATATTTTACCCAGAAGGTGACAATCCTTTAAAAAAATCGATACTTGTAAGTTTTTCTTAACTACAGTAGAGAAAACGATCAAAACTGAAAACTATTATTCCCAGGATTTCTCAGCTGTGTTTACTTGTAATAGTGTGTTTTACTTCAGGCTTTCAATGTTTTAGAATCCCACTGCACATTTCTTGAGAACCTTCATGGAAATACTGACACTTAGAAAGGAGAGAGAAGGATTAAAGGAAACAAAACAAAACAAAACTCAATATATTGCATTAGGTTCAAAGAAATATTTTATTGAGAACAAATGTTTTAGAACTTGTATATAGTTATTTGGATGAGATTCACAAAGCATAGTGTAAATGATATGCTACAGTTATTATGTGGTAAATTAGAGCACACTCTCAAATGTTAAGAGTGGAAATATCCAGAGACCTACTGGACTGATCTACATTTGGGATCTCTTTGCACTTATTTCTAATACATCCAGAGGAAAGTTTTTGGGGGATAGTTATTCTGTCCAAGTTTTTAGTAGGCCTACTTGGTTTTACTCTTATTGGAGGACACAATTTTAGAGGAACTTTAATCCAGCAACGTGAGTGTTCTGGTAAGGAATCACATCCAAAAACTTGGATTTGTGTGATCTAGCTGGAATGCAGACCTTTAATCTGGCTGGCTAGAATACAGACATGCCCTTAGTGTATATGTATACCGTTAATCCCAAACAATGAAGGCAAAATTACTTTGTAGAAGGAAGCAGCCATATTTGAAGTGGCATCTAACTGTGTGGCACACAAAATGAGAACTCAGAGAAATATCTGAAAGAATGAGTCAGAATGGATAAGCCCAACTCTAACAATAGACAGGAAAGAGAAGTTGTTTAAGATCAGTGCTGGGAGAGAGGGTCAGTCAGTTGGGAGTCAGTTCAACGAGTGCAGTATAATGGAGTTGAGTTTGTTCTTGAGTTCATGCTGTTGAGTGCAGGTCAGCAGATGTAGTTGAAAGGAGAGAAAAGGAAGAAACCAGAAGGGCTGGGGAGATGGCTCAGTGGACAGCTCTTCCAGAGGTCCTGAATTCAATTCACAGCAACTGCATGGTGGCTCATAACCACCTGTAATGGGATGCCATGACTTCTTCTGGTGTGTCTGAAGACAGCTACAGTGTACTCACATATAATCAATCAATCAATCAATCAATCAATCAATCAATCAATCAATCATTTAAGCAAAGAATAAAAAGACAGAGGATCAGAACAAATCGTCAGTTACTTTCTGGCCAAGTAGGACATTCAGTGAGACAATAAGAGAAGTCAGATTGAATCAGTCAACTTGGAGAAGAGTTTGAACTAGAACAGCTGAGTTGAGCCATTCATCCAGAGTTCAGAAAAAAGGTAGAAAGGGTGAGCTTGTATATCAGTAAGCAATATGATTTGTGGTTGCTCAGAGATGACAATTACATCAGGTGAATAAAAGTTAGTTTTACACTCAATGGCATGTTTCTTCTCTTTGTCCGCAAGCCTCCTACCATACAACAATACTATAAAGTTAGGGCTTTTGGAAATCAAGCTTAAATACTTATCTAGTAATAAATTTCTGGTAACTTTAGCATGAATCCTACTGTGATAATCACCATAAACAAGAAATTTGGGCAAAGGTCATTGTCATTTGTAGAAACTTCAAGGAAAAATTTATTTGCATTGCATTAAAGCATAACCTCAACTTTTACAGACAAAAATATTTAATCATATCTATAATGATTGCAACACTTATAGAAGAACTTTATTTATTTTGCTTCCATTACATATGGGAATTAGTAACTAAGGTTTAATAAAATGTAGAAAAGTCAAAAATAATTCTATTGGAGAAAACTAGAAAACTCCAAATTAATTAAAACCCAAGTTTAAAATAACAGTAAATAATGTTGATGTAATTCAAACATAAAGTAATATGAAGAACATTTTTCATTTCTATTATTTTTGTCTATGCTGTATATTTTTCAATGAGAAAACACCAGAACAAAAAAAATGATCAATATTCTGTAAAATATCTAATTGAGAATTTTCACTTCCACCACAGCCATGAATAACATGTAAAGAATAAGGCACCATCAATGATCCAAGGAGCCTAACCAGTAAACAAAATGTGAGACTTTAGAAACATTTTAATGTATGTGTGTTCAATGATGAAGCATGTATTGTAAGAGTCAAAGAACAGTACTAGAGACACTGAGCAGTCTGAATTTTATTAAGAATAATCTGCTTATGTGTATTACTTCACTTTTTATTGATTACTTATATTTTCCTATTTGTCAATATTATACTACATACAATGTATTGTGATCCTATTCACCATCATCATGCTCTCTCTTCTACCTCTTATTTTTGTTGCTTAATATCACCACTTTGGACATCCCTCTTTCTTTCAACATATCCTCTTCACACTTTCATTACTTTTTTAAAAGGATTTATTTATTATTATATATAAGTACACTGTAGCTGATTTCAGACACACCAGAGGAGGGTGTCAGATCTCATTATGGGTGGTTGTGAGCCACCATGTGGTTGCTGGGAAGTGAACTCAGGAACTTTAGAAGAGCAGTCAGTGTTCTTACCAGCTGAGCCATCTTACCAGCCCCCTCATTACTTATTTTTGATAGGTATTTTATGTCAATTGAAAAATATGACACAAAAGGAACCTTGGAAATGTATAAAGGAATTTGAGGATTGTCTTTAAAATTGTTGTGCTGACTTGATTATTCTGAAACAGATTTTTTAAATCTTCATAAGAGAATGATATGATTAACAACTATTCTGTCAAAAACATAACTGTCCACATGTCAATAAGATAATTATTCTTTCAAGTTGAGTGCAGTAAAAGAAAATAGAATCAAAATATTCTGTTTATATGAAGTTATTGGAAAGCAAGATAAACTAACATGGGGTTGTGGAAATCAGAATAGTGGTTGCCATTATGGGAGGTTCAGAGAGCTTTTTGGGTTGATTCTGGGATTTATGTATTGATTCAGACATATTTGTCAAAAAAGAATCATCTGTACTCTAAGGATATTTGAATTAGACTATATTAAAGTATATATAGGTTCCAAATTCAGTTAGTCCCATGTTTTGACTAAAATATTAACTAAACAAGGGTTTAGAATGATTGAAATTCTGATTATTGCAGTATTTTGCTACAATGCAAATTTCCTATCTTCAGAAGAAAAGATGTATTCTATCATATATTTCCCACATATGTTATTTTGCTGATCAAAATACAGTCTCACAGAAAAATTGTCAATCATATTCACTAACTAGTAATTTTTTTTTAAATTAAGTATTGCTTGGTATGCTTCAATCCCTTGGCTCATGCAAATATTATTGTCCATATAAATGTTTTCTGAATATAAAATGTTTTTTTAAAATTTCCAATTATCATGGCAAACCTTTTGATTCCAACCTATGCTGCAAATGCCTTAATCTAATCAATAATCCAACAAGTAATTCTGCTAAAATATAAAGTTCACTTGATTTGCAATAAAGTTCATATCATTAACATTTGTAATTACTAGTACACATACACATAAAAAAATCCAGGCTGTAAAGATCTGTAAATTATGGCTTTTTGATTAAACACACATGAAGATATATAATTTTATTTCTTTAGTACAAAAAAAGGCAATGTGGTAAACTAAAGCAAATAATCACTATTATTGTTCAGATAATCTTTATGTACATTTGAAAATATATGTACAAAATGTTACAATTGCTTCCATCAAAAGTGTGAATCAGGATACATGACTCCATTACAATTTAACACTTCATTTTGAGATATGCATTTGTCTAAAAGCAATTAATGCTCAGCAACTATATAAACTGCATAATTAAAAATGCAAATTAGTACAGAAATCAAACAACTATATATTCATTAATTGTTTTGTTATCACCATCTTTTTAATTTAATAATTGAATTTTACTGAGTGACAGGTTGTGAACTGCATAAGTAGTTTTCTTAATGGAAAAGTCTACTGCAACTGAGGTCAGAATCTGATAAAATTTGGCTTTATGTAGACATATTATGCAAATATATTCTAATATTTATGGAGTCACAAGGAAATTGTTGGCAAAATATATAATTTTAACAGTAGAAAGACATAATTTCACAAGTTTTAAATGAAGTGTTTATTAATGCTTTCTGTTCATATAATGCATTAGAGATAAAATAATCTCTAGACAAAGAAAATTCCCAGTTCAGAGAGTATAATGGATTTAATATGTTGTTAGATTATTTATTTATTTATTTATTTATTTATTTATTTATGAGATATGGATTCTCTGTGTAGCCTTGGTTGTCCTGGAACTCACTCTATAGACCAGGCTGGCTGTGAAATCAGAATTCCACTTGCCTCTGCCTCCCAAATACTGGGATTAAAGGCGTGCATCACCACTGTCTGGCATTTTTGTTAGATTTTGGAAGAGATTCATGAAGTGTTTGTACCAATTTAAATATGTTTGAAAAACATGTTCCCTCAACTTTGCTATCTACTAGTAGATAACCTATAAACTATTAATTTCTATTTGCCTTAGGAAACCATTTACTTTGCTATTTCCAGTTTGTTTATCTTTATCAATGATACACACTATGCTTATTGGACAATTGTTTCTAGCAATTAAACTACTGTTTTTCAGGCTCCAAGACATTGTTTAATAGTTAAAAGAAAACAAACAAAATAGTGGGCAATCTGAACAGCTGCCTAGAAGATAATGGGTAAGAGAAGGAAAAAAAGCCATGCCGGTTGAGATAAGCTGAAATGAAGTTCAAGAACATAGCAGCAGGCAGCCACACAGATGGGACAGGAGTTTTGGAGAAGAGCAAGCAAGCTCAGTTTACAAGGGAGTTTGATAGCATACTTCAGTTCTGGCCAACATCCAAATGAACATGAAAGAGAAAAACAAAAAGTAACAGTTACACACTTCTGAGTCAGGACTCAGAAAGTGGGGGTAGATGTGTCTGAAGCCTTTTGTGGCTGATATGAGATAAACTGAAAAGGCTATTACTAGGTGGAAAATTACATTATCATAAAGTTAATCTACCTTCCGGGGTGTGGTCCTACTTTCCTGAAGGGTGTTGGTTTAGGCAGACACTTATCTTGCTAGACTGGATTAAGTCTCAGTGGAAGAGACAAGGATATGTCCCCATCTAGAGGTAGAGTTCAAGAAAATCTAGAGGTAGGTCTGAAAATGTGCTCATAAAGTTCCATAGCTGTTTGTTAGAAGTGATTAATGTCTAGACTACGATTTTAGTTTCCACTCCCATGTAGAGTCTCTAGGCAGTAGTGTTATCTAGGAGAGATGAAAACCAGAGTTTTTGATAGTTCTGGCCAAAGAGCAAAGATATGGGCTGGAGAGATGGCAGAGCCCTTAAAGGCCAGGTTTATAAGCAAAGTTTAAGAAAGAAAGCATTTCCAGAATTATTTTCTTCATTCTTGCTTTAAGCTGCATTCCAGTTTCTAGCTCCTGTTCTCCTCATTCCCAAATCTGAAGAGGTCATCCCACACACCACTCAGTGGATTGGAATTATTACTAAATATAGTTTCATATTGCTGGAAGAGGTTATTGGATCTAAATACATCTCTAGTGGACTTCTCTTAGGACCCAAACAGACATGAATATGTAGGGAGAAAAGGAAGTCTTAGACTTATGTCTGGGAAAAGACACCAGATAGAATTAAACTGGGTCCCCTTTGCTGCTGCTTGGACTGCCTGGATGGGTCTCAGTGGGAGAGGATGTGCCTAGACCTGCTAGGACCTGATCCCCAGGGTGAGATGATATTACAAGGGGTGGGGGACTCCCTTTCTCTGAAAAGAAGGAGAGAGGTAAGAGGAGGGATTTGTTAAGGATGGGACTGCAAAGAGTGGAGGGAGGGGCACTATGGTCAGATACAAAGTGAATTAAAAATAATGTTTTCAGTATAACTTATAAGGTTTATAAACCCTGGTAGGAAATGAGAAGAAGCTAGAAGAGTTCATAGTTTTATGATGAATAAATAAATGTCCATTAGAATCTCCTGATGAGCATATAAAAAATAGGCATCCACTGGACATTTCCCAGGATCTCCGACCTTTGGTCCACCAAGACAGGACTCACATCATTAATCCAGGATTTTCCTTGAGGCATTTTAAGAGTTGCTGGAGTTGCTAGAATCATAAGGTTCCTTGTAGATTGCTGAGAGAGAGAGAGAGAGAGAGAGAGAGAGAGAGAGAGAGAGAGAGAGAGAGAGAGAGAATAAATTTAGTATTATTTAACTTTTAGGTGAAAACAGTAGAGTTCCTGTTTCTCCTGGCTTTAGGTGTGTACTACAGTTTTAGTTTTGTGGTGGGTTTTAAAAACTGCCCAGAATGGCTAAGATCAAAAATTCAGGTGACAGCAGATGCTGGCGTGGATGTGGAGAAAGAGGAACACTCCTCCATTGTTGGTGGGATTGCAGGCTTGTACAACCACTCTGGAAATCAGTCTGGCGGTTCCTCAGAAAATTGGACATAGTACTACCGGAGGATCCAGCAATACCTCTCCTGGGCATTTATCCAGAAGATGCCCCAATTGGTATGAAGGACACATGCTCCACTATGTTCATAGCAGCCTTATTTATAATAGCCAGAAGCTGGAAAGAACCCAGATGCCCCTCAACAGAGGAATGGATACAGAAAATGTGGTACATCTACACAATGGAGTACTACTCAGCTATTAAAAAGAATGAATTTATGAAATTCCTAGCCAAATGGATGGACCTGGAGGGCATCATCCTGAGTGAGGTAACACATTCACAAAGGAACTCACACAATATGTACTCACTGATAAGTGGATATTAGCCCCACACCTAGGATTCCCAAGATATAAGGTACAATTTGCTAAACACATGAAACTCAAGAAGAATGAAGACTGAAGTGTGGACACTATGCCCCTCCTTAGAATTGGGAACAAAACACCCATGGAAGGAGTTACAGAGACAAAGTTTGGAGCTGAGATGAAAGGATGGACCATGTAGAGACTGCCATATCCAGGGATCCACCCCATAATCAGCATCCAAACGCTGACACCATTGCATACCCTAGCAAGATTTTATTGAAAGGACCCAGATGTAGCTGTCTCTTGTGAGACTATGCCGGGGCCTAGCAAACACAGAAGTGGATGCTCACAGTCAGCTAATGGATGGATCACAGGGCTCCCAATGGAGGAGCTAGAGAAAGTAGCCAAGGAGCTAAAGGGATCTGCAACCCTATAGGTGGAACAACATTATGAACTAACCAGTACCCCGGATCTCTTGACTCTAGCTGCATATGTAACAAAAGATGGCCTAATCGGCCATCACTGGAAAGAGAGGCCCATTGGACACGTAAACTTTGTATGCCCCAGTAAAGGGGAACGCCAGGGCCAAAAGTGGGGAGTGGGTGGGTAGGGGAGTGGGGGTGGGTGGGTATGGGGGACTTTTAGTATAGCATTGGAAATGTAAATGAGCTAAATACCTAATAAAAAATGGAAAAAAAAAATAAAAAAATAAAAACTGCCTAGATCTCTAGTTATCAATAAAGAATTGTTTTATTGGTCAGTGTTAAATATTTCATCAACAGGAATCCAGATGAGATTTCTGTAGTACTAATTGTTTGTTGCAAGGTTGTATCATAGTCCCTGGATACATTAAAAATAGTAGTACCCATAATTAAATATACCTAAATTGAAGCCTGTGCATTGGAAATTCTGGTGGTAATAGAGTTCAACTTTCCCACTTTGAAAGGTAAATAGTGAAATTGTAACTTCATTTAAGAACAAGGGACATACCCAAAATTATAAATGCTATGAAGATATAGAAAGAGAACTTGTCCTGCACACAATTATTCCTTCTTTTATTCTTTTCAGTGAAATAATCATTATTTTATCTGTACACATGAAAGGCAAGGATACTTTGAGATGTATTTGTTCTTTGAGTGTTTTGTTTGCAAAGGATAATTGTAAAAGCAAGAGTGGTAAAGTACTCACAAATATATTTGTACACTCACTGTGTTTTCCTAACACTCAGGGTACAATTCTGCAGTAAATGTTTCATCTAAACAAATAAAATAGTCTGAGCTATGAGCTCACTGATAATATATCCTAGCCATTATAATATTCATAGCACTAGGCATTCATAACTTCAGGTTGCCTATTTTTAAGAATATGTCTTTTTATAGTAATTCATTTTATATTATTTTTCTCTTATAGTGATATTAAATCTTACTATTTATTAAAAACATGAATTTTCACCTAAATAGAAGAGTGACAAATTAAGATAGGACATATTTATATATAATGCAGAATATAGTAAACTTCCTACTGAGATAGATCATGGTATTTATTTTCCTATGTGATTAAAGTTTGTGACATTTCGCTAGATGGCAATATTGTATTTCATTCAAATTAAAAGTAAACATTTATATTTAATCACAATCCTTAAGAGAGTATGGTTTACAAAGAAATTTGAACATGAGTTTTTTAAGCATGGCTTTAAATAACATTGAAAACTACTGCATTCTTTCTTTCTCTCTTTCTTTTCTTCCTTCCTTCTTTCCTTCCTTCCTTCCTTCCTTCCTTCCTTCCTTCCTTCCTTCCTTCCTTCCTTCCTTCCTTTCTTTCCTTCCTTCCTTCTTTCTTTTTCTCTCTCTTTTTTTGCTTACATGATTGCACCTGGAAGAAATTGCCTTTCCTTAATAATGATTTATTTTCTCAAGTTGTGCAAGGTAATACAAGCTCATAATTATTTCTTTTATTTTGACAGCTATTTATTGTGTGTTTTTTATCTAGACTACAGTTTAATATTTCTACATTTTTTTCAGGCTACTATATATGCATTCCTGAGTTAATTTTAAAATTAATTCTAAATTTTAAATAATATCATAGCATTATGTTAAGGAGGTATCATATGATGCTTTGAAACATGTGCATTTTTATAATATTTAGATGAAGTTAAACTTATCTTTCTCCAATAGATTGCAGTATTTTTGTGGTCAAGTGTTACAATTCTCTTTCTTCTAGCTTCTTGAAATATATACAATTTTGTTATTGTTTCAGTCACTGACTCTATACCAGAATACCAGAAACTTCTACTCTAGTTTAAAAATAAACTCATCAATCAAAATTTCACATTATGGTATAACCATAAACAGTTTTAGTTGTAATTCAGAAAATTTGTTCAACAACTTATCATACTTTTTATGATTTTTCAGGACTATTATTGTATTTCATCTAAAATGAAATCTGGATATCTTGTCTCATAATTCATTCCTTCTGTATCCTAGTTAATATATTTCTTCAATAATTTGTACATATTAACAGCCTGAAAGTCTTTTTTTTTTCACTTCGTATTCTCTTACAAAGCTGCATTCTATCAATCCATCAACAAGGTTGTAAACAACTTTCCATTATTTTTATTTATTTGATGTCTATGAATGCTAGCAAAAGCTTTGTTAATAATATTCAAAAATTAGAAAAAAAACATATGGCATTCAATAGATCAATGGTACTTTCTATTTTACTTCAAAATGCACTATATTTCTCCATGTCTTTCAATCTCCATTAATACCACCATGCTTTACACAAACAATATTTTCTACTGAAATGTTTTAATAACTTCTTGAAATTTGTTTTGCTTCTTTGTGGGTGTGTGTTAGACTGATAGTGACCTGTTTTCTCTACATTGAAATGTTACATGGAGATGGAATTGTCTCTAGGTTTCTATTATTGCAAATAGAAATCATGAACATGGCAATTCTTACAAAGCACAATATTTAATTAGGGGTAGATTACAGTTTCAAAGGTTTCTTTCATTTTCATCATGGAGGGAAACATGACAGAATACAGGCAGATATGCTGCTGGAGAAGGAGTATGTCTACATTGGGATCCACAAGTAGCAGGCAGAGAATTGACTTGAGCTTCTGAGACCAAGACTACACCTACCCTAAAAAGGCCACACATCCTATAGTGACGCTCCCTATGAGTGCTTTTAGCCATTTTCATTCCAACTACCATATTTACTCCCTGGCCCCCATAGGCTTCTAGCTATTTCATAGTTCATAAATACATTCACTTCGACTTCAAAAGTCCCCATAGTCTATAACAGTCTCAAAAGTTTTTAAAAGTCCAAAGTCTCTTCTGAGACTCATGAAATCTCTTAACTTTAATTCCCTGTAAAGTCAAAACCAAAAGTAGATCACATATTTCTAACATATAAAGATCCATAACCGTTCCAAAAGGTAGGGAAAGGAGCATAGTGAGAACATATTGGACCAAACAAGAAGTTTTGCAAAGCAGCTAGGCAAACTCTGAACCATAGATCTCCATGTCTGATGTCAAAACACTCCTCAGATCTCCAACTCTCAGCTTTGTTGACTGCAACACACTTCTCTGCCTTGGATTATTTCTATATCCTGCTAGCAGCTCGTCATTGTAGATTTCCCATGGTTCTGGCATCTCCAACATCTTGAGGTCTCCAAGGCACCCCAGTCTTCATCTTCAGAGCTTGGCACAATGGCCTCTCCATCCAGGAGACTCCTGACAACCTGGTTGGCCTCAGAAGCTTCTTTAGATGAGGTGGAAGGTTCTGTAACTTTTGACTCTAAAGCCAGAACCTTGCATGGCTGAAACTGCAAAGTTCTGCTGCTTGCAAGGGCTGGGATAAGGCTCCTTTATTCAATTACATCTTCACTAGTTTTCTGAATTCTATGTTCTCCTTTACTGCCTAAGCTTAACTATCCTGGAAATCACTCTGTAGAGAAAGCCAGCTTTTAACTCAGAGATCCTCATACCTCTGTCCCATGAGGGTTGTGATTAAAGGCCTGTACCATCTCGCCTGGACCTAAGTGGTTCTTTAATTACTTTTTATAACTAAGAAGCTTAGCTGGATGGGGTCTTGGCCTGAGGTCACCATTCCCTTTATTCCAATTAATTTCAGGTTTTCTTTAATCTGTTTACATCCCTGTATAAAGGAATTAATTAAATACCACTTCTTGGTGCCACTTTTCTCCTCAAACTAAACATTTTATATTTTTTTCTTGCTCAGTTTGGTACTTTTCATTATAGATTTCTGTAAGCATGGCCAGTAATAATTACACAACACAGACCGCACTAGGCTGTTTTGAAGTATCCTCTGCAAATAGAGTTAATCAAAAATTTTCAATTTAGCCTCAGGCAGATATTTTGGACAGGGAGAGAAAGCAACCACATTCAACAAAGTATCATGAGAATAGTTTCTAGGACATATACTAATATCCTTCTTCTCTGAAAACTCTTGAGCCAGGCTCCACACAGTTTAAATAAACTTTAGCCCCACTGTCTTCCTTGTTTGTACTAGGACATTCAGCCGATTTACACTATCCCACTGCTTTTCTAATCCAAAGTCGCAAAGTACATAATCCTCCAAACAAAACCATGGTCATGTCTATCACAGCAATACCCTAGTTCCAATTTATCTTATTTAGGCTTTCGATTTCTGAGAAGGGACACCATGACCAGAGTAACACTTATAAAGAAAAAAACAAAACAAAACAAAAAAAACAAAACAAAACAAAAACAAAAACCACGTTTCATTGGGTCTGGGTTACAGTTTCAAAGCTTTATGCCATTATCTCCATGGTGAGAAGCATGGCAGCAAACAGGCAGAAGTGGTACTGGAGGAGCTGAGAATTCTACATCTGGATTTTCAGGCAGCAAGAGGAGAAGTTGCTTGAGCTTCCCCCTAGTGGCACAACGAGACCATAGCTGCTCCAAAAAGGCTGCACCTCCTATAATGACACTCCCTAGTACCCATTTTCATTCAAATTACCACAAAGGTCTTAAATTCTTCAAAAATTTTTTTCTATGTAGACTAACAATGACCTGATATTTATATATTGGAATGCTATATGAGGCTGAAGTAATGACTCAGTCGTAAAGGGACCTTACTGTTTCTTACAGTCGGCATAAATTTACTTTCTAATACCCATGTCAAGCGGTTCTGAAGCCATTATAACTCTGGTTTCAAGATATCCAAAGAACTTTTTTTTTTCCAGAGCTGAGGACCAAATCCAGAGCCATGTGCTTGCTAGGCAAGTGCTCTACCACTGTGCTAAATCCCCATCCCCTCCAATGAACTTTTATGACCTCCACAGGCACTGAATGTATGTGGCATGCATACAAATGAACACACACACACACTCACACACAAATTAAAAAAAAAATAGAGAGACTAACAGGCAGACAGACAGTTATAGATTTCTGTGATGGCTTTCACCTGAAGGGAAACTAAGATTCTTTGATATGAGCTGATAAATTCACTTACATCTAGAGTGCAGTTAGGAATTTTACTGCTTTAAGAAAGTAGCAGTACTAGGTTCTCTTCTGGGGTTTGACTTCACCAGCCAGTAGTAGTTGGCTAAGCTTACAGTACTAGGGGTGAATTCATCTTCCATTGGTTGAATCTTAAATCCACTTAGATGGCTGTTGACTAACTGTAGGATACCAATTCTACTATTGTATCTTTGGTTATATCGTGCTTTTCTGGACTTTGTGATTGTGGTTTGTAGGCTTTACAGATAGGTAGGAATATCAATTTTTCCTCTTCTTTGGAGGTTGCAAATTATCTTTGGATACACTGAGAGCTAGTGCCCTGGAAGGAGGATTCCAGGTCAGTTCCACCTGGATTTCTCTATGTAGCATGTGCAAAGTATATAATGTGTTCAGCAATAGAGAGTTGCCTTCAAGATCTGGAAAGTAAACAACAGTATTTACCATAGGATATATTTTCATGTGTAGCATTTTCTGCCATCATGTAAAATATAACATTATATGCAAATATTACTAATTCTAAAGAATTATGTTTTAATCATGTCTTATCATGAGGATGTTCACCTTTGTCATATTGTAGTAGGAAGGTGGAAGTAGGATCAGTCAATCAGAAGTTCAAAGTCTAGAACCACTTTCATAGAAGTGGCTTTTCCTCTATGTTCTGAACTGTACTCAGTCCAAACTGACCATATTTGTGTCTCACTTATTTCTTATTTTTCATGTTTCAGCAAAACATGTCTCAGTGAGACCTGTAATTCCCTAAATTTCTGTTTAGATGAAGTCTGATGTATTTATTTAAAGATAAAGAGGGGGGGAATATGTTTTGGTGGAGATGTGGTGAGGTATGGGGGAAGGGGATGGCTCAGCAGGCCCATGCTGAGACATCCCTTCTCCCAAAAGGACCAGCCACAGGAGACAGTATAGTATAGAATAGAATAGGGTTTCTTCAGGGCATGGGGAGGAGGGTTGAGAGGGTAGTAGAGACAGAGAAAGACAGACAGACAGACAGACAGACACACACACACACACACAGAGAGAGACAGAGAGAGACAGAGGCAGAGAAAGATAAAGGGAGAGAGAGAAGAGAGAGAAGAGAAGAGAAAAGAGAAGAGAAGAGAAGAGAAGAAGAGAGAAGGGAAGAGAAGGGAGGGGAAGGGAAGGGAAGGGAAGGGAAGGGAAGGGAAGGGAAGGGGAAGGGGAAGGGGAAGGGGAAGGGAAGGGAAGGGGAAGGGGAAGGGGAAGGGGAAGGGGAAGGGGAAGGGAAGGGAAGGGGAAGAAGGGGAAGGGGGAAGAAGGGGAAGAAGGGGAAGAAGGGGAAGGGGAAGAAGGGGAAGGGGAAGGGGAAGAAGGGGAAGAAGGGGAAGGGGAAGAAGGGGAAGGGGAAGGGAAGAGAAGAGAAGTAGAGAAGAAGAGGCTGGCCATGAGCACATGGAGACAGAGGGGAGAAGGGAATGGAGAGAGCAGGAGCAGGAGCAGGAAGGCAAAAGCAAGAGCAAGAGAGAGGAGGGGGCAAGCAGCCCCTTTTATAATGAGTCAAGCCTACCTGGCTGTTGCATGGTAATTGTGGGGCAGGGCTTAGACAAAATGCTAACAAAAAATCTATCTCCTGTTTTTGCATCAATAGAGATGCATATATTTGTTTCATAAAAGTTACTCTTACATTTGTTCCTTATATATTTTGAGAAATCAATATATGGTATATGCTGCTATATGTTGCAATGAGGCACAGAATTTTTTTGGTCATCACTATCACTTGTCACCTAGAATAGTATATTGATCTTGAATGATGATTATAGTCTGTGATGTTTAATGAAAATTGTTTAAGTGAATCAATGAATAGGCAGATGGTATTTTGTAAATCTTTTTATATGACATAACTAGTTCTGAATCCTACATTATATCTAAAATGTTTGGAAAAGATATAGTAAATGTACATTAACACTTTCTTTGAATGAATGTTTTTTTAATTATTTAAACATGAATAGCTCATCATAATATCTTACCTTTTAGCTAATTTATATTTTTAGACAATAAAAGTCACAGGTAGTATTTTATTATTTCCATGCTTTATGTCTTTTAATTTTACAATTAGGTATAGAAGAAAAATACTTAATTCTATGTGCTAAGTCCATATTCTTTAATTTTGAAAATTAAAGCTTCTATACCATTATGAATAGTTACTTATTTACTTCTCATCCAGAAACTGTTCAGCTACACTTAGGAAGTTTGGTGTGCTTCTAATTTGATAAGTCATAAAACATGTAATAGTTTAGTTGTTTTAAAATGTTAAGAACAAAAAAGAAAGCCAACAGAACTCCTAAGCTTCTGTCAACTATAATATTGCCTCTAGAGAGCGTAAATAGGTCTCAATGGGCACAGTTATTACAGACCTGGGGAATCTGAATTAAAATTATGGTGGACCCTAATGAACCAATGTCTAATTTTCTCAAACAAGTGGCACAGTGATTGCTCTAGTAACACCCATTGAATTAGATGTGCATCACTGTCTTCTAGACAATCAACATCTTAATTATTTTAAGACGTATCACTGAATCATCAAAAGCCATTTGATTAACATCTTTATCAGGTCATTAAAAGTGGTCAGACTCTTTTTCATAAAAGAAATTTCATAAAATTAGTGTACTGTAAAATCAAGTTCTCAATTGTCTAGAACAAGCAAATAGTTCACTTCAGAAAATATGATATGCAAATGAGTGCAAAATATTCAGGCATAACAATGTCTCTAAAATCTAGGGAATCTTTTATTCATTGTAAGCGAATATAGAATATAGAAACACCTTTCTGAACAACAGGCCCTAGCAGACTGATAGAAGTTTTTAAATTCTAACTTTGGGTTAAGTTATTTTTAGATCCTTATTGCAATCTACTTATTAGGGTTAAAGAGACTGAGAAAGACAAAATATATGCTATTTATATACATGTTAACAGCTAATATTCTTATACTTTTCTGGATAATAAAAATGCCTTTGCATTGTCCTATGTTTCTAAGTGCAAGGGAATTTCAAGTAAGGCTCACTACTAAATGCTGTTTATAGTTGAACATATATGCAAAAGGGACTAAAATTACACCAAGGTACTACTTGCTCCTTGCTTGGCATTGCTCCTGTAAACTATATATTTATTTTTAATTCATTAAATTTCTCTCAGTCTAGTAAAAGTCTTCTTCCAAAGTCTAGAGAAGTATAATTTCTCCTATTTTTTCTAAAACATGTAAGAAGAAATGGGCTTAGCAATAATACTTTTAAAGGGTTTTTATTATGTACATAATTAGAGGATAAAGCTCTACTGTTTCTTTTATGCACCACAGAGTTAATTATTACATGTGGGATTCTACCTATTTTGAGTGATATTGACTAATACATTTTATACACAGTGTCTAAAGATGTTTTACAGATTTGAACTTGTGAGTAGATATTACTCTCTGATAAGTATTTATCAAAGTTTATAAAAGTAAAATCATTATTAATCTAAACTGAGAGCAGGATGAATTTTGTTAACTTCCATAAGTTATACCTTAATTAAAATTTATAGGATATTGTTTTATTCACAACTATAAACAAAAACATAAAATACTTTGAGTCAGCTATTGGATGGAACACAGGGCCCCCAATGGAGGAGCTAGAGAAAGTACCCAAGGAGCTAAAGGGGTCTGCAACCCTATAGGTGGAACAACAATATGAACTAACTAGTACCCCCAGAGCTCATGTCTCTAGCTGCATATGTAGCAGAAGATGGTCTAGTCGGCCATCATTGGGAAGAGAGGCCTCTTGGTATTGCAAACTTTATATGCCTCAGTACAGGGGACCGCCAGGGGTAAGAAGTGGGAGTGGGTGGGTAGGGAAGTGGGGAGGTATGGGGGACTTTTGGGATAGCATTTGAAGTGTAAATGAAGAAAATACCTAATAAAAATATTTAAGGGGTTGGAGAGATGGCTCAGTGGTTAGGAGCACTGACTGCTCTTCCAAAGATTCTGAGTTCAAATCCCAGCAACCACATGGTGGCTCACAGCCATCCCTAGTGAGATCTGATGCCCTCTTCTGGTGTATCTGAAGACAGCTAGAGTGTACTTACATATAATAATAAAGAAACCCTTGGGCCAGAGTGAGCGTGAGTGGGCTAGATCGAGTGATCCTGAGTTCAATTCCCAGCAACCACATGATGGCTCATAACCATCTGCACAACTACTACAGTGTACTCATATACATAAAATAAATAAATAAATATTTAAAAAATATTTTAAAAAGAAAGGAACCTAAAAATGTAATTATAAATTGGCATGTGAAATTTTCATTTATTAGTTCCAACACACATATTTTATATGCTATAACCATCATATATATATACATATACATATATATATATTTGTGTATATATATATATATATATATATATATACAAATGAGTTGGCAGCTCCACTTGGATCTTTCCTATATTAATAATAGCTCTACATAGAAATAATTATTATATATCAATATAAATTGTATTCATAAATCTCTCACATCCTATGTGATTTTTTTTAAGTTCCAAATTCTATATAACATTCACAAAATGTATTTTACTTTTACCACCTGCATCAAATTTATCAAGTTTCATAAGTATCATCTTCAAAATAGATCTTTATCTTTTATCTGTATAGTCTATTCTACCATCACCTCCTCCTAGAGTATTTCAGGAGACTCTTATCTAGTCATTCTCACTTATGATTGGTTTAAAAATTCATTATATCACTGCAGGCAGAGTAATACTTATATAGCACATTAGAGTATACGAACATTCCATTTTAGATTTCAACCACAGTGGTGTTCTCTGGCCTCATATTTCTTTTTTTCTTATCCCTTACTTTTAATTATTACAGTCTGTCAAGCTTTCAGATGAATAAACCACTGTTCCATATAGGGCATTGCATGGCTTTCTCTCTGCAGCAACTGCACTTTATTTCTTTTCTTTATTAGATATTTTCTTTATTTACATTTAAAATTTTATCTTGTTTCCTCTCTGAACACCCCCTATCCCATCCATCCTCCCCTTGCTCACCAACCCATCCACTCCTACTTCCCTGTCCTGGCATTACCCTACATTGGGGCATCAAGCCTTCTTAGGACCAAGGGCCTCTCCTCCCATTGATATCCAAAAAGGCCATCCTCTGCTACATATGCAGCTGGAGCCATGGGTCCCTCCATGTGCACTCTTTGGTTTGTGGTTTAGTCCATGGGAGCTCTGGTGGTACTGGTTGGTTCATATTGTTGTGTTTCCTATGGGGTTGTAAGCTCCTTCAGCTCCTTTAGTCCTTTCTTTCACTCTTCCATTGGGGCCCTTGTGCTCAGTCCAACAGTTGGCCGAGAGTGTCCACCTCTGTATTTGTCATGTACTGGCAGAGCCTCTCAGTAGACAGCTATATCAGACTCCTGTCAGTAAGCACTTGTTGTCAGTAAACACAATAGTGTTTGGGTTTGGTGACTGTATATGGAATGTATTCCCAGGTTGGGCAGTCTCTGGATTATCTTTCCTTCAATCTCTGTTGCCACTTTGTTTTTTTTAATTCATCTTGAAAACTACTATTTATTTTTTTTTCCATTTTTTATTAGGTATTTAACTCATTTACATTTCCAATGCTATACCAAAAGTCCCCCATATCCACCCACCCCCACTCCCCTGCCCACCCACTCCCCCTTTTTGGCCCTGGTATTCCCCTGTACTGGGGCATATAAAGTTTGCAAGTCCAATGGGCCTCTCTTTCCAGTGATGGCCGACTAGGCCATCTTTTGATATATATGCAGCTAGAGTCAAGAGCTCCGGGGTACTGGTTAGCTCATAATGTTGTTCCACCTATAGGGTTGCAGATCCCTTTAGCTCCTTGGCTACTTTCTCTAGCTCCTCCATTGGGAGCCCTATGATCCATCCATTAGCTGACTGTGAGCATCCACTTCTGTGTTTGCTGGGCCCCGGCATAGTCTCACAAGAGACAGCTACATCTGCGTCCTTTCAATAAAATCTTGCTAGTGTATGCAATGGTGTCAGCGTTTGGATGCTGATTATGGGGTGGATCCCTGGCTATGGCAGTCTCTACATGGTCCATCCTTTCATCTCAGCTCCAAACTCCGTCTCTGTAACTCCTTCCATGGGTGTTTTGTTCCCAAATCTAAGGAGGGGCATAGTGTCCACACTTCAGTCTTCATTCTCCTTGAGTTTCATGTGTTTAGCAAATTATATCTTATATCTTGGGTATCCTAGGTTTGGGGCTAATATCCACTTATCAGTGAATACATATTGTGTGAGTTTCTTTGTGAATGTGTTACCTCACTCAGGATGATGCCCTCCAGGTCCATCCATTTGCCTAGGAATTTCATAAATTCATTCTTTTTAATAGCTGAGTAGTACTCCATTGTGTAGATGTACCACATTTTCTGTATCCATTCCTCTGTTGAGGGGCATCTAGGTTCTTTCCAGCTTCTGGCTATTATAAATAAGGCTGCTATGAACATAGTGGAGCATGTGTCCTTCTTACCTGTTGGGGCATCTTCTGGATATATGCCCAGGAGAGGTATTGCTGGATCCTCCGGTAGTACTATGTCCAGTTTTCTGAGGAACCGCCAGACTGATTTCCAGAGTGGTTGTACAAGCCTGCACTCCCACCAACAATGGAGGAGTGTTCCTCTTTCTCCACATCCTCGCCAGCATCTGCTGTCACCTGAATTTTTGATCTTAGCCATTCTGACTGGTGTGAGGTGGAATCTCAGGGTTGTTTTGATTTGCATTTCCCTGATGATTAAGGATGTTGAACATTTTTTCAAGTGCTTCTCTGCCATTCGGTATTCCTCAGGTGAGAATTCTTTGTTCAGTTCTGAGCCCCATTTTTTAATGGGGTTATTTGATTTTCTGAAGTCCACTTTCTTGAGTTCTTTATATATGTTGGATATTAGTCCTCTATCTGATTTAGGATAGGTAAAGATCCTTTCCCAATCTGTTGGTGGTCTTTTTGTCTTATTGACGGTGTCTTTTGCCTTGCAGAAACTTTGGAGTTTCATTAGGTCCCATTTGTCGATTCTCGATCTTACAGCACAAGCCATTGCTGTTCTGTTCAGGAATTTTTCCCCTGTGGCCATATCTTCAAGGCTTTTCCCCACTTTCTCCTCTATAAGTTTCAGTGTCTCTGGTTTTATGTGAAGTTCCTTGATCCACTTAGATTTGACCTTAGTACAAGGAGATAAGTATGGATCGATTCGCATTCTTCTACATGATAACAACCAGTTGTGCCAGCACCAATTGTTGAAAATGCTGTCTTTCTTCCACTGGATGGTTTTAGCTCCCTTGTCGAAGATCAAGTGACCATAGGTGTGTGGGGTCATTTCTGGATCTTCAATTCTATTCCATTGGTCTACTTGTCTGTCTCTATACCAGTACCATGCAGTTTTTATCACAATTGCTCTGTAGTAAAGCTTTAGGTCTGGCATGGTGATTCCGCCAGAAGTTCTTTTATCCTTGAGAAGACTTTTTGCTATCCTAGGTTTTTTGTTATTCCAGACAAATTTGCAAATTGCTCCTTCCAATTCGTTGAAGAATTGAGTTGGAATTTTGATGGGGATTGCATTGAATCTGTAGATTGCTTTTGGCAAGATAGCCATTTTTACAATGTTGATCCTGCCAATCCATGAGCATGGGAGATCTTTCCATCTTCTGAGATCTTCTTTAATTTCTTTCTTCAGAGATTTGAAGTTTTTATCATACAGATCTTTCACCTCCTTAGTTAGAGTCACGCCAAGATATTTTATATTATTTGTGACTATTGAGAAGGGTGTTGTTTCCCTAATTTCTTTCTCAGCCTGTTTATTCTTTGTATAGAGAAAGGCCATTGACTTGTTTGAGTTTATTTTATATCCAGCTACTTCACCGAAGCTGTTTATCAGGTTTAGGAGTTCTCTGGTAGAATTTTTAGGGTCACTTATATATACTATCATATCATCTGCAAAAAGTGATATTTTGACTTCCTCTTTTCCAATTTGTATCCCCTTGATCTCCTTTTGTTGTCGAATTGCTCTGGCTAATACTTCAAGTACTATGTTGAAAAGGTAGGGAGAAAGTGGGCAGCCTTGTCTAGTCCCTGATTTTAGTGGGATTGCTTCCAGCTTCTCTCCATTTACTTTGATGTTGGCTACTGGTTTGCTGTAGATTGCTTTTATCATGTTTAGGTATGGGCCTTGAATTCCTGATCTTTCCAAAACTTTTATCATGAATGGGTGTTGGATCTTGTCAAATGCTTTTTCTGCATCTAACGAGATGATCATGTGGTTTTTGTCTTTGAGTTTGTTTATATAATGGATTACATTGATGGATTTTCGTATATTAAATCATCCCTGCATCCCTGGAATAAAACCTACTTGGTCAGGATGGATGATTGCTTTAATGTGTTCTTGGATTCGGTTAGCGAGAATTTTATTGAGGATTTTTGCATCGATATTCATAAGAGAAATTGGTCTGAAGTTCTCTATCTTTGTTGGATCTTTCTGTGGTTTAGGTATCAGAGTAATAGTGGCTTCATAAAATGAGTTGGGTAGAGTACCTTCTACTTCTATTTTGTGAAATAGTTTGTGCAGAATTGGAATTAGATCTTCTTTGAAGGTCTGATAGAACTCTGCACTAAACCCATCTGGTCCTGGGCTTTTTTTGGTTGGGAGACTATTAATAACTGCTTCTATTTCTTTAGGTGATATGGGACTGTTTAGATGGTCAACTTGATCCTGATTCAACTTTGGTACCTGGTATCTGTCCAGAAATTTGTCCATTTCGTCCAGGTTTTCCAGTTTTGTTGAGTATAGCCTTTTGTAGAAGGATCTGATGGTGTTTTGGATTTCTTCAGGATCTGTTGTTATGTCTCCCTTTTCATTTCTGATTTTGTTAATTAGGATTTTGTCCCTGTGCCCTTTAGTGAGTCTAGCTAAGGGTTTATCTATCTTGTTGATTTTCTCAAAGAACCAACTCCTCGTTTGGTTAATTCTTTGAATAGTTCTTCTTGTTTCCACTTGGTTGATTTCACCCCTGAGTTTGATTATTTCCTGCTGTCTACTCCTCTTGGGTGAATTTGCTTCCTTTTTTTCTAGGGCTTTTAGATGTGTTGTCAAGCTGCTAGTATGTGCTGTCTCCCATTTCTTCTTGGAGGCACTCAGCGCTATGAGTTTCCCTCTTAGAAATGCTTTCATTGTGTCCCATAGGTTTGGGTACGTTGTGGCTTCATTTTCATTAAACTCTAAAAAGTCTTTAATTTCTTTATTTATTCCTTCCTTGACCAAGGTATCATTGAGAAGAGTGTTATTCAGTTTCCACGTGAATGTTGGCTTTCCATTATTTATGTTGTTATTGAAGATCAGTCTTATGCCATGGTGGTCTGATAGGATACATGGGACAATTTCAATATTTTTGTATCTATTGAGGCCTGTTTTGTGACCAATTATATGGTCAATTTTGGAGAAGGTCCCGTGAGGTGCTGAGAAGAAGGTATATCCTTTTGTTTTAGGATAAAATGTTCTGTAGATATCTGTCAGGTCCATTTGTTTCATAACTTCTGTTAGTTTCACTGTGTCCCTGTTTAGTTTCTGTTTCCACGATCTGTCCTTTGAAGAAAGTGGTGTGTTGAAGTCTCCCACTATTATTGTGTGAGGTGCAATGTATGCTTTGAGCTTTACTAAAGTGTCTCTAATGAATGTGGCTGCCCTTGCATTTGGTGCGTAGATATTCAGAATTGAGAGTTCCTCTTGGAGGATTTTACCTTTGATGAGTATGAAGTGTCCCTCCTTGTCTTTTTTGATAACTTTGGGTTGGAAGTCGATTTTATCCGATATTAAAATGGCTACTCCAGCTTGTTTCTTCAGTCCATTTGCTTGGAAAATTGTTTTCCAGCCTTTCACTCTGAGGTAGTGTCTGTCTTTTTCCCTGAGATGGGTTTCCTGTAAGCAGCAGAATGTTGGGTCCTGTTTGTGTAGCCAGTCTGTTAGTCTATGTCTTTTTATTGGGGAATTGAGTCCATTGATATTAAGAGATATTAAGGAAAAGTAATTGTTGCTCCCTTTTATTTTTGTTGTTAGAGTTGGCATTCTGTTCTTGTGGCTGTCTTCTTTTTGGTTTGTTGAATGATTACTTTCTTGGTTGTTCTAGGGTGTGATTTCCGTCCTTGTATTGCTTCTTTTCTGTTATTATCCTTTGAAGGGCTGGATTCGTGGAAAGATATTGTGTGAACTTGGTTTTGTCGTGGAATACTTTGGTTTCTCCATCTATGGTAATTGAGAGTTTGGCCGGGTATAGTAGCCTGGGCTGGCATTTGTGTTCTCTTAGTGTCTGTATAACATCTGTCCAGGCTCTTCTGGCTTTCATAGTCTCTGGTGAAAAGTCTGGTATAATTCTGATAGGCCTTCCTTTATATGTTACTTGACCTTTCTCCCTTACTGCTTTTAATATTCTATCTTTATTTAGTGCATTTGTTGTTCTGATTATTATGTGTCGGGAGGAATTTCTTTTCTGGTCCAGTCTATTTGGAGTTCTGTATGCTTCTTGTATGATCATGGGCATCTCTTTTTTTATGTTTGGGAAGTTTTCTTCTATTATTTTGTTGAAGATATTAGCTGGCCCTTTAAGTTGAAAATCTTCATTCTCATCAATTCCTATTATCCGTAGGTTTGGTCTTCTCATTGTGTCCTGGATTACCTGGATGTTTTGAGTTAGGATCCTTTTGCATTTTGTATTTTCTTTGACTGTTGTGTCGATGTTCTCTATGGAATCTTCTGCACCTGAGATTCTCTCTTCCATTTCTTGTATTCTGTTGCTGATGCTCGCATCTATGGTTCCAGATCTCTTTCCTAGGGTTTCTATCTCCAGCGTTGCCTCGCTTTGGGTTTTCTTTATTGTGTCTACTTCCCCTTTTAGTTCTAGTATGGTTTTGTTCATTTCCATCACCTGTTTGGCTGTGTTTTCCTGTTTTTCTTTAAGAGCCTGTAACTCTTTAGCAGTGCTCTCCTGTAAATCTTTAAGTGACTTATGAAAGTCCTTCTTGATGTCCTCTATCATCATCATGAGAAATGTTTTTAAATCTGGGTCTAGATTTTCGGTTGTGTTGGGGTGCCCAGGACTAGGTGGGGTGGGAGTGCTGCGTTCTGATGATGGTGAGTGGTCTTGATTTCTGTTAGTAGGATTCTTACGTTTGCCTTTCGCCATCTGGTAATCTCTGAAGCTAGCTGTTTTAGTTGTCACTGTTAAGAGCTTGTTCTTCAGGTGACTCTGTTAGCCTCTATGACCAGACCTGGAGGGTAGCACTCTCCTTAGTTTCAGTGGGCAGAGTATTCTCTGCAGGCAAGCTCTCTTCTTGCAAGGCAGGTACCCAGATATCTGGTGTTCGAACCAGACTCCTGGCAGAAGTTGTGTTCCACTCACTAGAGGTCTTAGGATCACGTGTGGAATCCTGTGTGGGCCCTTGCGGGTGTCAGGCGACTCAGCTGGCAAGGTAGCCGGGGCTCGAGTGGAGTGGAAGGGGTTTGTGCCCCAGATCAAGCCCGGGTAGCCTGCTTCCCTATGTACTGCAGTCTCAAGTTCCACGCGATTGGATTGGGGTAGGCACTGTGGTCCACTCACCAGAGGTCTTAGGGTCCCGTGGGGAGTCCCGTGTGGACCCTTGCGGGTGTTGGGCAAGACTCTGCTGGCAAGGTAGCCCGGGGCTCGAGTCTCGAGTCGAGCGGAAGGGACTTGTGCCCCAGATCAGGCCCGGGTAGCCTGCTTCCCTATGTACCGCAGTCTCAAGTTCCGCGCGATTGGATTGGGGCAGGCACTGTGATCCACTCACCAGAGGTCTTAGGGTCCCGTGAGGAGTCCCGTGTGGACCCTTGCGGGTGTTGGGCAAGACTCTGCTGGCAAGGTAGCCCGGGGCTCGAGTCTCGAGTCGAGCGGAAGGGACTTGTGCCCCAGATCAGGCCCGGGTAGCCTGCTTCCCTATGTACCGCAGTCTCAAGTTCCGCGCGATTGGATTGGGGCAGGCACTGTGGTCCACTCACCAGAGGTCTTAGGGTCCCGTGGGGAGTCCCGTGTGGGCCCTTGCGGGTGTTGGGCAAGACTCTCCTATTTATTTTTTTACTACAATTTAAGCATTACATCCACAGACTATCTTAGTCTCTCCATTCTAAATTATGTAAACTCTGTGATTTTTTAATTTAGTTATGTTTTTACCACTTACCACAATTTATTTTCCATAATTACTTGTGAAAGTGTCTGTTTAGTGAACAGTTACCACACTACACTGAAATTTTTATAGATACTTATAAATAGGTCACTTACTTCCTAAAAGAGCAACTGGGTTTTTCAATCAGCTTTCATACTAAGTTCAAATGTTCCAGTTTGCCTTTTAATGTTCTTTTCAATTAACTCTCCCCATCTGGCAATATTCACTTCCAAAAGAGACAAACAAGGAAGATGAAAATCCACTTGTAGAGAGAGTCTTCCAATTGCCAAACTACGTGCTAGAATTTTTTACCTACATGATCTAAATTGGTTTTCATGATAATCATTTGCAAAGACATATAGTTGTGTCTCATTTTACAGGTAAGAATACTGAGTCTCAAATACCAAAGGATTTGCAGGAAATTTTGGATTTAAACCCAGAACTGGGACAAAAGCTCCCTGATCTTTTTTTGTGCTTGCCTTACCTCATACCTGCCTTACGCATATCTGTTCCTCTTACCACTGGATACATGTAATCCTACCTGTTTATCATCCCACATCCTGACTTTTGTCAAACCTGTTTTTTTGTTTTGTTTTGTTTGTTTTGTTTTGTTTTGTTTTGTTTATTTGAGACAGGGTTTCTCTGTATAGCCCTGGCTGTCCTGGAACTCACTTTGTAGACCAGGCTGGCCTCAAACTCAGAAATCTGCCTGCCTCTGCCTCCCGAGTGCTGGGATTAAAGGCGTGCACCACCTCGCCCAGCTGTCAAACCTTTCTTAGAGCTTTTCTTTTACATGCGTTTACCATTGAGATGATCCTAATTAGCATAGCATTTAGTCTGTTTCATTTAATAGGTTCGGATATTCCTTTATCAGTGTTGAGGAACTGTTAATGCAAATATTCAATTGCAAGTATATAGACAAAGAATAAAATGTCTGGCACTTAGAAATATATGCTCCTTTATAGGATGCCTTGTATTTGTTATTGAGTCTGACAAGCTCAAGAGAATAACAGCCAATTTTCCATCAGACTGCTGAAAGCAGTAGATATTTTTACTTGTCAGAGAATTTTTCCTGAATCAATAGTAAATTGATTCTGAATGTTCTTTCTCATCAAATACTGTCAACATTACAAGACCACCTTATCATATTGCACACTGCAGAGATAGTTCTAATATGCAAACTTTCACTTGTCTCCTATTCTTGTTTTGAAATCTCTCTGGTTGCAAACTTGCAGCTAGATCTATGTTTGCGGTTACCTAGATGTGAGAAGTGTTCAAAATTCATTCCACATTTGAAAGCTAGCTAGAGGTCCATACCAGATGCCTGTGTGTGATATTGCTGGACATTAAAGAAAATGTAATCGCAGCTCAGCTTGCACTTTCTTCCATGTGAAAATGTTACAAATACTGAAGGCCAGCCCCTGAAAATTAGGGTAGTTCTATCTGAATAGAAAACTTATTTTTCCTCAGTCCTAGTTTGTTTGATCAAAAGCAACTTGGGGTTGGGGCGGAGGGATTCTATTTCTCACACATTTTTCTATTTTTGCCCACGTTACAATCTTCCATTGAAGAAAGTCAGGGCAAGACCACTAGTTAGGAACCCTGAGGCAGAAATTGAACCAGAGTCCATAGAAGAGTTCTTCTCCCTGCCTTCCTTCTCATGGCTAGCCCAGCTATCTTTCTTTTTCCATGGATGATACCAGCTTACAGTTGGATATGCTGTTATACATCAACTAGCAATTAAGAAAATGCTCCATAGATGTTTCCTCAGGCCAGTATGATGGAGATAATTCCTCCAATGTGGTTCCCTTATCCCAGGTGACTATAGTTGAAGTTGATACATGGATAGCTGAAACATCCCTTTTTAAAGGATAATTGCAGCTACTTCAGTGATGTTAATAGGAAAAAAATTTTATCTAAGTATCCAAATATGCATCCTCCCAATTAGAATTTAATACCAGATTCCAAAGATCATTTGGAGTAGGAAATATCGTAGTTTAGTATGGGATGGAGATGTGCATATACTCATGAGCTTTATGTCCCCTTTTATAGAACTGCTTTATCTGACTGTCAGAATAAAATGTACTTGAATCTCATGTTTTATTAATCTTTCTTTCACAATTCTGTCCATTGTACCATTTAAATTTTGAAGGAAGAATGTTTAAGATACTGATATTTTCAGTTATACATAGTTCATTTACTTCTGTCCTCGATAGTACTGGATCTACATACCAGTTTTGAGGACAATAATATTTATTTAAGATTTTGATTTTCTATTTTCTCAAAAACAGCCCATTTATTGGGTGCTTTTCTCACATGTAATTGGGTAAAAGTTGCTATTGAAGTTTTCAAAGATTAAAAGCTACCCCTTCCATAATACCCATTTGCATTTGGTCCTGGTCTTTAGTACTTTGCAACCTGCATACAACTTATTTGGTTCATTAACTTATGAACATCCCAGCTCAATTTATTTAAATTAATAACCTTGTCAGTTGGGTTACATTTTTTATTACTAAGATTTTCTTACTTCGAATGAAAATGCTATAAGCAGTATGTACTGTCATGAAGCTTTTATTGGTATACAGAATGTGCTAATATAAAAATTTGCCAAGGTTTTATGAGACAGTCTGACACATCCTAAGCTAACCTTGAACTTTCTATGAACCCACAATAGGCCCTAAACTTCTGACCCTCCTACCTCTACTGTCAATACTGAGATTATAGGCATATAACATCATGCCAGGCTTATTAGGAGCACAGAAGAAATACAAGAACTTATGTGTAATAGGTAAACACTTAACCAACTGAACTAAAACCCAAGCTCATACTATTTGTACATTTCTGATACTTGATTTATTCATAAATTAATGCGTAATTTTTCATTCTTGTGGAATCATTTCATTTTATGCAAATGTACCTTTTCTAAAATTGTACAATTTAGTTTCTACATGATGCCTGCTGATCACCTTTTCTTAATTATTGCAAGCAATAGTTTATGCAATAGTAATTGTGGTTTTACATATTCTATTTGTTTTGGGGGTAGAAAGTTGAGGTTTACACTAGTAGTATTCTTCATGTCTGGCTCAAAAATTCTATTTGAATTTCTTATTTTTCAAAAATTGTCAAATACATATATGTTTAAAAAATAACTCAAAGAATAAAAAACAACTTTCTGCTATAGCTATTTCTGGATGCTTACATTAATAAGTTTTCTTAGCAGAAACACTTTGTTAAATTCAAGGATGAAGCAACATAATATCTAGAGATTTTTAAAAATAATCACCTATTACCCACCCACACATAGAGCCCTGTGTGTGTGTGTGTGTGTGTGTGTGTGTGTGTGTGTGTATGTGTGTGTGTCTGTGTATGAGAAAGAAAGAGGCAGAGGGAGATTGAAGGGAGAATAGGAGAGAGAAAAACAAAATATTTCAGATTAACCTTATGTAATCATACCTTGGTTAGTAAAACTAAATTTAACAAAATATCAGTTGTTAGGTTATTTGAAATTTGAATATTAAAAGATGGTAGACTTCTATCTTAGTTAGGATTTTACTTTTGTAAACAGACACCATGACCAAGGCAACTCTTTTTTTTTTTTTTTTTTTTTTTTTGAGACAGGGTTTCTCTGTGTAGCCCTGGCTGTCCAGGCTGGACTTGAACTCAGAAATCCATCTGCCTCTGCCTCCTAAGTGCTGGGATTAAAGTCATGCACCACCACTGCCCTGCTACAAGGCAACTATTTTTCCATATTTATATCTTTATTAATAATTAAAAATGATTTAAACTGGTTTAACAAATAAAATAAGACATGACAATGGATGAAAATGCTCAATAATGCATAGTAATTATTCGTGTGTTGTTTTCCTACTGTGAAAAACACCTTATTATTTCTTTTTTGATATACATATTTTTATTAGATATTTTCTTCATTTACATTTCAAATGCCATCCCAAAAGTTCCCTAAACCCTCCCCCCGCCCTGCTCCACTACCCACTCACTCTCACTTCTTGGCTCTGGCTTTCCCCTGTACTGGGGCATATAAAGTTTGCTAAACCAAGGGGCCTCTCTTCCCAGTGATGGCCAACTAGGCCATCTTCTGCTACATATGCAGCTAGAGACAGGAGTTATGGGAGTACTGATTAGTTCATATTGTAGTTCCACCTAGAGGTTTGCAGACCCCTTCAGCTCTTGGGTACTTTCTCTAGCTCCTCCATTGGGGGCTCTCTGTTCCATCCTATAGATGACTGTGAGCATCCACTTCTGTGTTTGCCAGGCACTGGCAAAGCCTTACAGGAGAGAGCTGTATCAGGGTCCTTTCAGAAAAATCTTGCTGGTGTATGCAATAGTGTCTGAGTTTGGTGGCTGATTATGGGGTGGACCCCTGGGTGGGGCAGTCTCTGGATGGTCCATCCTTTCCTCTTTGCTCCAAACTTTGTCTCTGCAACTCCTTCCATGGATATTTTATTCTCTATTCTAGGGAGAAATGAAGTATCCATGAGCTGGTCTTCCATATTGATTCTCTTGTATTTTGGAAGTTGTATCTTGGGTATTCTATGTTTCTGGGCTAATATCCACTAATCAGTGAGTGCATATCAAGTGACTTCTTTTGTGATTGGGTTACCTCACTCAGGATGATATCCTGCAGATACACCCATATGCCCAAGAATTTCATAAATTCATTGTTTTCAATAGTTGAGTAGTATTCCATTGTTTAAATGCACCATATTTTCTGTATCCATTCCTCTGTTGAGGGACATCTGGGTTCTTTCCAGCTTCTGGCTATTATAAATAGGGCTGCTATGAACATAGTGGAACATGTGTCCTTATTACCAGTTGGAACATCTGGGTATATGCCCAGGAGAGGTATTGCTGGATCTACCAGTAGTACTATGTCCAATTTTCTGAGGAACCACCAGACTGATTTCCAGAGTGGTTGTACAAGCTTGCAACCCCACCATCAATGGAGGAGTGTTCCTCTTTTTCCACATCTTCACCACTATCTGCTGTCACCTGAATTTTTGATCCTAGCCATTCTGACTGGTGTGAGGTGGAATCTCAGGGTTGTTTTGATTTGCATTTCCCTGATGGGTGTTGAACATTTTTTCAAGTGCTTCTCAGCCCTTCATATTCCTCTGTTGAGAATTCTTTGTTTAGCTCTGTACCCCATTTTTAATGGGGTTATTTGAATTTCTGGAGTTCAGCTTCTTGAGCTCTTTGTATATATTGGCTATTAGCCCCTTTTCAGATTTAAGATTGGTAAATTTTTTTTCCCAATCTTTTGGTGGCCTTTTTGTCTTATTGATAGTGTCTTTTGAACTACAGAAGCCTTGCAATTTTATGAAGTCCCATTTGTTGATTCTTGATCTTACCGCACAGGCCATTGATTTTCTGTTTAGGAATTTTTCCCCTGTGCCCATATCTTTGAGATTTCCCCCCAAATTTTCCTCTATAAATTTCAGTGTCTCAGGTTTTATGTGGAGTTCTTTGATCCACTTAGACTTGAGCTTTGTACAAGGAGATAAGAATGGATCAATTCCCATTCTTCTACATGATACCTGCCAGTTGTTCCAGCACCATTTGTTGAAAATGCTGTCTTTTATCTACTGGAAGGCTTTAGCTCCCTTGTCAAAGATCAAGTGACCATAGGTGTGTGGGTTCATTTCTGGGTCTTCAGTTCTATTCCATTGATCTACCAGTCTTTCACTGTACCAGTACCATGCAATTTTTATCACAATGGCTCTGTAGTACAGCTTGAGATCAGGCATGGTGATTCCCCCAGAAGTTCTGTTATTGTTGAGAATAGTTTTTGCTCTCCTAGATTTTTTGTTATTCCAGATGAATTTGCAAATTGCCCTTTCTAATTCATTGAAGAGTTGAGTTGGAATTTTGATGGGGATTCCATTGAATCTGTAGATTGCTTTCAACGGGATAGCCGTTTTTACTATATTAATCCTGCCAATCCATGAGCATGGGAGATCTTTCAATCTTCTGAGATTTTCTTCAATTTCCTTCTTCAGAGACGTGAACTTCTTGGCGTACAGATCTTTCACTTCCATAGTTAGAGTCACACCAAGTTATTTTATAGTATTTGTGACTATTGTGAATGGTGTGTTTTCCCTAATTTCTTTCTCATCCTGTTTATCCTTTGTGTAGAGAAAGGCCACTGATTTGTTTGAGTTAATTTTATACCCAGCTAATTCACTGAAGCTGTTTATCAGTTTTAGGAGTTCTCTGATGGAATTTTTAGGGTCACTTATATATACTATCATAATATCTGCAAACAGTAATATTTTGATTTATTTTTTCCAATTTGTATCCCCTGGATCTCCTTTTGTTGTCGAATTGCTCTGGCTAGGACTTCTAGTACTGTATTGAATAGGTAGGGAGAAAGTGGGCAGCCTTGACTAGTCCTTGATTTAAGTGGGATTGCTTCTAACTTCTCACCATTAACTTTGATGTTGGCTACTGGTTTGCTGTAGATTGCTTTTATTATGTTTAGGTATGGGCCTTGAATTCCTGTTCTTTCCATGACTTATATAATGAAGGGGCGTTGGATTTTGGCAAATGCTTTCTCAGCATCTAATGAGATGATCATGTAATTTTTGTCTTTGTGTTTGTTTATATAGTGGATTAAATTGATGGATTTCCATATATTAAAACATACCTGGATCCCTGGAATGAAGCCTACTTGGCCATGATGGATGATTGTTTTGATGTGTTCTTGGATTCCATTTATGAGGATTTTATTGCGTACTTTTGCATCGACATTCTTAAGGGAAATTGGTCTGAAGTTCTCTTTCTTTGTTGGATCTTTGTGTGGTTTAGGTATCAGAGTAATTGTGGCTTCATAGATTGAATTGGATAGAGTACCTTCTGTTTCTATTTTGAGGAATAGTTTGAGGAGAGTTGGAATTAGGTCTTCTTTGAAGGTCTGATAGAACTCTGCATTAAACTCAACTGATCATGGGCTTTTTCGGTTTGGAATCTATTGATGACTGCTTCTATTTCTTTAGGGGAACTGGAACTGTTAAGATCATTAATCTGATCCTGATTTAACATTGGTACCTAGTATCTGTTTAGGAAATTGTCCATATCATCCAGGTTTTCCAGTTTTGTTGAGTATTGAGTATTTTATACAAAATATTGAGTATTTTGTAGTAGGATCTGATGATGTTTTCGATTTCCTCAGGATCTGTTGTTATGTCTTCTTTTTCATTTCTGATTTTGTTAATTAGGATACTGTCCCTGTGCCCTCTAGTTAGTCTGGCCAAGGGTTTATCTATCTTGTTGATTTTCTCAAAGAACCTGCTCCTGGTTCGGATGATTCTTTGTAAAGTCATTTTTGTTTCCACTTGGTTGATTTCTGCCCTAAGTTTGATTATTTCCTGCCATCTACTCCTCTTGGGTGAATTTGCTTCCTTTCGTTCTAGAGCTTCTGGGTGTGCTGTCAGACTGTTAGTTTATGCTCTCTCTATTTTTTTTTTTTTTTTTTTTTTTTTTTGGAGGCAATCAGGGCTATGAAATTTCCTCTTAGGACTTCTTTTTTTGTGTCCCATAAGTTTGGGTATGTTGTGGAATCATTTTTATTAAACTCTAAAAAGTCTTTAATTTCTTTCTTTCTTTCTCCCTTGACCTAGATATCATAGAGTAGAATGTCTTAAGTTTCCATGTGAATGTTGGCTTTCTATTATTTATGTTGTTATTGAAGATCAGCCTTAGTCCGTGGTGATCTGATAGGATGCATGGGATAATTTCAATATTTTTGTATCTGTTGAGGCCTGTTTTATGACCAATTATATGGTCAATTTTGGAGGAGGTACCATGAGGTGCTGAGAAGAAGGTATATCTTTTTGTTTTAGGAGAAAATGTTTTGTAGATATCTGTTAAATCCATTTGTTTCATAACTTCTGTTAGTGTCCATGTGTCTCTGTTTAGTTTCTGTTTCCAGGATCTGTCCATTGGTTAGAGTGGTGTGTTGAAGTTTCCCACTAGTATTGTTTGAGGTACAATGTGTGCTTTGAGCTTTACTAAAGTTTATTTAATGAAAGTGGCTGCCCTTGCATTTGGAGCATAGATATTTAGAATTGAGAGTTCATCTTGGTAGATTTTACCTTTGATGAGTTTGAAGTGGCCCTCCTTGTCATTTTTGATAACTTTGGGCTGGAAGTCGATTTTATTCAATATTAGAATGGCTACTCCAGCTTTTGTCTTTGGACCACTACCTTGGAAAATTGTTTTCCACCCTTTTACTCTGAGGTAGTATCTGTCTTTATCTCTGAGGTGGGTTTCCTGTAAGCAGCAAAAATGTCGGTCCTGTTTGTGTAGCCAGTCTGTTAACCTATATCTTTTTAAAGGGGAATTGAGTCCATTGATGTTAAGAGAAATCAAAGAAAAGTAATTGTTGTTTCCTGTCATTTTTGTTGTTATAGTTGGGAATCTGTTCTTGTGGATGTCTTCTTTTAGTTTTGTTGAGGGATTACTTTCTTGCTTTTTCTAGGGTGTAGTTTCCATCTTTGTGTTGGTGTTTTCCCCTTATTATTCATTGAAGGGCTGGATTTGTGGAAAGATATTGTGTAAATTTGGTTTTGTCATGGAATACTTTGGTTTCTCCATCCATAGTAATTGAGAGTTTTGTTGGGTATAGTAGCCTGGGCTGGCATTTGTGTTCTCTTAGTGTCTGTAAAACATCTTTCCAGGATCTTCTGGCTTTCATAGTCTCTGGTGAGAAGTCTGGATTAATTCTAATAGGCCTGCCTTTATATGTTAGTTGACCTTTTTCCCTTACTGCTTTTAATATTCTGTCATTATTTAGTACATTTGTTGTTCTGATTATTATGTGTTGGGAGGAATTTCTTTTCTGGTCCAGTCTATTTGGAGTTCTGTAGGCTTCTTGTATGTTCATGAGCATCACTTTCTTTCGGTATGGGAATTTTTCTTCTATAATTTTGTTGAAGATATTTGCTGGCCTTTTGAGTTGAAAATCTTCATTCTCATCTACTCCTATTATCCGTAGTTTTGGTCTTCTCATTGTGTCCTGGATTTCCTGGATGTTTTGAGTTAGGATAATTTCCCATTTTCTTTGATAGTTGTGTCCATGTTCCCTATGCAATCTTCTGTACCTTAATTTCTCTCTTCCATCTCTTGTATTCTGTTGCTGATGCTCACATCTAAGGTTCCTGATTTTTTTCCTAGGGTTTCTATCTCCAGAGTTGTCTTCCTTTGGGTTTTCTCCATTGTTTCTACTTCCATTTTTATATCTTCGATGGTTTTGTTCAATTACATCCCCTGTTTGGTTGTGTTTTCCTGTAATTCTTTAAGGGATTTTTGTGTTTCCTCTACTTGTTTAGCAGTGTTTTCCCGTAGTTCTTTAAGGACTTGTACCTGTTTAGTAGTGTTCTCCTTTAATTTCTTGAGGGATTTTTGTGTTTCCTCTTTAAGGGCTTCTACCTGTTTAGCAGTATTCTCCTGTAATTCCTTGAGGGATTTTTGTGTTTCCTCTTTGAGGGCTTCTACCTCTTTAAAACTGTTCTCCTGTATTTCTTTAAGTGAGTTATTAATGCCCTTCTTTAAATCTTCTACCACCATCATGCGATATTATTTTAAATCTGCATCTTCCTCTTTGGGTATGCTGGCATATCCAGGACTTATTGTGGTGGGTGCACTGGGTTCTGATGACACACAGTGTTCTTGATTTCTGTTAGTAAGATTCTTATGTTTGCCTTTTGCCATCTGGAAATTTCTGGTGTTAATAATCAAACTGTCTCTGGTTGGAGTTTGTTCCTCCTGTGATTCTGTTAGCCTCTGTCAGCACTCCTGGGAGTCCAACTCTCACCTGAGTTCCAGTGGTCAGAACACTCTCTGCAGGCAAGCTCTCCTCTTTCAGGGCAGGTGTCCAGCAGTCTGAGGCACTGACCCACCTCCTGAGTTCTGGGTCAGAACCCTCCCTGTAGGCCAACTCTCCTATGTCAAGGAATATGCCCAGGGTTCTGTGTCTCAGCTCTGCCTCCTGACTGAGGATAAAGGCCTGAGTGGACCCTGACCAAGAAGCTCTGTTGCTTCTATTGTCCATGTGCTTTCAGGTGATCAGGAGGTCCTGCGTGTGCTACGGGTCCTGTGGCATGGAGTGTCTTCTAGTTCCCTAGATTCCCTTGGTCTGGTTCATGCAGAAGATGGTGGTCGTTGCCCTGACCAGAATGGATCCCAGCCTCTGTTCAGGCGGGGTTCCTTTGTCCCTGTTCCTGCTGGCACAAGAACCTCTGTGATTCTTTGGAGCTGATGTTGCATTCCACTCACCCATGATCCCAAGGTGATTCTGAGGTCCTGCGGTGTGGAGAGCACTCTGGAGCCCTCAGAAGCCTCTGCTGGGCTCAGAAGGATCAATACCTTATTATTCTTAAAAGAACAATAGCTTATGTTCTTTTGTATTTCTGTATGTGAGCTTTCAGCTTTCTTATGATAACTTATCTACTGTACACACACCAAAAAGAACCTCCAGAAAAACACCATTTTAACAAGGCAACTCTTATAATTTCTTTGTCTTCTGTATACATAATGTCACTACTGTCTATACTTCATTAATTAAGCCCAACTCAATTATCAAATTGTCTTTTAGAGTACCAACATACTTGAGGTGTTTTGAACAGTTATGACCCCCATATATTCATGTGTTGAATACTTGTGTAATTGTTGTCTCGGAGGCTTACTATCCCTGTCAGCTGTGTAGGCCTAGTCCTGGAACCTTCCAGCCTCCATAAAATGTTATCTAGGCCTAGAATTTTTGCTACCTCTGAGACATACTGTTTAATAAGATCACCACTTCCTAGCTCTTTCTCATCTCTGGCTGGTTGATTCAATTCAGCTGTTCTGGCCCAAGCTCCTCTCTAAGCTGATTTAATTTGGCTTCTCATCCTCTCCTATATTCCTCTGCTTGGCCTCATACTCACTTTGGCAATCGGTCCTAATCTTCTGTTTCCTTCTCATTCTTTATCTCCTTCTGTCTTCACTGTGTCTGACTTGTTCTTTCTTCAACCTGTCTTGGTAAAACTCTCCCAGTAAAACTGCCACCTTTTTCTTCCTCTTTATCTGAGCTTCTCTCTTCAGTAGCTTACTTATCTGCCTGTGTGCTGCCATGACAAAAATCAAGTAATTTCTGAAACTGTAAGCCAGTCCCAATTAAATGTTTTCCTTTATAATTGTCACCTTAGTCAGGGTGTCTCTTCACATTAATAAATCCAAACTAAGACAATTAATATTCAAGGAACTTTTATTTTACCCCACAATAGATCTAACTCACAAACATAAGCTATTAGTGCTCACATTATGTAAAGGGGTGAAGATTTTTGAATAAAGAAAACAAAACAGAACAAATGATGTCCCAGAGAAGGGAGATGCTGGAGGGGTGATATGATATGGGTGGGTGAAGATTGAAGCCAATATGTACTTTGTATATGTATGAAATATCAAGGAGTAAATTAATAAAAATGTTCAAAATTAAAAAAAAAGAATACTAAAGATGCAATACAGTAGCACTAGTAACTTTAAGCAGAAGTTCTGGCCTGTAGGCAGATCAGTTCTATGATGCTTAACTGTAAAACTATTAACATGTATGTTTGTGTGTAGTAATAATTAGTGCGTTCAAAGATCCCCAATAAAATCACAGATTGTAATAAACTTTACACACTTCAAATTTTTCTGTATTGTTATATATATGAACTTAATGGTTACATATTAGCACATCATACCAATAATTCTTGACATTTATATTGCATCAGCCAAACATGCACAAATTAGTATTTACTGTTTTGGATTTGCAGCCTTCAGAGGACCAAGCACATCGTCTCTCATTGAGTTCAGATGAGGCACTCCTCTGCTACCTATGTAGCAGAGGCTACGGACCAGTTCATATATGCTTTTTGGTTGATGGCTTAGTCCCTGTGAGCTGTGACGGGTCTGGTTAGTTGATACTGTTGTTCTTCCTAAGGGGTTGCAATACCTTTCAGCACCTTCAGTCCTTCCTCTGTCTCTGCTATTGGGGTCCCCAGTCTCAGTCCAAAGGTTGGCTGTAAGTATCTGCATCCATCTTAGTCAGGTGCTGGCAGATCCTCTCAGAGGACAGCTACACCAGGCTCTTGTCTGCAAGCTCATCTTGACATTACCAATATTTTGCGGGGTTGGTGTCTGCACATGGGGTGGATTTCAAGTTGGGTGGCCTCTGGATGGCCTTTCCTTTAGTTCCTGCTCCACTGTTTATCCCTGCATTTCCTTTAGACAGAAACAATTCTGGGTTAAAATTTTTGAGATAGGTGTGTGGCCCCATTCCTTTGTCCCTTCAGGTTCTATCTCACCACTGGTGGGCATATTTGCTAATGTCATACCCACTGGGTCCTGGGATCCTCTTACATTCCTGGTATTTGGGACTTTCTAGTGATTCATCCCATTCCCCACCCCACATTGCTGCATATTTCTATTTATTATTCTGGCCCTCTGAGCTTCTCTCCTGTCTCCCCCCATACCTGATCCTGCTCCCCTTTTCCCTCCCCTTCTTCTTTCCCACCTATGTCTTTCTCTCTCTACCTCCCATGATTATTTTTTCCTCCTAAGAGAGATTGAAACATCCACACTGCACCTTCCTTCTTGTTAAGCTTCATATGGTCTGTGAGGTGTATCATCGATATTCAGAGCTTTTTGCCTAATATCCATTTATAAGTGAGTACATGCCATGTATGTACTTTTGGGTCTAGGTTATCTCACTTGGCATGATATTTTCTAGCTCCATCCACTTGCCTGCAAAATTCATGAGGTTCTAGTTTTTAATAGCTGAATAGTATTCCATTGTTTAAATGTAACACATATTCTGTATTCATTGTTCCATTGAGGGACATCTGGGTTGTTTCCAGCTTCTGGTTATCACAAATAAGGTTTCTATGAATGTAGTGGAAGATATGTTCTTTTGATTTGGTGGAGTCTCTTTTGGGTATATGCCCAGGAGTGTTATAGATGAGTCTTCAGGTAAATCTATTTCCAATTTTCTGAGGAGCTTCCACATTGATTTCCAAAGTGGTTTTACCAGCTTAAAATCTCACCAGCAATGGAGAAGGGTTCTTTCTCCACATCCTCACCAACATCTGCTGTCACCTGACTTTTTGATCTTAGACATTCTCGTTGGTGTAAGGTGGAATCTCTGGGTCATTTTGATTTGCATTTCCCTGATGACTAAGGATGTTGAGCATAGGTGCTTCTTGGCCATTTGAAATTCCTCAGTTGAGAATTCTCTGTTTATCTCTGTATATCATTTTAATTGGATTATTTGATCTTCTGGAGTATAATTCATTAATTTCTTTGTATATTTTGGATATTAGCTCTCTATTGGTGGTAAGGTAGGTAAAGATATCTTCCCAACCTGTAGGTTGCTGTTTTGTCCTATTGACAGTGTCCTTTGCCTTATAGAAACTTTTCAGTTTCATGCGGTTTCATTTGTTAATGATTGATCTTAGATCCTCCACCAGTGGTCTTCTGTTCAGGAAATTTCTCCCTGTGCCAATGTCTTCTAAACTAGTTTGCACTTCTCCTTCTTTTAGATTCAGCTTATCTGGTTTTATGTGGAGGTCCTTGACCCACTTTGACTTGTGTTTTCTACAGGGAGATAAAAATTGATTAATTTGCATTTTTCTACATGCAGACCACCAGTTAGACAAATACCATTTGTTGAAGATGTTTTCTTTTTTTCCACTGTATGGTTTTGGATTCTTTATCAAAGATGGTCATGTGTGACCATTGGTGTGTGGGTTTATTCTGGGTCTTCAATTTTATTCTATTGATCATCCAGTTTCTCTCTGTACCAATACCATGCACTTTTTTTTTTTTTTTTAAAAAATCGCTATTGCTCTGTAAAATAGCTTGAGGTCAGTGAAAATCACCATTCCTGACATGGTTCAGTTTTTCAAGACAGGATCTCTCTCTGTAGACTGCTCACTCTGTAAGACCATGCTGGCCTCAAAATCAGAGATCCATCTGTCTCTGCCTTTCAAGTGCTGGGATAAAGGCATGCCACCCCCACACTTGGCTGCTTACTAAATTTTTAATGTTATAGTTTTAGTTATGTATGTGAGCTGAGGTTAGGTACATGTTGAGGTCAGTAGAGGGCATCAGATCCACCAGAGCTAGTTATAGGTGGTTGTAAACTGTGCCATATGGTTGCTAGAATCTAACCTCTGGTCCTCTCTAAGATTAGTACAACTCTTAACTGCTAAGCCATTTCTCCAACCTCCACTTACACAATTTTTCATTAATATTTTAAATTTATCATTGTCATAGATAAGATGTCACATGTAACAGAAACCACAGAGTGTAAAACCATATAATCTGGGAAATAAACAAATCACAATCTTTTTCCTTTTGCCTGAAGTCTGCTTATTCACATAATTTACCCTAGATGCTATTTCCTATAGCATATTGATCAAGTTCATATTTCTTCAAGAAATATGCTAATAAACACAACCACAAATATTTATTATATGCTCACTGGACATTTGAAAACTCACTTAAGTGCACAAGCAAAATAACAATACTGATTATATCTCAGTATAAATCTAAAATAAACTTTATTGTTGTTTAATTGATCTAAGTTTGAGCTTTAACAGTTTGAAAAATACAGATATTCTTTCACAGTGCCAAATAGATGGAAATAATACATAGGCTAAGAAAAACCATACACACAGGGCTTAATTATTTTATTCCATTGTATTATTAGAAACATTTGATTTTAAATATATTAATTTGTCAAGAAACTTCAAAATTGAATTTTTGATAATTTTAATGAACCCTGTATTTGGCAGTGTAAAATAAGCCATAGAAAACTAAGGCATGATTCATATATATCAAATCCCCAAATCTTAAATAAAATCACAACAATTTAGTAAAGAGTACACTTTGAAAGAATTTAAAAGTCTTATTTTCTTATACTTGGTTAAGTTCTGTAAGAGAAAAATACTTTCTGGCTGCAATCGGATCAATCAAATTGTCTAGGTTCAGTGAATTCCTACAGTTTCTTGCAGCAATAAACAGTATTTTAAAGCTCAGATGCCTTGTGATATGATGAAAAGTGAATTTTTCTATGTTATTAGATATTTTGTCATGAGTAAGAGAATATATTGTAAGTTCCTAAAGAAGTTTCAGAAATTTAGGCCTTTCAAGCATACTTTTCTGTGTGGAATACTTCTTCAACTATTTCCTTAGCTTCTTTCATCCTACAAATTTTAACCTCAAAATGTCAGTTATTCTAGAGTACTGGATGTATTTTATTCACTATGTTTAGAAAGCACGACTGTAATTTTCTATGTATCTACAGCATTTCTTGGACCCAGATCTCCCAAAAAAATCCCTTAAGTTTTATTCCTTCTTTAGTCTCATCTATCTAAATTAAACAAGAAAACTAATAAGGGGTCAATAGAATTAGACAAATTAACAACTTTTAAATATTTTTATTAGTATGTTACATAAAATTGTTTTAATTATGACATTTTAATACATGCATTATACACACACACAAACACACATACACACACACAGAAACACACACAGAGATGACTGGGAAGAGAGAAAACATAACTAAACCAAGGTTTATGAGACTATAATCAGAACTCTAATAAAAGTTTCAAACAATCATCATACATAGAATGACAGGTCAAACACAAGATATATGTCAATACAAACAAAAATCCACAGTATTTGTGTGTGTGTGTGTGTGTGTATGTCAAGTGGCATTAATCACAGCACAAATTTCTCATGTTTCCCTATCACAGACATTAGCAACCTAAGGATACACTGTTTTCTTCTCTTTTAAACTTTTCAATTTTACCCATCCCCATAAGATAAACACTATGACTTCTATTTGACATACCATATTACCAAATTTGATTTAAAGACAAATAGTAACAAGGCACCTCTGGATGTATGTGCAAGATAACATACAAGACACAATCAATTACAAGAATAGAAAGTCACTTGGAGCAAAAAAAATTATCTAGATACAATGAAACCATAGCATAAATTTGAAAACACAGTGCTGATAACAGGTAATATGTAAAATTAGAGTTTATGCTACTTCTCTGTTAAATGCATAGCTGTGGCATCATAAAAGGCAGCCTGTGTTTTGGTGAGACTTACTCTAGAGACCCAATAGAAACTCTACAAGGGACAATGAGCCATGCTCCCAGACACACAGGTGCCTGACACCATAAAGCCACAACTCCACAATCCTGTGACTATCAGCCATGCCTGCAAGCTCATGACATTCTGGTTAGACTCCACCCTCACAGTTGCCTGGCAATAACCATGCATCCTTCTCCTCACAGCTACCCTACAACTGCAAGACAGCCCAGCCCACTATTAAAAAGGGCTACTTGGCCCCTCCTCTCTCTCTTAAGCTCTTACCTCTCTTATTTGCATCTCTAACTCTCCTTTTCCTCCCATACCCTCTTCTCTATGCATGGCCATGGACAACTTCTCCTTTTTTACCTTTTCTCCTTCTCTCTGCCTAAAACCATAGACCTTTTCTGCTCATCAAGGCCCACCGTACTTGAACAATGGAATAGGCTTTCCTTCCTGTATTCCAGCAATGGGCTAGACCAAGGGCTCTTACCAGAGTGGGAACCACCCAGCTCCTCCTCTCCCCCTGCAGTCTCCTCCTTCCAGCCCCAGGTTGACTGGGTTGCCCGTGGGCCCCCCCACTTTGTTGTCAGCTCTTCCACAATGTCCAATGATGTCCTCAGATATCTGAGACTGCGAACCTGTCATATCTGGCCTCCGTGAAGCCCAGAGACCTCGGACTGCTCCATGTCCACCCTCTGTGGACTGCGGTCCGTGGCCAAACACTCACCCAGGGCTGCATGGAAGGCGCCCAGTAGTCCTCCACATCCACCAGCCCAGAGCACCAGAACTCTGGTGGGACACGGGTTCTCTCACATCGCCTTTATTTCCCCAAGCCAGCTGCCTCACATATAGCCACAATTAATTAAATTGGTCTCAGATATATTTTAGAACAATTAATCTTCAGTTTGATACAAAGTTGTCCCAGTTTAGAAGATGGTTGTACAAAATCAGTTGTTTATAATTTCATTCAATATATTCCAACCCATTATATATTTCCTTTCACTGATGCCAAAATAGATTAATTTTACTTTGGCTAAATGAAATGTACATTCTTCTTATGGGAATATGGACTATTCAATAGCAACTGCAAAGTAAGCTAAATTAAAAACTCTAAGAGAGGTAATTATAAACTCTTATAAGGACGCAGTATGATGAGAGAAGTAGCTGTGGGGACAGTAGGCAGCAGAGACTTGTGAAGTGGCTACTTTGACAGGAGGACCCTGATATAGCTGTCTCTTGTGATGCTATGCCAGTGCCTGGAAAATACAGAAGTGGATGCTCACAGTCATCTATAGGATGGAACACAGGGCCCCCTGGGCGCTAGAGAAAGTACCTAAGAAGCTAATGGGGTCTGCAACCCTATAGGTGGAACAACAATATGAACTAATCAGTACCCCCAGAGCTCATGTCTCTAGCTGCATATGTAGCAGAAGATGGCCTAGTTGGCCATCATTGGGAAGAGAGGCCCCTTGGTCTTGCAAACTTTATATGCCCCAGTACAGGGTGACGCCAGGGCCAAGAAGTAGGAGTGAGTGGGTAGGGGAGCAGGGCAGGGGGAGGGTATAGGGGACTTTTGGGATATCATTTGAAATGTAAATGAAGAAAATATCTAATAAAACAGAAAAAGGAATATGTAATAAAAATAAAATAAAATAAAAAATAAATAAATCTTAAAAAAGAAAAAGAAAAACAAAAGAAGTGGATGCTCACAGTCATTTACTGGATGGAACACAGGGTCCCCAATGGAGTAGCTATAGAAAGTACCCAAGAGCTGAAGGGGTCTGTTTTGTTTTTTCCTGTGCTATGGGCTTCTTCATCAATGGCATCATTGGGGATCTGCTGAGTTTGCAATAGGTTGTCTTTTTGCATGTACTCTTCTACATTTGTAGTGCTTATCTTACTCTTGTAGAATGGATGCTCTTCTACATCAAGTGGCTCTACTGTGGACTGAGGATTGTGACCAATCTGTGGCAGGAAATTTCAGAAGCAATATTGACTTGGAGTTTAGGGATTTTTCTTGAATTACTGAGTGTAAGTTGTCAGAGGCATCTTTATCTCCTGTCTGGTTTCTTTGCATGCTTGCTCTTATACATGGGAAGCAGAGTATACAGTAGACATTCCCCTACCACTGCAGTGTTTGGTACACTCTGATGGGTGCTCCACAGTTTCCATCCTCCCCAGTTTCATAACTGGAGCTCCCTTGGTCATGACATAGCTGTAATGCTGTAAAAGTTCACCTATAAACTGTCTTGTGTAAAGATAAGAACCATTTAACAGTGCTCTGATTATATTGTAGCATGCTAGCACCTTCAGTTTCATTCTGTCAGCTAGTAATATTACATTTAAAGGTATTTCCTTTCTATGTTTTGAGTTTGGATTTATTTTTATAATCGATGAAAATAGTTTTTGATGGAATTGGGGATTTCACAGGACTTCATGCATACTAGACAAGTGTATTACCATTGAATTTTATCTCCCAATCATTTAAAAAATTTTTCTGGGATGGCGGAAGACACCCAAGCTGACTAGGTACCACTACAAAAAAATGAATGCAGGAATGAGAAGTGGGAAAGATGGAAGAGAAGATCAGTGCATGTGCTATGGAGAGAAAAAACTGGAGATTTGAAGGCAGTGACAGGTGTGTGAGAGCTGAGTTCAATAGCAGAACATGTCTTTGTCCAGTGGAGTCAGTAGGATAGTGTGAAGTATCCTAGAGTTTAAGGAGATGAACACTCAGTTCCCAAAACATGCTGGACTGCCATGGGATTGACCAGGCTCAGGCAAACATGGAGGCTTGAGATGAGAAGTGGTTCACTTCCTCAACTGGACCTCCTTGAGAGAACATTAGTTTCCATGATGCCACTGAGCACCATGTCAGGATCCATGGTCTTACTGTGGCTAAGTTCTATCTATGTTAATGTCTGTGAAAGTCTATGGTCTGTGTTGTACCATGATGCCACCATATTAACGACTGTGGGCCATGATGCAGCCAGAGTCTATGTCATACTGGGTAGCTGGTATTGCTGCCTGAAGTCATGGTTGTCTCTGTGGTCCAGACTGCCTCCAAGGGCCTTGTCTGGGTCCATGGTCCTACTGCAGCCTGGAGATGTTTTTGTGGTCTGTGGTCTGGACAGAAAGCATGTGGAAGCCCATGATTTGTGCTCCTGATGAATGTAAAGATCAAGCAAGCTATTTTGACAGTGATACTGATGCCTTCAGACACACAGTGTAGAGGACAGTGAAGGCCTCTATGCAAATCTTTACCCCTCCCAGCCCTACCCTTCAATAACAGACTAATTAGGAAGCCATTGAAAAGAGTATTTAAAAACTGTGATAAGGATATAAGTTTTGATAATTGTTGTCTGCCAGAGGGTTGCAGTAGGGAAAGGACTCAATTTTATTAAAGGAACAGGCCACTGAAAATTTGACCATGCTTCAATGAATATATAAATAACACAAATAAGACATTTTTTTCTCATTTTTTGTTAGTGTGGGGTCACAATGATGGTGGATCATTATATGACTGTATTTTATGACATTAGCAGCTTGACACCTAGAAATAGAAATTGAAATACAGAGCACATTTAAGGTAAATGAAGCAGATTGCAGCCATATATATATATATATATATATATATATATATATATATATATATATAATCCTATGTGGTTCTCTGGGCACAGTACTTGTGCTTTCCAGATCTAGATATAGAGGCTATTTATATGTGATATAATTAGCTTTAAATATAATACTTCTTATAAATGTTTTTACATTTTAGTAAGCTCTTGTTTGTGCCAATGCAAGCAGCATTGAATTTCAATTTAATAATTCTTAGCTACTTCAATATATTCTGTTAATCTTTGGATTTTTCTTGTTTTATCTCAGCAACTCCAAGGCTTATTATTGAAAAGTATTAAGCAATTCCAGAAAGCAGGAATACCAAGCCATCATCTTCTGTTTTGTTTTGTTTTGTTTTGTTTTGTTTTGTTTTGTTTTGTTTTGTTTTGTTTTGTTGATGCAAGACTTTTTGTCCATCTCCAGCCTCTATTTGAATTGAACTTCCTTCACACCATGGTCTTCCTTCTTCTTGAGTTTCATGTGTTTTGCAAATTATATCTTGGGTATTCTAAGTTTCTGAGCTAATATCCACTTATCAGTGAATACATATCATGTGAGTTCTTTTGTGATTGAGTTACCTCACTCAAGATGATAAACTCCAGATCCATCCATTTGCCTAAGAATTTCATAAATTCATTGTTTTTAATAGCTGAGTAGTATTCCATTGTGTAAATGCACCACGTTTTCTGTATCCATTCCTCTGTTGAGAGATATATGTGTTCTTTCCATCTTCTGACTATTATAAATAAGGCTGCTGTGAACATAGTGGAGCATGTATCCTTATTACAAGTTGGAAAATCTTCTGGATATATGCCTAGGAGAGGACTTGCTGGATCCTCCAGTAGTACTATGTCCAATTTTCTGAGGAACTGCCAGACTGATTTCCAAAGTGATTGTACCAGTTTGAAATCCCACCAGCAATGGGGGAGTGTTCCTCTTTCACCACATCCTTGCCAGTATCTGCTGTCACCTGATTTTTTTGTCAGTCTTACATATGTACATTCTAGTTCCAATACAGTACGTTAGCACTATAAAATGTTAATAGCCCATATTATTTTGTGAAAATTTTCTTTTAATCTGTTGGAAATTTCATTAAGTTTTTACTGATTATATCATTGAAATTTATAAGATATTGATACAAAATAGAATCATTTTCTTAGCCATAAAGCTGTACTGTGAATATTTTCTAGGCCCTGGTTTGCTTTCTGGTTTTGTAATTACTTTAAAAGAGTATAAAGCTTTACTTTTGATTAAGAAAGTGCATTATTGTTTTGAGAGTTTTTTTCTTCATATTCTACATAAGAAATATTGCTTCACCCCAAGATCATGAATATTTACATTATGTTCATGAAATATTTTATACTGAGAGTTATTACTTTAGGAACTATGACATAGCTTTGTAAATTATGTAAAGCAACAGTTGATCTTCCCTTTTCTTTCCATATGCTTCATTTATATGTGCTCAGAAATATGCCCTTTCCAGAGTGTCTCACTTTGACAAGTTTGTACAATATGTATCCACATATGTTGAATATTTCTGAAGCATCTATCATTTCACTGACTATATCACTTCACATTTAAACCAATATCACATATTACTTATGTTAATAGTCTCTTGAGATCAGTAAGTATAATTTTGTTCTTCAAATTTTCTATGCCACTGTATATTCAAAGTATGACTTCAACTTCAGTGAATGCAGTCACATACTAGAAGATAATGCATACTTTTAAAACATTAGGTCTTCTAGTTACTAAGCATACTATTGATCACAAATTACTTCTTTAATTTTTCTCAGCAAAACTTCTAATTTTAAAGTGCCATGATAGTTACTGTTAGTTGTCTATTTGACAGAATCTAGAACTATGTGTGAGATGAGGTTCTGGGCATGGATGTAGAGAGTTATTTTTATTGTACTGTTTGATGTGAGAATATGTATCTAATTTGTAGGTAAGACCATTTCCTTGCAGGGCTTTCTGAACTGACTGAAATAGAAAAAGTGAATTAAAGACTAGTTTGCATTCACACCTCTGTCTTGATAGTGGGTGTGCTATGACTTGATACTTCATAATTCTGCTACTATTGTATACCCAACAATATGAACTACTACATAATATCTTGAATAATGAGCTAAAATAAATCGTTACTTCCTTGTTTTTGTAAGAATATTTTATCACAATTATAGGAAAAGAAACTAAGATAAATTATAAATATGTGTCTTCAAAATATTTTAGCATTCCCAGCTTTTCTTGCACTTTATGAGACTGTACACAATCATCATTTTTGGATTTTGTACTTGCTTATTATTTGTACTGAGATAAAACAGGTTTTGTATAATAATCTTTTTTAAAAGTATCTTTTGTCTGATTCAGTCGTTGTCTCAAAGGCTTACTGGTTCTGTCTGCTAAACTATGCTTAGTCCTGGAATCTTCTTTTCTGCATGTTTAGTCCTAGAACATTTTCAACCTATAAAACTTACTGCTAAATAAGCTTACCATTTGTAGCTCTTTCTGAACTGTAGCTGGCTGAAGAATTCATCTATTCTGGCTCAGACTTCTTTCCAAGCTGACTGATTCAATATTGCTTCTATCTAAATATCTCCTGTGTTGCTCTGCTTGACTTCATATTAACTTTGGCAATATGTTGCAATCTCCTGGCTCCTTCTCATTCTCTGTACAACTGTCCTTGTATCATTGCCTCCTTCATTTCTCCTTTTTATTCTCTCTATATGCTCTCCTAAATAGTTTTCCTTTCCACTCTCTTCTTATGAGACTAGGGTATAACATAGCTGTCAAATCTGTCTCTGATTTATCACTTTGCACTTAATTAGAAGTCACCTCCTTTTAAAAAAATGTTTATTGGTTATTCTGTTTATGTACATTTCAAATGTTATCCTCCTTTCAAGTTTCCCCTCCAAAAACCCCAATCTCACCTCCTCTCCCCGCCCCCTGCCTCCATGCTCACCTACCCACTCTTGTCCCACTGCCCTTTACAAACTAACTTTAACTTTATACTTTGGAATTAAAGTTGTGTACTGAGGCTTACACACACTATAACAAGAAACAGCTTTTTTCAGTAAATAACACAATCTGGGTGTACACAGTGTAACCTAATATCCTGCAGCAACCTTGCTACTTGTTAGTTTCAAAATTTACTAAATAAGTATACCACATATTATCAAGAGCCCTTTGCTTTTTCATAAAAGTCAACTGTGCCATTTGTGGGCAGGGACTGCCATTTCTCACTTCCAAATAATTTATTTCTCTTTATTTTACTAAAATTCTAAATTTCCACTTTCATAAAATTGAGAAAAAATATGCTTTTACATTTTCCAAATATGCTACAAAAATAATTTGTTTTTGTTTTTGTTTTTTATAATATCAAGTCATGGTGTAGTAATGTAAATAAGAATGTCTAACATAGATTCAAATATCTGAACACATGATGCCCAAGCAGGTAACACTATTAAGTGTGGTTTAGAAGATATGGCCTTGTTAGGAGAAATGTGTCACACAGGTGGGATTAGAGAACTTTAAAACTCTGCTATTTTAGTCATTCTCTCAACTTCGTGGTTACATGTGAATATTTGAGTTCTTAATTACATGTTTCTGCCATCATACTTACTGCATGCTGCCTTGTCTTTTACACCATATTTGACTTGTATCCCTTTAATTAAAAACATTTATCAAACATTATATTTTAAGCATATTTTTACCCTCCATCAATTCCTCCCAGACAATCCCCATTTGACTACCCATATAACTTCATGTACTCTGTTCCAACCCTCAGAAAAAAAGGATTCTAATTATTTTGGAACAATGATCCAAAATAAGCTCTTCTTTCTGAAGTAGGCTTTGTCCGGGTGTTTTTAATATATGGAATTATATCAAGGCAAAATTTAAATTAAAAATCCCAGATGGTTAATCATTTAAACGCTGATGAATGCATTTTATCAAATAAATATCTAATAAATATTTGGATCTATGAATCCAGAAAAGGAATTTGAGAATTATTGCCACCATTTACTTGAAATTTCACAATTCCAGAATTAAAAAAAAAAAAAAAGAAGTTTTAGTTTTAACATTTTAATAGATCCCATCTCAGGGATACTACCTGCCTCAATGGTTTATGTTCCCAGATGAAAGACACACATACAGCATCTATATTTATCACGAATGCGAGTTGGATTTTGTCAAATGCTTTCTCCGCATCTAACGAGATGATCCTGTGGTTTTTGTCTTTGAGTTTGTTTATATACTGGATTACATTGATTCTGTATATTGAACCATCCCTGCATCTCTGGGATAAAACCTCCTTGGTCAGGATGGATGATTGTTTTGATGTGTTCTTGGATTCGGTTAGTGAGAACTTTATTGAGAATTTTTGCATTGATATCCATAAGGGAAATTGGTCTGAAGTTCTCTAACTTTGTTGGGTCTTTTTGTGGTTTAGGTATCAGAGTAATTGTGGCTTCATAGAATGAGTTGGGTAGAGTACCTTCTGCTTCTATTTTGTGGAATAGTTTGTAAAGAACTGGGATTAGATCTTCATTGAAAGTCTGATAGAACTCTGCACTAAACCCATCTGGTACTGAGCTTTTTTTGGTTGGGAGACCATTAATGACTGCTTCTATTTCTTTAGGGGATATAGGACTGTTTAGATCATTAACCTGATCTTGATTTAACTTTGGTACCTGGTATCTGTCTAGAAACTTGCTCATTTTATCCAGGTTTTCTAGTTTTGTTGAGTATAGCCTTTTGTAGAAGGATCTGATGGTGTTTTGGATTTCTTCAGGATCTGTTGTTATGTCTCCCTTTTCATTTCTGATTTTGTTAATTAGGATTTTGTCCCTGTGCCCTCTAGTGAGTCTAGCTAAGGGTTTATCTATCTTGTTGATTTTCTCAAAGAACCAACTCCTCGTTTGGTTAATTCTTTGAATAGTTCTTCTTGTTTCCACTTGGTTGATTTCACCCCTGAGTTTGATTATTTCCTGCCGTCTACTCCTCTTGGGTGAATTTGCTTCCTTTTTTTCTAGAGCTTTTAGATGTGTTGTCAAGCTGCTAGTATGTGCTCTCTCCCGTTTCTTCATGGAGGCACTCAGAGCTATGAGTTTCCCTCTTAGAAATGCTTTCATTGTGTCCCAAAGGTTTGGGTACGTTGTGGCTTCATTTTCATTAAACTCTAAAAAGTCTTTAATTTCTTTCTTTATTCCTTCCTTGACCAAGGTATCATTGAGAAGAGTGTTGTTCAGTTTCCACGTGAGTGTTGGCTTTCTGTTATTTTTTTTTGTTATTGAAGATCAGCCTTAGTGCATGGTGATCTGATAGGATACATGGGAAAATTTCAATATTTTTGAATCTGTTGAGGCCTGTTTTGTGACCTATTATGTGGTCAATTTTGGAGAAGGTACCATGAGGTGCTGAGAAGAAGGTATATCCTTTTGTTTTAGGATAAAATGTTCTGTAGATATCTGTCAGATCCATTTGTTTCATCACTTCTGTTAGTTTCAGTGTGTCCCTGTTTAGTTTCTGTTTCCATGATCTGTCCATTGGTGAAAGTGGTGTGTTGAAGTCTCCCACTATTATTGTGTGAGGTGCAATGTGTGCTTTGAGCTTTACTAAAGTTTCTTTAATGAATGTGGGTGCCCTTGTATTTGGAGCATAGATATTCAGAATTGAGAGTTCCTCTTGGAGGATTTTACCTTTGATGAGTATGAAGTGCCCCTCCTTGTCTTTTTTGATGACTTTGGGTTGGAAGTCAATCTTATCAGATATTAGGATGGCTACTCCAGCTTGTTTCTTCAGACCATTTGTTCAGAAAATTGTTTTCCAGCCTTTCACTCTGAGGTAGTGTCTGTCTTTTTCCCTGAGATAGGTTTCCTGTAAGCAGCAGAATGTTGGGTTCTGTTTGTAGCCAGTCTATTAGTCTATGTCTTTTTATTGGGGAATTGAGTCCATTGATATTAAGAGATATTAAGGAAAAGTAATTGTTGCTTCCTTTTATTTTTGTTGTTAGAGTTGGCATTCTGTTCTTGTGGCTGCTTCTTTTAGGTTAGTTGAAGGTTTGCTTTCTTAGTTTTTCTAGGACATGGTTTCTGTCCTTGTATTGTTTTTTGTTATTGTTTTTTTTTTCTGTTATTATCCTTTGAAGGGCTGGATTCGTGGAAATATAATGTGTGAATTTGTTTTTGTCGTGGAATACTTTGGTTTCTCCATCTACAGTAATTGAATGTTTGGCTGGGTATAGTAGCCTGGGCTGGCATTTGTGTTCTCTTAGTGTCTGTATAACATCTGTTCAGGATCTTCTCGCTTTCATAGTCTGTGGTGAAAAATCTGGTGTAATTCTGATAGGCTTGCCTTTATATGTTACTTGACCTTTTTCCCTTACTTCTTTTAATATTCTATCTTTACTTAGTGCATTTGTTGTTCTGATTATTATGTGTCGGGAGGAATTGTTTTCTGGTCCAGTCTATTTGGAGTTCTGTAGGCTTCTTGTATGTTCATGGGCATCTCTTTCTTTAGGTTTGGGAAGTTTCCTTCTATAATTTTGTTGAAGATATTTGCTGGCCCTTTAAGTTGAAAATCTTCATTCTCATCAACTCCTATTATCTGTAGGTTTGCTCTTCTGATTGTGTCCAGGATTTCCTGGATGTTTTGAGTTAGGATCTTTTTGCATTTTGTATTTTCTTTGATTGTTGTGCCGATGTTCTCTATGGAATCTTCTGCACCTGAGATTCTCTCTTCCAATTCTTGTATTCTGTTGCTGATGAGTCTATTTTTCCAGATTTCTTTCCTAGACTTTCTATCTCCAGCGTTGCCTCACTTTGGGTTTTCTTTATTGTGTCTACTTCCCTTTTTAAGTCTAGTATGGTTTTGTTCATTTCCATCATCTGTTTGGATGTGTTTTCCTGTTTTTCTATACGGACTTGCAACTCTTTAGCAGTGTTCTCCTGTATGTATTTCTTTAAGTGAGTTATTAAAGACCTTCTTGATGTCTTCTACCATCATCATGAGTTATGCCTTTACATCTGGGTCTAGGTTTTCGGGTGTGTTGGGGTGCCCTGGACTGGCTGAGGTGGGAGTACTGGGTTCTGATGATGGTGAGTGGTCTTGGTTTTTGTTAGTAAGATTCTTATGTCTATTTTTTGGCATCTGGTAAACTCTGGAGTCAATTGTTTAGTTGTCTCTGATTAGAGCTTGTTCCTCTCGTGATTCTGTTATTCTCTACCAGCAGAGCAGGGAGACTAGCTCTTTCCTGAGTTTCAGCGGTCAGAGCACTCTCTGCAGGTAGGCTCTCCTCTTTCTGGGAAGGTGCAAAGATATCTGGTGTTCAGACTTGCCTCCTGGCAGAAGATGAAGGCCTGAAAGAGGACCTGTTCCAGAAGCTGTTAGCTTCTGTAGTCCACACTCTCATCTGTGCAGACTAGTCTTGGTGGTGTCCGTGAACCAAGATGTCTCTTGCAGATGCTCAGGCAAAGCCCTCCCAGGCTGGGAAGACTACTATCCTCTGGCAGGGAAGGTGTTTGGATGTCTAGAGCCCCAAAAGGGGGCTGCCTCAGAAGCTCTGTTGTTCTTGCTTGCCCCAGAATCTGTTAGCTTCTGTAGTCCACACTCTCACCTGTGCAGAGTAGTCTCGGTGGAGTCCGGTGTCCAAGATGTCTCCTGCAGATGCTCAAGCAAAGCCCTCCTGGGCCGGGTGGACACCTATCCTCTGTGCAGAGTAGTCTCAGTGGAGTCTGGGAACCAAGATGTCTCCAGCAGATTGTTTCATAATTTGTTATTCATCACAATAATCTTAAGAATATATCCCTAAGAATTGAAAGACAACCTCATAAAATTTGTGTACAATTACAGCATTTTAATTAAGTTAATCCAACTCGAAGTAATCAGTGTTTTCATTCAATATGAAAATGCATACAGAAATTTGGTGTATTTTGTGTATTTATGAAATATACAGATCAACGTAGATTCATACTTTACACATTTTACAAAGTGAAGAAGTCAGACTCAAAGTCAGATCATGCATAGCATGAAGTCACATGCATGAATATTTAAAAGTAACGTTGCCAAGTAAATACCAATAATATTGGGTACTTGAAACACATAAGCTTTTGTATTAGTCAGGTTGTGGCAGAGCCGATTAGGAGCTGTAGGGCAGCAGGCATGGGTGAATAAAAGGACTGGGAGAGATCCAGCATTCCACCAGAGTTCCTATGCTCTGGGCAGGCATATGTGGAGGACTGCTGCTCACTCTCTACCTGACCCTGGGAGGGGAGGCCCTCAGTACATGGTGGTGTAAAGCCACGAACCCAGTCCACAGGGGAGGGACAGGGAGCAGTCCGATGTCTCTGGGCCTCACGGAGGCCAGAGATAACAGGTTCTCAGTCTCAGACATCCCAGACACTGCTATATGTTGCAGAAGAGCTGAATACAAACCGGGGCTCAAGAGAGTGACTCAGGCATCTCCAGGCCCAAAAGGAGGAGAGGGCAGGGGGAAAGGTGTTGTTGGGTGGTTCCCACTGGGTGAGAGTGCTTGGACCAGTCCATGGCTGGAGCGCAGGTAGGACTTCTGGCAGGAGGTTGGAATCGGCTCTTTAGGGTAAAGCCTATTCCATTGTTCAATCACAGCGGGCCTTGATGAACAGAGACATTCTATGGTTTTAGAATTTTATTGTAGAAATGTAGAGAGAAAGAGACAAGGCAAAAAGAAAGAGAGAGGCCAGCCATGGCCACGTGGAGAGAAGGGAAGGGGGAGAAGTTATGGGGAAAAGGAGAGCTGGAGATGAGAGTAAGAAAGTTGAGATCTTAAAAGAGAGCAGAGGGGGGCTGGAGAGATGGCTCAGTGGTTAAGGGCACTGACTGCTCTTCCAAAGGTCCTGAGTTCAAATCCCAGCAACCACATGGTGGCTCAAAACCATCTGTAATGAGATCTGATGCTCTCTTCTGGATGACAGCTGCAGTGTACTTACATATAATAAATAAATAAGTAAATAAATCTTAAAAAAAAAAAAGAGCGCAGAGGGGGCATGCAGCCCCTTTTTACCGTGGGCTGGGCTATCTTGCAGTTGCAGGGTAGTATTAGGGTGGAGTATACCTGGATATTGTTAGGTAACTATGAGTCTTGAGTCTAGTTAGAATGCCAGGAGTTTGGGGCTTTGTCTGCCTGACTGATGATAGTCATAGAATTATGGAGTTGGGAGCTCTGTGGTGTCAGGCACCTGTCTCTAGGAACATGGCTCACTGTTTTGTTTATTGTAGAGTTTTCTACTGGTTCTCTGGAGCAAGCCTTGCTCAACAAAAACAGGCTGCCTTTCACAGTCCCACAAGGAGCAGATATATCAGGCTCCTGTCATTAAGCACTTATTGGCATCCACAATAGTGTCTGAGATTGGTAACTGTATATGGGATGGATCCCCAGATGGAACAGTCTCTGGATGGCCTTTCCTTCAGTCTTTGTTCTATACTTTGTCTCTGTAACTCCTTCCATGGTTATTTTATTCCCCCTTCTAAGAAGGACCGAAGTATCCTCCCTTTCGTCTTCCTTCTTCTTGAGCTTTATGTGGTCAGTGAATAGTATCTTGGGTATTTTGAGCTATGTATATGTCCAAGTAGAGAACCATTGTTTACTATCAAGACTTAAGTGTCATTATTGCACCCTGTTGGATATTGTGTCAGGCTGGCCATTTTTGTAGTTGATAGACTTTACAGCTAGGTAAGACTATTTATCATTTTTCTTCCTTAGTAGCTTGAAAAGCATCTTCCCAACATATGATAGTCATTAGGGAGAGACTTTAGTGGCCATTTCCAGACTGATTCCTCCAAGTCTCTTGTCTAAAATGTGTGATACCTTCAGCTGTAGCATCTTACTGTCAAGTTCTAGAAGGAAGCCATGAACATTGGCAGAAGCCTTTATTTTTGGGAATACATTTGATTGTCCTTATGACCAACAACTCAAAGGGAAGATCCCCAGAACTGTCACTGTGTTATTTGATAGATTGTCTAGAGCATTTGGGGGGAGCATTATTACTCTAAATGATATAATTTAATTATATTATTATATAATATAAATTAATTATATGTTGCATAACTTCATTAAAATATATATCATGTATGGTTTAATTAACTATTATATTACTATCTATTATATAACTAATTATATAACAGCTAATTAGTTAATTATATAATAGTTAATCAGATAAATAAACAATTAACTATTATATAACATATTATTATATGATATTACTCATCATAATATTGATATAAATATACTATTAACATATTAAACTACATATAGTAAGTATGTCTTTTTAAGTACCTATAAAATGATGTTTTTCTCTGGTTTCCTCCAACAAAGTTACTGATACTTATCATTTCTACCCAATCCCTCCCTATTGCTTCCTTCCCAGTTAAATACTGTAAGTCAGTTTTTCCCACTTACAGAGTCTGTATTCTAATCTCTCCCTTCCTATAACTTCTCCTTGTACCTTGCTTTTTTGTTTTTTAATTTCTGGTATCTGTGGTTACTCTAATCTTATAGATCTGGATATAAATATCTGTAGCTAGGAACATCAAATACGTGAGAGCATGAATTTTATTTCATCCAGAAAGATAGATAACACACTTAGTTTTATATTTTCTAGTTCCCTACATTAACCTGAGAATTGCATGACTTCATTTTTCTTAATAGCAAAATAGAATTTCATTGTTGATATGTGTCATGTGTTCATTATCCATTCACCAATTAAAGGATATTTAGCTATTTTTTTTTTTTTTTTTTTTTTTTTTTTTTTACAACAGATGGAGACCATTAAAGAAATCAACAACTGGTCAAACTTCAGAGAACAACTGACCATGGGGTTCTCAATTACAGTTGATAAATCTATAAAACACAACCCATATAACTAAGGCTCTGGGAACATAAGAGCCAGGACAAGGATACCAGCAGTGACACAGTGTGTTTTAGGTATGACAGAGAAACTGCACCCATGGAAATTTAACAGTACAGTTCCTCAAACAATACTTACACCATAACAGTTGACACAGCAATGAGGGTGAGGGAAAATTCACAAGGTCTCTATAGCCTGATTTTTGGCTATTTCAAAGATTCTTTTTTTTTCTTTCTTTTTTATTACGTATTTTCTTCAATTACATTTCCAATGCTATCCCAAAAGTCCCCCCCCCTCCCCCCCACACTCCCCTACCCACCCATTCGCATTTTTTGGCCCTGGCATTCCCCTGTACTGGGGCATATAACGTTTGCCTGACCAATGGGCCTCTCTTTCCAGTGATGGCCGACTAAGTCATCTTTTGATACATATGCAGCTAGAGTCAAGAGCTCTGGGGTACTGGTTAGTTCATAATGTTGTTCCTCCAATAGGGTTGCAGATCTCGTTAGCTCCTTGGATACTTTCTCTAGCTCCTCCATTGGGGGCGCTGTGATCCATCCAGTAGTTGACTGTGAGCATCCACTTCTGTGTTTGCTAGGCCCCGGCCTAGTCTCACAAGGGACAGCTATATCACCGTCCTAGCAACAAAGGCTTGCTAGTGTATGCAATGGTGTCATCGCTTGGAGGCTAATTATGGGATGGATCCCTGGATATGGCAGTCTCTAGATGGACCATCCTTTTGTCTCAGCTCCAAACTTTGTCTCTGTATCTCCTTCCATGGGTGATTGTTTCCAATTCTAAGAATGAGCAAAGTGTCCACACTTTGGTCTTCGTTCTTCTTCAGTTTCATATGTTTCACATATTGTACCTTATATCTCGCTATACTAAGATTCTGGGTTAATATCCACTTATCAATGAGTACATTTCATTTGAGTTCTTTTATGATTGGGTTACCTCACTCAGGATGATGCCCTCCAGGTCCAACCATTTGCCTAGGAATTTCATAAATTCATTCTTTTTAATAGCTGAGGAATACTCCATTGTGTAAATGTACCACATTTTTTGTATCCATTCCTCTGTTGAGGGATATCTGGGTTCTTTCAAGCTTCTGGCTATTATAAATAAGGCTGCTATGAACATAGTGGAGCATGTGTCCTTCTTACCGGTTGGGACATCTTCTGGATATATGCCCAGGAGAGGTATTGCTGGTAGTACTATGTCAAATTTTCGGAGGAACCGCCAGACTGATTTCCAGAGTGGTTGTACAAGCTTGCAATCCCACCAACAATGGAGGAGTGTTCCTCTTTCTCCACATCCTCGCCAGCTTCTGCTGTCACCTGAATTTTTGATCTTAGCCATTCTGACTGGTGTGGGATGGAATCTCAGGGTTGTTTTGATTTGCATTTCTCTGATGATTAAGGATGTTGAACATTTTTTCAGGTGTTTCTCAGCCTTTTGGTATTCCTCGGGTGAGAATTCTTTGCTCAGCTCTGAGTCCCATCTTTTAAGGGGGCTATTTGATTTTCTGGAGTCCACCCTCTTGAGTTTTTTATATATATTGGTTATTAGTCCCCTATCTGATTTAAGATAGGTAAAGATCATTTCCCAATCTGTTGGTGGTCTTTTTGTCTTATTGACAGTGTCTTTTGCCTTGCAGAAGCCTTGCAGTTTCATGAGGTCCCATTTGTCAATCCTCGATCTTAAAGCACAAGCCATTGCTGTTCTATTCAGGACTTTTTTCCCTGTGCCCATATCTTCGAGACTTTTCCCCACTTTCTCCTCTATAAGTTTCAGTGTCTCTGGTTTTATGTGAAGTTCCCTGATCCACTTAGATTTGACCTTAGTACAAGGAGAGAGGTGTGGATCGATTCGCATTCTTCTACATAATAACAACCAGTTGTGCCAGCACCATTTGTTGAAAATGCTGTCGTTCACCGTCAATAAGACAAAAAGGCCACCAACAGATTGGTAAAGGATCTTTACCTATACCAAATTGGATAGGGGACTAATATCCAATATATACAAAGAACTCAAGAAGGTGGACTCCAGAAAAATCAAATAACCCCATTAAAAATGGGGCTCAGAGCTGAACAAAGAATTCTCACCTGAGGAATACCGAATGTCAGAGAAGCACCTGAAAAAATGTTCAATATCCTTAATCATCAGGGAAATGCAAATCAAAACAACACTGAGATTCCACTTCACTCCAGTCAGAATGGCAAAGATCAAAAACTCAGGTGACAGCAGATGCTGGCAAGGATGTGGAGAAAGGGGAACACTCCTCCATTGTTGGTGGGATTGCAAGCTTGTACAACCACTCTGGAAATCAGTCTGGCGGTTCCTCAGAAAATTGGCCATAGTACTACTGGAGGATCCCGCAATACCTCTCCTGGGCATATATCCAGAAAATGTCCCAACCGGTAAGAAGAACAGATACTCCCCTATGTTCATAGCAGCCTTGTTTATAATAGCCAGAAGCTGGAAAGAACCCAGATGCCCCACAACAGAGGAATGGATAGAGAAAATGTGGTACATTTACACAATGGAATACTACTCAGCTATTAAAAAATGAATTTATGAAATTCCTAGGCAAATGGATGGACCTGGAGGGTATCATCCTGAGTGAAGTAACCCAATCACAAAGAAACTCGCACAATATGTACTCACTGATAAGTGGATATTAGCCCAGAAACTTAGGATACCCAAGATATAAGATACAACTTGCCAAAAGCATGAAATTCAAGAGAAACGAAGACCAAATTGTGGACACTTTACCCTTTCTTAGAAATGGGAACAAAACACCCATAGAAGGTGTTACAGAGACAAAATTTGGAGGTGTGACGAAAGGATGGACCATCTAGTGATTGTCATATGTAAGGATCCATCCCATAATCAGCTTCCAAATGCTGACACCATTGCACACACTAGCAAGATTTCGCTGAAAGGACCCAGATATAGCTCTCTCTTGTGAGACTATGCCGGGGCCTAGCAAACACAGAAGTGGATGATCACAGTCAGCTATTGGATGGCTCACAAGGCCCCTAATGGAGTAGCTAGAGAAATTACCCAAGGAGCTAAAGGGAACTGCAACCCTATAGGTGGAACAACAATATAAACTAACCAGTACCCGGGAGCTCTTGTCTTTAGCTGCATATGTATCAAAAGATGGCCTAGTCGGCCATCACTGCAAAGAGAGGCCCATTGGACTTGCAAACTTTATATGCCCCAGTACAAGGGAACATCAGGGCCAAAAAGGGGGAGTGGGTGGGTAGGGGATTGGGGTGGTGGGTATGGGGGACCTTTGGGATACCATTGAAAATGTAAACGAGGAAAATACCCAATTAAAAAAAAAGATGTAAACTCACAAAAAAAAAAAAAGAAAAAAGAAAATGCTGTCTTTCTTCCACTGGATGGTTTTAGCTCCCTTGACGAAGATCAAGTGACCGTAGGTGTGTGGGCTCATTTCTGGGTCTTCAATTCCATTCCATTGGTCTACTTGTCTGTCACTATACCAGTACCATGCAGTTTTTATCACAATTGCTCTGTAGTAAAGCTTTAGGTCAGGCATGGTGATTCCACCAGAGGTACTTTTACCCTTGAAAAGAGCTTTTGCTATCCAAGGTTTTTTGTTATTCCAGATGAATTTGCAGATTGCTCTTTCTAATTTGTTGAAGAATTGAGTGGGGATTTTGATGGGGATTACATTGAATCTGTAGATTGCTTTTGGCAAGATAGCCATTTTTACAATGTTGATCCTGCCAATCCATGAGAATGGGAGATCTTTCCATCTTCTGAGATCTTCTTTAATTTCTTTCTTCAGGGACTTGAAGTTTTTATCATACAGATCTTTCACTTCCTTCGTTAGAGTCACGACAAGATATTTTATATTATTTGTGACTATTGAGAAGGGTGTTGTTTCTCTAATTTCTTTCTCAGCCTGTTTATTCTTTGTGTAGAGAAAGGCCATTGACTTGTTTGAGTTAATTATATATCCAGCTCCTTCACCAAAGCTGTTTATCAGGTTTAGGAGTTCTCTGGTGGAATTTTTAGGGTCACTTATATATACTATCATATCATCTGCAAAAAGTGATATTTTGACTTCCTCTTTTCCAATTTGTATCCCCTTGATCTCCTTTTGTTGTCGAATTGCTCTGGCTAGGACTTCAAGTACTATGTTGAAGAGGTAGGGAGAAAGTAGGCAGCCTTGTCTAGTCCCTGATTTTAGTGGGATTGCTTCCAGCTTCTCACCATTTACTTTGATGTTGGCTACTGGTTTGCTGTAGATTGCTTTTATCATGTTTAGGTATGGGCCTTGAATTCCTGATCTTTCCAAAACTTTTATCATGAATGGGTGTTGGATCTTGTCAAATGCTTTTTCCACATCTAACGAGATGATCATGTGGTTTTTGTCTTTGAGTTTGTTTATATAATGGATTACATTGATGGATTTTCGTATATTAAACCATCCCTGCATCCCTGGAATAAAACCCACTTGGTCAGGATGGATGATTGCTTTAATGTGTTCTTGGATTCGGTTAGCAAGAATTTTATTGAGGATTTTTGCATCGATATTCATTAGGGAAATTGGTCTGAATTTCTCTATCTTTGTTGGATCTTTCTGTGGTTTAGGTATCAGAGTAATTGTGGCTTCGTAGTATGAGTTGGGTAGTGTTCCGTCTACTTCTATTTTGTGGAATAGTTTGTGCAGAACTGGGATTAGATCTTCTTTGAAGGTCTGGTAGAACTCTGCACTAAACCTATCTGGTCCTGGGCTTTTTTTGGCTGGGAGACTATTAATGATTCTATTTCCTTAGGGGATATGGGACTGTTTAGATCGTTAACTTGATCCTGATTTCACTTTGGTACCTGATATCTGTCTAGAAATTTGTCTATTTCAACCAGGTTTTCCAGTTTTGTTGAGTATAGCCTTTTGTAGAAGGAACTGATGGTATTTTGGATTTCTTCAGGATCTGTTGTTATGTCTCCCTTTTCATTTCTGATTTTGTTAATTAGGATGTTGTCCCTGTGCCCTCTAGTGAGTCTGGCTAAGGGTTTATGTATCTTGTTGATTTTCTCAAAGAACCAACTCCTCGTTTGGTTAATCCTTTGAATAGTTCTTGTTTCCACTTGGTTGATTTCACCCCTGAGTTGGATTATTTCCTGCCGTCTACTCCTCTTGGGTGAATTTTCTTCCTTTTTTTCTAGAGCTTTTAGATGTGTTGTCAAGCTGCTAGTATGTGCTCTCTCCCGTTTCTTCTTGGAGACACTCAGAGCTATGAGTTTCCCTCTTAGAAATGCTTTCATTGTGTCCCATAGGTTTGGGTATGTTGTAGCTTCATTTTCATTAAACTCTAAAAAGTCTTTAATTTCTTTCTTTATTCCTTTCTTGACCAAGGTATCATTGAGAAGAGTGTTGTTCAGTTTCCACGTGAATGTTGGCTTTCTATTATTTATTTTGTTATTGAAGATCAGCCTTAGACCATGGTGGTCTGATAGGATGCATGGGAAAATTTCAATATTTTTGTATCTGTTGAGGCCTGTTTTGTGGCCAATTATATGGTCAATTTTGGAGAAGGTCCCGTGAGGTGCTGAGAAGAAGGTATATCCTTTTGTTTTAGGATAAAATGTTCTGTAGATATCTGTCAGATCCATTTGTTTCATAACTTCTGTTAGTTTCACTGTGTCCCTGTTTAGTTTCTGTTTCCATGATCTGTACATTGATGAAAGTGGTGTGTTGAAGTCTCCCAATATTATTGTGTGAGGTGCAATGTGTGCTTTGAGCTTTACTAAAGCATCTTTAATGAATGTGGCTGTCCTTGCATTTGGAGCATAGATTTTCAGAATTGAGAGTTCCTCTTGGAGGATTTTACCTTTGATGAGTATGAAGTGTCCCGCCTTGTCTTTTTTGATAACTTTGGGCTGGAAGTCGATTTTATCTGATATTAGAATGGCTACTCCAGATTGTTTCTTCAGACCATTTGTTCAGAAAATTGTTTTCCAGCCTTTCACTCTGAGGTAGTGTCTGTCTTTTTCCCTGAGATGGGTTTCCTGTAAGCAGCAGAATGTTGGGTCCTGTTTGTGTACCCAGTCTGTTAGTCTATGTCTTTTTATTGGGGAATTGAGTCCATTGATATTAAGAGATATTAAGGAAAAGTAATTCTTGCTTCCTTTTATTTTTGTTGTTAGGGTTGGCATTCTGTTCTTGTGGCTGTCTACTTTTTGGTTTGTAGAGGGATTACTTTCTTGCTTGTTCTAGTGTGTGATTTCTGTCCTTGTATTGGTTTTTTTCTGTTATTATCCTTTGAAGGGCTGGATTCGTGGAAAGATAATGTGTGAATTTTGTTTGGTCGTGAAATACTTTGGTTTCTCCATCTATGGTAATTGGGAGTTTGGCCGGGTATAGTAGCCTGGGCTGGCATTTGTGTTCTCTTAGTGTATGTATAACATCTGTCCAGGCTCTTCTGGCTTTCATAGTCTCTGGTGAAAAGTCTGATGTAATTCTGATATGTCTGCCTTTATATGTTACTTGACCTTTCTCCCTTACTGCTTTTAATATTCTCTCTTTATTTAGTGCATTTGTCGTTCTGATTATTATGTGTCAGGAGGAATTTCTTTTCTGGTCCAGTCTATTTGGAGTTCTGTAGGCTTCTTGTATGTTCATGGGCATGCCTTTCTTTAGGTTTGGGAAGTTTTCTTCTATAATTTTGTTGAAGATATTTGCTCCCCTTTAAGTTGAAAATCTTCATTCTCATCAACTCCTATTATCCGTAGGTTTGGTCTTCTCATTGTGTCCTGGATTTCCTGGATGTTTTGAGTTAGAATCTTTTACGTTTTGTATTATCTTTGATTGTTGTACCAATGTTCTCTATATGGAATCTTCTGCACCTGAGATTCTCTCTTCCATCTCTTGTATTCTGTTGCTGATGCTCAAGTCTATCGTTCCAGATTTCTTTCCTAGGGTTTCTATCTCCAGCGTTGCCTTGCTTTGGGTTTTCTTTATTGTGTCTACTTCCCTTTATAGCTCTAGTATGGTTCATTTCCATCACCTGTTTGGATGTGTTTTCCTGTTTTTCTATAAGGACTTCTACCTGTTTGGTTGTGTTTTCCTGCTTTTCTTTAAGGACTTGTAACTCTTTAGCAGTGTTCTCCTGTATTTCTTTAAGTGAGTTATTAAAGTTCTTCTTGATTTCCTCTACCATCATCATGAGATATGCTTTTAAATCCGGGTCTAGCTTTTCGGTTGTGTTGGAGTGCCCAGGACTAGTTGGTGTGGGAGTGCTGCGTTCTGATGATGGTGAGTGGTCATGATTTCTGTTAGTAGGATTCTTACGTTTGCCTTTCGCCATCTGGTATTCTCTGGAGCTGTGCAGGATACACTCGGCGGGGTCCTGGAACCAAGATGTTTGTGCAGGGTACACTCGGCAGGGTCCCGGAACTAAGATGTCTACTGCCAATGCTCAGGCAAAGCACTCCCGCGTAGTGCAGGTCCCTATCCTCTGGCAGGTAAAATGGTCACCTGCCTGTGCAGGATACATTTGGCGGGATCCCGGAACCAAGATGTCTGCTGCTGATGCTCAGGCAAAATGCTCCCACGCTGGGCAGATCCCTTTCCTCTGGCTGGGAAAATGGCCAGCTGTCTGTGCAGGATACACTTGGCGGGGTCCTGGAACCGAGATGTCTGCTGCCGATGCTCAGGCAAAGCGCTCCAGCACCGGGCAGATCCCAATCCTCAGAATTCTTAAGATTGAGTGGCTGGTGTTGTGGGTATCTGGCGGTAGTCAGCTGACTGTGCGCCCTAGCTACCCCGGTGCTGCTAGGACCGAAAGGGGCTTGTGCCCCTACTCAGACCGGGTTTTCTGCTTCCCTGACTAATGCAGTCTTAGGTCTAGCATGATTGGATTGGAGAAGATGCTGTGTTCCACTCACCAGAAGTCTTAAGATCGCTTGGCAGGTATTTCAAAGACTCTTATTTCTACCACCCTTCTCCTTATTTATCCCTTCCACCATCCAACACTAGGTAGGAGGGACTAGAGGGAAAGGGGAGCATCAATATTGTTGGACTACTTTTGCTGATTAGGGGCATTGAGTTCTTTGGGATAATTTTGATTTTCATCAGCAAATAGCTAATTTCTTCTCATCACTTTGCACAGGACCACTTTAGAAACTGCAACAAGCCACCACAACAGTAACCAGCCAACCAATCAACCCATCTACCGGGGCACTAGCCTTTATATACCCTCTGAATAGTCTCCAGAATTACAAATGTAACACACTCACAAAAGCTATCTAAGGCTGCCAAAACCATCCCCTGATAGAGCATGAAGGAAATCATAGTCAAAGGCTGTGGACAATTTAAAGAAGCCCCACATTTCACACCTGGGATTAAATTGAAAACATTCTTATAACATTGGTGTGTTTTTAAAGAAACAAAAATTCTCACTACAGCTATCACTACTAGATAAAAAGCTACTAACAGTTAAAGACTCTTGAAAGAGGAACAATTGGTCTTCTGTCATGAGTCTTCTGATAGGTTATCATATTCCAAATCCTGCCATACATATAGTCAACACTGAATAGACTCAGCAGGTTTTACATGTATGTATGTATATATATATATATATATATATATATATATATATATATATAACATATATTTAAAAGAAAATGTCATGGGTCTGGCTCTGAGAGTAAGTGTAGGAACATGAAAAGAGTTGGAAAGAGGCAAAGTATGAAAGAAACTAAAGCAGCACTAATATATGAGAATCACAAATGTTCACTCTAAACTTTTTAAAATTAGTTTACTAAAAAGGTTAAAATATGTTTCTTCTACACACACACACACACACACACACACACACACACACCCCACACACAAACACACTCCAAAATTGGATCTGTTGCCTTACAATTTTTAAACTCCCTCTGTACTTTCAGTAACTTATTTTCCATATAAAGTAAATGGAATGAATTACCCATGTGAATATGTTTCAATTCCAAGTGGATCAGACTCAGAAGAGTCTTCCCTAGAGCATGGCATAATCAAATATGTATAAAGCCAAAGTAAACACAGTCATATATCTAAATAGAAATGTAATCCTCTGAGTAGCTGAGCACACAGTGAATTCCTTCCCTTCCTGTAAACCTCTCCAGTACTATTTGGCAAACAATCTTGGAAACACTTCTATTGGGATGTTTTCATGTGGCTTGTATTTTAATTTAAAATCTTAGTCAGTGTCTAGTGTTCATTTCAATAATTTGAACTTAAGGTTAGTGATCTGTCACGGGAAGGTTTTCCCAAATGTGTCAGACAAGTTGGGTTTTGTTTGTTTGTTTGTTTGTTTGTTAGTTTTTTGCCTATAATATAGCCAATTAGAATTTGTATTATTTTGATAAATCTGTGTTAAAATACATTATCTTGAAGACACACTAGTCTTCAAAACTCTAGACATTTTAATAGAAGCCAATAGTTTATCTTGTTATTTAAAATGTCTTAACCATTAGAAGTAACATTAAAAAGAAAGATGAGTCTGGTAAAATATTAATATTATAAATTTTCTGATTTTTGAGATAAAATTCTGAAATAGGTGAAATAATGTGTTACACAGCATGTACTATAAATTCTACAGGTTTCTATGGAATTTTTCAAGTAATATTGAAATCAAAATTAAAATTTATGGCCAAGATTAGTGTCTGATGCATGCAATGCCTGTACTTAGAATTACCGTACAGAAAGACTGACAAAAATTCAAAGCTAGCCACTATTTTTAGCTAAATCAAAATTTCAATTCTTTTCCAAACTAACCTGATTACTAGAGCAAAACAAAACTCAAAGAGCAAGGCACATTGATACAGGATTGGAAATTCAGCATTCTAGAGGCAGAGAAATGATGATTGCTCCAACTTCAGTGTCAGTCTGGGTACAAAGTACATACACTAAGAATTGCCTATTCAATATATCATGAGTCTGTCTTGATAGAAAATTAAAATTTATGAGTGGTAGACTTCACATTCTTGCTTTATGACCAATTTCCTGTTTATTTTCTTAAAAATCATTGCTGTGGTCAGATTTGGAAGATATATAAAAGACTACCATGAAATTTTGAATGACCTTTTTCTCTACATATAAGAAAGCACTCTTAAACTGTCATTGCTATGAATAATCTCAAGGACATTTTTCAAACTATTAACTTAAAACCTAAAACTAAATGTAAGCTTAAACAAAGTGAATTTAATATAAAAGTTTATTTTCTGGTAACTTTTAAAAGGAAGTCTGAAAATCATAAGTTAAACTGAATAAATTGGGAGAGTGAAACATTTCTGAGAATTATTGTTTTAGGAGTAGTTGAATTTTTTGAAGTTGAAATTAAAAAAAAATACTGCAGAAATTTATATAGAGTATACAGAAAATAATTTTCAAAATCTCTAAAATGGTATTAGTTTTTAACAAGTTTGGCAAGTTGCTAAAACCTGAATATTTTCTGTCACTTGAGTGATGGCCATTTTCATTTTGGCTTTTCAATTAAAATATCAATAATTAAATTGAGCAAATCTACTTTGTTTACTCATTTGAATAGTGTTGCCAAATGTTTAGTACTTAAACATTAATTTTAAGTATAATATCTCAAATAGAGAATATTATATTCTATTGTAAGAACCTGTAATTTCTCTATATGTTTCTGATTTGCTTTTTCAAATTATTGTCCCTTTTAATTCAAAATTCCAAGAAAACTTTCATTTACTATGTGCAACTTTTATTTTTAAATCACAAATGCTTTCTTTTTAGTAGAAACTTCAGCATTGTCACTATTAGTTTTAATTTCCAAGGACAAATTTACACTACAATATTCATTTATAGAAAGAACTAGATACTCCATTTCAAAATTACTGCTCAAGTTTAAATGCCTAAGAGATTTGCTTATTTACTCAAGCTTGTGTGGAATATTGAGCGCATGTCAAATATCATTCTGTTCCCTGGGAAGGCAAAATAATTTGTATGACAGTAGGAAATGGGGATTTATAAAAATAAATCAAACATTATGGTTGAAAGGATGAAATAATTCAAACCAATTTGTTGTTCCATGTTCAGACAGAAGTGAACAAAGTAGCTGGTACATGTGAGAGACTATAAAGGCAACTGAGAAAGAAGTCCCCTCTAAGAAAACAGAGACAAAATGAGGGAAAATATATAAGTAGCTCATAATTGTAAATTCTCAGGTTTTGATTTTGTCTGTTAGAATTGTTATCATTGTATCATAAAGAATTAGGTCTATAGTATAGATCTTATAAATATGGAGTATTTAACCCTCTTCTGAATACCTATGTTTGTACTACTAAGGATGCTCAGTTACAAATATTGTAGAGCTTATAAAACATCAGAGATGAAGAAGCCAAGTCACCACATTGTATGATTACAGTCAGTTATTTAACTAGTAAATATTAGAATAACAATGTAAACTCAGCCCGTTTTCATTTAAACCATGCTAATGTATTGCTAAGTTGTGCCTTCATAGTAGAAATATGACATGGAGAAAGATAAATGGAAGGTAGTATGACGATAATTGGAGCTTATGTAAACTAACCTACAATGCCTATCTTTATAATGATTATGTGGAATCAATCAAATTAGCCTATGAACCCTTGAAGCAACAGACAATACATACTTATTTAGTATATTGCCAAGTTTGTTTACAAATTAGGAAATGAGGAAATATTACACAATGAAACTACTTTATGAATCTATACCCTAATTATGAAAATGTGAAATAATTTTAACCATTTGGCCATTAACTGTTAAACTGTATGGAGATGTCTAAAATGAATGTATTAGGAAGTAAAGGAGGGTATATATATATTATAATAGCCAGATGGTGTTCCCAGATATATATGCAATTTTTTAGATAAAACAAGGAAAGGTGGTACTGGAATGAGGGAAACAAAATCATCAGCAGGATGGGAGACAAAAGGGTAGCTTGTATTGCTATAATACAGCACAGTTTGGAAGAATCTTGAAGACTAAGCACAAGTAGAAAAAAAAAAACTTATTTGTAAGGATCTTGCTAGGTCAGGCCATATAGCATTAAATGCTGTAAAATGTTTACTGTTGTGAGGAGAGTTATCATAAGGAAATAACGTTTCCCTAGAAAACACTAAGACATTTTTTAATTACTTTTTTTTTATATAGTCCAGGTGTTGCCCCGATTCAGGTGTAGTCTCCCACAGTTCCTCACCCCCATTTCTCTTTCTCCCTGTCTCTCAGAGGATTTTGCCCCCAACCCCCTGCACTCCCTCAAGTCTCCTCAATCCCTGAGGTCTCAACACTTTAGAGAATTAAGCTCTCTGCTTCTTCTCCTACTGAGGCCTGAACAGGCAGTCCTCTGCCATATGTGTTGGGGGCCTAAGAGCAGATCATGTATGCTGCCTGGTTGGTGGCTCAGTGTCTGAGAGATCTCAGGGGTCCAGGATAGTTGACACAGCTGGTCTTCCTATGGGGAAGCTTCCTCCTCAGCTTCTTCCAGCCTGTCCATAATTCAACCACAGGGATCCCGACTTCAGTTCATTGGTTGGGTGTGAGTATCTGCATTTGTCTCAGTCAGCTGCTTGTTGGGCCTCTCAGAGGGCAGTCATGCTAGGTTCCTGCCTGTAAGCACACCATAGCATCTAAAATAATGTCACACCTTGGAGCCTCCCCTTGAGATGGATCCCAATTTGGACTAGTCAGTAGATCTCCTTTCCCTCAGTCTCTTCTCTATTGTTGTCCCTATAGTTCTTTTAGAAATGAACAATTCTGGGTCAGAGTTTTTGACTGTGGATCAGCAACCCAACCCTTCACTTGAAGCCCTGTCTTTCTACTGGAGGTGGACTCTATGAGTTCCCTCTCCCCAGTGTTGGGAATTTTATCTAAGGTCCCTTACTTGAGTCTCTCAACTCCAAGATCGCTGGTACTTTCTAGAGGGTCCCCCACCCAGCCTCCATCCCTGAAGTTGCATATTTCCATTCATTTCTCTGATTTTCAGGGCTTATCTTCTATATTCCTCCCCATACCTGAACATGTTCCCCGTTTCCCTTCCCTCTTCCTTCTCCAACCTAGGTCCTACCCTCTGCCTCCTTTGTGAACTGCAGAAAGAACAATTAAAAAGATTAGAATTAACATGTGAGATATTGGACATTGTAGGTTCCATTATTCTTATTCCTAGATTTTCTCGATCAGGGTATTCAAATTACTGCTAAAGAATAGTGCAAGGGTTCTTGCATTTTTTTTCGAAAGTGAACTGGCAGTTCCAAACATCCTAATGTACTGTTTGACAATGTTCCATTACTTGGACTACCTGAATGGATCTGACCTTTCACTGCCCTTGGTGGAAATTTGCTACACATTTTTTACTTATTATTTCTCACTGCTAAAGACATCTTTCTGAAAGCTGGGCCTGGAATAACAAAAAGGTGGTGCAAACAAGAATGAAATTAATGAATGTTCACCGGAAAAAAAATTATGCAGAAGATGGAGCCTTTAAGAACTTAATAATTAGAACTACATTAAGATAATTTATGCGTGTTATTAGCAAATATGAGAGAATATTTAATAGAAATTATTAAAGAAGAAAAACAGAAATTCTAGAAACTCATACACTGTAATTAAATCACTAGTTTTCTATGTTTAGCTTCAAAAATAAGGAAATAGTATGAATAGAAAGAAATTTTAGAGTGCCTGGCAAATACAGAAGTGGATGCTCACAGTCATCTATAGGATGGAACACAGGGCCCCTAATGGAGGAGCTAGAGAAAGCACCCAAGGAGCTGAAGGGGTCTGTAATGCTATAGGTGAAACAACAATATGAACTAACCAGTATCCCCCGGAGCTCATGTCTTTAGCTGCGTATATAGCAGAAGATGGCCTTCTTGGCCATTATTGGGAAGAGAGGCCCTTTGGTCTTGTGAACATTTTATGCCCCAGTACAGGGTAACGCCAGGGCGAAGAAGTGGGAGTGGGTGGGTAGGGGAACAGGGCATATAGTATAGTATAGGGGACTTTCCAGATAGCATTTGAAATGTAAATGAAGAAAATATCTAATTAAAAATTTTAAAGAAGCCCTTCCTGTCCACTGAAGCACCTGGGTTCCTGGTCCGGGGAGTCTTTGGACACCAGCAAGGACCCACACAGGATCCCCCACGGGATCCTAAGACCTCTGGTGAGTGGAACACAGCGCCTGCTCCAATCCAATCTCACAGGACCTGAGACTGCATTAATTAAGGAAGCAGATAACCCGGCCTGATCCGGGTCACAGGTCCCTTCCGGTCCACTGCAGCACCAGAGTTCCTGGTTCCAGGAGTCTCTGGACACCCACAAGGACCCACACAGGATCCCCCATGGGATCCTAAGACCTCTGGTGAGTGGAACACAGTGTCTGCTCCAAGCCAATCATGCGGGACCTGAGACTGCATTAATTAAGGAAGCAGATAACCCGGCCTGATCAGGGGCACAAGTCCCTTCCGGTCCACTGCAGTACCTGGGTTCATTGCCCGCTGAGTCTCTGGACACCCACAAGGACCCACACAGGATCCCCCACGTGATCCTAAGACCTCTGGTGAGTGGAACACAGCGTCTGCTCCAAGCCAATCACGCGGGACCTGAGACTGCATTAATTGAGGAAGCAGATAACCTGGCCTGATCAGGGGCACAAGTCTCTTCCGGTTCATTCCAGCAGCGGGGTTCCTTGTGCACGGAGATTCTGGATCCGTGATTCTTAAGATCCCTCCATGGGATCTTAAGACCCTGGTGAGTGGAACACAACTTCTGCCAGGAGGCAGGTTCGACCACCAGATATCTGGGCACCTTCCCTGCAAGAGGAGAGCTTGCCTGCAGAGAGTACTCTGACCACTGAAACTAAGGATCAAGCTAGTCTCCCAGGTCTGCTGATAGAGGTTAACATAATCACCTGAGGAACAAGCTCTAAACAGAGACAACTGTAACTGACAACTAGCTCCAGAGAATACCAGATGGTGAAAGGCAAATGTAAGAATCCTACTAACAGAAATCAAGACCACTCACCATCATCAGAATGCAGCACTCACACCCCACCTAGTCCTGGGCACCCCAACAACCGAAAAGCTAGACCCAGATTTAAAAGCATAACTCATGATGACGGTAGAGGACATCAAGAAGGACTTTAATAACTCACTTAAAGAAATACAGGAGAACACTGCTAAAGAGTTATAAGTCCTTAAAGAAACACAGGAAAACACATCCAAACAGATGATGGAAATGAACAAAACCATAATAGACCTAAAAAGGGAAGTAGACACAATAAGGAAAACCGAAAGTGAGGCAACGCTGGAGATAGAAACCCTAGGAAAGAAATCTAGAAAAATAGATGCGAGCATCGGCAACAGAATACAAGAGATGGAAGAGAAAATCTCAGGTGCTGAAGATTCCATAGAGAACTTCGGCACAACAATCAAAGAAAATACAAAATGCAAAAAGTTCCTAACTCAAAACATCCAGGAAATCCTGGACACAATGAGAAGAGCAAACCTACGGATAATAGGAGTAGATGGGAATGAAGATTTTCAACTTAAAGGGCCAGCAAATATCTTCAACAAAATTATAGAAGGAAACTTCCCAAACCTAAAGTAAGACATGCCCATGATCATACAAGAAGCCTACAGAACTCCAAATGGACTGGACCAGAAAAGAAATTCCTCCCGACACATAATAATCAGAACAATAAATGCACTAAATAAAGATAGAATATTAAAAGCAGTAAGTGAGAGAGGTCAAGTAACATATAAAGAAAGGCCTATCAGAATTACACCAGACTTTTCCCCAGAGACTATGAAAGCCAGAAGAGCCTGGACAGATGTTATACATACACTAAGAGAACACAAATGCCAGCCCAGGTTATTATACCCGGCCAAACTCTCAATTACCATAGATGGAGAAACCAAAGTATTCCACGACCAAACCAAATTCACACATTATCTTTCCACGAATCTAGCCCTTCAAAGGATAACAGAAAAAAAAAACCAATACAAGGACAGAAATCACGCCCTAGAAAAAGCAAGAAAGTAATCCCTCAACAAACCAAAAAGAAGACAGCCACAAGAACAGAATGCCAACGTTAACAACAAAAATAAAAGGAAGCAACAATTACTTTTCCTTAATATCTCTTAATATCAATGGACTAAATTCCCCAATAAAAAGACATAGACTAACCGACTGGCTATACAAAAAGGACCCAACATTCTGATGCTTACAGGAAACCGATCTCAGGGGAAAAGAAAGACACTACCTCAGAGTGAAAGGCTGGAAAACAATTTTCCAAGCAAATGGTCTGAGGAAACAAGCTGGAGTAGCCATTCTAATATCGAATAAAATCGACTTCCAACCCAAAGTTATCAAAAAAGACAAGGAGGGACACTTCATACTCATCAAAGGTAAAATCCTCCAAGAGGAACTCTCAATTCTGAATATCTATGCTCCAAATGCAAGGGCAGCCACATTCATTAAAGACACTTTAGTAAAGCTCAAAGCACATTGCACCTCACACAATAATAGTGGGAGACTTCAACACACCACTTTCATCAATGGACAGATATTGGAAACAGAAACTAAACAGGGACACAATGAAACTAACAGAAGTTATGAAAGAAATGGGCTTAACAGATATCTACAGAACATTTTACCCCAAAACAAAAGGATATACCTTCTTCTCAGTACCTCATGAGAGCTTCTCCAAAATTGACCATATAATTTGTCACAAAACAGGCCTCAACAGATAAAAAATATTGAAATTGTCCCATGCATCCTATCAGAACACCATGGCCTAAGGCTGATCTTCAATAACAACATAAATAATGGAAAGCCAACATTCATGTGGAAAGTGAATAACACTCTTCTCAATGATACCTTGGTCAAGGAAGGAATAAAGAAAGAAATTAAAGACTTTTTAGAGGTTAATGAAAATGAAGCCACAACATATCCAAACCTATGGGACACAATGAAAGCATTTCTAAGAGGGAAACTCATAGCTCTGAGTGCCTCCAAGAAGAAACTGGAGAGAGCACACACTAGCAGCTTGACAACACGTCTGAAAGCTGTAAGGAAAAAAAAAGAAAAAAAAATTCACCCAAGAGGAGTAGACGACAGGAAATAATCAAACTCAGAGGTGAAATCAACCAAGTGGAAACAAGAAGAACTGTTCAAAGAATTAACCAAACAAGGAGTTGGTTCTTTGAAAAAATCAACAAGAGAGATAAACCCTTAGCTATACTCACTAGAGGGCACAGGAACAACATCCTAATTAACAAAATCAGAAATGAAAAGGGAGACATAACAACAGATCCTGAAGAAATGCAAAACACCATCAGATCCTTCTACAAAAGGCTATACTCAACAAAACTGGAAAACTTGGACGAAATGGACAAATTTCTAGACAGATACTAGGTACCAAAGTTAAATCACGATCAAGTTAATGATCTAAACAGTCCCATATCCCCTAAAGAAATAAAAGCAGTCATTAATAGTCTCCCAGCCAAAAAAAGCCCAGGACCAGATGGGTTTTGGGCAGAGTTCTACCAGACCTTCGAAGAAAGTCTAATTCTAGTTCTGCACAAACTATTCCACAAAATAGAAGTAGAGGGAACTCTACCCAACTCATTCTATGTAGCCACAATTACTCTGATACCTAAACCACAGAAAGATCCAACAAAGATAGAGAACTTCAGACCAATTTCCCTTATGTATATAGATGCAAAAATCCTCAAAAAAATTCTCGCTAACTGAATCCAGGAACACATTAAAGCAATCATCCATCCTGACCAAGTAGGTTTTATTCCCGGGGTGCAGGGATGGTTTAATATACAGAAATCCATCAACGTAATCCATTATATAAACAAACTCAAAGACAAAAACCACATGATCATCTCGTTAGATGTGGAAAAAGTATTCAACAAGATCCAACACCCATTCATGATTAAAGTCTTGGAAAGATCAGGAATTCAAGGCCCATACCTAAACATGGGAAAAGTAATCTACAGCAAACCAGTAGCCAACATCAAAGTAAATGGAGAGAAGCTGGAAGCAATCCCACTAAAATCAGGGACTAGACAAGGCTGCCCACTTTCTCCCTACCTTTTCAACATAGTACTTGAAGTATTAGCCAGAGCAATTCGACAACAAAAGGAGATCAAGGGGATACAAATTGGAAAAGAGGAAGTCAAAATATCACTTTTTGCAGATGATATGATAGTATATATAAGTGATCCTAAAATTTCCACCAGAGAACTCCTAAACCTGATAAACAGCTTTGGTGAATTAGCTGGATATAAAATTAACTCAAACAAGTCAATAGCCTTTCTCTACACAAAGAATAAACAGGCTGCGAAAGAAATTAGGGAAACAACACCCTTCTCAATAGTCACAAATAATATAAAATATCTTGGCGTGACTCTAACTAAGGAAGTGAATGATCTGTATGATAAAAACTTCAAGACTTTGAAGAAAGAAATTAAAGAAGATCTCAGAAGATGGAAAGATCTCCCATGCTCATGGATTGGCAGGATCAACATTGTAAAAATGGCTATCTTGCCAAAAGCAATCTACAGATTCAAGCCATTCACATCAAAATTCCAACTCAATTCTTCAACGAATTAGAAAGAGCAATCTGCAAATTCATTTGGAATAACAAAAAACCTAGGATAGCAAAAGCTCTTCTCAAGGGTAAAAGAACCTCTGGTGGAATCACCATGCCTGACCTAAAGCTTTACTACAGAGCAATTGTGATAAAAACTGCATGGTACTGGTATAGTGACAGACAAGTAGACCAATGGAATAGAATTGAAGACTCAGAAATGAACCCACACACCTATGGTCCCTTGATCTTTGACAAAGGAGCTAAAACCATCCAGTGGAAGAAAGACAGCATTTTCAACAAATGGTGCTGGCACAACTGGTTGTTATCATGTAGAAGAATGTGAATTGATCCATTTCTATCTCCTTGTACTAAGGTCAATTCTAAGTGGATCAAGGAACTTCACATAAAACCAGAGACACTGAAACTTATAGAGGAGAAATTAGGGAAATGCCTAGAAGATATGGGTACAGGGGAAAAATTCCTGAATAGAACAGCAATTGTTTGTGCTGTAAGATCGAGAATCGACAAATGGGATCTCATATAATTGCAAAGCTTCTGCAAAGCAAAAGACACTGTCAATAGGACAAAAAGGCCACCAACAGATTGGGAAAGGATCTTTACCTATCTTAAATCAGATAGGGGATTAATATCCAATACATATAAAGAACTCAAGAGGGTGGACTCCAGAAAATCAAATAACCCCATTAAAAAATGGTGCTCAGAGCTAATCAAAGAATTCTCACCTGAGGAATACCAAATGGCTGAGAACCACCTGAAAAAATGTTCAACATCCTTAATTATCAGAGAAATGCAAATCAAAACAACCCTGAGATTCCATCTCATACCAGTCAGAATGGCTAAGATCAAAAATTCAGGTAACAGCAGATGCTGGCGAGGATGTGGAGAAAGAGGAACACTCCTTCATTGTTGGTGGGATTGCAAGCTTTTACAATCACTCTGGAAATCAGTGTGGCGGTTCCTCAGAAAATTGGACATAGTACTACTGGCGGATCCCGCAATACCTCTCTTGGGCATATATCCAGAAGATGTCCCAACTTATAAGAAGGACACATGCTCCAATATGTTCATAGCAGCCTTATTTATAATAGCCAGAAGCTGGAAAGAATCCAGATGCCCCTCAACAGAGGAATGGATTAAAAAAATGTGGTACATTTACACAATGGAGTACTACTCAGCTATTAAAAAGAATGAATTTATGAAATTCCTAGGTGAATGGATGGACCTGGAGGGCATCATCCTGAGTGACATAACACAATCACAAAAGAACTCAAATGGTATGTACTCACTGATAAGTGGATATTAGCCCAGAAACTTAGTATACCTGAGACATAAGATACAATTTACAAAACACATGAAACTGAAGAAGAATGAAGACCAAAGTGTGGATACCTTGCCCCTTTTTAGAATTGGAAACAATCACACATGGAAGGAATTACAGAGACAAAGTTTGGATCTGAGACAAAAGGATGGACCATCTAGAGACTGCCATATCCAGAGATCCATCCCATAATTAGCCTCCAAACAATGACGCCATTGCATACACTAGCAAGATTTTGCTGAAAGGATCCTGATATAGCTGTCTCTTGTGAGACTCTGCAGGGGCCTAGCAAACACATAAGTAGATACTCACAGTCAGCTATTGGATGGAGCACAGCGCCCCCAAAGGAGGAACTAGAGAAAGTATCCAAGGAGCTAAAGAGATCTGTAACCCTGTAGGTGCAACAACATTATGAACTAACCAGTACCCAGGAGCTCTTGACTCTAGCTGCATATGTACCAAAAGATGGCCTAGTCGGCCATCACTGGAAAGAGATGCCCATTGGACACGCAAACTTTATTTGCCCCAGTACAGGGGAATGCCAGGGCCAAAAAATGGAAATGGGTGGTTAGGGAAGTGGGGGGGGGGAGGGTATGGGGGACTTTTGGGATAGAATTCTAAACGTAATTGAGGAAAATACGTAATAATAAAAAATATTTAAAAAAAAGAACGAGCAGCTGTGTCTATTTGCAATGCAGAATAAAAAAAAAAAACCCAAAAAAAAAAAAAAAAACCCCAAAAACTTGGGGCTGGAGAGATGGCTCAGCGGTTAAGAGCACTACTGAAGGTCCTGAGTTCAAATCCCAGCAACCACATGGTGGCTCACAGCCATCTGTAATGAGATCTGGCATCCTCTTCAAGAGTGTCTGAAGACAGCTACAGTGTACTCACATGTAATAAATAAATAAATAAATAAATAAATAAATAAATAAATAAATAAATAAATAAGTTTAAAAAAAAAAGAAATTAAACTTGTGTCCCTTGGAAAAACAGTAAATATTTTTAAACATTGAGTCCTTGCTGCAGCCTCTGATTATATTCTAATTACTCTTTTTGTATTTAGCTCATTTTTCCCCCTGAGTTTGTATTTTGTAATAATAAAACCACAGTTTTTGATTGTCAATAGAAACTGTCACTTTCAGATACTTCATGATAAGGAGAAATGCAATCAAAGTATCACTAGTATTTGGATAGTTCAGTTAGTTTCATGAAAATATCTATTATAGTCCACTAAGTTTCTGAATTTTGATTTTTAAAAGTATCCCAATTTTGAAGATGTTAATAAACAATGAAGTAGAAAGCCCAGAGCTAATAAAAATTATTTGTTAATGATATTTTAATTTTATAATTTTATAACTGTATTTAATACTATGAAATTCTAAAAGTAAGCCTTCCTATTTATATCTAAATTACTGTTAAATACTACAATAGTTGAATGAATTGACCTGCTATCCTTTTTGATGGCTATGGTTACTTACTGAAAATGTATGATATTACATTTTATATGATAACCAGTTAATTAAAATGAAACTTTGATTGGACAGCATTTCTACTGGGAAAAAAACATAAACATCCTAAACATGTTCCATTTGTAAAATTTAATTTTTTTGATTTGTGGTTGTCTGAATTCATAAACTTGAATGTATGAATGTTAAAGATTGATGCTATGTATCAATGATTTAAGTTTGATGATAGATAAATGGTATTTAAAGTATCTATATGAATAAATGAGGTAAAGAATACTAGGAAGATGAATTCTTAGGATCAGCAGAGATTTCTGGAGAGGTGATAATTTTTGAACTAATATTAAAAATAACTAATACACTATATACAAATCATTTGAGCAATAACTTTTAGAGAAAATCCTAAAATCAATTTAGAAAATGAACATAATAATAGGAAATAACAGACATCTCATCTTCATTTTTTCCATAAAAACTAATGGCTAAGGTCTGCTTGCCATACAGACAACATAATACTCTTGTGGGATATGGGATGTGAACATCCACTGAGTTATTTCAATCTACAATCTAAGCACAATCAGTGTTTAAGTAATTTTTCTACCAAGAGTCCTTTCTCACTATTCCGGTAAATTAAAATGTGAGAAAGGCAGAGAACTCTTAAATGAATGCTTCACAAAACCTAGAATTTTTTGTCATTATTACTTTTTAAATATTTTTATTAGGTATTTTCCTCATTTACATTTCCAATGCTATCCCAAAAGTCCTCCATACCCTCCCCCCCACTCCCCTACCCGCCCATTCCCAATTTTTGGCCCTGGCGTTCCCCTGTACTGGGGCATATAAAGTTTGCCTGACCAATGGGCCTCTCTTTCCAGTGATAGCCGACTAGGCCATTTTTTGATACATTTTGTCATTATTTCAGACACCAATAGTGAAATAGATATCAAATATGGATCATGTATTCACTGCAGGAAAATTTGCTTTTCTGTGTTTTAAAGCAATGACATATGTGTAATAATAGGCACACAAACTGAGTAAACATATGATTGGATGGATTGATAGTCATTTGATTTGTAGAGTTTATATTTCCAACATAATTAGAGTCACACATTTAAATCTTCAGATTGTGTTTGAATACACTGAGTTTAGAGACTGAATACAAAACTTTTCATTTAAGAGAAAAACCTTTTCTCTTTCATTAATAGTCTCAAATCTCAGTACACTACATGCACTTTATTCTTTGGGGCATGGTAAAATATATTCATATATCCTTTGCTACAATAGTTTTCCAGATCTCATAACTACAGAATAAAGATAAAAACCTGTCTACTTTATCTGCCATTGGTTTGTGCTCTGCTTGAGGGCCAGTATTGATTGCAGAACCATTCTTGGGTTTTAGAGAGTCAAAATGGAAAAAAGTGAAAGTAAAATAAGGAAGATTAACAGAGCTGGAGCATTAAAAAAAAAAAAAAAAAAAAAAAACCACTTCGAGTAGTGAACATTGAACAAGAGCGTGTAAGAGTAATGTTCTGAAAAAGCAATATTTCTTTCCAGTGCTGAAAAGACATCTGGCTAGCAAAGCTGTAATCACATGGGGGAAATTCTTAAAATAGCCACATTTCATTTCCTTGTTGAACTACAAGTTCAATTTTGTACTATTCACTTGGCACCACAAACTATTTCCTTGGGCTGAAGGGCATTTCATTTGTTTAGAAGCTTTACAGTGCTGCAGAAAAAAAGGCTTATATTCAGGAAAAATTTAGGCTTATTATTAGTCAATAGCAAACTATGACATAAAAATTTTTTGCTAGTTGTAATTTTGATTACTGTTTAACTTAGACAGATTTTATATTACTAACCACATTTTGTTAATATAAAAATGTGTTCTAAGAGTTTAAAAGGTTTAAGAGATGACTTAGTAAGGGAAAGTGATGGTCTTTAAAAGATGCTGAAGTTTAGTTCTCAGAACCCACATTAGGCAACTCACATACACTAACTACAGCTCCAGGTGACCCGAACTTTCTCCTGGCCTTCTAGGGCATCTTTAATTGCTTGCCCAAACTAACATATAATGCAAACACATAAACATAATTAAAATATATTTTTTTATATTTAAAGGAGACATTTTCCAAACATTTTTGTCATGGTAGGTAAATTAAAATAAAATTCACTTCAGAATATTTAATGAAGGTCTTTCCATAATGGACTTTAGCAAGTTTTAGATGTTATTAATAGTTGCTTGATAATCAGTAACTTTAATAGACTAAACAGTTAGTCGATAGTAAGTATATATATATATATATATATATATATATATATATGTATATGTATATATATGTATATATATATACATATATATAAAATACATATTTCATTTACAAACTAAATAATGCAAATCTTACCATTTCCTATTAATTAATAGCATTTATTATTATTATTATTGTTACATTTGTAGGCCAGTTCATCCTATTTTGTGAATCTTTAGGTAAATTGTACTCAAATAGTTTTATTCTATATCCTTACATATTTTTAGAAGAAAGTTTAACATTTATTGTCTTCTGGATAAAGAATTATGTTAAAACTCTCAGTACTTAAGAATAACATCAAAAACTGATGAAAATAGTATGTACGCAATTTTATTGGAAATAATTTAATAATAATAGCTCATATTTAACAGACATATCTATTAAATGACAAGTACCATACTAAGTACTTAATATGAGTTGTCTAAGTCAATTTTCAGAATGACTTCACTGAATGTATATTATTAGTTTCACCATTTTTCCATTGAGGAAACAGGTAAAATAAAAAAAGTAAATTCGATATGCATATGTATATGTGTCTGTGTGCAGGTGTAAAGTAAAAATATTGTTTCTATTGATTATCAAAGTATCAAAAATTATTCTACTTTATGATAAAAGATTGAGAATGTATGTTCCATTGCTGGTGTGATTGCAATCTGCTACAACCACTCTGGAACTCAATCTGGTAGTTCCTCGGGAAATTGGAAATAGTTCTATCTGAAGATTCAACTATATCACTCCTGGGCATGTACCCAACAAAAGCTCCAACATATAACAAGGACACATGTTCATAGCAGCCTTATTTATAATAGCCAGAACCTGTAAACAACCCAGATGTCCCTCAATGGAAGAATGGATACAGAATATGTGTTCCATTTACACAATTGAGTATTACACATCTATTAAGAGCAATGACATTCGCAGACAAATGGATGGAGCTAGAATATACCATCTTGAGTGAGGTAACCCAGTCACAAAAGATCACACATGGTACGTACTTGCTGATAAGTGGATATTAGGCGAAAAGCTCAGAATACTCACGATACAAATCACATATGAAGCTTAACAAGGAAGAAGACCAAAGTGTGGATGCTTCCGCCCTACTTAGAAGAAGGAACAAAATAATCATGGGAAATAGAAGGAGGGAGGTGCCTGGGAGGGAGAGAGGAGGGGAAAGGAATATGTGTGTGTGTGTGTGTGTGTGTGTGTGTGTGTGTGTGTGTGTGTGTGCACGCATGTGCTAGGAGCAAAACCAGGAATGAGAAGAGACATAAGTACAGAGGGCCAGTAAATTGAACAGAAATATGTACCAGTGGAAGTTGGGGAACTAGGGGTAGCCATTTTAAAGTCCTAGATGCCAGGGGAACAAGAGGTTTCCAGGACCCAAAGAGTAGGACATTAGCTGAAATACCCAATAAAGGGCAGATAGAACCTATAGAGACTATATCCTGTAGATAGGCCCAGCCCCCAGTTGAGGGATTGGGCCACCCACCTATCTCAAAAAAATTAACCCAGAATTGTTCTTATCTAAAGGAAAATGCAGAGAAAGAAATGGTTGCAGAAATGACAGAAAGGTCATACAGAGAGACTGCCTCACCTAGGGACCCATCCTATCTGCAGACATCAAACCCAGACAATATTGCTGATGTCACGAAGTGCTTTGCTGACAGGAACCTGGTATAGCTGTCTACTGAGAGGCTGATGACCAACATGCGACCAATACAGATGCAGATACTCAGAGCTAACCATTGGACTGAGCTTACATACCCCACTGGAAGATTTAAGGAAAGGACCAAAGGAGCTGAAGAGGATTGCAACCCCATATGAAGAACAACAATATCAACTAACCTGACTATACAGAGCTCCCAGGGACTAAATCACCAGCTAAAGAGTACACATGGAGGGAACCATGGCTCTAATTACATATGTAGAAGAGAATTGGCTTATCTGGCATCAAAGGGATGGGTAGCACTTGGTCTTGTGGAAGCTTGATGCCCCAGTGTAAGGGGATCCTAGAGTGGTGAGGCAGCAATGTGGGGATGAGTGGGGGAGGACCTTCACAGAAGCAAATTAGAAGGTGGGATAGACCGGGGTTTTGAAGAGGGGGAACTGGGAAGGTGGACAACATTTGAAATGTAAATAAATAAAATCATCAATAAAAAGAAAAAAATGTATGCTCCTATTTGTATAATTACTACCTTCAAATAAGTGATATTTTTCCAATTTTTCAATTCTAGAAGATACACATTTGGTATTTAGATAAGAACTTATATCAAAGATTTCTAGATATTTTCTATAAACATGTAGAAAACCTTAACTCATTCTAGTACATTTTTTTGTGATTAAGACTTTAAGATTATAGCAAATAATTTACTCTGTGTTGTATATTTACTTCCCTCCCTTTGGGAATTCTTCTAGAAGCTTCTCAAAAGACATAGAAATAATCCTACCAGATGGCAAAATCATACCCACTCCTTAGCATATATACTAAGGAATGTATATCTTACTAGAAAAATATATGGATACCTATGTTCAAGCAGTTCTATTCATAATTTCTAAGAAATCAAATCAGCTTAGCTATCAGTCAACTGATGAAAGGATAAAATCTGTGACTGATACATATATACATATATACTTAATAGGATATTACTCAGCTGTAAAGAAAAATGAAACCATGAAATTTGTGGGTAAATTGGTGAAACTTAAAAAGTAAAATAAAATAAACTGAGAGAGACAACCCAGACCCACTGGTCCACTATACTCTAATTAATAGTTCCAAGCCCAGAATTACAATAATTGTTCTCAATGTTGCAGAACAACAACAACAACAACAAAAACCAAACAAAAATCATGGATGTAGGAAAGAGATTTGTAAGGCAAGAGGGAGATCTGCTGGGATAGGAGAGGGAAATGGGAGAGGGGCATTATGACTGGGAGAATAAGGAATTATGGCACAGATGCTTTAGTGTGTAGTTTATCTTGAAATACTTCACAAAGCCTGAAAACTAGAGATTCAAGAGTGGATGTGCAGGTTAAAGAAGCAGTCTTTGTAGCTTATAAGTAAAGTGAAAGTAGAGAAAAAGAATATTGCAAGCACAGAAGTTCAAAGTGGGAGAGAGGTCATGAGATGGAGCAGATGAGAAAATGGGAGGGAGACTATTAAAAGGAAAGGGGTATGAAAAAACTATTTGGAAATCTACAATCTGATACCTTAATTAATTAGTATAAAAAGACTTTGAAGGTAGATAGCTTACAAGGCTAGATAATGCTGGTTCTAGAAGTAATGATTACTAAACAAAACCTTCAGTGCCAGCTATACGATACTGGCACAGCAGTCATTGATCAGAGAATTTTCAGAAGACCTCAAATCAATTCAGGCTCTTTTCATTACTCTTTACTACCCAATACAAGAATTTAATAAGAAATTCTAAGAGCCTATTGCTTGAATATCACATATTTTTAATGCAAGATAGAAAGAAATCAAGGCAGAACTGAGCTTGAAGCTTCTTCCTTGCTACCTAGTTCTAATTGTACTAGCACCTATTCCTGAATATTACTATTCAGGTGGGAGAGAAAAGGCATCAACAGTCCTACCAAATGTGAACTCTGAACAATACAAGCCTATCAGGGAGGATGTGCCCTTTGTTTCAGTAATAGTACAAAGGCTATAGGAAATAACAACTCACTCCTTAGTTGCATTTGAGGCACACTCCATAAAAAGAAATCTAGTCTTAATACTGTAAACTTCAAAATCATGAGTGAGGAGGTCTTAGTCATTAGGAGGAAATGTTGCTGCCCCGATGAACTGACTAACTTCATTTTTAAATGTCTGTGTTTAGATATAGACAGAGGCCAGTCTCAGCCTTACTCATAGGAACCACACCTTGTAGTAAATAGAGATGAATGTAGAGACTCAGGCTGCCTGCAGTGCTAACACTGAGAACAAAAGTTACTACACAGATTGAAAGAAAACATTTATACTATCTCTCAAGGCTCAGGAAATAGTTCAAACAATATGGGCAGGGTGCGAATGCAAAAGGTAGAAGACAAAGAGAAGCACTTCAAAATTTTGTCTTCTAAGCATAACACAACCATGGCAACCTTGCCTTTAGCACTGTTCTCAAATAAGCTGGCATCTCCTAACTGATAGCTACTAATGGGAAAGTTTCACAGCAACTTAATGCTCACCACTGATTTATTTTTGCAATGATTATGGAGATTAAGGGACATACTATTCATTTTTGTAGCCACTGGTCCACCATGATCTAATTAATAGTTCCAAGCCCAGAATTACAATAAGTGTCCTAAATGCAGCAGAACAACAAAACAAAACAAAACAAAACAAAAACCCAAAAAACAAAAAACAACAACAAAAAACAACAAAAAACCCCCAAAAAACAAAATAGCCAAAAAAACCAAAAAACAAAAAACACAAAAAACAAAACAAAACAAAAAAAAACCAAAACAAACAAACAAAAAAACAAACAAAAATCATGGATAAAGGAAAGAGATTTGCAAGATAAGAGAGAGATCTGCTGGGGTAGGAAATGGAGATAGGAGTGGGGGATTATGACTCGGAGAATAATCAGAATTTATCTCTATGATATTGACAAACCTCCAGTGAACAAAATTTTATCAGATTATCTTAATAATATGTTATACTTTTTTTGATTAAATGGATATTTTTATTACCCAGTTGTCTTCTTTTGTGATTATCTACTATGTCTAAAACTATTTCAAATTGTACAAAATAACAAATGTTGAAAAAAACATTCTCTTTTTTATCGTCAATTCAGTATCACTTCCTACAATATTTTTTCAAGCTTATATAGGCTTTTAAAAATTCTTTGGCAATTTCATATATTTATGTAATGTATTTCGGTCATTTTCACTTCTCATTACTTTTAATCTCTTTCCACTCCTGATTAACAGTTCCTTTTTTGCAATGAATCTCCTTCATTCTAGGCTCTCATTTTGTTGTCTTGTTTTAATGTTGTCCTTGATTATTATTTTCATTTTATTTTTGTATTTTAGTTCATTTAGATTATGGTAGATAATCTAGATTACTAGATTATTTTAGTGAGGGTTTCTATTGCTTCAAAGAGACACCAGTTCTTATAAAGGACACCATGTAATTAGGATTGGAGTTACAGTTTCAGAGGTTTAGACAATTATTGTCTTGGTAGGAAGCATACATAGGCAGACATGGTGCTGGAGAGGTAGCTGAGAGTGATAATTCTGGATCTGCAGGCAGTGGGAAGAGAAAGTGATCCATCGCACCTGGTTTGAACATCAGAAACCTCAAAGTCCAACCTGAGTGACACACTTCCTCCAAGAATGCCTCTTGTACTCTAACAAGGACACACTCCCTAATATTGCCACTACCTATGAGCCTATGGGGCCATTTTCATTCAAACTATCACATGAACCCACTGGGTTTATTATGATATCATAAATGAACATGAGTATGGTTTTGTCTACCAGAGTGTGGGCAACTTTCTAGTGGCTACATCGCTAAGAGAATGACTTCCACCCTCCTACAATAATTTTGTTAAAGTTTATATTTTTTCCTAAAAATACTCATAAATATCTTCATTTATACCATGAGTCATAATTTTATTTAGTTTGTAAATAAATTAATGAAATGTAGTTGAAGGATAAATAAAATATGAAAAAAAACTAGTAATGTAATTAAAAGACACTTAAAATAGAAAAACAATATAGACTACAATTGGAAATTTCCTGGTACACTGAGAGCAAAGAACTCCTTCCAGCTTATAAGCAGCACATTTGAAACTAAAGTACACTACTTCTACTAGGATACAGTGAGCATTTTATTAACATGCCAGAATTTATTAACAACTGACATGTCATGCTTTTGTTATAGTCTCATTTTTATTAGTGGAATGGATATGTACACAATCCCACTAAATAAAAAAAATGTTTGCAACAAAGGCTAAAGAGTTGACTCAGTGGTTAAAAGCAGGGGCTTTGAACATAGCGGAGCATGTGTCCTTACCGGTTGGAACATCTTCTGGATATAGGCTCAGGAGGGGTATTGCAGGATCCTCCGGTAGTACTATGTCCAATTTTCTGAGGAACCACCAAACTGATATCCAGAGTGGTTGTACAAGCTTGCAGGCCCACCAACAATGGAGGAGTATTCCTCTTTCTCCACATCCTCGACAGCATCTGCTGTCACCTGAATTTTTGATCTTAACCATTCTGACTGGTATGAGGTAGAATCTCAGGGTTGTTTTGATTTGCATTTCTGTTGATTAAGGATGCTGAGCCATCATTGGAAAGAGAGGCCCATTGGTCTTGCAGACTTTATATGCCTCAGTACAGGGGAAGGGGAACACCAGGGCCAAGAAGTGGAAGTGGGTGAGTAGGAGAGTGGGGGGGGGGGTATGGGGGACTTTTGGGATAGCATTGGAAATGTAAATGAAGAAAATACCTAATTAAAAAAAAAGAATCTTGGTTTACCAAGATTCTAATGACTTAAAAAAAAAAAAAAATGAGACGGGGGTCTGCCCGGCTTGAGAGGTTTGTGGCACAGGCGCCGGCGGGAGCCTTCTTGGCTCCGGGACTCCGCGGAGGGCAGGCTGCACGGGTGACCGTGTGGAATACAGAGTGCCAGCCGTTTCTAGGACGGGCAAGAGTCGCAGAGCTTCTGGACGGCGCCATCTTCAGCTCCAGATAGCCGGCCACCTTCCTGGTGAGAGCACGGGGGTCTGCCAGGCCTGAGAGGTTTGTGGCACAGGCGCCGGCGGGAGCCTTCTTGGCTCCAGGACTCCGCGGAGGGCAGGCTGCACGGGTGACCGTGTGGAATACAGAGTGCCAGCCGTTTCTGGGACGGGCGAGAGTCGCAGAGCTTCTGGGCGGCGCCATCTTCAGCTCCAGACAGCCGGCCACCTTCCTGGTGAGAGCACGGGGGTCTGCCAGGCCTGAGAGGTTTGTGGCACAGGCGCCGGCGGGAGCCTTCTTGGCTCCGGGACTCCACGGGTGACCGTGTGGAATACAGAGTGCCAGCCGTTTCTGGGACGGGCGAGAGTCGCAGAGCTTCTGGGCGGCGCCATCTTCAGCTCCAGACAACCAGCCACCTTCACGGCAAGAGCCACAGAGCTTCTGAGGCAGCGCCATCCTCAGCTCCAGACGGCAGGCCTCCTTCCGGACAAGAGCCACAGAGCTTCTCAGGCGGCGACATCTTCGACTCCAGACAACTGGCCACCTTCCTGGCCAAAGCAACACAGCTTCTGGGAAAGATCCTGTTTTGGGCCTTCACCTTCAGCCAGGAGGAGGTCCAAACACCAGATAACTGTACACCATCCCTGAAAGAGGAGAGCTTGCCTACAGAGACTGCTCTGACCACTGAAACTCAGAGAAGAGAGCATGTCTCCCACGCCTGCTGATAGAGGGTAACAAAATCAACAGAGGAACAATCTCTTAACAAAGACAACTATAACAACTAACTCCAGAGATTGCCAGATGGCGAAAGGTAAACGTAAGAATCCTACTAACAGAAGCCAGGACCACTCACCATCATCAGAACCCAGAACGCCCACTTCGCCCAATCCAGGACACCCTAACACACCTGAAAAGGTAGACCTGGATTTAAAAGCATATCTCATGATGATGGTAGAGGACATAAAGAAGGAATTCAATAACTCACTTAAAGAAATACAGGAGAACACTGCTAAAGAGTTACAAGTCCTTAAAGAAAAACAGGAAAACACTGCTAAAGAGTTACAAGTCCTTAAAGAAAAACAGGAAAACACAACCAAACAGGTAGAAGTCCTTATAGAAAAACAGGAAAACACATCCAAACAGGTGATGGAAATGAACAAAACCATACTAGACCTAAAAAGGGAAGTAGACACAATAAAGAAAACCCAAAGTGAGGCAACGCTGGAGATAGAAACCCTAGGAAAGAAATCTGGAACCATAGATGCCAGCATCAGCAACAGAATACAAGAGATGGAAGAGAGAATCTCAGGTGCAGAAGACTCCATAGAGAACATCGGCACAACAATCAAAGAAAATGGAAAATGCAAAAAGATCCTAACTCAAAACATCCAGGAAATCCAGGACACAATGAGAAGACAAAACCTAAGGATAATAGGAGTGGATGAGAATGAAGATTTTCAACTCAAAGGACCAGCAAACATCTTCAACAAAATTATTGAAGAAAACTTCCCAAATCTAAAGAAAGAGATGCCCATGAACATAAAAGAAGCCTACAGAACTCCAAATAGACTGGACCAGAAAAGAAATTCCACCCGACACATAATAATCAGAACACCAAATGCACTAAATAAAGATAGAATACTAAAAGCAGTAAGGGAAAAAGGTCAAGTAACATATAAAGGCAAGCCTATCAGAATTACACCAGATTTTTCACCAGAGACTATGAAAGCCAGAAGAGCCTGGACAGATGTTATACAGACACTAAGAGAACACAATGCCAGCCCAGGCTACTATACCCGGCCAAACTCTCAATTACCATAGATGGAGAAACCAAAGTATTCCACGACAAAACTAAATTCACCCATTATCTCTCCACGAATCCAGCCCTTCAAAGGATAATAACAGAAAAAAACCAATACAAGGACGGGAACCACGCCCTAGAAAAAACAAGAAGATAATCCCTCAACAAACCTAAAAGAAGACAGCCACAAGAACAGAATGCCAACTTTAACAACAAAAATAACAGGAAGCAACAATTACCTTTCCTTAATATCTCTTAATATCAATGGACTCAATTCCCCAATAAAAAGACATAGAATAACAGACTGGCTACACAAACAGGACCCAACATTCTGCTGCTTACAGGAAACCCATCTCAGGGAAAAAGACAGACACTACCTCAGAGTGAAAGGCTGGAAAACAATTTTCCAAGCAAATGGTCTGAAGAAACAGGCTGGAGTAGCCATTCTAATATCGGATAAAATCGACTTCCAACCCAAAGTTATCAAAAAAGACAAGGAGGGACACTTCATACTCATCAAAGGTAAAATCCTCCAAGAGGAACTCTCAATTCTGAATATCTACGCTCCAAATGCAAGGGCAGCCACATTCATTAAAGACACTTTAGTAAAGCTCAAAGCACACATTGCACCTCACACAATAATAGTGGGAGACCTCAACACACCACTTTCATCAATGGACAGATCGTGGAAACAGAAACTAAACAGGGACACAGTGAAACTAACAGAAGTTATGAAACAAATGGACCTGACAGATATCTACAGAATATTTAATCCTAAAACAAAAGGATATACCTTCTTCTCAGCACCTCACGGGACCTTCTCCAAAATTGACCATATAATTGGTCACAAAATAGGCCTCAACAGATACAAAAATATTGAAATTGTCCCATGTATCCTATCAGACCACCATGGCCTAAGACTGATCTTCAATAACAACATTAAGAATGGAAAGCCAACATTCACGTGGAAACTGAACAACACTCTTCTCAATGATACCTTGGTCAAGGAAGGAATAAAGAAAGAAATTAAAGACTTTTTAGAGTTTAATGAAAATGAAGCCACAACGTACCCAAACCTTTGGGACACAATGAAAGCATTTCTAAGAGGGAAACTCATAGCTCTGAGTACCTCCAAGAAGAAACGGGAGAGAGCACATACTAGCAGCTTGACAACACATCTAAAAGCTCTAGAAAAAAAGGAAGCAAATTCACCCAAGAGGAGTAGACGGCAGGAAATAATCAAACTCAGGGGTGAAATCAACCAAGTGGAAACAAGAAGAACTATTCAAAGAATTAACCAAACGAGGAATTGGTTCTTTGAGAAAATCAACAAGATAGATAAGCCCTTAGCTAGACTCACTAGAGGGCAAAGGGACAAAATCCTAATCAACAAAATCAGAAATGAAAAGGGAGACATAACAACAGATCCTGAAGAAATCCAAAACACCATCAGATCCTTCTACAAAAGCTTATACTCAACAAAACTGGAAAATATGGACGAAATGGACAAATTTCTGGACAGATACCAAGTACCAAAGTTGAATCAGGATCAAGTTGACCTTCTAAACAGTCCCATATCCCCTAAAGAAATAGAAGCAGTTATTAATAGTCTCCCAGCCAAAAAAAACCTAAGACCAGATGGGTTTAGTGCAGAGTTCTATCAGACCTTCAAAGAAGATCTAATTCCAGTTCTGCACAAACTATTTCACAAGATAGAAGTAGAAGGTACTCTACCCAACTCATTTTATGAAGCCACTATTACTCTGATACCTAAACCACAGAAAGATCCAACAAAGATAGAGAACTTCAGACCAATTTCTCTTATGAATATCGATGCAAAAATCCTTAATAAAATTCTCGCTAACCGAATCCAAGAACACATTAAAGAAATCATCCATCTTGACCAAGTAGGTTTTATTCCAGGGATGCAGGGATGGTTTAATATATGAAAATCCATCAATGTAATCCATTATATAAACAAACTCAAAGACAAAAACCACATGATCATCTCGTTAGATGCAGAAAAAGCATTTGACAAGATCCAACACCCATTCATGATAAAAGTTTTGGAAAGATCAGGAATTCAAGGCCCATACCTAAACATAATAAAAGCAATCTACAGCAAACCAGTAGCCAACATCAAAGTAAATGGACAGAAGCTGGAAGCAATCCCACTAAAATCAGGGACTAGACAAGGTTGCCCACTTTCTCCCTACCTTTTCAACATAGTACTTGAGGTATTAGCCAGAGCAATTAGACAACAAAAGGAGATCAAGGGGATACAAATTGGAAAAGAGGAAGTAAAAATATCACTTTTTGCAGATGATATGATAGTATATATAAGTGACCCTAAAAATTCCACCAGAGAACTCCTAAACCTGATAAACAGCTTTGGTGAAGTAGCTGGATATAAAATTAACTCAAACAAGTCAATGGCCTTTCTCTACACAAAGAATAAACAGGCTGAGAAAGAAATTAGGGAAACAACACCCTTCTCAATAGTCACAAATAATATAAAATATCTCGGCGTGACTCTAACTAAGGAAGTAAAAGATCTGTATGATAAAAACTTCAAGTCTCTGAAGAAAGAAATTAAAGAAGATCTCAGAAGATGGAAAGATCTCCCATGCTCATGGATTGGCAGGATCAACATTGTAAAAATGGCTATCTTGCCAAAAGCAATCTACAGATTCAATGCAATCCCCATCAAGATTCCAACTCAATTCTTCAACGAATTGGAAGGAGCAATTTGCAAATTCATCTGGAATAACAAAAAACCTAGGATAGCAAAAACTCTTCTCAAGGATAAAAGAACCTCTGGTGGAATCACCATGCCTGACCTAAAGCTTTACTACAGGGCAATTGTGATAAAAACTGCATGGTACTGGTATAGAGACAGACAAGTAGACCAATGGAATAGAATTGAAGACCCAGAAATGAACCCACACACCTATGGTCACTTGATCTTCGACAAGGGAGCTAAAACCATCCAGTGGAAGAAAGACAGCATTTTCAACAATTGGTGCTGGCACAACTGGTTGTTATCATGTAGAAGAATGCGAATCGATCCATACTTATCTCCTTGTACTAAGGTCAAATCTAAGTGGATCAAGGAACTTCACATAAAACCAGAGACACTGAAACTTATAGAGGAGAAAGTGGGGAAAAGCCTTGAAGATATGGGTACAGGGGAAAAATTCCTGAACAGAACAGCAATGGCTTGCTCTGAAGATCGAGAATTGACAAATGGGACCTAATGAAACTCCAAAGTTTCTGCAAGGCAAAAGACACCGTCAATAAGACAAAAAGACCACCAACAGATTGGGAAATGATCTTTACCTATCCTAAATCAGATAGGGGACTAATATCCAACATATATAAAGAACTCAAGAAGGTGGACTTCAGAAAATCAAATAACCCCATTAAAAAATGGGGCTCAGAACTGAACAAAGAATTCTCACCTGAGGAATACCGAATGGCAGAGAAGCACCTGAAAAAATGCTCAACATCCTTAATCATCAGGGAAATGCAAATCAAAACAACCCTGAGATTCCACCTCACACCAGTCAGAATGGCTAAGATCAAAAATTCAGGTGACAGCAGATGCTGGCGTGGATGTGGAGAAAGAGGAACACTCCTCCATTGTTGGTGGGATTGCAGGCTTGTACAACCACTATGGAAATCAGTCTGGCGGTTCCTCAGAAAACTGGATATAGTACTACCGGAGGATCCAGCAATACCTCTCCTGGGCATATATCCAGAAGATGCCCCAACTGGTAAGAAGGACACATGCTCCACTATGTTCATAGCAGCCTTATTTATAATAGCCAGAAGCTGGAAGGAACCCAGATGCCCCTCAACAGAGGAATGGATACAGAAAATGTGGTACATCTACACAATGGAGTACTACTCAGCTATTAAAAAGAATGAATTTATGAAATTCCTAGCCAAATGGATGGACCTGGAGGGCATCATCCTGAGTGAGGTAACACATTCACAAAGGAACTCACACAATATGTACTCACTGATAAGTGGATATTAGCCCAAAACCTAAGATACCCAAGATATAAGATACAATTTCCTAAACACATGAAACTCAAGAAAAATGAAGACTGAAGTGTGAACACTATGCCCCTCCTTAGAAGAGGGAACAAAACACCCTTGGAAGGAGTTACAGAGACAAAGTTTGGAGCTGAGATAAAAGGATGGACCATGTAGACACTAGCATATCCGAGGATCCATCCCATAATCAGCTTCCAAATGCTGACACCATTGCATACACTAGCAAGATTATGCTGAAAGGACCCTGATATAGCTGTCTCTTGTCAGAGTATGCCTGGGCCTAGCAAACATAGAAGTGGATGCTCACAGTCGGCTATTGGATGGATCACATGGCCCCCAATGAAGGAGCTAGAGAAAGTACCAAAGAAGCTAAAGGGATCTGCAACCCTATAGGTGGAACAACATTATGAACTAACCAGTACCCCGGAGCTCTTGACTCTAGCTGCATATGCATCAAAAGATGGCCTAGTCGGCCATCACTGGAAAGAGAGGCCCATTGGACACGCAAATTTTATATGCCCCAATACAGGGGAACGCCAGGGCCATAAAAGGGGAGTGGGTGGGTAGGGGAGAGGGGGTGGGTGGCTATGGGGGACTTTTGGTATAGCATTGCAAATGTAAATGAGCGAAATACCTAATAAAAAATGGAAAAAAAAATGAGTAGGGGCTTATCTTTCAGAGGACCTGCATTTAATTGTCACTACCAACATGGAAACTCACAACCATCTATAAATCTTAATTTAGTTACAGGAGATCTGATGCGATCTTCTGACCTCTACATGTCCCAGACACAAATATGTGGCACAGACATACATTCAGGAAAACCCCCATATGCATATAAAATAATAATAATAAATAATAATAATAGTCAATGTTTTAAATATCTGTAGAAATGTATTAAATAATATTAAATGCAACTTGCTAAAGTGAATATTAAAATACTCTGCAACATTTTTAAAAGATTTTCAAAATCAGAATAACATATAATACGTTTCAACCAGACAAATATTTACATATAAATACCAAATCTAAAAAGATACAAAGAAGGTTATGATTTCAATAATCAACTTTACTATAATTTGTGACCCTTAGTCAGTTTTCTGAAATGTAGGACAAAATGTAAAGCATCAATATACTTAGGATATAAAAGCTATATTATCACTCCTGATCAAAATAACTAAAAACATATACTTGCATTATGATCTCAAGATAAGGTCACATATAAATTACTGGTTCCTGGGCTTACTTTATTTGCCTATTTATTTCTAATACACAGATGTATCTTAAAGATGTAACATATAATCTGAAAAGAAATTTAAAAAATAACCTACTGCTTTTCATTATAACTAGGAAGCATTCCATCCCAACCATTCTGGTCATGTTTAGTTAAAAATACATACAAGAAAACAATTAATTAAGCAATGACAATTAGTGTGTGAAACTCATTCTAACCTAAATGTTTCTCAAGTAGTTTTATAGTATTTAGTAAAAATCAGAAAGAATTCCATTTTCTATAAGTTAGTTTAGTTAGGTAGTTAGCATTCCTTCTTGGGATGAATACTCAAATTTCACTTTTTGAAAAATATACGTTTAATTTTGGAATAGGAAGCCTACTCCCCAGAGAGCTTACATGTTTAAGGGTGGTTCCAAACTGTTGGCATTATTAAGACGAGGGTCTAATCAATGGATATATTTAAAATATGGCAGTATTGGCAGGTGTGGCCAACTTGAAGAAAAAAATTTATTGGGGAAAATATCTAGTCTCTTGGCCTTTTTCTTCATTCTGCTTTCTGTTCCCAATGAGGTAAGAACTCATGAGCTTCTGCCACATGATCCTACAACTGCATTCTGCCTGACCACAGGCACATAATAATGATGTAAGTTTACAATGAAATGAGGATTCTAGGACTATAAAGCAAAATAACAGCTTTTCAATATGTTATCCTTTCTGGAATTTTTCATCGTGCAGAATTGTCTAGAAAAAATATGTAAGTTTTATTTAATTTTTAATTTTGTTGAGAATTTCATACATATTATATGATTTCTAACTTTCCCTTTACCACCTCCGACTTCTATGAATCTCTATTTCTCAAATTCATAACTACTCCTATATCTAGTAAGCATGCATGTATATACATACATATATATACATATATATACATATATATATGCATATATATATACATATATATACATACATATACATATACACATACACATACACATACACATACACATACACATACACATACACATACAGATATACATATACATATACATATACATATACATATACATATACATATACATATACATATACATATACATATACACAAGTGGTTACTTGAGATTGGAAAATAGTTTGTGGGCTTGACTACAGAGAAAACTTGATGCTCTCTCTCTTAGCAGCCATTTTAATTCTTTGTTTAAGGTTAGACTCCATGTGGTATTTCCCCACAATGACATGTTGACATGTCTTATAATAATGCAAGTATTGTTAGGCAACAATAGGTTTGAGATTTCATGAGTGCAGCTTTCTGATCATGTCTGGGAGACACCATCTAACAGGAAGCATCCTGATCCTTTGTTTTTTTTTTTTTTTTAAAGATCTTTCTGCATCAGGTTTCATGAATTTCTCTGAGCCTTAGAAGTATTGTAGTTGGCATAATTAGAGCTAGGCATCCCAAAGTTTCTTATTTTCTATAATTTTGAACACTTTGTAGATCACTGTAATAGTTGCTGTCTGTGGTAAAAAGAAGCTTCTTCCATGAGATGTGAGAACTATACTTGTATATATAAGGACACGATTTTATAATTTAGTTAGAAATTATACTGCTTTAGTAAATTGGTTGTAATAGCTTCTCTTCTAGAGTCTATGAACTCTGAAGCCATGGATTGTTGGCTAGATTTTCAGTACCACACATGCAATTCCTCCTAATAAGCAAGAGGTAAGTCCAACTAGAAATCTGTTGGTTATACCCAAGGTAAAAGTGCGACTATTTCACCACTGGAATATTTTGCAGGGCCAGTGATTACTGTGATTTGGTGGCTTTATTGACAGTTTCTCTCCTTTGGCAGCTGAAATATCACAATCCAACACCATAAAAGCTAGTTGTCAAGAAGGAGGTTTTCAGGTCATTTCCACCGGGATTCCACTAAGTTCGGTGTCTAAACTGTGTAGTGTCTTCATCAATAAGGAATTACCTTCAAATTCTAGAAGGTGACCAAGGGCAATGCAATAGACAGTATTGTTTGGGGATTATATTGGGACCCCTTAATCAAGAACTCAGAAGGAGGTTTTTCATGACTGTCATAGAGTCCTTTGTAGGTAGTCTATGACTCTTCAGGGGAGCAATACTAACTTGTGTGGTACAAGTTCATCTTTATTATATACATTTTATATTATATATTGCCTATTATACATTATGTGTGACATATAATATATATATAATATAAATATATATTATATAATACACATTACATATATTTCCCCATTTACTGTCTCCCTCACACATTTTTCCCTTTTCCCTCTCACAGCACCCATGTCCTAATATCTATTACTATAGAGTTCCTTTAACTCCTCTGTTCTATTGTTCCTTTCTAGTTTTCTGACTTCTACAATTGCTTCAGCTTATATATTTTAAAGATTCAGTGCTAGGAGCCAAAATATGGGAAAATGTACTTGTCAATTTTACTTAAGTAATGGTGGAAAAACAAACAAACAAACAAAAAGAGCAGTTCAGTGTCACATTTACTCTTTTAAAACTGACCAAATTACATGGCCAATTTTCAGTGGGTGATACTTCAATACACAATTAAGTGAAATATATCATATCAAATGAGGAAAGATAATTTGCAGATATTTTAGTGATTTTTCTCCAATTATTCTTTTAGACAAGAGCTACACTGTAGCATTTCAAGATTTGATGTGTCTAGTTATAAAGCTACAGTGCTTGCGGTCAGGAGACATTGGTTCAAATGTCACATTAATATTGTGTATGATTATCTATGTATGAGATCTCAAGACAATTATTATGACAGATAGTCATCTTCTAAGGGATCTGATTACATTTGACCTTTTAAAATCTCCAGAGAGCAAAAATAGCCCAAGAGAAGTGTTTGTGCATACATAACACAGAGCTGGGATTCCACACTCCAACTGTAGCCAAGAACAGAGATAATGTCAGCATAGCTCAGTCAAGACTTACAGGAAATAATTTCTTCTATAGTTTTGCATCATAAAAATCTATGGTCTATACTTGTCAGTGCCATGTGTAGTAAACATGAATAACTTTACATTAATGCATCTTAGAAGAAATGATTGCAAGCTATACCTTATTTTATAAATTTAGAATATTTTTAAAACAAATTTTATTTCATTATGGCATTGTCAAAACCTTTATAATTTAATTAGTTTGCAATATATGTATATGTATATATATAGTAGGATTATGTACACACACATATTAGCATACACATATAATGACATTGCTAGTTTATCTATATGAAATACAAAAGTACATTTGTCTTGGTTGTCTTTTTTTCAAAACACATTTCATTAAAGGGACAATAGCTGTAATAAATAACCCTAAATATATAATCAGAATAATATTCACTATCAGTTTAAATTTTGATTAATTGATATATTAATTATATTTCAAAATAACTGGAATTAAATCAGTTGATTGATATAATTGTATACTAATAACTGTCACATATCTCCAATGAAAAACTATAAATACACATATAAATTTATTAGTAAATGAATCAAATTAACTGTAAGTATATCACATTGGCAATTTTGTCCATATTTCTTAGGTATTTCATGATTGATCTATTTATAAACTTAGATAAACATTTTCAAGCATGATTTGTAATGTAAATGAATTCCATAAGAAATTGATCGTGAGGTAAATCTAATTGACCAACAAACCTGAACTAGACAAAGATAATGGAAACTGAGTCAAGAATATTATGTACAAATAATACAATTTGGGATAAACATAACATCTTCCAGGACAAAGCAGAGATCTCAGAAGTAAGGAAACCCAGGGCTTCTCCTAAAGTTTCTCATGGTTCCTGCAGGTTCGTTTCCCTACTGTCTCTTTTTGCAAACTTTACATACACATGCTACATTTATTTTCTTAAACATAATTATTTTTTCCTGATATTTTTAAATTGTTCTTCCTTTCAAGCAATGGTTATTTACTTTTCTTAGGTCATATATACCTTTGAGAATCAGATAAAGTCAATTGAACCTATCCCAGAAATAAATTTTGTTCTTCCCTTGAAAAGATTACAAATAACCCATGGAGGTATACAGATTCCCAGGAGTCTGCACAAGGTTATGGAATGAAATTTACTTTTCAGAGCATAGTCCTTTTTGTTGTCCAGAAAAACAGCAAGCTGGCACATTAAATTCCTCCTGGATACTGTTGCAGACAGAGTAATCTCTGATTCCATCTTATCCTAAGATTTTTCCCTTTATAAAATTGAGATTTCATTTCAATGGGAATACTGCAGAGAGAAAAGCATGGGTCAGTTTTCTAACTCATAAATCATGTTTTCTCAGTTCTACAATGAATAATAGCACATATGTGCATGTGGGGTGTGTGTGTGTGTGTGTGTGTGTGTGTGTGTGTGTGTGTGTGTGTGTGGTTGTATACATGTACTAGCAGACCATATGTACATATGCATGAGAGTATGTGCAACATAATTCACCACATCCTAAACAAATAACAAAACACACTGATTCCAATCTCACTGTTAAAATAAAATTGTAGCTACTTAAAGAAAATTTCTTTTCTCTGACAACTAGAAAAATGGGATAATATGCACATCCACCTATGCAGGTGCACTTTTAAGTGATGCTTTGACATTACTATATCTGTGAAGTTAACTATATGTTCAAATCTAATTTGCTAGTACATAGTGAAGTTTCAGACCAATTAAATTAATACCAGTTAAAGTATCCATTTCTTTTTGTTTATTATCTGCATTTTAAACTGTGTGTTCATTGAATGATTCCTTTGGGAAAATATTCTGGAGAGAAAAATTAATACAACTATGAAGTAAATGAGAGATATATAATAGAAAATATTGGAGAGTCCCATTTTATTTTAGGGACCAAAATTCATATTCATTGCACATGTTCCTTTTAATAAAAGTTTTATTTCCTCCCTGAATAGAGAAGATATAACCAAAGGAAAAACATAACAAACACCAAGGGTTCGCAATATTTTCTGGGCCATAGCAAAGAGAATCATAAAGGAAATACACTTGTGGGAATTGGGGGGTGGGTTATTAATAAAAGATCCAATGATGCCAGGATTCAAAATGCGTTTTCCATGTCCAAAGAGCAAAGATATCACAGAAAACATTTCAATTTGTATCAGTGAATGACTCTGAGTAATAAAGAACCATTAGTTAATGATGCTATGGGAGAGCTAAGTAGACCAAAAATGGACGCATCTCCTGAGAAGAAGAAACCATGTTTGACTGGGATTACAAGATACTAAACACTAATTTTTCCACATTTGCTCCTTATGAGGAGGAATGTCCATTGACAGGAGGAGTTGTTTTATTGAGAGTTTACTCTATACTTACTTTCCCTAAAATACAAATAATTTGCAACAATTATGTATGGAATTTAGGTTATAATATATGACAAATGGAAATTAACAAACACACACACACACACACACACACACACACACACACACACATATATATATATATATATATATATACCCATTATTTTCATGGAATTTACTGATACAGAAGTGGTACATTAGACATTTTGGTCTTAAAAGTTCTGTACAGGAGCCCCAGGCTACCTTGCCAGCAGAGTCTTGCCCAACACCCGCAAGGGCCCACAGGGGACTCCCCACGGGATCCTAAGACCTCTGGTGAGTGGAACACAGCGCCTGCCCCAATCCAATCGGGCGGAACCTGATACTGCTGTACATAGGGAATCAGGCTACCCGGGCTTGATCTGGGGCACAAACCCCTTCCACTCCACTCCAGCCCCAGGCTACCTAGCCAGCTGAATCGCCTGACACCCGCAAGGGCCCACACAGGATTCCACACGTGATCCTAAGACCTCTAGTGAGTGGAACACAACTTCTGCCAGGAGTCTGGTTCGAACACCAGATATCTGGGTACCTGCCTTGCAAGAAGAGAGCTTGCCTGCAGAGAATACTCTGCCCACTGAAACTAAGGAGAGGGCTACCCTCCAGGTCTGCTTATAGAGGCTAACAGAGTCACCTGAAGAACAAGCTCTTAACAGTGACAACTAAAACAGCTAGCTTCAAAGATTACCAGATGGCGAAAGGCAAACGTAAGAATCCTACTAACAGAAATCAAGACCACTCACCATCATCAGAACGCAGCACTCCCACCCCACCTAGTCCTGGGCACCCCAACACAACCGAAAATCTAGACACAGATTTAAAAACATTTCTCATGATGATGATAGAGGACATCAAGAAGGACTTTCATAAGTCACTTAAAGAATTACAGGAGAGCACTGCTAAAGAGTTACAGGCCCTTAAAGAAAAGCAGGAAAACACAGCCAAACAGGTAGAAATCATTAAAGAAAAACAGGAAAACACATCCAAACAGGTGATGGAAATGAACAAAACCATACTAGAACTAAAAGGGGAAGTAGACACAATAAAGAAAACCCAAAGCGAGGCAACGCTGGAGATAGAAACCCTAGGAAAGAGAACTGGAACCATAGATGCGAGCATCAGCAACAGAATACAAGAAATGGAAGAGAGAATCTCAGGTGCAGAAGATTCCATAGAGAACATCGACACAAGAGTCAAAGAAAATACAAAATGCAAAAGGATCCTAACTCAAAACATCCAGGTAATCCAGGACACAATGAGAAGACCAAACCTACGGATAATAGGAATTGATGAGAATGAAGATTTTCAACTTAAAGGGCCAGCTAATATCTTCAACAAAATAATAGAAGAAAACTTCCCAAACATAAAAGAAGAGATGCCCATGATCATACAAGAAGCCTACAGAACTCCAAATAGACTGCACCAGAAAAGAAATTCCTACCGACACATAATAATCAGAACAACAAATGCACTAAATAAAGATAGAATATTACAAGCAGTAAGGGAGAAAGGTCAAGTAACATATAAAGGAAGGCCTATCAGAATTACACCAGACTTTTCACCAGAGACTATGAAAGCCAGAAGAGCCTGGACAGATGTTATACAGACACTAAGAGAACACAAATGCCAGCCCAGGCTACTATACCAGGCCAAACTCTCAATTACCATAGATGGAGAAACCAAAGTATTCCACGACAAAACCAAATTCACACAATATCTTTCCACGAATCCAGCCCTTCAAAGGATAATAACAGAAAAGAAGCAATACAAGGACGGAAATTACGCCCTAGAACAACCAAGAAAGTAATCATTCAACAAACCAAAAAGAAGACAGCCACAAGAACAGAATGCCAACTCTAACAACAAAAATAAAAGGGAGCAACAATTACTTTTCCTTAATATCTCTTAATATCAATGGACTCAATTCCCCAATAAAAAGACATAGACTAACAGACTGGCTACACAAACAGGACCCAGCATTCTGCTGCTTACAGGAAACCCATCTCAGGGAAAAAGACAGACACTACCTCAGAGTGAAAGGCTGGAAAACAATTTTCCAAGCAAATTCTCTGAAGAAACAAGCTGGAGTAGCCATTTTAATATCGGATAAAATCGACTTCCAAACCAAAGTTATCAAAAAAGACAAGGAGGGACACTTCATACTCATCAAAGTTAAAATCCTCCAAGAGGAACTCTCAATTCTGAATATCTACGCACCAAATGCAAGGGCAGCCACATTCATTAGAGACACTTTAGTAAAGCTCAAAGCATACATTGCACCTCACACAATAATAGTGGGAGACTTCAACACACCACTTTCTTCAAAGGACAGATCGTGGAAACAGAAACTAAACAGGGACACACTGAAACTAACAGAAGTTATGAAACAAATGGACCTGACAGATATCTACAGAACATTTTATCCTAAAACAAAAGGATATACCTTCTTCTCAGCACCTCACGGGACCTTCTCCAAAATTGACCATATAATTGGTCACAAAACAGGCCTCAATAGATACAAAAATATTGAAATTGTCCCATGTATCCTATCAGACCACCATGGCCTAAGACTCATCTTCAATAAAAACATAAATAATGGAAAGCCAACATTCACGTGGAAACTGAATAACACTCTTCTCAATGATACCTTGGTCAAGGAAGGAATAAATAAAGAAATTAAAGACTTTTTAGAGTTTAATGAAAATGAAGCCACAACGTACCCAAACCTTTGGGACACAATGAAAGCATTTCTAAGAGGGAAACTCATAGCTCTGAGTGCCTCCAAGAAGAAACGGGAGACAGCACATACTAGCAGCTTGACAACACATCTAAAAGCCCTAGAAAAAAAGGAAGCAAATTCACCCAAAAGGAGTAGACTGCAGGAAATAATCAAACTCAGGGGTGAAATCAACCAAGTGGAAACAAGAATAACTATTCAAAGAATTAACCAAACGAGGAGTTGGTTCTTTGAGAAAATCAACAAGATAGATAAACCCTTAGCTAGACTCACTAAAGGGCACAGGGACAAAATCCTAATTAACAAAATCAGAAATGAAAAGGGAGACATAACAACAGATCCTGAAGAAATCCAAAACACCATCAGATCCTTCTACAAAAGGCTATACTCAACAAAACTGGAAAACCTGGACGAAATGGACAAATTTCTGGACAGATAACAGGTATCAAAGTTGAATCAGGATCAAGTTGACCATCTAAACAGTCCCATATCACCTAAAGAAATAGAAGCAGTTATTAATAGTCTCCCAACCAAAAAAAGCCCAGGACCAGATGGATTTAGTGCAGAGTTCTATCAGACCTTCAAAGAAGATCTAATTCCAATTCTGCACAAACTATTTCACAAAATAGAAGTAGAAGGTACTCTACCCAACTCATTTTATGAAGTCACTATTACTCTGATACCTAAACCACAGAAAGATCCAACAAAGATAGAAAACTTCAGACCAATTTCTCTTATGAATATCGATGCAAAAATCCTCAATAAAATTCTCGCTAACCGAATCCAAGAACACATTAAAGCAATCATCCATCCTGACCAAGTAGGTTTTATTCCAGGGATGCAGGGATGGTTTAATATACGAAAATCCATCAATGTAATCCATTATATAAACAAACTCAAAGACAAAAACCACATGATCATCTCGTTAGATGCAGAAAAAGCATTTGACAAGATCCAACACCCATTCATGATAAAAGTGTTGGAAAAATCAGGAATTCAAGGCCCATACCTAAACATGATAAAAGCAATCTACAGCGAACCAGTAGCCAACATCAAAGTAAATGGAGAGAAGCTGGAAGCAATCCCACTAAAATCAGGGACTAGACAAAGCTGCCCACTTTCTCCCTACCTTTTCAACATAGTACTTGAAGTATTAGCCAGAGCAATTCGACAACAAAAGGAGATCAAGGGGATACAAATTGGAAAAGAGGAAGTCAAAATATCACTTTTTGCAGATGATATGATAGTATATATAAGTGACCCTAAAAATTCTACCAGAGAACACCTAAACCTGATAAACAGCTTCGGTGAAGTAGCTGGATATAAAATAAACTCAAACAAGTCAATACCCTTTCTCTATACAAAGAATAAACAGGCTGAGAAAGAAATTAGGGAAACAACACCCTTCTCAATAGTCACAAATAATATAAAATATCTTGGCGTGACTCTAACTAAGGAAGTGAAAGATCTGTATGATAAAAACTTCAAATCTCTGAAGAAAGAAATTAAGGAAGATCTCAGAAGATGGAAAGATCTCCCATGCTCATGGATTGGCAGGATCAACATTGTAAAAATGGCTATCTTGCCAAAAGCAATCTACAGATTCAATGCAATCCCCATCAAGATTCCAACTCAATTCTTCAACGAATTGGAAGGAGCAATTTGCAAATTTGTCTGGAATAACAAAAAAACTAGGATAGCAAAAAGTCTTCTCAAGGATAAAAGAACTTCTGGCAGAATCACCATGCCAGACCTAAAGCTTTACTACAGAGCAATTGTGATAAAAACTGCATGGTACTGGTATAGAGACAGACAAGTAGACCAATGGAATAGAATTGAAGACCCAGAAATGAACCCACACACCTATGGTCACTTGATCTTCGACAAGGGAGCTAAAACCATCCAGTGGAAGAAAGACAGCATTTTCAACAATTGGTGCTGGCACAACTGGTTGTTATCGTGTAGAAGAATGCGAATCGATCCATACTTATCTCCTTGTACTAAGGTCAAATCTAAGTGGATCAAGGAACTTCACATAAAACCAGAGACACTGAAACTTATAGAGGAGAAAGTGGGGAAAAGCCTTGAAGATATGGGCACAGGGGAAAAATTCCTGAACAGAACAGCAATGGCTTGTGCTGTAAGATCGAGAATTGACAAATGGGACCTAATGAAACTCCAAAGTTTCTGCAAGGCAAAAGACACCGTCAATAAGACAAAAAGACCACCAACAGATTGGGAAAGGATCTTTACCTATCCTAAATCAGATAGGGGACTAATATCCAACATATATAAAGAACTCAAGAAGGTGGACATTAGAAAATCAAATAACCCCATTAAAAAATGGGGCTCAGAACTGAACAAAGAATTCTCACCTGAGGAATACCGAATGGTAGAGAAGCACTTGAAAAAAATGTTCAACATCCTTAATCATCAGGGAAATGCAAATCAAAACAACCCTGAGATTCCACCTCACACCAGTCAGAATGGCTAAGATCAAAAATTCAGGTGACAGCAGATGCTGGCGTGGATGTGGAGAAAGAGGAACACTCCTCCATTGTTGGTGGGATTGCAGGCTTGTACAACCACCATGGAAATCAGTCTGGCGGTTCCTCAGAAAACTGGACATAGTACTACCGGAGGATCCAGCAATACCTCTCCTGGGCATATATCCAGAAGATGCCCCAACTGGTAAGAAGGACACATGCTCCACTATGTTCATAGCAGCCTTATTTATAATAGCCAGAAGCTGGAAAGAACCTAGATGCCCCTCAACAGAGGAATGGATATAGAAAATGTGGTACATCTACACAATGGAGTACTACTCAGCTATTAAAAAGAATGAATTTATGAAATTCCTAGCCAAATGGATGGACCTGGAGGGCATCATCCTGAGTGAGGTAACACATTCACAAAGAAACTCACACAATATGTACTCACTGATAAGTGGATATTAGCCCCAAACCTAGGATACCCAAGATATAAGATATAATTTGCTAAACACATGAAACTCAAGAAGAATGAAGACTGAAGTGTGGACACTATGCCCCTCCTTAGATTTGGGAACAAAACACCCATGGAAGGAGTTACAGAGACAAAGTTTGGAGCTGAGATGAAAGGATGGACCATGTAGAGACTGCCATATCCAGGGATCCACCCTATAATCAGCATCCAAACGCTGACACCATTGCATACACTAGCAAGATTTTATTGAAAGGACCCAGATGTAGCTGTCTCTTGTGAGACTATGCCGGGGCCTAGCAAACACAGAAGTGGATGCTCACAGTCAGCTAATGGATGGATCATAGGGCTCCCAGTGGAGGAGCTAGAGAAAGTAGCCAAGGAGCTAAAGGGATCTGCAACCCTATAGGTGGAACAACATTATGAACTAACCAGTACCCCGGAGCTCTTGACTCTAGCTGCATATATATCAAAAGATGACCTAGTCGGCCATCACTGGAAAGAGAGGCCCATTGGACTTGCAAACTTTATATGCCCCAGTACAGGGGAACACCAGGGCCAAAAAGGGGGAGTGGGTGGGCAGGGGAGTGGGGGTGGGTGGATATGGGGGACTTTTGGTATAGCATTGGAAATGTAAATGAGTTAAATACCTAATAAAAAATGGAAAAAAAAGTTCTGTACATAATTTTATTCTTAAGAAGGCTTTTCCTTTCACCACTTCACACTTTCCCTCTAATTATTAGATTCTGAAACAAAAATTGTAATACAGAAATAAATTTGATAGGATTAGAGTAACATAAGTTTTACAAGAGTGCAAGACTGCCAGAGTTAGACTGAGGACAAAGAATGAAATATATTGAGGTACAGACTACCCAATTGTCTCTGAAAGAATGAAGGGCAGTTCAACCAAAAGGGAGTTATATTTTTATAGGATGGTTTAAGTTGAGTGGGACAGTGTGAGATAGCATTAACGGTGAGGGAACTGTTACAAACAAAGACATTTTCCATTAATGAAATTGTTTTAATAAACACAATTTTTAAAACTAGGCACTTCTAGTCCTAATAGAAAAGTGTAGACTTAGGTTAGATTCCTGAGACATGGAAAATATGGAGTTTTTTGTTTGTTTGTTTGTTTGTTTGTTTGTTTGTTTGTTTTTGGAAATGATTCTCTTTTGGTAAAGAACTCTAGCCAGCATAACTATTAAATCATGAGTGGAGGTCAACTATAACTTAATGATTCACAAATGACATTATGTTCAGGCTATTGTGATGGTCTTCTTTTACAAAAAAGAAAATAGTAGGTTGGGAATTGACTTTCACAACACTCTCTCATTTGAATAGAAGATGCTTGATTTGAGGTAATCTATTGGTATCAGAAGATTTTTCTCTTTGATACTCACGGTTCTTTCACCATATTCTATTTTCCTAAGCACTGGAGTCTCTAATCTGAAAATAAGAAAAAATGTTTTTAATATTGATGTTGGATGTTTTCTCTTTGACAATCCTAGGCAAATGATATTTAACCATCATGATCAGATCAAATCAATGAGGTAGAAAGCACTAAAAGTCATTTAATGTAGTGAATCATCACATAATTCATATATGAAAATCTAGTGCTAATTAGCGGCAAACTCAAACCTTATTAATTATGATGCAAAATGAGAAAAAAGAATTCAAAGACCTCAGAAGGTGGAAAAATATCCAATTCAATCAGTAGGATTTACATAGAAAAAAACAGCCATCTTAACCAAAACAATCTACAAATTCAATGCAATTCCCTTTAACATTCCAACACAAATTTTTCCAGATATTGAAAGAGCAATTCACAACTTTATATGGAAAACCAGAAAACACAGGAACAATTCTGAGCAATTAAAGAACTTCAGTGGGAATCACCATCCCTGATCTCAAACTATACTGCAGAGAAATAGTAATAAAAAGCTGCATAGTATCAGTATAGAAATAAACAGGTGGATCAATGGAATAGAAATGAAGACCCAGAAATAAATGCACACATCTATGGACACTTGATTTTTGACAAAGGTACCAATACAGTGGAAAAAAAGAAAGCATTTTCAATGAATGGTGTTGGTCTAATTGATGGTCTGCAAGTAGAAGAATGCAAATTGATCCATATTTATCATCTTACACAAAACAAATATAAGTGGATCAAAGAACTCAAAATAAAGCTGAATATACTCAATCTAGTAAAATAATAAGTAAGAAATAGCCTTAAAGCATTGGCACAGGAGAAAATTTCCTGAACAGACCACAGTGGCTCAAGCTCTAAGACAAACAATTAATAAAAGGGACCTCTTGAAACTGAAAAGCTGCTGTAAGGCAAAAATAACTGTCAATGGGAAAAAATGGCAGCCTACAGATTGGGAATAGCAACCTAGTTTAGAGACTTGAGGCCCTTGCAGCCAGATCTTTCACTTCATTGATCAGAATTACAACAAGCTATTTTATATTATTTGTGGCTCTTTTTAATGGTGTTGTTTCCCTAATCTCTTTCTCAGTCCATTTATCCTTTGTGTAAAGCAAAGCTATAGATTTTGAGTTAATCTTATATCTAGCTACTTTTCTGAATTTGTTTATCATCTATAAGAGTTCTCTGGTATAATTTTGGTGTCACTTTTGTATATTATCATATCATCAGCAAAGAGTGGTACCTTGATTTTTTTCATTTCCAATTTGCATTAATCTCTGTTTGTTGTGTTATTGCTCTACATAGAAATTCAAGTACTATGTTGAATAGAAAAAGAGAGTGGACATCCTTATCTTTTCCCTGATTTTAGTAAAATTGTTTCAAATTTCTCTCCATTTAATATGATGTTGACTATTGGTTGGCTGTATATTGCTTTTATTATGTTTAGATATGTGCCTTGAATTCCTGCTCCCTCCAAGACTATTAACATGAAGGAGTTTGGGATTTTGTCAAAGGTTTTTCAGCATTGAATGAGATGATCATGTGGTTTTTTTCTTTGAGTTTATTTTATAGTGGATTATTCTAATAGATTTTCATATATTGAACCAACCTTGAATCCCTGGGGTGAAGCATATGTGATTGTAGTGAATGATGTATTTGATGTGTTCTTGGATTTGGTTTGGGAGAAATTCATTGAGTTAATGAGTATTTTTGCATCAATATCTTTAATTGAAATTGATTTGAGGGTTTCTTTTATGTTTGTTCATATATATTACACTCCATATTTTATTCCCTCCCATCTCCATCCACCGTCTGACTGTTCCACATCCTGTACCTGTTCCACACCCCCTTGTCTTCACATGGATGTCCTATGCCCCCACCCCCACCTTACCTCTAAACTCCCTGGGGTCTCCAGTCTCTTGAGGTTTAGGTGCATCTTCTCTGAATGAACACAGACTCAGAAGTCCTCTACTGTATGTGTGTTGGGGGCCTCATATTAGCTGGTATGTGCTGCCCATTTGGTGATCCAGTGTTTGATCATTCTAAGTTTCTGGGCTAATATCCACTTATCAGTGAGTACATATTGTTTGAGTTCTTTTGTGATTAGGTTACCTCACTGAGGATGATGCCCTCCTGGTCCATCCATTTGCCTAGGAATTTCATAAATTCATTCTTTTTAATAGCTGAGTAGTACTCCATTGTGTAAATGTACCACCTTTTCTGTATCCATTCTTCTGTTGAGGGACATCTGGGTTCTTTCCAGGTTCTGGCTATTATAAATAAGGCTGCTATGAACATAGTGGCCTAGTTGGCCATCATTGGAAAGAGAGGCCCATTGGTTTTGCAAACTTTACATGCCTCAGTACAGGGGAACACCAGAGCCAAGAAGTGGGAGTGGGTGGTTATGAGAGTGGTGGGGGGAGATATGGGGGACTTTTGGGATAGCATTGGAAATATAAATGAAGAAAATACCTAATTAAAAAAATGTTTAAAAAAATGTCAGTCCTACCCTGTATAAATGATGAATGATAGTTAACAACTCTCTTACTGAGGGTATTTCTCTGCTCTCTAGATACTAAAAGCTAGCCAGGTCATGGGCCCCAGTCGAGAACCTATTGTAGCTTTACTGTTAAATGGACCTAGTATTTAATTGTCCCTCATGATTTATATTATAACCATAGATTAATGTTACTCTCAACCTTTATCAAAGAACTTCTCTTTGCAGTAGATATTGACTAATTCAAAGACCCACAACTGCCCAAAGTATGGCACATATGTGACTGCAGAATGATTAGCCCCTAATCAAACATCTATATGTCCTTCATCACAAGGTCCAGGAATCATTGCCAAAGAAGAGGCAGAAAGACTCTAAGAAGTAGTGGATGTGAATGAAGCTGAGGAAATTGTTTCCTCTGGATGCAAAAGAGCAGCACACATGAGTTCACAAAAACTGTGATAGAATTTGTAAGTCCTGTGAAGTCAAGCAAGAACACATCCTAGTATGAAGAGAACATAGACATAAAATATCACTCTTAGATGGACAATTATTACAGCTTCTGAAGAGGTAGAGTCAGTTTTCTTTAGTAGTGTTATCCATGATTATTAAACTGTACCCTGGGTTTGGTGGTTGTATATGGGATGGATCCCCAGGTGGGGCAGTCTCTGGATGGTCTTTTCTTCTGTCTCAGCTCTGAACTTTGTCTCTGTAACTCCTTCCATTGGTATTTTGTTCCCAATTCCAAGAAGGAACAAAGTATCCACACTTTGGTCTTCCTTCTTGAGTTTCATGTGTTTGCAAATTGTATCTTGGATATTCTAAGTTTCTGGGCTAATATCAGCTTATCAGTGAGTGTATATCATGTGTGTTCTTTTGTGATTGGGTTAACTTACTCAGGATGATATCCTCCAGATGTATCCATTTGCCTATGAATTTTATGAATTCATTGTTTTTAATAGTTGAGTAGTACTACATTGTGTAAATGTACCACATTTTCTGTATCCATTCCTCTGTTGGGGAACAACCACCAAACCCAGACACTATTGCATATGCCAGAAAGATTTTGCTGACAGGACCCTGATATAGCTATCTCTTGTGAGGCTATGCCAATGCTTGGCAAATACAGAAGTGAACACTCAACTATTGGGTGGTACACAGGGCCCATCATGAAGGAGCTAGAGAAAGTACCCAAGGAGCTAAAGGGGTTTGCAACCCTATAGGAAGAACATCAAGATGAACTAACCAGTACCCCCGCCCCCCCAGAGCTGTGTTTCTAGTTGCATATGTAGCAGAGGATGGCCTAGTAGGCCATCAATCGGAGGGAAGGCCCTTGGTATTGTGAAGATCATATGCCCCAGTAAAGGGGAATGAAAGGGTCAGGAAGTGGGAGTGGGTGAGTTATGGAGAAGGATTGGGGGGGAGGGTATAGGGGGCTTTAGGTATAGCATTTGAAATGTATACCACAGCAGAAAACTGGCCTGACCAGGGACCTAAGTCCCTTCCAGTTAGCGCCAGCACCGGGTCACCTTGTGCACAGAGTTGGCAGACACCCCCAAGGTCCCTAGAGGATTCTTCACACAATCTTAGGACCTCTGGTGAGTGGAACACAACTTCTGTTTTAATCCAATCGCTTGGGACCTGAAACAGCATTAGGAAAGCAGAAAACCATCCTGACCAGGGGCACAAGTCCCTTCCAGTAGGCACCAGCACCTGGTCACCTTGTGCACAGAGTTGATGGATAACCCCAAGGTCCCTAAAGGACTCTCTACACCATCTTAGGACCACTGACCAGACAGCTCCATGCTCCTCAAAGGAGACACCACTTCTAGGCACTGTAATAGGCCCAGGTTCTTTGACAACGGGATCCAAGGATAAAAGGAGCTTGGTCACACCAGTATTTCAGGGTCTCAGAGGAACTTGACTACCAAGAACTCCGACACACCCAGAATCTCAGGTTCACAGGAGCCCACAAGCAAAAGATCACAGAGAAAGCTGGACTCAGAGGAGTCCTGAATCAACTGGGATTATAGGAAGGACAGGCTCCAATCAGATATAATGAGGACAGATAATACCTGAGAAAATCAGATGGCAGGAGGCAAGTATAAGAACGAAAACATCAAAATCCAAGGTTACTTGGCATCATCAGAACCAAACTCTCCCACCATAGCAAGTCCTAAATACACTATTACACCAGAAAAGCAAGACATGGATCTAAAGTCACTTCTTATGATGATGATGGAGGACTTTAAGAAGGAAATACAGGAAAACACAGGTAAACAGCTAGAAATCTTAAAAGAGGAAACACAAAAATGCTTTAGAGAGTTATAGGAATACACTACCAAACAGGTGATGGAATTGAACAAAACATTCCAGTATCTAAAATGGAAGCAGAAACAATAAAGAAAACCCAAAGGGAGACAACTTTGGAGATAGAAACCCTAGGAAAGAAATCAGAAACCATAGATACTAGCATCAGCAACAGACTACAAGAAATGGAAAAGAGAATCTCAAGGTGCAGAAGATTCCATAGGGAACATGGACACAGAAATCAAAGAAAATGCCAAATGTAAAAAGACCCTAACTCAAAACATCCAGGAAATCCAGGACACAATGAGAAGACCAAACCTTAGGATAATAGGTATAGATGAGAATGAAGATTTTCAAATTAAAGGGCCAGCAAATATCTTCAACAAAATTATAGAAGAAAACTTTCCATACCTAAAGAAAGAGCTGCCCATGAACATCCAAGAAGCCTACAGAACTCCAAATAGACTGGACCAGAAAAGAAATTCCTCCGGACAAATAATAATCAGAACAAAAATGCATTAAATAAAGACAGAATATTAAAAGCAGCAAGGGGAAAATGTCAAGTAACATATAAAGGCAGACCTATTAGAATTAATCCAGACTTCTCACCAGAGACTATGAAAGACAGAAGATCCTGGAAAGATTTTATACAGACACTAAGAGAACAGAAATGACAGCCCAGGCTACTATACCCAGCCAAACTCTCAATTAACATTGATGGAGAACCCAAAGTATTCCATTGCAAAACCAAATTCACACAATATCTTTCCATGAATCCAGCCCTTCAAAAGATAATAACAGAAAAAAATACAAGGATGGAAAATACGCCCTAGAAAAAGCAAGAAAGTAATCCTTCAACAAACCTAAAAGAAGACAGCCACAAGAACAGAATACCAACTCTAACAACAAAAAATAATAGGAAGCAACAATTACTTTTCCTTAATATCTGTTAATATCAATGGACTCAATTCCCCAATAAAAATACATAGACTAACAGACTGGCTACACAAACAGGACCCAAAATTATGCTGCTTACAGGATACTCATATCAGGGAAAAAGACAGACACTATCTCACAGTGAAAGGTGGGAAAATGATTTTCCAAGCAAACAGTCTAAAGAAACAAGCTGGAGTAGCTATTCTAATATCAAATAAAATTGACTTCCAACCCAAAGTTATCAAAAAAGACAAAGAGGCGCACTTCATACTCATCAAAAGTAAAATTTTCCAAGAGGAACTCTCAATTCTGACTATGCTCCAAATGCAAGGGCAGCTACATTCATTAAAGAAACTTTAGTAAAGCTCAAAGCACACATTGTACCTCACTCAATAATAGTGGGAAACTTCAACACCCCACTTTCATCAATGGACAGATCCTGGAAAAAGAAACTAAACAGGGACACAATGAAACTAAGAGAAGTTATGAAACAAATGGATTTAATAGTTATCTACAGAATATTTTATGCTAAAACAAAAGGATATACCTTCTTCTCAGCATCTCATGGTACGTTCTCCAAATCTGACGATATAATTGGTCACAAAACAGACCTCAACAGATACAAAACTTTTGAAATTGTCCCATGTATCCTATCAGATCACCACGGACTAAGGCTGATGTTCAATAACAACATAAATAATAGAAAGCCAATATTCACATGGAAACTGTAAAAACTCTATTCAATGATACCTGGGTCAAAGAATAAAGAAAGAAATACATTAAAGACTTTTTAGAGTTTAATAAAAATGATGCCACAATATACCCAAATTCTTGGGACAAAATGAAAGAAGTCCTAAGAGGAAAATGGATGGCCCTGAGTGCCTCCAAAAAATAAACTAACATTCTGACAGCAGACCTAGAAGCTCTAGAACGAAAGGAAGCAAATTCATGCAAGAGGAGTGAGTAGATGGCAGGAAATAATCAAACTTAGGGCAGAAATCAAACAAGTGGAAACAAACAAACAAAAAAAAACTTTATAAAGAATCAACTGAACCAGGAGTAGGTTCTTTGAGAAAATCAACAAGATAGATAAACCCTTGGCCAGACTAACTAGAGGGCACAGGAACAGTATCCTAATTAACAAAATCAGAAATGAAAAGGAAGACATAACAACAGATCCTGAGGAAATCGAAAACATCATCAGATCCTACTACAAAAGGCTATACTCAAGAAAACTGGAAAACCGGGAAGATATGGACAATTTCCTAAATAGATACTAGGTACCAATGTTAAATTAGGATCAGATTAATGATCTTAACAGTCCTAGTTCCCCTAAAGAAATAGAAGCAGTCATCAATAGATTCCCAACCAAAAAAAAAAAAAAAAAAAAAAAGCCCAGACCCAGATGGGTTTAATGCAGAGTTCTATCAGACCTTCAAAGAAGATCTAATTCCAACTTTCCTCAAACTATTCCTCAAAATAGAAACAGAAGGTACTCTAACCAATTCTTTCTATGAAGCCACAATTACTCTGATACCTACACCACACAAAGATCCAACAAAGAAAGAGAACTTCAGACCAATTTCCCTTATGAATATTGATGCAAAAATACTCAATAAAATCCTTGCAAAGCGAATCTAAGAACACATCAAAACGATCATCCATCATAACCAAGTAGGTTTCATCCCAGGGATCCAGGTATGGTTTAATATATGGAAATCCATCAACTTAATCCATTATATAACCAAACTCAAAGACAAAAACCACATGATCATCTCATTAGATGCTGAGAAAGCATTTGACAAAATTCCAACACCCATTCATGATAAAAGTCTTGGAAAGATCAGGAATTCAAGGCCCATACCTAAACATGATAAACAATCTATAGCAAACCAGTAGCCAACATCCAAGTAAATGGTGAGAAGCTGGAAGCAATCTGACTAAAATCATGGACCAGACAAGGATACCCACTTTCTCCCTACTTATTCAATATAGTACTTTAAGTCCTAGCCAGAGCAATTCAACAACAGAAGGAGATCAACGGGATAGAAATTGGAAAGAAAGAAGTCAAGATTTCACTCTTTGCAGATGATATGATAATATATATATATATATATATATATATATATATATATATATATATATGTGACCGTAAAAATTCTACCAGAGAACACCTAAACCTAATAAACAGCTTCAGTGAAGTAGCTAGATATAAAATTAACTCAAACAAGTCAATGGCCTTTCTCTACATAAAGGATAAACAGGCTGAGAAAGAAATTAGGGAAACAACAATCATCACAATAATCACAAATAATATAAAATACCTTGATGTGACTCTAACTAAGGAAGTGAAAGATCTGTATGATAAGAACTTCAAGTCTCTGAAGAAAGAAATCAGAGAAGATCTCAGAAGTTGGAAAGATTTCTCATGCTCATCGATTGGCAGGATCAATATAGTAAAAATGGCTAACTTGCCAAAAGCAATCTACAGATTCAATGCAATCCCCATCAAAATCCCCACTCAATTCTTCAACAAATTAGAAAGGGCAATCTGCAAATTCATCTGAAATAACAAAAACCTAGGATAGCAAAAACTCTTCTCAATGATAAAAGAACCTCTGTTGGAAACACCACGCTGGACCTAAAGATTTACTACAGAGCAATTGTGATAAAAACTGCATGGTACTGGTATAGTGACAGACAGGTAGACCAATGAAATAGTATTGAAGACCCAGAAATGAACCCACACACCTATGGTCACTTGATCTTTGACAAGGGAGCTAAAACCATTCAGTGGAAAAAAGACAGCATTTTCAACAAATGGTGATGGCACAACTGATGGTTTTCATGTAGAAGAATGTGAGTTGATCCATTCTTATCTCCTTCTACTAAGGTCAAATCTATGTGGATGAAAGTACTACACATAAAATTAGAGACACTGAAATTTATAGAGGAGAAAGTAGGGGAAAATCTCAAAGATATGGCACAGGGAAAAATTCCTGAATAGAACAGCAATGGCTTGTGTTGTAAGATCAAAAATCAAAAAATGGGAAATCATAAAATTGCAAAGCTTCTGTAAGGCAAAAGACACTGTCATTAAGATATAAAGGCCACCAATAGATTTGGAAAGGATCTTTACCAATCTTATAACAGATGGGGGAATAATATCCAATATAAATAAAGAACTCAATAAGTTGGATTCCAGAAAATCAAATAACCCCAATAAAAAATAGGACTCAGAGCTAAACAAAGAATTCTCACCTGAGGAATATGGGATGCTTGAGAAGCACCTGAAAAAATGTTCAACATCCTTAATCATCAGGGAAATGCAAATCAAAACAACCCTTAGATTTCACCTCACACCAGTCAGATTAGCTATGATCAAAAACTCAGATGACAGCAGATGCTGGTGAGAATGTGCAGAAAGACGAACACTCCTCCATTGTTGGTGGGATTGCAAGCTTGTACAACCCCTCTGCAAATCAGTCTGGCAGTTCCTCAGAAAATTGGACACAGTATTCCTGGAGGATCCCGTAATACCTCTCCTGGGCATAAATCCAGATGATGTTCCAAGTGGTAATAAGGACACTTGCTCCACTATGTTCATAGCAGCCTTATTTATAATAGCCAGAAGCTGGAAAGAACCCAGATGTCACTCAACAGAGGAATGGATACAGAAAAGGTGGTACATTTACACAATGGAGTACTACTCAGCTATTAAAAAGAATGAATTTATGAAATTCCTAGCCAAATGGATGGACCTGAAGGGCATCATCCTGAGTGAGGTAACCCAATTACAAAAGAACTCACATGATATGAATTCACTGATAAGTGGATATTAGCCTAGTAATTTAGAATACCCAAGATACGATTTGTAAAACACATAAAACTGAAGAAGAACTTCAGACCAAAGTGTGGACACTTTGCCCCTTCATAGAATTGGGAACAAAACACCCATGGAAGAAGTTACAGAGACAAAGCTTGGAGCTGAGATGAAAGGATTGACCATCTAGAGACTGCTGTGCCCGGGGATCCATCCATAATCAGCCTCCAAAGACAGACACCATTGTATATGCCAGCAAGATTTTGCTGAAAGGACTGCGATATAGCTGTCTCTTTTGAGGCTATGCTGAGGCCTGGCAAACACAGAAATGGATGCTCATAGTCAGCTTTTGGATGGAACACAGAGTCCCCAATTGAGGAGCTACAGAAAGTACCCAAGGAGCTAAAGGGTCTGCAACCCTTTAGGTTGAACAAGATGAACTATCCAGTACCCCCAGAACTCATGTCTCTAACTGCATATGTAGCAGAACATAGCCTAGTCGGCCATCATTTTTAAGAGAGGCCCCTTGATTTTGCAAACTCTATATGCCCCTGTACAGGGGAACACCAGGGCCAAGAAGTGGGAGTAGGTGGGTAGGGGAGCAGAGTGTGGGGAGGTTACAGGGAACTTTCGGGATAGCATTTGAAATTTATATAAAGAAAATAATAATTTAAAAGATTTAAAAAATTAAGGGAAATGCAAAAAAGAAATGTAAATGAAGAAAATATCTAATAAAAATGCCTTATAAATTAAACTGTACCCTATTAAAAGGATATCCAACTAATAATATATGGGCAGCACAAATTGTATTTGATAGGTAGAAATAAAAATAAAAAAACATACAAGTTGGATGGATAGAAAAGGAAGTTGAACAAGGAAGAATTTCAAGGAAGGTGAGAATATGATTAAAACATAGTGTATAAAATTGTTAAGGAACAAATAATAAAACAAGGAAGAAAGTGACTTTATTACTATATGATCCTTATTTCCTTATGTCCTTTCTTTCTCAAGGGTAGGCACAGCCTAATATGAAACATGACTTCATGGTGTTTTAACTATGTTCAAAACCTTAAAATATCTCTGTGTGTTTACTCTCCCAGAGTGCTAAAAAGGATCTTTAAACTTGCTTCAACAATATCTGCAATTTTTCAGCCAATTGATTTTATGTATGCTCAATTAAAATACAATTACTCACTGACAGCCAATTTTTCAGACTAATAACAGTAAGGTAAGACATTTATATTTTCTCCTAGTGAAATGTTACTGTTTTTATTTTTTTAAGAGTGTATGGAGAGGATTTATTTCAAAAGAATACCTCTAGCATATCACCGTTTTTTTCTAATGCCTCATGAAAATATTAGATAGATTACAGCTATAATTGGGTGCCAAGCAAGAAGTTCCATTTCCTGTAAAGTTATACTTCACATTTCTCATCTTGTTTCTCCTAAAAGCATAAATATTTCATAGAATGAGTTTTTTAAGTTAGCTAATGCATAACACTGATATGAAGTGTGCTTAGCAAACAGTAAAGACTAAAAAGAAGTTACTAAAAGACTGTAGTGTTATAACTAGCAATGCAAGTTACACTAGAATGAGAAGAACAATGCATTTAGCAATAACAAGATAAAGTCACCTTAGCAAAAGAAAATTTGTTCAGGACCAGTTTTGGTGAAAATTTCAGATAAGAAATGTTGGTAACTATGAAAATGAAGTCAATTTATTTGAAATAACTTGGAAATGTTTAGTCAAGCTGAAGGTTATTATATATTGTGATCTATCAGTTTGAATTAAAAGTTTGTCCTGCAATGTTTATACATAAGTACCACATGGTATACATACAAATAATCATTGCAGTTAATATTGACAAAAATATAAATCAAACAAAATATACATAATAAAGTCAGAATGAAATATACAACCAACTTAAAGGATGAATTTAAGTTTTTATCCTTCTTATATGTAGAAATAATAATGGTGATTAAAAAATGGAGTCATGGCAACTTCCATGCTGGTCTGCACCTGTGCTGGCAGATCTGCTTGTCTGCCTTCTCTCTTAACACTGCAAGTCTGCAGGTCTCCCAGGAGATCACCTACACTCAGGGCAGCAGGAAAGACACCCACCCAAATAACTGTACCAGCTTTGATTCTGAGCATCCCAGGAGATGCAGGACATCCTCCCCCTTTTGAGAACATCATTCACCTTCCTGTCTGCATCTGCACAGGGATAGATCTGATTTTCTGAGCCCTCTATCAATACTGCAAGTCTTCATTCAGGCCTACAAAGAGATCTGATGCAGACAATCCCTCAGAACTCTGAGGAGATCTGCTGCAACACAGAGACACTGGAGGCAAGCTCCAGACAGGGGCACCAAGGCTAGCTAACCTGAGAGATAATCAGATGGCAAGAGGCAAGTGAAAGAGCATAACCAACAGAAGCCAATATACTTTGATACCATCAGAACTCAGCTATTATATGACAACAAGCCCTGGATTCCCCAACACATCTGCAAAGCACGTTGCTGACCTAAAACCTCATCTCATGAAGATAATAGAGACATTTAAGGAGGCTATAAATAACTCACTCAAACTATTACAGGAAAATGCAGTTAAACAGGTAGAAGCCCTTAAAGAGAAAACAAAACAAAACAAAACAAATCCCTCAAAGAAATACAGGAAAACACAGTCAAAGAGGTGACGAATTTGAACAAAATTATCCAAGACCTAAAAATGGAAATAGAAAAAAAAATAAAGAAAGCAAAGCACAAATGGGGACAAATCTTGGAATAGAAAACCTAGGAAAAAGACCAGGAACTACAGATGTAAGCATCACCAACAGAATACAAGACATAGAAGAGAGAATAACAAGTGTAGAAGATACCAGAGAAGATATTGTGGTCAGGAAATCCTGAACACAATGAAAAGACCAACTATACAAATTATAGGAATAGAAGAGAGTAAAGATCCCCAGCTCAAAAATGTCTTCAACAAAATCATAGAAGAAAATTCCCCCAACCTAAAGAAAGAGATGACCATTAATGCACATGAAGCCTATAGAACACCAAATAGGTTGGACCAGAAAAGAAAATCCCCTCATCACATAATAATCAAAACATTAAATGTGTAGAATGTAGAAAGAATAATAAAAGCTGCAAGGGGAGAAAAGGCCAAGTAACACATAAAGACAGACCTATCAGAATTTCATCAAACTTTTCAACTGAAACTCTAAAAGCCAGATGATTCTGGATGCCATAAGAGACCACAAATGCCAGCCCAGGATACTATACCCAGCAAAACTATCAATCATGATAGATGGAGAAACCATAATATCCCATGGGAAAAAAGAAATTTAAACAATATATATCTACTAATCAAGCCCTACAGAGGATAGTAGAAGGAAAACTCTAACATAAGAAGAGTATCTACACCAAAGAAAATACAGGATATTAACCATCTTACAACAAACCCAATAGAAAAGCATCATCACCACACACACACACACACACACACACACACACACACACACACACACACACACACAGGCACACATACACACACACAGGCACACATACACACACACATGCACACATACACGCACACACACACACACACACACACACACACACACACACACAGGCACACATACACACACACATGCACACATACACGCACACACACACACACATGCACATATATACACACACACGCACATACACACATACACACACACACACACACACACACACAAACACACAAACACATAATTCTACCTCTAAAAACAAATGTAACAGGAACTTATATCATATTTCTTTAATATCTCTCAACATCAATGGACTCAATTCCCCAATAAAAAACATATGCTAACAGGTTGGATATGCAAGCACGACGCAGAATTTTGTTGCATTCAAGAAACACACCTCAACCACAAAGAAAGACTACCACAGAATAAAAGGCTGGAAAAATGTTTACAATAAAATGGCTTCAAGAAACCAGAATTAGTTGTGATTTCTTTTAATATCCAATGAAATAGACTTTCAACCAAATGTTATCAAACAAGATGGGGAAGGACACTACATATTCGTCAACAGAAACATTCCCCGAGATGAAGTCTCAATTCTTAGTGTCTATGCCTCAAAGCAAGGGTTCCCACATTCATAAAAGAAACTTTCTGAAGCTCAAAACACACTTTGAACCTTACACAAGAACAGTAGGAGACTTCCACACCCTACTCTCACCAATCACAGGTCATTGAAACAGAAACTAAACAGAGATACATTGAACTTCAAGTCTCTGAAGAAAGAAATTAAAGAAAATCTCAGAAGATGGAAAGAACTCCCATGCTCATGGATTGGCAGGATCAACATTGTAAAAATGGCTATCTTGCCAAAAGCAATCTACAGATTCAATGTAATCCCCATCAAAATTCCCACTCAATTCTTCAACAAATTAGAAGGAGCAATCTGCAAATTCATCTGGAATAACAAAAAACCTAGGATAGCAAAAAGAACCTCTGGTGGAATGACCATGCCTGATCTAAAGCTTTACTACAGAGCAATTGTGATAAAAACTGCATGGTACTGGTATAGAAACAGACAAGTAGACCAATGGAATAGAATTGAAGACCCAGAAATGAACCCACACACCTATGGTCACTTGATCTTCGACAAGGGAGCTAAAACCATCCAGTGGAAGAAAGACAGCATTTTCAACAATTGGTGCTGGCACAACTGGTTGTTATCATGTAGAAGAATGCGAATCGATCCATACTTACCTCCTTGTACTAAGGTCAAATCTAAGTGGATCAAGGAACTTCACATAAAACCAGAGACACTGAAACTTATAGAGGAGAAAGTGGGGAAAAGCCTTGAAGATATGGGCACAGGGGAAACAATCCTGACTAGAACAGCAATGGCTTGTGCTGTAAGATCGAGAATTGACAAATGGGACCTCATGAAATTGCAAAGCTTCTGCAAGGCAAAAGACACCATCAATAAGACAAAAAGACAACCAACAGATTGGGAAAGCATTTTTATCTATCTTAAATCAGATAGGGGACTAATATCCAATATATATATAAAGAACTCAAGAAGGTGGACTCCAGAAAATCAAATAATCCCATTAAAAATGGGGCTCAGAACTGAACAAAGAATTCTCACCTGAGGAATACTGAATGGCAGAGAAGCACCTGAAAAAATGTTCAATATCCTTAATCATCAGGGAAATGCAAATCCAAACAACACTGAGATTCCACCTCACACCAGTCAGAGTGGCTAAGATAAAAATTTCAGGTGACAGCAGATGCTGGCAAGGATGTGGAGAAAGAGGAATACTCCTCCATTGTTGGTGGGATTGCAAGCTTGTACAACCACTCTGGAAAACAGTCTGGCGGTTCCTTAGAAATATGGACATAGTACTACTGGAGGATCCAGCAATACCTCTCCTGGGCATATATCCAGAAGATGTCCCAACCGGTAAGAAGGACACATGTTCCACTATGTTCATAGCAGCCTTATTTATAATAGCCAGAAGCTGGAAAGAACCCAGATGCCCCTCAACAGAGGGATAGATACAGAAAATGTAGTACATTTACACAATGGAGTACTACTCCGCTATTAAAAAGAATGAATTTATGAAATTCCTAGCCAAATGGATGGACCTGGAGGGCATCATCCTGAGTGAGGTAACACAATCACAAAGGAACTCACACAATATGTACTCACTGATAAGTGGATATTAGCCCAAAACTTAGGATACCCAAGATATATGATACAATTTGCTAAACGCATGAAACTAAACAAGAATGAAGACCAAAGTGTGGACACTGTGCCCCTTCTTAGAATTGGGAACAAAACACCCATGGAAGGAATTACAGAGACAAAGTTTGGAGCTGTGACGAAAGGATGGACCATCTAGAGACTGCCATGTCCAGCGATCCACCCCATAATCAGCTTCCTAACGATGACACAATTGCATACACTAACAAGGTTTTGCTGAAAGGACCCAGATATAGCTGTCTCATGTGAGACTATGCCGGGGCCTAGCAAACACAGAAGTGGAGGCTCACAGTCAGCTATTGGATGGATCACAGGGCTCCCAATGGAGGAGCTAAAGAAAGTATCCAAGGAGCTAAAGAGATCTGCAACCATATAGGTGGAACAACATTATGAACTAACCAGTACCCTGGAGCTCTTGACTCTAGCTGCATATGTATCAAAAGATTGCCTAGTCGGCCATCGCTGGAAAGAGAGGCCCATTGGACACAAAAACGTTATATGCCCCAGTACAGGGGAATGCCAGGGCCAAAAAGTGGGAGTGGGGGGGGGGTAGGGGAGTGGGCGGGGGTTATGGGGGACTTTTGGGATAGCATTGGAAATGTAAATGAGGAAAATACCTAATAAAAATGTATAAAAATATATAATAGTGATATATACCACATGAACACTTGATCTTTTACAAATAAGCCAAAAAATACAATGGACAAAAGAAAACATCTTCAATAAATGGTGCTTATCTAAATGGTAATTGGTATGTAAAAATTAAAATAGATCGATATTTGTCACCTTGCACAAAGTTCAAATCCAAGTGGATGAAGGATTTTGACATAAAACCTGACACAGTGAATCTAATAGAAGAGAAATTGGGAAAGCGCCTTTCCCATTGCCACAGTTGGAAATTTCCTAAACAGAATTCCAATTGCTTAGGCTCTAAGATCAAAAACTGATAAAGGGATTTCGTGAAACCAAAAGGCTTCTATAAGGCAAAAGACACAGTCAATAGGACAAATAGACAACCTAGAGTTTGGACAAATATATTCACTAACTCTTCATCTGATAGAGAGCTAATATTCAAAATATATGCAAAACTCAAAAAGCTAACCTCCATAAAACCCTAATAACCCTATTAAAATCTGGAGTACCTAGCTAAATCGACAATTCACTACAGAGAAATCTCAAATGGTCAAGAAGCACTCAAAGAAATGTTCATCCATCCCATATAAAACTACTGAACCCAAACACTATTGTGGATACCAAAAAGAGCTTGCTGACAGGAGCATGATATAGCTGTCTTCTGAGAAGCTCAGACAGTGCCTGATAAATACAGAGGTAGATGCTCACAGCCATCCATTGAATGGAGCACAGGGTCCCCAATGAAGGAGCTAGAGAAAGCACCCAAGGATCTGAAGGTGTTTGCATCCCTATAGGAGGAACAACAATATGAACTAACTAGTACCACCAGACGTACACCACTAATCAAAGAAAACACATGTTGGGACTCATGGCTCTAGCTGCATATGTTGCAGAGGATGGCCTAGTCGATAATCAGTGGGAGGAGAAGCCCTTGGTCCTGTGAAGGTTATATGCCCCAATATATAGAAATGCCAGGGCCAGGAAGCAGGAGTGTGTGGGTTGGTGAGCAGCAGGAAAGAGGCAATAGGGAATTTTTGGAGGGGAAACAAGGAAAGGGGATAAGATTTGAGATGTAAAGAATATATATATATATATATATATATATATATATATATATATATTTATGTATATATGAAATGTTCAAAGTCTTTAATCATCAGGGAAATGCAGATCAAAGCAACCCTGAAATTCCACCTTAAACCAATCAGAATGGTAACGATAAAAAAACTCATGTGACAGTCAATGCTAGCAAGGACATGGAGAAAGAGGAATATTCATTCCTCCATTGCTGGTGAGATTGCAAACTGGTACGACAATTCTGGAAATCAATCTGGTGGCTCTTCAGAAAATTGGAAATATATCTACCTGAAGGCTCAGCTATACCACTCTTGCACACATACCCCAAAAATGCCCTATCATAACAGAGGGCCACATGCCCAATGATGTTCATTGTCACCTTATTTGTAATAACCAGAAAATGGAAACAACCTAGATGTCCCAAACTGAAGAATGGATACAGGTGATGTGGTACATTTATACAATGTACCACAATGGAATACTATTTAGCTATTAAAAAAAATAGCATCATGAATTTTGCAGGCAAATAGATAAAACTAGAAAATATCATCCTGAATGATGTAACCCAGACCCAAGAATATACAAGGTATGTAGTTACTAATTAGTGAATATTAATCAAAAATACAGAATAGCTAGGATACAACCCAGAATTTAAGAACATTAACAACAAGAAAAGCCAAGTGAAGATTCTTCAATTCCACTTGTTATTGGGAAGATAATGATCATGGAATGCAGATGAAGGGAGGGATTTTGTCAGGTGGTAGGAGGAAGATGGCAAAAGGGGAACAGGATCAGATATGGTAGAGGGCAGGATAGAAGTTCAGAGAGCCAGCAAAATGAATGAGAATATTCAATCTCAGAAGATGGGAGGTCAGGAGACCGTCTATAAAATATCAGAGACCTGGAGGTAAGAGACCTTAGATTAAGTCTCCAGTAATGGGAAAGGGAACTCAAAGAATCCACCTCCAGTTAATAGGCAGAGCCTGAAGAGGAGGAATAATTTTACCAATCCACAGTCAAAATTTCTGACCCAGTATTGTTCCTGTCTACAAGAACTACAGGGACAAAAACTGAGAAGAGATGAAGGGAAAGATGGTTCAGTGACTGGCCCAACTGGGAATCTACCTTATGAGGAGACATCAACTTCAGACACTATTACTGATGCTATGATGTGCTTAGTAACAGGAGCCTAGCATGGCTGTCCTCTGAGAGGCCCAACCAGCATCTGACTGAGATAGATGCAGATAATTACACCCACCCATTAAACTGAAGTCAGTGACCTCTATGGTTGGATTAGGGGAAGGATGGTAGAAGCAGAAGAGGAGGGCAACTCTGTAAAAACTCTAGCAGTCACAACTAACCCAGACCCCTGGGAGCTCCCAGACACTGAGCAACCAACCACACAGCATACAGAAGCTGGTCTGATGCCACCAACACACATATAGCAGAGGACTGTCTAGTTTGGCTTCAGTGGGGAAAAAAATGTACCTAATGCTGCCGAGACTTGAGGCCCTAGGAAACAGGGGGCCTAGCGATGGAGGAACATCTACTTGGGGACAAGGGAGAGGAGGAATGGGATGAGGAACTCTGGAAGGGTGATGAGGAGTGGAGGCAACACCTGAATTGGAAAGAAAGAAAGAAAGAAAGAAAGAAAGAAAGAAAGAAAGAAAGAAAGAAAGAGAGAAAGAGAGAGAAAGAGAGAGAGAGAGAGAGAGAGAGAGAAGAAAATGGAGTAATTGAAGTCATATTATTATGTATATGCATAATACTTAATGTAAGACCTCAAAGAGATGGGTCGCATTAACATACTAACAGGTCGCATAGAGACCAAATACTGACAGAAAACAATTGATGTAAAATTTCCTATGTGAGAAATCAGAAACTAACTAATTTGATATCTTTAATTGAAATTGGTAAATTATACAACTGGATCCAATATGGCATGGTATCCTATAATTAGGAAAACTCTCCTGGCTCTGGCTAGTGCTGCCCATATACCCAGCCTATGACTAGCATTGAAATTGATTAGGCTGCTCACTGACAATAAAATATCATGGTAGTTCATGGTATTTTCATAGAGCCATTGAATAAATGTCACTTGTTTTTGCATCATGGACAGGGAAATTATGATAACTGTTTCAAGAAATTGTTATTACATTGTTTATTGGGAAGGAATCTCCTTTCCTTTAAATTTAATATATAGAAGGTGGGAGAGTGGGTCTGCTTTGTCTTATCAAATATTAAAACACCAAATCAAGTAATGTGAAGAATCAGCCACAACGAAATGGTTCAACCGATAAAAGCACTTGCTGCTAGCCTAATTACCTGAGTTTATATCTCATAACACAAAATGTAAAGAGAGACTCTTTTATGCTGTTCACTGATCAATATATGTGATCTACAGATACTTTCTCTATCTCCTTCAATGGGAACTCTGTGCTCTGTCCAGTGAATTTCTGTGAGCATCAACTTCTGTATTTGTCAGGCACTGGCAGAGCCTCTCAGGAGACAACTATATCAGGCTCCTGTCAGCAAGCTCTTGTTGGCATCCGCAATAGTGTTTGGTTTTGGTGATTGTCTATGAGATGGATCCCCAGGTGGGGGAAGTCTCTAGATGGTCATTCCTTCAGTCTCTGCTTCATACTTTGTCTCTGTAACTCCTTCCATGGGTATTTTGTTCTTCCTTCTAAGAAGGACCAAAGTATCCATACTTTGGTCTTCCTTCTTCTTGAGTTTCACGTGAAAACAACACAAAACTAAACTACTACATTAAAAAAATGTACAAAGCAGAACTATTAAAGAATGAAATTATTAAACTTAACAGGAAAACATGGTTAAAAGTATCCAACAAATCTACCCTCTAAGTGCCAATAATATTGTTTATGTTATTTTTTTCAATTTACCATTTTATATTGCATACTTTTGAAATACTTTTGTAGAATGATTTTATTTTCTGCTTCTTTCGATAGGATTTAAATGCTGCATCTTATTGTACTAGTTGGATACTTAAATTTGGGCTCATAATAGAGTATTATGACAATATGCTTGCTTGCAAAGGCTTCAGGATTATGACACAAAACTGTGTGCTGAGGGGATGGGGATGCAGTTCAAAGACAGAATGCTTAGGTAGTATGAATAAAACCACAGGTTCAATCTGCAGTGCTGGAAAAAAAATCCTGTAACTAATACGCAAGAGAAATTAATCAAAGAAATAAAGTGTCAAGACAAAAAAGGTAGTGATACCTGAAGATTAATAATTAATAAACAACAAAAACTGCATTTAGAAGAAAAACAGGAAATGAAGAAAACCCTTGCATATCAAAGAATACTTAAGTGTGAATATATTAAAATATCTACATTAAAAAAAAAAAAGAATGGATTTTTAAAAAGCCAAACTCAGGTATATACTGTCTATTAGAAGTGAATGGCCAGGGATGCAGGGATGGTTTAATATACGAAAATCCATCAATGTAATCCATTATATAAACAAACTCAAAGACAAAAACCACATGATCATCTCGTTAGATGCAGAAAAAGCATTTGACAAGATCCAACACCCATTCATGATAAAAGTTCTGGAAAGATCAGGAATTCAAGGCCAATACCTAAACATGATAAAAGCAATCTACAGCAAACCAGTAGCCAACATCAAAGTAAATGGAGAGAAGCTGGAAGCAATCCCACTAAAATCAGGGACTAGACAAGGCTGCCCACTTTCTCCCTACCTTTTCAACATAGTACTTGAAGTATTAGCCAGAGCAATTCGACAACAAAAGGAGATCAAGGGGATACAAATTGGAAAAGAGGAAGTCAAAATATCACTTTTTGCAGATGATATGATAGTATATATAAGTGACCCTAAAAATTCCAACAGAGAACTCCTAAACCTGATAAACAGCTTCGGTGAAGTAGCTGGATATAAAATTAACTCAAACAAGTCAATGGCCTTTCTCTACACAAAGAATAAACAGGCTGAGAAAGAAATTAGGGAAACAACACCCTTCTCAATAGCCACAAATAATATAAAATATCTCGGCGTGACTCTAACGAAGGAAGTGAAAGATCTGTATGATAAAAACTTCAAGTCCCTGAAGAAAGAAATTAAAGAAGATCTCAGAAGATGGAAAGATCTCCCATGCTCATGGATTGGCAGGACCAACATTGTAAAAATGGCTATCTTGCCAAAAGCAATCTACAGATTCAATGCAATCCCCATTAAAATTCCAACTCAATTCTTCAACGAACTAGAAGGAGCAATTTGCAAATTCATCTGGAATAACAAAAAACCGAGGATAGCAAAAACTCTTCTCAAGGATAAAAGAACCTCTGGTGGAATCACCATGCCTGACCTAAAGCTTTACTACAGAGCAATTGTGATAAAAACTGCATGGTACTGGTATAGAGACAGACAAGTGGACCAATGGAATAGAATTGAAGACCCAGAAATGAACCCACACACCTATGGTCACTTGATCTTCGACAAGGGAGCCAAAACCATCCAGTGGAAGAAAGACAGCATTTTCAACAATTGGTGCTGGCACAACTGGTTGTTATCATGTAGAAGAATGCGAATCGATCCATACTTATCTCCTTGTACTAAGGTCAAATCTAAGTGGATCAAGGAACTTCACATAAAACCAGAGACACTGAAACTTATAGAGGAGAAAGTGGGGAAAAGCCTTGAAGATATGGGCACAGGGGAAAAATTCCTGAACAGAACAGCAATGGCTTGTGCTGTAAGATCGAGAATTGACAAATGGGACCTAATGAAACTCCAAAGTTTCTGCAAGGCAAAAGACACTGTCTATAAGACAAAAAGACCACCAACAGACTGGGAAAGGATCTTTACCTATCCTAAATCAGATAGGGGACTAATATCCAACATATATAAAGAACTCAAGAAGGTGGACCTCAGAAAATCAAATAACCCCCTTAAAAAATGGGGCTCAGAACTGAACAAAGAATTCTCACCTGAGGAATACCGAATGGCAGAGAAGCACCTGAAAAAATGTTCAACATCCTTAATCATCAGGGAAATGCAAATCAAAACAACCCTGAGATTCCACCTCACACCAGTGAGAATGGCTAAGATCAAAAATTCAGGTGACAGCAGATGCTGGCGAGGATGTGGAGAAAGAGGAACACTCCTCCATTGTTGGTGGGATTGCAGGCTTGTACAACCACTCTGGAAATCAGTCTGGCGGTTCCTCAGAAAACTGGACATAGTACTACCGGAGGATCCAGCAATACCTCTCCTGGGCATATATCCAGAAGAAGCCCCAACTGGTAAGAAGGACACATGCTCCACTATGTTCATAGCAGCCTTATTTATAATAGCCAGAAACTGGAAAGAACCCAGATGCCCCTCAACAGAGGAATGGATACAGAAAATGTGGTACATCTACACAATGGAGTACTACTCAGCTATTAAAAAGAATGAATTTATGAAATTCCTAGCCAAATGGATGGACCTGGAGAGCATCATCCTGAGTGAGGTAACACAATCACAAAGGAACTCACACAATATGTACTCACTGATAAGTGGATACTAGCCCAAAACCTAGGATACCCACGATATAAGATACAATTTCCTAAACACATGAAACTCAAGAAAAATGAAGACTGAAGTGTGGACACTATGCCCCTCCTTAGAAGTGGGAACAAAACACCCATGGAAGGAGTTACAGAAACAAAGTTTGGAGCTGAGATGAAAGGATGGACCATGTAGAGACTGCCATATCCAGGGATCCACCCCATAATCAGCATCCAAACGCTGACACCATTGCATATACTAGCAAGATTTTATCGAAAGGACCCAGATGTAGCTGTCTCTTGTGAGACTATGCCGGGGCCTAGCAAACACAGAAGTGGATGCTCACAGTCAGCTAATGGATGGATCACAGGGCTCCCAATGGAGGAGCTAGAGAAAGTACCCAAGGAGCTAAAGGGATCTTCAACCCTATAGGTGGAACAACATTATGAACTAACCAGTACCCCTGAGCTCTTGACTCTAGCTGCATATGTATCAAAAGATGGCCTAGTCGGCCATCACTGGAAAGAGAGGCCCATTGGACACGCAGACTTTGTGTGCCCCGGTACAGGGGAACGCCAGGGCCAAAGGGGGGGAGTGGGTGGGTAGGGGAGTGGGGGTGGGTGGGTAAGGGGGACTTTTGGTATAGCATTGGAAATGTAAATGAGCTAAATACCTAATAAAAAATGGAAAAAAAAAAAAAAAAAGAAGTGAATGGGCATTTCGAGTGAGTCTGTCCCATCTGTTGCCCAGTGCAGCCTTTCCCTACATAGTGCTGTCCTCCTCCTGAACCAGGCCCTCCAACAGTCAATTTTTTTTCCATTTTTTATTTGGTATTTAACTCATTTACATTTCCAATGCTATACCAAAAGTCCCCCATATCCACCCACCCCCACTCCCCTGCCCACCCACTCCCCCTTTTTGGCCCTGGTGTTCCCCTGTACTGGGGCATATAAAGTTTGCAAGTCCAATGGGCCTCTCTTTCCAGTGATGGCCGACTAGGCCATCTTTTGATATATATGCAGCTAGAGTCAAGAGCTTCGGGGTACTGGTTAGTTCATAATGTTGTTCCACCTATAGGGTTGCAGATCCCTTTAGCTCCTTGGCTACTTTCTCTAGCTCCTCCATTGGGAGCCCTATGATCCATCCATTAGCTGACTGTGAGCATCCACTTCTGTGTTTGCTAGGCCCCGGCATAGTCTCACAAGAGACAGCTACATCTGGGTCCTTTCAATAAAATCTTGCTAGTGTATGCAATGGTGTCAGTGTTTGGATGCTGATTATGGGGTGGATCCCTGGATATGGCAGTCTCTACATGGTCCATCCTTTCATCTCAGCTCCAAACTTTGTCTCTGTAACTCCTTCCATGGGTGTTTTGTTCCCAAATCTAAGGAGGGGCATAGTGTCCACACTTCAGTCTTCATTCTTCTTGAGTTTCATGTGTTTAACAAATTATATCTTATATCTTGGGTATCCTAGGTTTGGGGCTAATATCCACTTATCAGTGAATACATATTGTGTGAGTTTCTTTGTGAATGTGTTACCTCACTCAGGATGATGCCCTCCAGGTCCATCCATTTGGCTAGGAACTTCATAAATTCATTCTTTTTAATAGCTGAGTAGTACTCCATTGTGTAGATGTACCACATTTTCTGTATCCATTCCTCTGTTGAGGGGCATCTAGGTTCTTTCCAACTTCTGGCTATTATAAATAAGGCTGCTATGACAGTCAATTTTAATGCTATCTTTGTGAATCTTTTCGAGCCCATACTTCACGTTACCCTTTACACAACAAAAACACAGCAAGAACCACCCCAGCGGACTTTGCCTTGTGCCTTACCCACACAATCACACAGTTTGCTCCTAAGAATTCCAGGAGAGAACACAATAGTAATTTTAGAATTTAAATCAATCATCCTAGCCTGTCCAACCAAGAATCAACACTAAATATCTTAAGGAGTAAATGGTAAATTCCTCATACTTGATCTGAATTCAATCAAGTCTCGGTAATCACAGAAAGAGAACCAAACAGCACCCAGAATAGGTGTACTAAAATGAATTCTCAAACATACAAGTAACAACTAATTCCATATGTCCAGATCTCATTACAAAAGCATAAACAATATGAACAATCAAGAAAATCTGTCTCTCTGCAAAGATGATCCTGTACCCCGAATTTAAAAGAAATCTATAAATAAAATCAAATAATTTAAGGAGTTTATAAAGTACATGAATAAACACAATAAATGTTAGCCAAAAAATAAACTCCTGATTTATGTTCAAGGAAATACAAACAAAAACTGAATAATGAAAACAAATTTTAAAAGTAAAATCAACGTAGAGATCAAACTAATTAAGGAAATACAATATGGAAAGAAGATGGAAGTGAAAAATTAGTAATCCTATTTGGAAACTTATTAGAAAAACTTACAATAACCCACAGAGAGGACCATGACAATCACATCACATAGAGAAAACACCTGTAGTTCTTCACCATGTAAATAAAGCCTCAGTAACATCTCAAACTGAGCCAATAGTAAACATGTGCCCCTAAATACCACACTACTCCTTAATGTCTGTCTAGTCCCTGACTACATGCAAAAAAAGCACACACATTATTTCACTGAGGATCGACTGAGAATGGCTGTTTTACTAAGCTGTAACACTTGGGAAAAAGTTCTTTCTCTAAAGCATTCATCTTTTGATTTTGGACATGCCTGGCTGACTAGCTCATGCAACTGCCACCCCTGCCACTGGTGTTGTGGCTGTTCCAGTAATGGGACCATGGCTACCTGGCCAGTACAAACATCGGCACTTCTCTGTAACACTTCTGGCACTCCCAGTTGGACCCCAGACCCATGGAACCTATTTGTCCTGGCTCTGCTTTGCTTTCTTGGCAGACAGAAGATGACAATATTACAGTAAAAACACTAGATATGCAGAACTAAGAAAGAATATTGGTAGTTACACATGACAGGCAAAAATCAAACTTGCTAGAAAAACGGCTACTTTTTAAATAGAAATATTAACAGGAAGAAGAGTTTGGGACAAGTTACTCAAAGTTTTTAAAAAGAAAACAGGTACCACCCCAAACTATACTACCCAGCAAAGCTATCTGTAGGAGAAAGAAAACATTTCTCTGATATAAACGAATTAAGTGCTGAGGTAATGGATCAGTGATTAAGAGTAAATGCTGTGCTTAAAAGTGGCCCAGAATCCACATCATGAATGACTCTACTCACAATTCTAGCTGCTAGAAATCCAGTGCCCTCTTCTGTTTGCTGAAGGCACCTGACATACATATGATGCACACACATACAGGAAGATAACACATTCATACAGATACAATAAAATAAAAAAGTCTCTTTAATAAGTCAGGTGTGACAGTTCACACATTTTTTTTTTTTAAATATGGGCATCGATCTGCACCACTAATTTTTTTCCATTTTTTATTAGGTATTTAGCTCATTTACATTTCCAATGCTATACCAAAAGTCCCCCATATCCACCCACCCCCACTCCCCTGCCCACCCACTCCCCCTTTTTGGCCCTGGTGTTCCCCTGTACTGGGGCATATAAAGTTTGCAAGTCCAATGGGCCTCTCTTTCCAGTGATGGCCAACTAGGCCATCTTTTGATATATATGCAGCTAGAGTCAAGAGCTCCGGGGTACTGGTTAGTTCATAATGTTGTTCCACCTATAGGGTTGCAGATCCCTTTAGCTCCTTGGCTACTTTCTCTAGCTCCTCCATTGGGAGCCCTATGATCCATCCATTAGCTGACTGTGAGCATCCACTTCTGTGTTTGCTAGGCCCCGGCATAGTCTCACAAGAGACAGCTACATCGGGTCCTTTCAATAAAATCTTGCTAGTGTATGCAATGGTGTCAGTTCACACATTTAATCCCACCACAAGGGAGGCAAAATCATACACAGATCTGTGGGTCTGAAGACACTCTGATCTACATAGCAAGTTTCAGATCATCCAGAGCTGTGTACTGAGTCTTTCAACAAATGTAAAGACTAACAGAGAGACACAAAGAAATACAAGAGAAAGAGAAAGGAAGATGGGAGGGGTGAGGGAAGGTAGGAATCAAATGAGAGAGTGTGGGAAGAATAGGAGAGAGGTAAGGAAGGAGAAGAAAAGAAAAGAAAAATATGGTAAAACATTCATGTTCACCAAGTGCAATAAAGGATACTCAAAGCAATGCTACAACTGACAAAAGAAATAACTTACCCAAGAAGCTATGGAAAAAAAACAAATTAAAATATGATAACTGATAGACAAAGTATGACCAAGTGCATACATAGCAAAGGAACATTAAAAAGATAGTAAATAACACAGACATTTAAATAATTTTATTTGTTAATTAATTCTGTTGCACAATTAAAAGACATAGACTGTTGAATGGATTAATAATCAAAAATCTAATTTTTTGTTGTCTATTAGAAGAACAATTGCTTTCAACAATAGGTACCTTCTTAGAATGAGAAGATGGAGAAAAGTACTCTAAAGAAATAAAAACATGAAAAATGAATGTTATCCTAATAGCTAACGAAATAGATTTCAAATAAAACTAGTCATAAGAAATAACGAAAAACATTTCATTTTAATCAAGGGAATAATTAACCTACAAGATATCCCAATCTTTAACATATATATGCACTAGAGTTTAGACTTCATAGAAAGCATACTACTAAACTTGAAGCTACAGTTAAGCCCCAACCCAGTAACAGTAGGAGGTTTAAATACTCCACTTTTCCCAATGGACAGGTCATCCAGACAAAAATAAAAAATAATGTAAATAAAAACAAAAACAACAACAAAATAAAGAAACATCAGTGTAAAATGAAATTATTAACCAAAAGGAACTAATATATCAGCAGAATACCTCACCCAAGCACTATAAAATACATTGTTTGTAGTAGTAAGTATAAGTTTAATTGCAATAAACTACCTACTGTAACTCAAAGCAAATCTCAACAAATAAAGGAAAAGTGGGGTAATAATCAACATACCTTACCTGGACGTAATAGAATAAAGATCAATATGTATAGGAAAAAAATCCCTTTAGATTAGAAATTAAACAACACACTAATAAATGGTGAAGTACTCAGAAAATAAGAAGAAAATTTAAAATCCTTAGAAGTAAATAAAAATCAAAACACAGCACAACAAAATCTCTTATACATATTGAAAGCAGTCCTATGTTTCTCTCTGTCTCTGTCTCTCTTTCTCTGTCTCTTTCTCTCCCCCCCCCTCTGTTATTAGCTAGCACATGAAAGATAAATTCAAAGGACATTAAGATATATCATTGTCACAATAAGAAATGAAAACACAGCCAACTCCTTTTAGATTAATCTGATAAGCTAAGACTATACTTAAATTCTGTATTTATGTCTGTGTGCTTTCTGTTTGTAGGCTGTGGCTATTGGCCTGTCTGTAATCTGTCTATTGAATTTGGCTTATCTGTGTCAATGCCCAATGACTGCATTTATGTATATGACCTGTATTTGTCATTCCTGTTCTTCGTGTCTATCCCTGAACAGGTGCTTTGAACTGTATTTATTGAACAGTACAGAAAACATGACATGGTAAAAGGATAAAGAAAATTTACAGGAATAGTTTTAATGGTGGTTTGACAGTTAATTGACAATCATTATTATACATTTTAAATCACCTATGACTATACTACCGTCTGTGCTTTTGTTTTTTTTTTCAAGTTTTTCATTTGCAACCTGATACAATAGAAAATGTTTCTGCTATCAGAAGACATGTTATACTCTTACTTCTACCACTTCCATTGTTTACAATCTTGGCTTGGAGATGGATTCTGAGAGAAAGGGTGTCTTGGAGAGGTGAAAAAAATGTCTCAAAAACAAATTTTGGATCCAAGCTCTCTCTCTCTCTCTCTCTCTCTCTCTCTCTCTCTCTCTCTCTCTCTCTCTCTCTCTCTCTGTGTGTGTGTGTGTGTGTGTGTATGTGTGTGTGTGTGTTGTGTATGTGTGTTCTGCTGGAGACAGGTTGCAGACTGCTCTCTGTGTTCTGTTCTGCTTGAGGCAGCTTATTCTTGCTACTTAAAAACCCTTTGGATTGTTCATCTATTGCAGATCAAAAGACCAGTTATTTATTTACACATCAATTCATAATTACCCCAGCTCCCTTTTGATTATCTCATGGGTCAGCATACCTCGACCCTAGTCTCCTCATTCTTAGAAAGATAAAGCAAACACAAGCACAGACAATAAGATAAATGGGTGGAACTTCTGCTCTGAAATTTCCATTTCTAACATGCCTGAGCCAGCACCTAAACTTTCTCTGTACCAGGCTGACTGTGAGTTCAGGGATCTAGCTGCCTTTGTAAGCATAAACAAACAAATAAACAAACAAACAAAAAAATCTTAGCTGGGTAAGATCTTACCCTGAGATTACCACTCCTAAATCTCTTTATTTCCTTCCTTAGTATTCTTCTGACAAACTGTATCATAGCAGCTGCCTCTGTTCCTTTAGATTTATGAAGATCCTTATATAATTTATATTATATCCTTATATTTTGGATACTTGAGAAATTACATATATACATATATACATGTGTGTGTGTGTGTGTGTGTGTGTGTGTGTGTGTGTGTGTGTGTTTTCAACTCATGTTTTCATCATTATTTCCCACAGCCTTAAGGGATGTCCTGAGGGTCACAGCATTCTATCATTTTACTGAGACAAAGTCATACCTTTGCTTTCTGGAGTTGTGCTGTCTCTGATTATCATTAAATCATTCACCTTGGCAGAGAGTACTTTCCTCTAAGATAGAACAAGAAAATATGTGCAATATTATACAAACAAGCCTTATGCCCACAGCAACTGTCAATACTCAATGGAGGCCCATGTCCTGCTGGCTCTGTTCCAGCGGCAAGAAACAATGTCATACCATCACTTATATTGCAAAGCCGGAATTGAAACTCTGTGATAATAAGCATGTTTGCTTCTGTGAATATTAGGTTCTTTAGGTTCACAATAGATATAATAATAGTACCTTATAATGATTAAATCATACAGATTAAGTAATTCATACAGAAATGCTTAAGTTAGTGCTTCATACCTAACAGGTACCATATCCTTCTGTACCACCCCACCCTGGGACACATAGTTCTAGCTGGACTAGCCACATCCTCTCCCATTGAGGCCAAAGCTGGTTCTCCAGGTATGGGGAAGAGGATCCAATGGCAGGGAAAAGAAATGAAGACAGCCCTGTTCCACTGTTCACTTATTTACATGAAGAACAACTAGCAGAGTTGAAAAAGGGAAGACGTTATTTTACTAACCACAACTGTTTCTATATAACATTTAATATTGTATATAGATGTTATAAATTTGTATTCAGACTACTTGAAAATGTATTCTGGATGTTTTCTTTTAAGGTTGCTTCTAACCTGAGGTAGGATACAGGAAAATTAAGAGAGTGCAGATACCAGAGTGGTTATGATGGAAATACATTATATTTATGTATCAAATTCTCAAAAGATAATCTTTATGTAGGTTTACAAATGAAGATAAACTTAAATTAAAGGGATAGGAAAGGATATTCTGTATGAACAATAACAAAACATAAATAGAAATAGTACTCATACATCAGAGAAAATAAAATTGAACCTCTTAATTAAGTTGTTAGATGATATGACATTTATAATATGAAGTTTGAAAATAGCCAAATCGAAGTTATAAATAGCAATATATTAATTATTGTTTTTTCTCCAATGTTTTAATAGAAAGACAGAACAGATGATATTTAGAAATAATGCAGGAATGGAATAGTTCAAACAACTTGTGAATGAAATATACCTTAGCACTTGCATCCAAGGAGCGTGAGTCCTTGGAAGTGAGAAGAAACTGCAGTACACCACCAGCAGTATTTTGGTATGTTTCTTTATATGGTGAACCACAAAATGCAGCTCAACTATGGAATGTAAAGTGGACCAACACATGTGTGTCATTAGGAAAGAATTTTTCATCATGAGTCCTTTCACATGCTTGCTTTAGCAGAACATCCTCTCTCTTACGTCTGCTTCAGAAAAACATTCCTTCACTATTCTGTACACAGCTGTGAAAACATGTGTCCACTTTTTTTTTAAGTTCAAGAAGATACTTATTTCTTAATTTTAACCAGAATATGAATTATTAGTTTAATTTTGACTTTTAAAAAATATTAGTTTTTTTAATTTACATTACAAGTGTTATCTCTATTCTTAGTTATCCCTTCAAATATTGCCTATCCCCTCCTACTCCCCCTTCTCCTCAAACCACCCAATCCTGCTTCCAGGTCCTGGCACAGCCCTATACTAGGGCATATAACCTTCACAGGACCAAAGGCCTCTCCTCCCACTGATGACCAACTAGGCTATCCTCTGCTACATATGCAGATAGAGCCATGAGTCCCAACATGTGTTTTCTTTGTTCGGCGGTTAAGTACCAGGGAGCTCTGGGGGTACTGGTTAGTTCATATTGTTGTTCCCCCTATGGGGGTGCAAATCCCTTCAGTTCCTTGGATACTTTCTCTAGATACTTTATGGAGACACTGTGCTCCTTCCAATGGATGGCTGTCAGCATCCACTTCTGGATTTATGAGGCACTGGCACAGCCTCTCAGGAGACAGCTTTATCAGGGTCCTGTCAGCAAGCATTTGTTGGCATCTGCAATATTGTCTGGGTTTGGTGGTTGTTTATAGGATGGAACCCCAGGTGGCTCAGTCTCTGGATGGTCATTCCTTCAGACTCTGCTCCACACTTTGTAACTTCCTCCGTGGGTATTTTGTTCCCCCTTCTAAGAAGGACTGAAATATCCACACTTTGGTCTTCCATCTTCTTGAGTTTTATGTGTTGTGCAAATTGTTTCTTGGGTATTCTGAGCTTCTGGGATAATACCCACTTATCAGTGCATGTCATGTGTGTTCTTCTGTGATTGGGTTATGTCACTCAGGATGATATCCTCCAGATCCATCCATTTATCTAAGAATTTCATAAATTCATTGTTTTTAATAGCTGCATAGTACACCATAGAATAAATGTATCACATTTTCTGTATCCATTCCTCTGAAGATGGACATCTGGGTTATTTCCAGCTTCTGGCTATTATGAATAAGGCTGCTATGAACATAGTGGAGCATGAGTCCTTATTACAAGTTGTAGCATATTCTGGGTATATGAACAGGAGTGTTATAGCTAGATCTTTCAGTAGTACTATATCCAGTTTTCTGAGGAACCTCCAAACTGATTTCCAGAGTGGTTATATAAGCTTGAAATCCCACCAGCAATGGAGGATTGTTCCTCTTTTTCCAGGTCCTTGCCAGCATCTTCTGCAAACTGAGTTTTTGATCTTAGCCATTCTGACTGGTGTGAGGTGGAATCTCAGGGTTGTTTTGCTTTGCATTTCCTTGATGATTAAGGATGTTGAACATTTCTTTAGGTGATTCAATATTCCTCAGGTGATTTAGCGATTCAATATTCTTCAGTTGAGAATTCTTTGTTTAGCTCTGTACCCCATTTAAAATATGGTTATTTGGTTTTCTGGATTCAAACTTCTTGAGTTCTTTGTATATATTGGATATTGTCCTGTAACAAATTTGGTAAAAATACTTTCCCAATCTGTTGGTGGCCTTTTTGTCTTATTGATAGTGTCCTTTGCATTACAGGAGCTTTGTAATTTTATGAGGTCCCATTTGTTGATACTTGATCTTACAGCACAAGCCATTGCTATTCTGTTCAGGTTTTTTTCCCCCTGTACCCATATCTTCGAAGTTCTTCCTTACTTTCTCCTCTATAAGTTTCAGTGTCTCTGGTTTTATGTGGAGTTCCGTGATCCACTTAGTGTTGAGCTTTGTAGAAGGAGATAAGAGTGGATCAATTCACATTCTTCTATATGATAACTGCCAGTTGAGCCAGCACCACTTGTTGAAAATGCTGTCTCTTTTCCACTGGATGGTTTTAGCTCCTTTGTCAAAGATCAAGTGACCATAGGTGTGTGGGTTCATTTCTGGGTCTTCAATTCTATTCCATTGATCTACCTGCCTGTCACTGTACCAGTACCATGTAGTTTTTTATCACAATTGCTCTGTAGTACAGCTTGAGATCAGGCATGGTGATTCCCCCAGAAGTTCTGTTATTGTTGAGAATAGTTTTTGCTCTCCTAGGTTTTTTGTTATTCCAGATGAATTTTCAAATTGCCCTTTCTAATTCGGTGAAGAATTGAGTTGGAATTTTGATGGTGATTGCATTGAATCTGTAGATTGCTTTCAGCAAGATAGCCATTTTTACTCTTTTAATCTTGCCAATCAAATTGCTCTGGCTAGGACTTTAAGTACTCTATTGAATATGCAGGGAGAAAGTGGGCATCCTTGTCTAGTCCCTGATTTTAGTGGGGTTGCTTCCAGCATCTCTCAATTTACTTTGGTGTTGGCTACTGGTTGGCAGTATACGGCTTTTATTATGTTTAGGTATGGGCCTTGAATTCCTGATCTTTCCAAGCCTTTTATCATGAATGGTTTTTGTATTATTTCAAATGCATTCTCAACATCTGATGAGATGATCACATAGATTTTGCCTTTGAGTTTATTTATATAGTAAATTTCGTTGATGGATTTCCGCATATTAAACCATTCCTGCATCCCTGGGATGAAGTCTACTTGATCATGATGGATGATCTTTTTGATATGATCTTGGATTCGGTTTGTGAGATTTTTTTTGAGTATTTTTATATCAATATTCACAAAGGAAATTGGTCTGAAGTTCTCTTTCTTTGTTGGGTGTTTCTGTGTTTTAGGTATCAGAGTAATTGTGGCTTCATAGAATGAATTGGGTAGAGTATCTTCTGTTTTATTTTGTGGAATTGTTTGAGAAGAATTGGAATTAGGTCTTGTCCTTGGCTTTTTTTTTTTTTTTTTGAGACTATTGATGACTGCTTCTATTTCTTTATGTGATATGGTACTGTTTAAATCATTAATCTGATTCAGATTTAACTTTGATACCTGGTATATGTCTGGGAAATTTTCCATTTTATCCAGATCTTCCAGTTTTGATGAGTATAGGATTTTGTGGTAGGATCTGATTATGTTTTGGGTTTCCACATAGTCTTTTGTTATGTCTCACTTTTCATTTCTGATTTTGTTAATTAGGATACTGCCCCTGTGCCCTTTAGTTAGTCTTGCTAAGGGTCTATATCTCTTGTTGACTTTCTCAAAGAACCAGCTCCTGGTTTAATTGATTCTTTGTACAGTTCTTTTTGTTTCTGCTTGGTTGATTTCAGCCATGAGTTTGATTATTTCTTGCCATGTACTCCTCATGGGTGAATTTGCATCCTCTTGTTCTAGAGCTTTTAGGTGTGTTGTCAAGCTGCTAGTGTATGCTCTCTAGTTTCTTTTTAAAGGCACTCTGAGCTATGAGTTTTCCTCTTAGGACTGCTTTCATTGTGTCCCACAAGTATGTGTATATTTTAGCTTCATTTTTATTAAACTTTAAAAAGTCTTTAATTTCTTTCTTTATTTCTTCCTTCACCAAGGTATCATTGAGTAGAGTGTTGTTCAGCTTCCATGTGTATGTGGGCTTTCTAATATTTGTATTGCTATTGGAGATCAGCCTTAGTCCGTGATGATCTGATAGAATTTATGTGGTTATTTCAATATTTTTGTATCTGTTGAGGCCTGTTTTGTGACCAGTTATATTCATTTTTGGAGTAGGTATGATGAAGTGCTGAGAAGAAGGTATATCCTTTAGTTGTAGGATAAAATATTCTATAGATATGTATTAAATCCATTTATTTCATAACTTCTGTTAGTTTCACTGTGTCTCTATTTAGTTTCTGTTTCCATGATCTATCCATTGATGAGGGTAGGGTGTTGAAGTCTCCCAATTTTATTTTCTGTGGTGCAATGTGTGCTTTGGGCTTTATTAAAGTTTCTTTAATGAATGTGGACGTTCTTGCATTTGGATCATAGATGTTCAGAATTGAGAGTTCAGGTTGATAGATTTTACCTTTGATGAGTATGAAATGTCCCTCCTTGTCTTTTTTGATAACTTTAGGTTGAAAATCAGCTTTATTAGATATTAGAATGTCTACTCAAGCTTGTTACTTGGGACCATTTGATTGAAAATTTGTTTTCCAGGCTTTTACTCTGAGGTAGTATCTGTCTTTGTCTATGAGGTAGGTTTTGTATATGAAGCAAAATGTTGGTTCCTGTTAACAGCCAGTCTGTTAGTCTATGTCTTCTTATTGGGGAATTTAGTCCATTGATATTAAGAGTTATTAAGGAAAATAATGTTGCTTCCTGTTATTTTTGTTGTTAGAGTTGTAATTCTGTTCATGTGGCTATCTTCTTTTAGGTTTGTTGAAATATTACTTTCATGCTTTTTCGTGGGTGTAGTTTTTCCCTTCTTGTGTTGGAGTTTTCCCTTTTTTATCCTTTGAAGGGCTGGATTCATGGAAAGATATTGTGTCAATTTGGTTTTGTCATGGAATACTTTGGTTTCTCCATCTATGGTAATTGAGACTTTGCTGGGTATAGTAGTCTTGGCTGGAATTTTTATTCCCTAAGAGTCTATATGGCATCTGTCCAGGATCTTCTGGCTTTCATAATCTCTAGTGAGAATTCTGGTGTAATTCTAATAGGTCTGCCTTTATATGTTACTTTCCCTTTCCCCTTTACTGCTTTTAATATTCCATCTCTTTTTAGTGCATTTGGTGTTTTGATTATTTTGTAGTGGGGGGAATTTCTTTACGATTCCAGTCTATTTGGAGTTCTGTAGGCTTCTTGTATATTTATGGGCATCTGTTTGTTTAGGTTAGGGAAATTTTCATTTATAATTTGGACATTTATTGTCCCTTTAAGCTGGTAATCTTCATTCTTTTCTATACCTTTTATTCTTAGGTTTGGTCTTTTCATTGTGTCCTGGATCTCCTGCATGTTTTGAGTTAGGTTCTTTTTTCATTTTGCATTTTCTTTGATTTTGTGTCAATGTTTTCCATGGTATTTTTTCTGGTGTTAGATATATTATTGGTGTCTCTGGCTGGAGCTTGTTCCTCCTGTCAGTCTGTAAACTCGATTCAGCACTCCTGGGAGACTTGCTCTCTCCTGTCAATACCAGTGCATAGAGGTCTGCAGAACAGCCCCACCTCCTAACTGCAGATTTAGGTCTGTAGGACCCTGCCCAAGCTGCTCTGCTCCATCTTCAGCCTGTGTACTCCTGAGTGGACATGCCTTAGTGAGTCACTGGAGAGAATATAGAAATATTACATGAATTCTGGTGTCAGAGCACTTCCAGGAGGCAAGCTGTTCTCTGGCAGGGAAGGTGCACAAGGACTGAGCATGTGTCCATTATAAAGACACATTCCTTTACTTGGTTGCCCTAGCAAAACACCATCCAACTGACTTTCCAAACAACCCTTAAATTTCCACTTAAGTATTGGCACAAAAACAGAGAGGTGAAACTCAGTATGTTAGAAGACCCAGGATTAGATCCATACAGCTTAGAACCGTAATTTTTGACAAAGATATCAAAAACATGCATTGAAGAAAAGAGTTTCTACAACAAATTGTGCCAGAAAAAAAACTGGATTGCTACATATTAAATAATTAGAGCTGTATACTTAGTCCTACATAAAAATATTACAAAGTACATCAAATAACTTAATATATATGGAAATTATGAACCTTTAAGCAGAAATCAAAGAGAATTTAGTTCAATCTGTAAGAATTTACCAGTGGTTTCTGAAGAGTACTCTGATTGTTTAGAAAATATTCACTCACAAATAAGTGGATATTAGCCCAGAAACATAGAACATCCAAGATACAGTTTGCAAAACACAAGAAAATCAAGAAGAGGAAAGACCAATGGGTGGATAATTCATTCCTCAGAATAGGGAACAAAATACCCATGAAAGGAGTTACAGAGACAAAGTTTGGAGCTAAGTGAAAGGATGGACTATCCAGAGACTACCCCACTCAGTGATCCATCTCATAATCAGCCACCAAATCCAGACACTATTGCATATGCCAGAAAGATTTTGCTGAAGGGACCCTATTATAGCTGTCTCTTATGAGGCTATGCCAGTGCCTGGCAAATACAGAAGTAGATGCTCACAGTCATCTATAAGATGGAACACAGGGCCCCTAATGGAAAAGCTAGAGAAAGCACCCAAGGAGCTGAAGGTGCCTACAACCCTATATATGGAACAACAATATGAACTAACCAGTACCCCCAGAGCTTGTATCTCTAGCTACATATGTAGGAGAAGATGTCCTATTCGGCCATCACTGGGAAGAGAAGCCCCTTGGTATTGCAAATTTTATATGCTCTACTACAGGGTAATGTCAGGGCCAAGAAGTGGGAGTGAGTGGGTAGGGGAGCAGGGCGGGGGGAGGGTATAGGGAACTTTTGGGATAGCATTTGAAATGTATATAAAGAAAATATCTAATAAAAATAAATTTTAAAAAACCTGTCAAATAGAAGTGTAATAAATATAAAATTTAGACATTGATGGAAACTATGTAAAGCATGGCCTACAGAATGGGAGAAATACATCTCAGAAGATGCTACAATATATGAAGTAGCAAATGACCTTGTGCTCATTAGTTGTTATTTTGTTTTTGTTTTCTTTTGTTAATTTTTGTTGGCTTTTTCTTTCTTTCTTTCTTTCTTTCTTTCTTTTTTTTTTTTTGGCCTTTCTTTTTCCTTTCCTTTTAAGGCTGTTTGACAGGATACTTCATTTCATGGTCTTCTATATCTCTTTTTTACTTTGTTCTTAATTACTTTTTAAAAACTGAAAAAAATTATATTATTATTTACATTCCAGCTATTATCCCCTCCTAGTCCTCCTTGCCACAGTTCTGCATCCCTTTCCTCCTCCCTCTGTCTCCAACAGGATGCTCCCTCACATCAGGCCTCCACCTTCCCTAGAGTGTCAAGTCCTTGATGCACATCTTTTACCACTGAGGCCAGACCAGGCAGTCCTCTGATATCTCATATGTGTCTTTTAAGGGTCTGAGACCAGCCAGCTCCTGTATCTTCCCTGGTTGGTGGCTCAGTGTCTGGGAACCCCCAGGTGTCCAAGTTAGTTGAGACTGCTGATCTTTCTATGGGGTTGTCCTCATCTTCTGCTTCTTCCAATCTTCACCTAATTCCACCATAAGGGTCATTTACTTCAGTCCCATGGTTGGGTATAAGTATGTGTCTGTATAAGTCAGCTGCTGGTTGAGCCTCTCAAAGGACACTCACACTAGGCTCCTATTTGTAAGCACACCATAGCACCAGTGATAGTATCAGACTTTGGAGCCTCCCCTTGAGATGGATCCAATGAACCACCTTTTCTTCAGTCTCTTCTCCATGTTTGGACCTGGTTACTGCAGACCTCCTGGATAACAGGCATGCTGTGGGGTATGGGAGTGCTTCAGCCCACATATCTTGTCCAGGTGAAGAAGCATACTATACCAGAAGGAATATAATTCTGGGCAGGGCAGGTAGGTCTCATGTCAGCTGGGATCAATGGTTTTCCCAGATGTCATAGATATTTGGGTGGAGTTTCACCATGTCCCTGGTTACTGAGGATCTCCTTCGAGGCAGGTAGGCTGTAGGGTGTGGGAGGGTATCAGGCTGCTGATCTGGCCTGAGTAGAGAAGCAAATCAGAGGAAAGGTTTGTTTTGTTTTTGTTTGTTTGTTTGTTGTCTTTTCAACTAGCCTCAAATATATTTGAAAAGGGGAATCTCAGTTGAAGAATTTTCTCTATAAGATTGTCCTGTATGCATGTCTGTGAGACATTTTAAAATTTATAATTACATAATTTTTCCATTTCCTCTATAAATCTCAAGTTTGTACTTTCTCTCTTCCAAATCTATGATCTCCTCTTTTTATTGCTCTTACTATATGTACAAATGAGTAAATATTCTTTTACCTGCTGAGTATATCCAGTTTTCCCAGAGAGTATATGTTTCTAGGGCTGGCAACTTGGTATTGGATAACCAAATGTCTCTACTCTAGGGAAGACAAATTCTCTCTCATTAGTTGTCATTATGAGTGGAGCCCTATGAAATTTCTTCTACCAACATCAGGATAACAAATGTTGGAATTGTCTGTGTCTTATTTAAGCAATCATGTAAAAGTATTTAGAATGCAGTTAAAAACCAAACACAGACACTTGTGTGGATGCCAAAAAGTGCATGCTGACAGTAGCCTGATGTAGCTGTCTCTTGATTGGCTCTGTCAAAACCTGACATATACAGAGACATGCTTGCAGCCAAACATTGGACTGCTCACAGGGTCCAAAATGGAGGAGTTCGAGTAAGGACTGAATAAGGAGAAGGGGTTTGTAACCCCATAGGAAGAAAAATATCATGCAACCAGAACTCTCAGCATCTAAACCACCAACCAGGGAGTTCACATGGAGAGACTCATGGCTCTAGCCATATATGTAACAGAGGATGGCCTTGTTGGGCATCAATGGGAGAAGAGACCCTTGGATCCATGAAGGCTCTATGCCCCAATGTATGAGACTATAAGGGTGGGTCTGTAGGGGTATACCCTCATAGAAGCAGGAGGAGGGGGGATGGGATAAGGGGTTTCAGGGTAGGGAAATCAGGAAAGAGGATAACATTTGAAATGTAAATAAATAAAATATCCAATAAAAGAAAAATATTGTAACGGTATGGAATAGTGTCAGTAGGATGTTCTCCTTTAAAAATCTATGGAATCATTAGCTACATGTAATTGGCGAGATTTATAGTATCAAAAATTATTTCCCTCTGTTAAGTGGGCATTGAGTTCAATTAGATAGCGGTTGGTTACTGCTATCATACATATGGCATTATTACATCTGTAGAGATATCTTGCCATGCTGGTCATTTTTGTGGTTCAGGACCAAGACCAACATAATCAGTGCCACTGCTGGGAAAGTGGTCGTGGGTTACATAAGAAAGCAAACTGAACAACCTATGGCAAGAAACCAGCGTTCTTCCATGGTTCTGCTTCAGTTCCTGCCTAGTATTTGAGTTCCTGCCCAGATGTCCCTCAATGGTCAACTATGATTTGGATTCTCTCTCCTTGTTCCTTTTAGTCATGATGTTAATTACAGAAATGGAAAGCAAAACGGAATAGAATTTTACAATGAAAAATTTTAGAACACTGAACAAATATTTTAAAAGAATATTTAAAAGCAAATTACCTAAAACCAAAACACTTCAGTTAGTTAATGAGCTAAATAAGTGAATAGATAGTCTCAAAAGATAACCTTCAAGTGGACAGTAAACATGAAAAATTATTCAAGGGCTCAGGCAAAGGAGAAATGAAAATTAAAATAACAGCACCCTTTTCACCTCAGTCAAAATGGCTACAATTAAGAAAATAAAATACAGCAAATGCTGATGAGAATTAGGAGTGAGGAATCCTTTATACATTACTAGTGCAAATATAACCTTGTGGAGCCATTATGATTATTTGTGAAGGTTTCACAAGAAACTATTAGAACAGCCACATGGCCTGGATATATTACTATTCTACGTATATCAGAACAACAGTAAGTCAACATGTCATATAAATACTTTCCCATTTATTATTATTACACTACTCTAGTCACAGTCAGATACAGAAATCAGCCTACTTGTCCAACAGGTGAGTGCAAAGGGAAAATACATGTGTATATACTATGCAGTTTTATTTGATTATAAAAGGGAATGAAATGCTTGTTGTAAGTTGGTGCAGCTAGAGATAATAATATTAGTTGAAATAACTAATTAGATTCATGAGAGCAACTATTAGATACTATATATAACTTGTAGATTCTTTAATTATGCAGAATCATCAAGCCCTTATGTTCATGTAAGTGTGAATGTATGTCTCTGTGTGTGTGTGTCTATGGGATAAGCATAAATGGGAGACTGAAGAGAAGAAGACTAGCATGAGGATCAAAAGGGGAGGAAGAAAGAGAATATGGAAGTGTGAATATAGTGAACATGTATGATACACAGGAATGTGCCACAGACAGGACTCAGTTGGCCACTCAACCCTCAGGTGAATCGGGGTCCTAGTACCCAGGTGGGCAAGGAGTTGGTGGGGTGACAAACAGACATGAACACAAGGGAGTGTTGATCTGAATGTAATTTCTCAAAGCGAGCATCAGACTTACAGAAAAAAAAAGGAAGTTAGGCAATACATTAAGTCATCCAAGATACACTGAGATTACCCGATGCAAAATGACACTTTACACAAAACAGAGAAATGCATACACAAAAGCTGACAGGAAATAGGCAACTGGGATAAAATTCAGTGTTTACAACTGGGATCAAAAGTATCCCCACCTAAGGTCAGGTTATTCTTAGAAGCAAGAGGCAAGGGCTTTCTTGCCATAGTTTCAATTCTAGTCTATTGTATAATCCACCTTCCCCCAGGCCATTATAAATTCCTGTGTATGGGAGTGACTCAGCTGTTGTTTTAAGTATTTAATCTAGTTCCATCTTAGACCACAGCCTTCCTTCTTCCTAGGCCATTGTAAATTCTTACAAATGGGAGTGACTTAGTTGTTATTTTATGTATCTGTAGAGAACCTCCATTTATCAGAGGAACCCACCAACTTTTTTCTAATATGTAATGTAGTCTGCTATACATAACTATAATAAGAATTCTAAACTTAATTTGATAAGCTTGCCCTGAAATATCTAACTCTATGTAGTAGATAGTAATGCCTGATTTCTTTCACTATCCACACTGGAGGCATTTCGTCTGAATGAGTAGCATTCTTACTAAAATCAAAGCCCAAGTTTGGCTCAACGATATCCTAGGATATTGGAACACTGGTGGAGGCTAATCTAACTTAGCTATATATCAAAATTCATTCTTTAGGGACACTTATGATAAAACAATATTGAAAGAAAGCACACAGAAATGTTCACCAACTGACATAGGGACAAGTTTGGAGCATTCATGCTGTGGGATGCCAAGACTCCAGGAGACTAAGTTTCCATGAAAATTTTTGTCTCAGAACTGTGTCTAAGCTTTTGGGCCTGTCATACAGTTTTCCCTGGAGTGGGTGTGGCAGGAATGAACATATAAAACATTCAGGGCAGTGGTGGTGCATGCCTTTAACCCCAGCACTCTGGAGGCAAAGGCAGGTGGATTTCAGAGTTCGAGGCCAACCTGGTCTACAGAGAGAGTTACAGGACAGCCAGGGCTACACAGAGAAACCCTGTCTCTCTAAACAAACAAACAAACAGTCAAACAAACAAACCAAAAACAAAACAAAACAAAAAGAAAATATAAAACATACTCATATATATGTATATATGTTGAAAATATACTGATCAAATATTCAGTTGTCACATCTCAGGAAAATCTAATACCAGACCCAATTCAGTCCTGGTGTTGAAACAGGTCCAAAAAAGAATCTGAAGTTCTTCAATAATTTTAAAATGAAAGGATAATGTAATACAGAATCCATACTTCTAGGTCATTCTCCAAAGTACTAAAATGACAAAGAATCATTGCTGTCTTAGATTCATTACAGCATTCACAATTCCAATATATCTGAACCCATATATATCCATTAGGATATAATTTAAGTAAAATATGATAATGTATAAAATACTTGTAATAAAATGCTCCTTATGGGACACAAATTTATAATAACTGTGAATGAAACTTAAGAATATTATACTAAAGTTCAACAGGTCAGATGAAGGAAGACATATGAATTTACTTATTTGAGGTTCCAACGTGTCATCGAAGAGTAGAATGGTGCATACCAGGTAAGAAGGAGTGAGGGAAATTGGTAATTACTGTCAATTGACATAAAATATTAGTTAAACAAGATCAATAAGTTGTAAAGGGGCAAGGGAAGTAGCTCATCAGTTAAGATCACTTGTTGCCATTCCAGAGGACTGGAAGTGGATTACCAGAGCCCACACAGTGCTTAAAGTGACCTGCACCTGCAGCCCAAGGGTATCTCTTGTCCTCTTTTAGTCATTATAGGCACTACATGCACATGGTTCAAAGACATACATGCAGGTTAAGTATCCATGCAAATAAAATAAAAATAAATTTATAAAAACAAATTCTAGAATTTTGTTGAACAATATTGTACCTGTAAATACCAATGATATCCCTTTGAAATTAAGGTAAAATACTGTTGAATGTTTCCATAAGAATTAAACATAATACAAAATAATGTGTAATATAAAGCAGTGTGATTATATGCATGCACATATAAACTTTAAAACAACAAAGTTCCCTTCAGATACACAAGGAAAAAATTGTTACATTTTTCTCAGTTTGGGATATAAAAAGGAAAAGACCAAATTTTAGTTATGTGACAAAGAAGGGGCTCCAGGTTAACTATTATTGTGTTTATTTTCTAAAATGTCTCTCTGCTATTATTTAGATTTTGTTTGATGGCTGTCTCCCAAAGTGCCATGCATAGGAATTTTGATATTCAATGAAACAATGTACGGAGGTAGTAAGACTTTTAAGAAGTGGAACAAAATGGCTGAATTATTAAGAACTCTTGGGAGACTCCACTCCTTATTCTGTTTTAGTGAATGGAAATTAACTACATCCTTGTCATATAAACTTCTACTATTGTGAAGCTATGTGCTATGAAGCCTTAATCAGAACAAACTTAATGGTGATATCATTTACTTGAACTTCAGGACTATGAGTTAAAATTTTCAAATAAGATATCCATCCTTAGTTGTTTCATTTAAATAATAGAAAATAAATAATATGAAAGCAAACATAATCAAATGTTAACCTTTTTTTTTTTCTTCTGAGACAGGGTTTCTCTGTGTTGCCCTGGCTATCCTGGACCTCACTCTGTAGAACAGGCTGGCCTCAAACTCAGAAGTCTGCCTGCCTCTGCCCCCTATGTGCTGTGATAAGTGTTAATCTTTTAAAAATACCTGGGTATAGGTAGTTCTTTGTTTCTTTTATAAGGTTTAGCCTTCTTGTGAATTAGTCAATCTTAAGTGGACATCACTAAAAAGAAAAAAAATGAACAAAACTAAATGATCTCCACAGATTGTATACTTATATAAATATACATGTAAAAATTAAGAGGCTATGTATTTGAGAAGGAGTGGGAGGGACATGGGAGGAACTGGATGAATTTGAGGAAGGGTCAGAATGATATATACAGTACCTGCATACGAAATTCTCAAAAAATTAAAAAAACATATTTTAATGATGAAAATTAGTAAAAAAAAAATTACTCTTTCCAAATTTCAAATATTGTCAACATTCTGAATTTTTTAGTTTATGCACCTTAATATAAAGTGCTGTTTGGTAGGTCTTGCCTCCAAATTGAAACATTTCAAAGGTTAGGAAGAAAACAGAGTTTGTGAGTCTCAGGAAGCTCCTGAAACTTAAATGATTCACAAGGCTTCATTCCAAGTACAGAGTGTCAGTAATGATTGCTGGAGAGTAGAAACTTTAACTGCTCAAACTGCCTGAATATCATGGAGGGAGCTTCAATGATGCTACTTAGTGATTTATCATCAATGCCAGGAAGGCTTTTCTGTGATGCAGCTGGTTTTGAGTCATCAATGGTCCTATAAAACATCCCTCATCTGTATTTCTGTATGAAACCTCAAATAAACTCCCTGATTCACTGAGCTAGATTTGGATAGAAATGTTTTTTCAGTCTGCTAGCATCCTATCTGAGGTGAACAAATGTTTGTTCCTGTCTTCACCAGAAAAATCTCATAATTATAAATAATTGAAATAAACCATCAACAAATGAAATGTATAATATAATTATAGCCTATTGTCTCCATGTTTACAGGTTAAAGTTCAAAAAGAAAAAGATATCCCTACCATAATTAAAGGTATCTTCTTAATATAACTCCATTATTAATGGTATTTGCTTCTTTTGAATTAGACATTCAATTTAAAGTGGAGTTAAGCCACTATGTTTCCTTGGGATGTTATGTCAATGTTTTAACCTACTGTACACAGCAATCATATTCTCAGCCCCCACATAAGCTAGGCAGAAATGTTTAGTCTTAGTAGTTGACAAAATAAGAACACTTTCTGAAAGTTTCCTATATCAAATACCATATGATTGTGTAAAATATTGTTCAGGATGGTTTTAGTGATCCTTTTTTTGTTGTTCCACATGAAGTTGATAATTGTTCTTTGAAGATCTCTGAAGATTTGTGTTGGAATTTTGATGGGGATTGCATTGACTCAATAGATTACTTTTGGTAAGATGATTCATTTTCACTTTGTTAATCCTACCAATCAATGAGCAAGGGAGATCTTTCCATCTTCTGATATATTTATTAATTTTTTTCCAGAGACTTAAAGTTACTGTCTTCTAGGACTTTCACTTTCTTGGATAGAGTTATACCAAGGGATTGTACAGGAAGACCAACAGAGTCAACTAACCTGGACCCTTGGACGCTTCTAGAGACTGAATTGCCAACCAAAGAGCACAGGGTGAACCTAGTCCCACCACTGCTGAAGCCCTGCACATATGTAGCAGATGAGCAGCTTGGTCTTCATGAGGGGCCCCCCAACAGCTATCCCTGGCTATCCCTTAGCCTGTTTCATGCCCTTGTGTGCATTCTGGGTACTAAATGAACAGCCTTGACTGGCTTCAGTAGGAGAGGATGTACCTAGCCTCAAAGTGACTTGGTGTTTATGTGGAGATTGACACCCAGAGGGGGCTTCTGCTTCTCAAAAGGGAAAGGGAAGGAAAAATAAGGGGAGGACTTTCATGGGGAGCATACTAGGAGGAGAGGAAGGGCTGATATTGGGTTGTAAAAGGGATAAATAAATTAATAAATTGAATAAAAAAGAAAAATGTACTACAATCAAAACATCTCACTTAAATTAAAAATGTTCATAATTAAAAATGTTCATAATTGAAGTTTTCATTTCACAAAAGTCTGGAAAATATAAAAAGGGAGATGGTTCCATTTTTTTCTATGCTTTTTTGAAGTTTGGGCTAGGCATTTCTCTGAAGATAGACCTTCCTATGGTTTTTCTTTAGTTGTTAATTTCTATTTTTTATTTTTATTAGATATTTTCTTTATTTACATTTCAAATGTTATCCCCTTTCCTAGTTTCCCCTCCAAAAATCCCCTATCCCCTCTCCCATTCCCCTGCCTACCAACCCACTCACTCCTTCTTCTAGGCCCTGGCATTCCCCTAGATTGGTGCATAGAACCTTCACAGGACCAAGGGCCTCTCCTCCCATTGATGACCAACTAGGCCATCCTCTGCTACATATGCAGCTAGAGCCATGAGTCCTGCCATGTGTTTTCTTTGATTGATGGTTTAGTCCCATGGAGCTCTGGAGATACTGGTTAGTTCATATTGTTGTTCCTCTTATGGGGCTGCAAACCCCTTCATCTCCTTGGGTACTTTCTCTAGTTCCTTCATTGGGGACCCTGTGCTCCATCCAATGGATGTATTGAAGATCCAGCACTACTACTCCTGGGCATATACCCAGAAGTTGCTCCAATCTGTAATAAGGACTCATTCTCCACTATGTTCATAGAAGCCTTATTTTAATAGCCAGAAGCTGAAAAGAACCCAGATGTCCCTGGACAGAGGATGGATACAGAAAATGCAGTACATTTACACAATGGAATACTACGCAGCTATTTAAAACAATGCATTTATGAAATTCTTAGACAAATGGATGGATCTGGAGGATATCATCCTGAGTGACGGAACCCAATCACAGAAGAACACACATGATATGCACTGATAAGTGGGTGTTAGCCCAGAAGCTCAGAATACCCAAGAAACAATTTGTACAACACATAAAACTCAAGAAGAAGGAAGACCAAAGTGTGGATACTTCGATCCTTCTTAGAAGGGGGAACAAAATATCCATGGAGGGAGTTGCAAAGTGTGGAGCAGACACTGAAGGAATAAACATCCAGAGACTGCCCCACCTGGGGATCCACCCTATAAATAACCACCAAACCCAGACATTATTGCAGATGCCAACAAGTGCTTGCTGACAGGAGCCTGATACAGCTGTCTCCTGAGAGGCTCAAACAGTGCCTTTATATATATATTTTTTTACTCAGTCAACTTACCAGCAGATGGCATTATTGTATTTTCAAAATGGTCTTAAGCTTAAAAATATAAAAGGATAATATGACAGAAACAAATTTAGTCTTCAAAACTTTGTTTTTCATATTGGCAATAAAAATGTGCTTGCCTTTTTCTTATTAGTTGTGTTTTATAGATAAGAAAAAGATATCCCTCACAAATTTTAAACACTAGATAACATATACCCATCAGAAACTGTTTTTACACCAATAAAACTCAATGGCCTATGTACATACCAAGGAATACTTATATCAATCATTTCAAGTTTTTAAATTAGAGTGATAATGTTTTCTATATATTATACAGTTATTTTTCAAAATGACATTATAAATGAGACTTAATATAACTGATGATTTTCTAACACTAATATTCAGAAATATGGTGATAATTGATGAGGGTCTAATGGGTTGTAATGACTATGGTTGTTCAGTGGAGAAAGATTGTGAAATTATCAACTGAACAAACTGCTTCTCTATTCCTGACTGATGTGAATAATCAGGAAATAAACTGCTGAAATTTACAGAGGCATCTGAGATCTGGTTAAACAAAGCTGTACAAGAGGCCCTAGTTTCTAGGTTTGTGACATATAAGCAATCTTGTGTATGCTGCTCTATCATGGAGGTTTTATAAATAACAAAAACGTATAGTCAAAATAACAGGCCAAGTTTCATCCTGTCCTCCTTATACCCAATCTCATCAATTCACAACTTTCAACTCCATTCCCACAACTATTTTTGGTAATCCACAGAGAAGAGATGATATGAGCTAATGAGCATCCCTCATGGTTTCCATCTGGATCTTGCCATTTTATTCTTTGCCGCAGCAGATGCTTCAAGTTGCTTATTTTCATGATCTATATCAAGGTTGGGTTTGAGAGTCAGACATCAGTTAACAATGTCTCTTCTGCATATGGCTTTTAAAAATGTGTATCTAATTTCTTTATTCTAAATATCAGTGATATCAAACACTCACAGATCACACATAAAAATACATGCTGCTTATGTCCACAGAAGTACTAAGACTGTATGTTATGACAACTGTCACGATGTATGTTTGCAAGACACAAATGTTGTTAGTGTGATAGATACTTTGAAGCTGTGGTGTGTTTGTGAGGAGAGAGAAGAATTTGTCCATTTCATTTTTCTTTTTATATTAGTCTCAGTGCAGTATTGTTTTAATTGTTGATAATTGTGTTGAAAATAGTTTTTGTGATTTCTGCTTAGTGTATGTTCCACACACTTTTAGTCCTGTATAGAACAGCATGCAAACGACACACAGATGCTTAATTCAGATTTCCCCTATCCTTCATTGCCAGGAAATTGCCATTTGATAAATTTCACATGACTGAATTTTGTCTATTGTAATAACAGTGAAATCACAGCTCTCTCTTACAGCTGTTGTTCATGAAACACCACATAGAATATTTTTCATGTGTTATCTAGTTCCTTTAAAATGTGAAAGAGTTGTATTTTACAAAAAAGGAAATTGGATTAGAAAAATTGATTACTAGGTGACAATACTGAAGGTGAAACTGGTGTTTATCCTGGTGCCTGATTTATATCATAAAATTAACAGGTTACCCACAAAACATTCTCTGGCAAATATCAACCACTCACTGATCACACATAAGACATGTTTTATTGCTTAGTGAAAAAGCTGATAAATAGTAAATAGTAGAGCTAATCAAACACCAAATATCTATTTCTTTTCCACATTTTACTGAGACTATCTGAATCTAGGCATAGAAACTTAGTGAATTAATATGAATATTTTTCTCTGTCTTTTCCCTATATCTCTTTAATAGTAATAAGGTTGGGGAAAGAACTAATTTGTTTTATCTATGCATTTATGTGAATAAAACATTTATGTCTTACAATGTTGTTGATATCTATCACGAGAAAATGCCTCCTGTAGGAGAATGTATCTGTGAAGACAGAAGCAAGAAAATATTGTTATGGCTAAGTATATTTCATCTATTTCCCATTGCACAGAGTCCACTTCCAGGTATTCAGGGCTTATTTCTAGAATTGTCCTCCTCCTTCAAACAGAACGAGTGTCAGCATGGAATAGCATAGTACTATTGTGTGAATCACAGCATCCCAGTAAAACAGTTTCAGTCACTATCTGAAGTTGTGGGTAATATCTGTAAGGTATAGTATACTAGAAAATAAAACTACAGCAGAGTAAGGAATTAACAGACATTTCTGTTATCTCCAAAGGTGTAAATCTTTGAAGAAGTATTACTGTCACAGAATTTGTTATTTCATCTGCAGAAGAAAAAACCAGACTCATAGAATTTAAATGATATTCAGTATTGTAGCTTAGTTGAACTGTCATGTATTTAAGGGTAAAGAACCAATTATCACATGACCCTTGGTACAAATACTGGACACAAAAATGAACAGAAATGCAAAATAAGGAAAAAAAATCCAGGTAACTTTCATTTCTTTATTGGGTAGCATATTTAGGCAGCTCTGCAACCAAGCTTTTAGTTAAAGGCATGTGCTAGCATTTTAAAAGTAAGCAATTCACACCAAAGATGTTTCCCTTGCTTAATTCTTTTCTTACCAGTCTCACCATTCATCTTATCACAATTATGAAATAATTTTCAACATTATGTTAATTTTAGTTTTTAAGTGCTGAAGATATCTAGTGATAGCTTTTCTTTGCTTGTTTTTCATTTAGGAACTGCTTGCCTGACAATATATTCAACTATGGTCCACCCAAAGCTTTAAATGAAGATTTATTTGTCCTCTGGTTAATCATGAATCAAACCTCTTTTAGATCAATTAAGAAAACCACTTCAGTGTCAGTATATTGCATTTGTTATAAATGAGTATCTTTGTCCTTTGTACGCTATAAATCATGTACTATACAAAAAATGCAATTAATAGCCTACTGGTCTCTTGAGGGGGTAGAGTGCACATGTTTGTGGGAGTGGACAATTCATTTCTTGCAGTTTTCTCATAGACACTGAAGAAAAACCTCCGTATGTATTTACAACTTATAATAATAATAATAATAATTAATAATAATAATAATAGTAGAGCAATCCAGCAAAGTAAATTAGGTAGCATTTTTAATCTGAATAAATTTAGTTCAGCTCTATGGGGGTTTATGGTGGCTGTTGTTTTTATGTTTCCATAATTCCAACAGAATAGTTAGGAATTCTTCAAGGCTTCACCAAAATCCTGGAAATTACTAAGAAGGAATTATGTTTGCCCTCATGGTATTGGCCAGCAATTTTCAAACACAGAGCCTTTCTCACTCTTATGGCTGGCATTACGAACCTGTTTGAGATAACGGTTGCTCTGGCCTTCAAGGGAAGCTTTTCTGACAGCCCGGCTCTTGGCCAGCATGACTACCCCAGTCTGTTTGCAGGAGAGCCAGGAAGAATGAATATTTGTTTTGTTTTGTCCTTTTCTGTTTTGTTTGTTTAAAAACAAAACCAAAACAGGTTCTGTAGACATACTCTAGGTATGCCTTCGTTCCTTCCTGGTGCCATAGTCACATCTTCCTTTGGCTGGCTCATGCATATTCTATCCCTGTCTACAGAACCCTGGGTTTGATGTTTGGAAAGCCTGCAGAACATGAAGTTTTTGGTAGGAGCCCTCAAAATACCATATTACAATTTCGATATTAGGATGGCTACTCCTGTTTGTTTCTTCGGACCATTTGCTTGGAAAATTGCTTTCCAGCCTTTTACTCTGAGGTAGTGTCTGTCTTTTCCCCGGAGGTGGGTTTCCTGTATGCAGCAAAGTTTGGGTCCTGTTTGTGTAGCCAGTCTGTTAGTCTATGTCTTTTTTGTTGAGGAATTGAGTCCATTGATATTAAGAGATATTAAGGAAAAATAATTGTTGCTTTATGTTATCTTTGTTGTTAGAGTTGGGATGCTATTCTTGCAGCTATCTTCTTTTAGGTTTGTTGAAGGATAACTTTCTTGCTTTTTCTAGAGAGTCATTTCCCTCCTTGTGTTGGAGTTTTCCCTTTATTATCCTTTGAAGGGCTGGATTCATGGAAAGATATTGTGTCAATTTGGTTTTCTCATGGAATACTTTGGTTTCTCCATCTATGGTAATTGAGAGTTTTTCTGGGTTTAGTAGCCTGGGCTGGCATTTGTGTTCTCTTAGGGTCTATATAACATCTGTCCAGGATCTTCTGGCTTTCATAATCTCTGGGGAGAAGTCTAGTGTATTTCTAATAGGTCTGCCTTTATATGTTACTTGATCTTTTTCCCTTACTGCTTTTAATATTCTATCCTTACTTACTGCATTTGTTTTCTGATTTTTATGTGATGGGAGGAATTTCTTTTCTGGTCCAGTCTATTTGGAGTTCTATAGGCTTCTTGTATGTTCACGGGCATCTCTTTCTTTATGTTAGGGAAGGTTTCTTCTATAATTTTGTTGAAGATATTTGCTGGCCCTTTAAGTTGAAAATCTTCATTCTCATCTATACCTATTATCTTAAGGTTTGGTCTTCTCATTGTGTCCTGGATTTGCTACATGTTTTGAGTTAGGATCTTTTTGCATTTTGCATTTTCTTTGATTGTTATGTCCATGTTTTCTATAGAATCTTCTGCACCTGAGATTCTCTCTTCCATCTCTTGTATTATGTTGCTGATGCTCACATCTATGGTTCCTGATTTCTTTTCTAGGATTTCTGTCTCCAGAGTTGTCCCTCTTTGGGTTTTCTTTATTGTTTCTACTTCCATTTTTTAGATCTTAGATTGATTTGTTCAATTCTATGACCTGTTTGGTTGTGGTTTCCTATAATTTTTAAAGGGATTTTAGTGTTTCCTCTTTAAGTACTTCTACCTGTTTAGCAGTGTTCTCCTTTATTTCTTTAAGTGAGTTATTAATGCCCTTCTTAAAAGCCTCTACCTGCATCATGAGATATTATTTTAAATCCGAATCTTGCTTTTTGTTTGTGTTCGTGTATCCAGGACTGGCTGTAGTGGGCCTACTGGTTTCTGATGGTGCTGAGTTGTCTTGGTTTCTGTTAGTAAGGTACTTATGTTTGCCTTTTGCCATCTGGTAATCTCTGTTGTTAGATTTTCTAGCTGACTCTGGCTGAGCTTTATCCTCCTGTGATTCTGTTAGCCTTTGTAAGCATTCCTGGGAGCCCAACTCTCTCCTGAGTCCCAGTGGTCAGAGCACTCTTTGCAGGCAAACTTTCCTCTGGCATGGAAGGTGCACAGAAGTCTGGACCTCAGTTCTGCCTCCTGGCTGAAGATGAAGGCCCAAAGAGACCCTGTCCAAGAGGTTCTGTTGATCTTGCCTGAGTCAGAGCCCTCCCTGGAGGCCGACTCTCCTCTGGGGAGGAAGGCTTGCAGAGGTCTGGGTCTCAGCTCTGCTTCTTGGCTGAGGATGAGGGCCATACTTTCAACTTTTGTTGTCATTCTTTTGAATAATTTTCAAAAACATATTTTTACCAATAGCTTATTAATAGACAGTAAATACTTAAAATCTAGAAGAGAAAAGTATTATTTATATGTGACTGATTCATACAATACAAGGAAATAATTATGAGATAAAATTTTAAAGTAAGCTATTGTTTTTGAAGACACAAAACTTAATGTTTTCATTATAGAATATGCAGGAATTTGGACCTCCATGATTCTGAATATTTCACAAGACAATTTGCAATTAAAGTAGAATGTCAGATTTTGACTTGAAGTAATCAAATCATATAGGCATAGTGTTTCATCAACAAGCAAAGTAACAGGAAACTCATTCCAGTAGATATTCTAATAATGTTTCAAATTCAAGCTTCATATTCTGATTATGTTTTATAACAGAAGTTTATATTGAATGGCATTAATAAGACTGACATATACATTAATATTTCAGTCTTTTGGACATTTATACAGTAATGTCATTTTAATTCTAAAAATAAATACTAGAAAGCATTAAAACAAAACAAATAGCCCACAGAAAATAACACTAAGATTCATTGAAGACCAATTTCCTTTGCTAAATTACATATATTTTATAAGGGCAAAAGAACTTGTCACTAGCTAAATTGTAAACTTCATCAAATCTATCATATTTAAATTTGTTATAAGACCCTCTCAATAAAGGAGAGATTACAGTTATTCATTTTGCTGTTAAGCAGTACTTTACAGTAGACTCATTTGATCTTTGAAATCAAATCTATTTTTGTGAGAAATTTAAACTCCTTAACATTTTATTTTATCATTAAAGTGTAATATTAATTGAGTCATTTCCAAAGATATTACCATATTACTTGAAGCTTCTAATAGCTGATTTATATTTTTCAACAGTTAAATTTGCTTTATTAATTGTAGTCATCAGATTCTCTTCATGTTTCCAAAGATGTACACAAGAAGAAAATACTCAGCACTTAAAGTAACCCAAAATATGAGGTTTTAAAGAACTTTTCCTAACAATTTAAGGAGAATATTACTGAACATGGTTATCAATTCAACCTGATGTATGTGATCATGATATTTTTTGGTCTGTTATAGAGTTGGGTCAACATAACACATCAAAGAATAACTCCTCAGTGTGTTTTATGCTATGACTCCAACATTTTTTTTCACTTAACTTTGTTCCCATCTCTCATGCTTGAATATCATTAGTGCCTTTAACTGTTCTACACAAAATAAATTATTTACTTTTCATAGAAAACTGATAATGAAACATTTTAAGAACATTTTAGATTACTGAAAATAACTGGCAGTCATAAGACAGTAAAGAAGGTGAGTTTCTCACTTGAAGATATTAGGCTATTGACAGATGCTACAATGAACGAATGAAATAATATTAAATTCATCCTATTATCAATGAAGCCAACAATGTACTGTCAATATGAAATTAACATTTTTCAATATATTTTATTCTTTAATTGATGCAGATTATTTTTGCAAGTAGGCAGAACAAGAAATGTGGTTTTGCTATAAAAAGGCTAGATAATTTAGTTCTAGATTCTATGACAGAAATCTATCATAGTAAATTTTGCTACACTTATATAAGAAATAGACTAAAGGGTGTGGTAATGGATGCCTTTAATTCTATCACTTGTTTGACAGAGGCATAAGGGTATCTGTGAGTTAAGTCTGGCCTGGTCTATATACTGAGTTATAAGCCAGACAGTCATGCATACTGAGACCTTGTCTTAAGCAACAGCAGCAGCAACAGCACCAGTAGCAGTAACAACAAAACAACATCAAAAGAGACTCTAGGGATTCATTCCATCTGCAGACACCAAACCCAGATACTATAACAGATACCAAGAAACACTTGCTGACAGGAGCCTGGTATGGCTGTCCCCTTAGAGGTTCTGTCAGCACCTGAATAATATAGATGCAGATACTCAGAGCCAATAATCAGACTAAGCTCAGGTAACCCATTGGAAGAGCTAGAGGAAGAACTGAAGGAGCTGAATGGGTTTGGAACACCATAGGAAGAGTTAAAGAGAAGGGGGGTAATGAGGGATGGGATTGGGTTTGTTTGGAGGGATAACCAGGAGGGAGATATTATTTGAAATGTAAATAAACAAAATGATTAATAAATAAAAAAGAAGTATTTATATACCATTTTCTTACTCTATCAGCCAGTGTAACTAGAAATTAGTTAAACTGATTACATATTTTATATAGAAAGGGAATACATGCATGTAAGCTGATGTTTTTTAATTTATTTTTTGAAAATTATATATATATATATATATATATATATATATGCTAAAATTATATATATGCTACATAAAATTCAACTCTTCCATTAGCCCTCCAAATCCTCCTGTGTATCTCCAACTCCATTCCAAATTCATGACCCCTTCTAATATAATTATTGCTGTGATACATACAATGTATTCATTTAGCCTAGTAAATTAATTTACTGTTGCTTATATATATGTGAGCTTCCTGCTGACCACTTGGGTTTCAGTAATGTATTAGGGAGATTTCCCTTTTAGAAAAGTGATTTGCAATGTTCAAAATATTTATCTAATTAAACAACCCATAAAAATTAATAAAAAATAAAACTGAGTCTCACACTCTTGACAGTCACTGTTTGCCAGTAATTCTTCATGTAACAGTGAAGTTTCTGAAATTGTATGTTGACAAATCATTTGGTGTTATGCACATTTTGTTTAGGCAACCATACTTTACAGTTTCAAATTTTATAAGGACAGCTTCCCTATCATGTCTAGAAGACATGTGTTTTGTAGCAGACATTCTGTTCCTCTCTGTATATCAGCTTTTTGTTGATATAGAACTTGAGAGGGTATTGTAAACAAGAAATATAAAAGTTTTGGCTTTCAACTAGTATTTAATATTTAAAATCACTGAAGATGCTCAGATATTCAAAGTTTGAGAATACAGGAAAATATAGGGGAATGGAATGTTCTGGGTCTTCAGTGTTCAAAGGTAGAGGACACTAAGGTTAGAATAAATCATATGAAATGTATCAATGATGTAGGAGAGCAATAAGAAAAACAATATCCTTGATGTTAAATATCGTACTTCAATACAGTTAATCATCATGTCCTGTTGGATTCATTAAGGCAGAAAACTGAGAATTTCCAACTAGGTGCTATAGAATGTAGGTCATTGAAGATTTTTTATAAAAGTTTTCTCTTCTTGTTCAATATTGAGAATAAAATGTAAATGAAGACTGTTCAAAAGATAATAAGATGACAAAATTTGAAGAGATCAGACTCTTCCTTATGTTATATTTTAAAGGAAACTAGATAAATTTTGTAGTAGTAATAGAAAGAAGGGAGATTCATAAAGGGTTTTAATTTTTATTTTATTTTAGGATAGTAGCCATGACAAAAATTAATGTCAAATACAGGTATATATATATATGGAAGTGGACAAAGCAGAGGAGAAATAACAGTAAGACTAGTATTGTGGAAAATTAATATCAATATTACATAACATACAGTCTTTTAAAAGTAAATCTGATGCAGGTATACAGTTCAGCAATACTTCAGCAAAGGATTAGACATAAACCATTTTTTCTACTGCACCAAGAAAACTCTATTTTTCTTCTTTGTTCCTGTAATCTCTCTTTGAAAATGTTTGTTTTTTCTGAGTGTATGCTGGAGTAATATAATTCATGTCCTTCATGGTCCAGATAAAGTTCTCCTTCACTGATGCCCCTTTCATTACTACTCTAGCTATCCATAAATCAGTTACAATCTTTAACCACATAATTTAGTTTTTAAGGATACAGTCTCAAACTATCTAACATTGACATTTTTTTCTGTACACTCAGAATGTTAACTTCTTAAAGAAGCATCCATATTGTATTTCTAACTGTGTTTATGAATTATGAAATTTTCTGTTAAGTCTGAAGTATCACAAATATCTAAACAGAATATTTTTAAAGTAATAATAGTATCATAGTAGTATATTTCAAGCATGTAAACCTTTAAAAAACTTCATAAGTGGTCTACTGGATTAGTAATCATGATATGCTAACCTTTAATCCATTGGTCCTGTATTGTGTTTGTAATCACAGCACTGACTACTGCCTCACAGAGATTAGTACCCCTGTTTTCATAAAATTAGTAAAATTTATAATATGGAATCTCAAGCCAATTATAGCTCTTTTATTTATTTTTAATTCTGACTATCTCTGTCTGTCTGTCTCTGTCTCTGTCTCTGTCTCTCTCTGTCTCTTTCTCTCTCTCTCTCTCTCTCTCTCTCTCTATATATATATATATATATATATACATATATACATATATGTATATATATATATATATAAATTCTGCTATTTAAAGATAAGAAATAATTATTTATTTTACTTTAAAATGGAAAAAAAATATAATAGAATTCAATTTCACTTCTCCCCAAATGTGTGTTTGGGAACATTGCCAAGTAGTTACATTATCCAATAAGGTCCATCAAGTACATTATATGGTGACATAAAAAGAGATGCTTGGAATAATCTAAAAGTTCACTGAATCTCTCATAGTATGAGCTAAGTATCAGGTCAAAGATAGCTCTCATATCATTAATCAAGTACAGGATTAAGTTCATTTATCAAAATTATTATTACTATTATTGTATTGGCAAAGTTTCTGTATTTCCTTTCTTTTCTTTGTTCTGGCCCTTTTCTAAGTATAAAGACATTTTACAGTTTTAAGAGTTTTCTAAACTTAACTCAAGAAGAAGGAAGATCAAAGTGTGGATACTTTGCTCTTTCTTAGAATGGGGAACAAAATAGCCATAGAAGGAGTTACAGAGATATGGTTCAGAGCTGAGATGGAAGGAAAGACCATCCAGAGACTTCCCCACCTGGGGATTCATCCCATATACAACCACCAAACCCAGACACTATTGAATATGCCAGGAAGATTTTGCTGAGAGGACCCTGACATAGCTCTTTCTTGTGAGGCTATACCAATGCCTGGAAAATACAGAAGTGGATGCTAACAGTCATCTATTGGATGGAACACAGTACCCCTAATGAAGGAGCTAGAGAAAGTACCCAAGGAGCTAATGGGGTACAACCCTATAGGAGGAACAACAATATGAACTAACCAGTACACCCAGAGCTGTGTCTCTAGCTGCATATGTAGCAGAGGATGGCCTAGTCAGCCATCAATGGGAGGAGAGGCCCTTGATTTTGCAAAGATCATATGTCCCAGTACAGGGGAATGCCAGGGCCAGGAAGTAGGAGTAGGTGAGTTGGGGAGCAGGGCTGAGGGAGAGTATAGGGGGTTTGGAGGATAGCATTTGAAATGTAAATGAAGAAAAATATCTAATAAAAATGCCTAAAAAAGTTTTCTCAATTCTCATGGTAACAAGTAAGTTTACAGCCATTATAATAAGGAAATCATAAGTCAAAGTTGGTGGGTTACTACTCATTCAAATATGAAGTTAAAGTCCACAAATTCTGTTAAAACATCTGTTGGTGCACACATATGTCATGATCTGGGTTAACAGTAAAGAATCATAAATATTTTAGAACAAACATGATTTTTCTGATTATGACAAGGAGAAAAATCTTATCTTTGTTGTACTTGATTCTGAAGAAAGTCTCTATAGCATTTATATTTACTTATAAAATTATTCTTTAAAAGGAAGTGCAAGTTAAAAGCAGTCAGTATCTCACTCAAGAGGAATGTAGAATATTGAGAATTGTGTCTCTAAGTGCAGTATTTACATATTTCCTATCCCTCCTGTTCATCCTTTCAAGTATACCTTTGTTCCCCTACTCCCTCTCAAACTTACAAATTTCTCTTTAACCATTATTTCTATGCATGGATATACGAGTAAGTATGTATAAATATAAACTAAAGAGTTAATTTATTGTTGTTTTTGGTGGTAGTGGTGATGGTGGTGGTGATGGTGGTGGTGATGGTGGTGGCGATGTGTGTGTGTGTGTGTGTGTAGGATTGACCACTTGTGATAGATAATTTATCAGTGGATTTGTCACTGGGAAAGACTGGCTCTCCATCTCCCGGCAGCAATTAAATACATGTAGCTCTTCATGTGAAATCAATTGTCTGTAGTTCTTTATTTAGAGTAATTTCTCCCATTAGTATTAGCATGTTAACTGGTGATGTGATAAAGTGTCTCTTGTTTAGACAACCATATTTTTTGAGATCTCATGGTGATAACATCCCTGTCATATACTGAAAATACTACATTTCAACTGACACCCCTATCTTTTGGATCTTGCAATTTGTTTGAACCACTTCTATGTTGTTTCCTAAACATTTATTATAGAGTTTGTATTGCATATGTATCATTTGGAGTTGTGCTCCACCTGGTCAGTTCTTTGAATTTTGACTAGATCTGGATTTTTCCAATTTCATTCATCTTCTGAAAAAAGGAAACTGTGGGAAGCCACATGTGCCGTTACAGGGTGGCCCTGGCTACCACTGGCCACCACGCATACATAGGCAGTAAAGTTTTTTTGCCAAGATGAGGTTTTGAAAATTAACCAATCAGATGAGAGACAAGTTAACCAATCAGATGAGAGACAAGTTAACCAATCAGATGAGAGACAAGTTAACCAATCAGATGAGAGAGAAGTTAACCAATCAGATGAGAGACAAGGTAACCAATCAGATGAGAGAGAAGTTAACCAATCAGATATGAGACATGCAAATGAGGTGGTAAGCATAACCCATGGATAACCAATCCGGGTGTGAGACATTCCTCTCCTAGGCCTATATAAGCAGCACCAGTTCTGGGCTTGGGGTCTTTCGCCTATGCAGTCCATGCTCTCCCAATAAACGTGTGAGGAAGGATCCAGTTGCAGCATCGTTCTTGCTGGCGAGTCAGGGTGCGTGCAAGAGGAAACTACTTTAATTAAGGGTGAAAGCTACATTTCTGAGGGCATAAGAATAGATATTTGGTCATGGAGTGGTGGCACATGCCTTTAATCCCAGAACTCAGGAGACAGAGTCAGGGAGATCTCTGAGAGTTCAAGACTAGCATGGTCTACAGAATCAGGACACACAGGGCTACACAGAGAAACCCTGTCTCAAAACAAAAACAAATCAAAACCCAAATACAAGCAACAACAACCACCACAACAAAAACAAAGAAAACAAGAATAGATATTTGATAGATATTTAGAAAGCAGTTAGAAATTCTACTGGTTGAGGACACTGGCAGTTACAGGGACCATAGACTCAGTGACCATCAATAATTAGTGATTACATTTACGGCACTTAGCATGAATTCATTCCTATTGAGCACACCTTAAGTACATTTAGATGGCAATAACAGTGCCCAATAGAAAAATGCTACTAATTATTGCACACTTTAACCATTGTGGATATCTTGCTGTGCTGCTCATTTTGTGGTGTGTGTGTGTGTGTGTGTGTATACTTATGTTAATTTGAGGCACAAGCATGCCAAAATGCATTCTCTGGATTAGACAACTTTGAGTGTTAATCAATTCCTTTCACCTTGTTTGAGACACACTCATTTCTTAAATTATAGCTGCATGAACAAGCACAGCTGTCTCATGATCTTCTAGTAATTTTCCTTTCTCTGCTTCCTATTTTGCCATAAGAGCATTGCGATTAAAGATACATATCACTGCATTCAGAATTTACATTAATTATGGTGACTCAAAATCAGGTTTTCCCACTTGTAAAGCAAGCACCTAGCCACTGAGCAACCTTGTTTTCACCACAAAAGTGTTTTATTTCATTAAATTGTCATAGAAATTATATAATTTTTAAAATTATTATTCTACCATTTTAATGAGATAAAATTAGACTTATTGAAGATAATCGATTTGCAATAGGTATATTCATCTATTTTCAATGTTCAAGCAACATCCTTTCAAGAATAGACATATTCATTTATTTCTAATGTTCAATCAACTACTTTCAAGAAAAGTAGCCACATTTCTGCATACACAAACTAATTATCTTGTGCGATAATTTCAAATAATTTTAGGACCTTTGTACATTGTAAAGAGCATTCTCTTCTTTCACAGAAGAGAAGGTGCAGAATTTTGTTTTTATTGAAATAAAACACTTATGAACACAAATTTTTCATCCCTGTGTTCTATTCTTCAAAAACTACTATCCATGACTTTGCATAATATCTTATCAATCATCATGATGTTCTACACAATATTACTTCTGGTCAAGAATCATTTCATGTTAAATAAAATGTGAAAATGAACCTAATTTTATGAATTCACTAAACATGTTTTTCAGTATCATCCCTCAGGAACTGTTTTATATACCAGTGCAATGACATTTTACAAATTCAGACATAGCTTCAGCTAGGTATTAGCAACTTAGAGGAAACTGGACAAGATTGTACAGAAGTTTCAATAATCAGCATGGAATATACAGTTCTCTTTATAGCACAGGTAAAGTTATTAAAGATGTGGAGGTAGCATCCACAAATAAGGGAAATATTAAGTTTGTCTTTCTGTGTCTGACTTCTCTTTTCATATTAAAAACATTGGTGTTATAAATAAGTTTATACCCATAAATATGTATGCCCAATTTTATTTCATATTAGAATGTAAAAGCATTGCCCATATCACAATTTTATCAGTACACATAATTTGATTTGTCTATGTATTTTTCTCTATAGGGATATGGATATTTTTTTTTTCTGTTTTTCCCATGACCTTTCTTGTATTAATGTCAAGGCTGGATTCCTACATGGTGATAATTCACCTACATGGCATGGTAGGCCATGAAGGTTCCCTCATATCTCCTGGACTCAAGGCTCCTGTCCAAGTTAGTATCAGGTTTGAAACTTTGATTACAATGTGAATACTTTGTGTCTCTATTTATCAAGGCTGGAGTTGAATGAGATTTGTTAAATAGGAATCATTCCATTTCTCATATTTGGAAAGCTTTCAGACATCATTTTCAAATATTTCCTCTTCTTTTGCTCCTTCTCCTTTCTTTTTAAGACACCTGTAATGCATATATTAAACAATAGTTACCACTTTGTAAGTTCATTAAGCTCTCTTAAAATTTCTTTCTGTTTTTATGCTTGTCTAGTTTAATACTAAATATATAATAATAAAATAATTATATATAATATTATATATTATAAATAAATATATAAATAAAATACAATAACAACAATGATCTACCTTCAACTTCAATGATTCTTTTTTACTCTTCAATAAAATCCATTTTAAAGCTCTTTAGTAATTTCTCTACTTAGTTGCTGTTACTGTAGTTTGAGGATTCAGAAATTTTAACTTCTTATTAGGGTGTAATTTAGCCCCCCCCACAGATACACACACACACACACACACACACACACACACACACACACACTTAATAAAATATTTGCTATCTTACAAATTTACTTCTATTTCTTTGCTGATGTTTCTTTTTTTTTAAAATTTTGTTCTTTCATTGCCTTACTGACCTTAATTAATTGTCTGCATTCACTTTCATTTCAGTTATTGTCTTAAATTACAGGCAGCTAAGTTTCTTTTTTATCAATCTTTTAAGTATTCCTTTACATTTTTAAATATGGTGCCATTTCTAAAATATGATTTTATTATTTGATTGAGGTGTATTTATCTTTTCCTTTGGATGCTTTATAATTTTTCTTTTGGTATAATATGGTTATTTAAGTAGTAAGCATCTCTCTTAGCCTTTAACAGCTGACTCTGTTTAAGGGAAAAGATTTATGTAATACACAATGAGAAATTCCAGTAATTCTCAAAACATTCTAAGGCTGTGCTTGCTTTCATTTTAAATATATACTTTTACTCAGGGTAACTTCACTGAGCACTTTCTCCTTACTTGTCAGAAACTCTAACTACTTTTTTTTTTGTAGTCTGTTTGAAGAACTACAGCTCTAATATGCAGGTGCTATGACCATTTCTGATTTTATGTGACTTTCAAGGAAGGCTAGCAGTTCTTTAAACACTTCAAATTAGTTGAAACATGGACCATTCTTCCAAATGTATACAAATTACTCAGAAAATGCAGAACATGATCAACTTTGACCCAACTAACCTGTATTACGAGATCTCTCAGACACTGGGCCACCCACCAGGTAGCATACACCAGCTGATATGAGGCCTCCAACACATATATAACAGAGGACTGTGGATCTTGATTCAGTGAGAGAAGATGTACCTAAACCTCAAGACACTTGAGGGCCAAGGGAGTGAGGAGGTCTGGTGGGGTGGGAATGGGGTTGGGGACATCCTCTGGGAGGCAGGGGTGGAGTGGGGAGGAGGTATGTGATATGGAACAGTCAGAGGGAGGACCAGCAGGGGGATAAAAACTGGACTTTAAAAAAATAAAATAATAAAAAAAGAAAAAGAAAAAGAAAAAAATAGGTGAAACATGCATCATTATTCCAGGTGTCAACAGATTACTCAGAAAATACAGAACACGATCAACTTTTAGTTCCCCTCTCAAGAAAAATTCCTGAGGTTACAGATTTCCTTTCAGTGGCAGTATGCTTGATTTGATGGGAGGGGTGTTATGAATGAAGATAGGGTTGGTTACCATAATTTGTACTGTTTTGTTTGAATCCTTTACAGCTTTGTGTTCAGTTGTTTTAGAGAATGTTCACATAGGTATGCTTTTCCATATATTATTGGTAATTCGGTAATGCTGAAAACCTATATATTCTTAGTATGCCATCATACTAAGTTCATATTTGTGAACTCCTTTCAGAAAATCAGATTTCTTTCCTAGGGTTTCTATCCAGGAGCTCTTGACTCTAGCTGCATATGTATCAAAAGATGGCCTAGTTGGCCATCACTGGAAAGAGATGCTCATTGGACAGGCAAACTTTATATGCCCCAGTACAGGGGAATGCCAAGGCCAAAAAATGGGAATGGGTGGGTAGGGGAGTGGGGGGGGGGAGGGTGTGGGGGACTTTTGGGACACCATTGGAAATGTAATTGAGGAAAATACGTAATAAAAAAAAATAAAGAAAGTTCCCATCTAAAAAAAAAGAAAAAAAAAGAAAAGAAAAGAAAAGAAAATCAGACTGTCACTCCTCTTCTCCTTCCTGAGATTCTTATCATCCTCTTTATCTCCTGACTTGTCATCCTCCTTCCCTTTTCCCCATATGCTTCTCTTTGCCCTGAGCCTTTCTTTCTGGATAATATAGTTTTTTAGAAGAAAAACAGATAATTTGCCTCCTATTAGTAAATTATAATTTGGTAGACTTGATAGTATTTTTACTTTGTGCAAAATAACAGAGAGACATAAGCACTCCTGTAGACTCAACTACTTCATTACCTACTAAAAGAAGAATATTTGCCCAGCTTTAGTAAACAGATAAATGACTAACTGCAGCTAATAACAACTTGTTCTGCCTGAATTCGATTTCACAATCTTCTCTATATTGTCATGTCACACTGAAATTAAAGTGACATGATAGCCACGATCATATTTTCAGAAGATATATATGCAATGTGCTCTTCTTTATGGGTCTCAGTGTTGCAAGGACTGTAGCTATCTCCTTAGTACCATTGACACGTATCATTACTGTTCTCCTCATTAACTGCTGCCTAAGCCTACTTTGTCTCTTCCTCCTCTGCCTAGGATTAGTGTTGTTCCTCAATAGATTTCTTGTATTCTTGTCTCTAGTTCTATTGGAGAGAAAGCTCTATTGGTAAAAAAGCATTCCTTCCATTCTCCCTCTCTCTCTCTCTCTCTCTCTCTCTCTCTCTCTCTCTCTCTCTCCCTCTCTCCGTCTCTCCGTCTCTCTGTCTCTCTCTGTCTCTCTCTGTCTCTCTCTGTCTCTCTCTGTCTCTCTCTGTCTCTCTCTGTCTCTCTCTCTCTCTCTCTCTCTCTCTCTCTCTCTCTGTCTCTCTCTGTGTGTGTGTGTGTGTGTATGTGTGTGTGCATGCTCATGGAGTTTATAAAATTGTTCTTGGTACATCACATTACACAGTGGCCTGGACAGTCAGTATATAGTTCTTTTTCCAGATATTCCAAAGCCTACATACAACATTTTCCAGGTTGTCATATTATCTCAGTTCAGTAGATATATTTTGATATAACAATATTGCTTCCATATTTTTTCAGAAGTCAAGTATACACTAGATTTATACTGTCTTAAACATAAAACTTTGTCTGGACATAAAATGTTGCCCCAATTCAAAGCAAGGTTTATGTATGTATGTATATATGTGTGTATGTATGTATGTATGTATGTATAAATGAATGTATGTATATATTTCACTGGTTGATTGGTTTTGAGATAGAGATTTACTTTGTTTTCCATACTGGCCTGAAATAAATTTGTTGGGTACACCAAGCTGGCCTTGAGTATATGTCTGCTGATTATCAGAATGACAAAATTGTAGCATCAGGACTGTTCTAAAGCCATACTTTTAGAATCTTTATTTTTTCTCCAATGAAAAACACTTCAGAAATTTTCAAAAAGGAAATTATACAAATCTACTGAAAGACTTTCTGCTGTAACCATTGTTTTTTAGAATCATTCCAAGTTTTCATAATTATTATGAATAACAGCATCAAATTCTGCAGCAACTTCTATCGAAATGTTTTTAATAGAGTTTTAAATTTTCTCATTGTAAAACAAACCTTCTGTCACCTAAGATTTGGCATTTCATTTGCATACACATTAATTTAGTTAATTGGTTTTAGAATTGACTCTTCTTTAGTAAGGAAGCAAATGGTGTAAGCACTGCAATGTCACTTTTTTTTAATTTATGCTATTTAGCTGAGACTTCTATGACCTCATGTTTTTCTCTCCTTATTTATGCCTGTGAAGAACAATTCTCCATATGTAAAAAGCTAAATTCATCCAAAGAAAATACAAATGCCTACTCTCTTCCTTTCTTGCAGGATTTTAAATTTCAGTGCCAATGCTTAAGATAATTTAGACTCCATCAAATGTCAACACAGGGATATGAATTCCTATTGCTTAGTAAATCTTGATTAGATTTTTTTAAAAAAATGTATGCATATGTCGTTTGATAAGTGGCTAGGCAATTAGAGCTGAAAGAAATTTTGTCATTGAAAACAACTAGAATAAGATATATAAATATATGTAAAACAGAATTATCTAGGTTAAACTGATTTCATTTTGGTTAAGAACAGGTGACTTGTCAGTCTTAACCATATTCACGTACTATAAAAGTAAATACTATTTATGGAACACATACTGATGCACACCTATTGGGCAGTGTTTATGTAACATTAAATTTTGTCTCACTAATACTGACATAATTTGTACCCTGAAAAATCTCTTTGAAAAATCATAAATTGTCTGTATAACCACAGTGAAAATATAGGTATATTGTTAACTAATATTTAGTTTTATTTGAATTAATTTCAGACTCTTCAGTAAACAATTAACTGTGGAATATCTATTATTCAAATGACCACAATTATTCACAATTTCCTTCACATTAAATTATGTCCAGATGTGAAAAAACATAAATAATGACAATAACACAAAATAATTTATTTATTGAATATCTGCCAATCCTCATAAAATTTTCCAAGAATTCTGCTAAGAATTGCTAGGAAGTGGTTAAAACTAAATATTGCAACACTGTTTAATTTTCATAGTTTTAGTATATATTTTAAGAGAAGAGTAATATCCACACCCTCAAATAGGACATGGTGTAACATAGGATGTTACCAGATAGTGTATTTTTCAAGCAAAATATTTATCAAGCTTTCTAGGCTTACACAGCTTCAGGAATAAACAGGGAGGCTTATTTATGATAGTGTCCAAAATAAATTTCTTAAATGCATGAGTGAAGAAATGTGAATGTGCTTATACTCTTAGATATCAATGTTTGTATGTGACCATAATATATTTTCTTTGATTTAAATTCATCATGACATGTTAAAAAATTATCAGTTATTAGTAAAATGTTTATAACAGCAGAAGTTCCTTACTGGGAATATCATGAAATATTTTTAATGGAAACCTAATGGTTTTAATATTAGCGTATATGCCTAGTATTTATATTTCCAAAATTGTAGATATATTTAAAGAATGAGAAACATCGGAAGGAAACAAAATAGAGAAAGAATATGGACAGATTACCTTTGTCTAAGCAAAATCAGTTTTGATCACAGTAGAGAAAAATACTTTTCAGTTTATCCTTTGTGCTGTATTCCTTTTATGGGCAATATGAAAGAAATCAAGAAACAATATTTTATTACATATTTACAGCAGTAGTTCACTTTAGCATACCATGGAATTGGGACATTAAATAATAATGTTAGAGACTGGGGAAAACAATGAGATGTAAGAATGATAAGCAATAATATGAATTATTCTAGGACCACAGGGAAGTTGAAACTTACACACATTATTTTTGTCTATTCCCTGTATCGTGTAATGAGAAATATCTAGAAGATTATAATCAATATTCATTATAAATTTGTGGAACATATGCTCAGAAACTTAAATAGCAAACTCTGGGAACAGCAGAAAAGTGTTTATAAAAGACTATCTATGACTATTATGGATGGAAGGAACCAAAAAGAAAAGAAAGAATTTGGGACTACATTTTTTTTTTTTTTTTTTTTGATTTTCCGAGACAGGGTTTCTCTGTATAGCCCTGGCTGTCCTGGAACTCACTCTGTAGACCAGGCTGGCCTCGAACTCAGAAATCCGCCTGCCTCTGCCTCCCAAGTGCTGGGATTAAAGGCGTGCGCCACCACGCCCGGCATGGGACTACATTTTTTTCAACACACACACACACGCACACACACACACACACACACACACACACACACACACACAATCACACACAATAACACACAAACATAGATGCAATGAGAGAGAGAGAGAGAACAAGAGAGAGACTGAGAAAAAAAGTGTATGTAGCACTTATTATAGCTTATTGATCTTTCAAGGTAATATGATCAATAAAAGTCTCCACTTCATATATGGTCAAGGAAGGTGAACAAAGTGTCTACAGATACCTACAAATCAGTTTGAATAGATTCAGCACTAAATATACTAATTTTAAAAAGTTATTGAAATGTGAATGAGTTTTTTCCCACATTTTTGTTAGATATTTTCTTCAATTACATTTCAAATGCTATCCCAAAAGTCCCCTATACCCTCCCCCCGCCCTGCTCCCCTACCCACCCAATCGCATTTCTTGGCCCTGGTGTTCCTCTGTATTGAGACATATAAAGTTTGCTAGACCAAGGGGCCTCTCTTCCCAATGATAGCAGACTAGGCCATCTTCTGCTACATATGCAGCTAGAGACATGAGCTCTGTGAGTACTGATTAGTTTATATTGTTGCTCCACCTATAGAATTGCAGACCCCTTCAGCTATTGGGTACTTTGTCTAACTCCTATATGGGGGGCCCTGTGTTCCATCCTGAAGTTACTGTGAGCATCCAATTCTGTATTTGCCAGGCACTGGCAAAGTCTCACAAGAGACAGCTATATCAGGGTCCCTTCAGTAAAATCTTGCTGGAATATGCAATAGTGGCTGAGTTTAGTGGGTGATTAAGGGATGGACCCCCCCCCGGGTGGGGCAGTCTCTTGATGGTCCATCCTTTCATTTTAGCTTCAACTTTGTCTCTGCAACTCCTTCCATGGATATTTTATTCTGTATTCTAGGGAGGAATGAAGTATCCACGAGTTGGTCTTCCTTATTGATTTTCTTGTGTTTTGGAAGTTGTATCTTGGGTATTCTAGGTTTCTGGGCTAATATACACTTATCAGTGAGTGCATATCAAGTGACTTCTTTTGTGATTGGGTTACCTCACTCAGAATGATATCCTCCAGATACATCCATTTGCCCAAAAAATTCATAAATTCATTGTTTTTAATAGCTGAGTGGTACTCCATTGTGTAAAGTACCACATTTTCTGTATCCATTCCTCTGTTGAGGGACATCTGGGTTCTTTCCAGCTTCTGTCTATTATAAATAGGGCTGCTATGAACATAGTGGAGCATGGGTCCTTATTACCAGTTGGAATATCTTCTGGGTATATATGCCCAGGAGAGGTATTGCTGGATCTAGTGGTAGTACTATGTCCAGTTTTCAGAGGAAATGCCAGACTGATTTCCAGAGTGGTTGTACCAGCTTGCAATCCTACCATCAATGGAGGAGTGTTCCTCAAATGCTTTCTCAGCATCTAATGAGATGATCATGTGATTTTTGTCTTTGAGTTTGTATATATAGTGGATTCCGTTGATGGAATTCTTATATTAAACCATACCTACATCCCTAGAATGAAGCCTACTTGGTCATGATGGATGATTGTTTTGATGTGTTCTTAGATTCGGTTTATGAGGATTTTATTGAGTATTTTTGCATTGATATTCATGGGGGAAATTGGTCTGAAATTCTCTTTCTTTGATCTTTGTGTGGTTTAGGAATCAGAGTAATTGTGGCTTCATAAAATGAACTGAGTAGAGTACCTTCTGTTTCTATTTTGTGGAATAGTTTGAGTAGAGTTTGAATTAGGTCTTCTTTGAAGGTCTGATAGAACTCTGCATTAAACCCATCTAGTCCTGGGCTTCCTTTTTTGGGAGACTATTAATGACTGCTTCTATTTTCTAGGGGAGTTGGGACTATTTAGATCATTAATGTGATCCTGATTTAACTTTGGTACCTGGTATCTGCCTAGGAAGTTGTCCATTTCGTCCAGGTCTCCCAGTCTTGTTGAGTACAGCCTTTTGTAGTAGTATCTGATGATGTTTTGGATTTCCGCAGGATCTTTTGTTATGTCTTCGTTTTCATTTTCGATTTTGTTAATTAGGATACTGTCCCTGTGCCCTCTAGTAAGTCTAGCTAAGGGTTTATCTATCTTGTTGAACTTCTCAAAGAATCAGCTCCTTGTTTGGTTGATTCTTTGAATAGTTTTTTTTTTTGTTTGTTTGTTTTCTTTATTTTTTTTTTTTTTTGTTCCCACTTGGTTGATTTCAGCCCTAATTTTGATTATTTCCTGACGTCTACCCTTCTTAGGAGAATTTGCTTCCTTTTGTTCTAGAGCTTCTAGGTGTGCTGTCAGACTGCCATTGTATATTTTCTCCAGTTTCCTTTTGGAGGCACTCAGGGCTATGATTTTTCCTCTTAGGACTGCTTTCATTGTGTCCCATAAGTTTTGGTATGTTGTGGCTTCATTTTCACTAAACTCTAAAAAGTTTTTAATTTCTTTCTTTCTTTCCTCCTTCACCAAGGTATCATTGAGTAGAGTGTTGTTCAGTTTCCACGTGAATGTTGGCTTTCTATTATTTATGCTGTTTTTGAAGATCAGCCTTAGTCCATGGTGATCTGATAGGATGTATGGGATAATTTCAATAATTTTGTATCTGTTGAGGCCTGTTTTGTGACCAATTTTATGGTCAACTTTGGAGGAGGTACCATGAGGTGCTGAGAAGAAGGTATATCCTTTTGTTTTAGGAGAAAATGTTCTGTAGATATCTGTTCAATCCATTTGTTTCATAACTTCTGTGAGTGTCCATGTGTACCTGTTTAGTTTATGTTCCCAGGATCTGTCCATTGGTGAGAGTGAGGTGTTGAAGTCTCCCACAACTATTGTGTGATGAGCAAATGTGTCTTTTGAGCTTTACTAAAGTTACTTTAAAGAATGTATCTACCCTTGCATTTGGAGCATAGATATTTAGAATTGAGAGATCATCGTGGTAGATTTTACCTTTGATTAGTATGAAGTGCCCCTGCTTGTCTTTTTTGATAACTTTGGGTTGGAAATCAATTTTATTTCATATTAGCATGGCTACTCCTGCTTGTTTCTTCGGACCATTTGATTGGAAAATTGTTTTCAAGCCTTTATCCCTGAGGTGAGTTTCCTGTAAGCAACAAAATGTTGGGTTCTGTTTGTATAGCCAGTTTATTAGTCTATGTTTTTTTAATTGGGGAATTGAATCCATTTTTGTTAAGAGAAATCTAAGAAAAGTAATTCATTTTTCCTGTCATTTTTGTTGTTAAAGTTGGGAATCTGTTCTTGTGGCTTGTGTTTTCTTTTAGGTTTGTTAAAAGATTACTTTCTTGCTTTTTTCTAGGGTGTACTTTCCATCATTGTGTTAGTGTTTTACCTTTATTATCCTTTGAAGTGCTGGATTCGTGGAAAAATATTGTGTGAATTTGGTTTTGTCATGGAATACTTTGGTTTCTCCAACTATAGTAATTGAGATTTTTTTCTGGGTATAGTAGCCTGGGCTGGCATTTGTGTTCTTTTTATGTCTGTATAACATCTGTCCAGGATCTTCTGGCTTTCATAATCTCTGGTGAGAAGTCTGGAGTAATTCTAATTGGCCTGTCTTATATGTTAGTTGACCTTTTCCCCTCATTGCTATTAATATTCTGTCTTTATTTAGTGCATTTGTTGTCCTGAATATTTTGTTTTGGGAGGAATTTCTTTTCTGGTCCAGTCTCTTTGGATTTCTGTAGGTTTCTCATATGTTCATGGGCATCTCTTTCTTTAGGTATGGGAAGTTTTCTTCTATAATTTTGTTGAAGATATTTGCTGGCCCTTTAAGTTGAAAATCTTCATTCTCATCTACTCCTATTATCCTAAGGTTTGGTCTTCTCATTGTGTCCTGGATTTGCTGCATGATTTGAGTTAGGATCTTTTTCTATTTTGCATTTTCTTTGATTGTTGTGTCCATGTTCCCTATGGAATTTTCTGTACCTGAAATTTTCTCTACCATCTCTTGTATTCTGTTGCTGATTTCTTTTCAAGGGTTTCTATCTCCAGAGTTGTATCCCTTTGGGTTTTCTTCATTGTTTCTACTTCCATTTTTAGATCTTGGATGGTTTTGTTCAATTTCATAGCCTGTTTGGTTGTATTTTCCTGTATTTCTTTAAGGGATTTTTGTGTTTCTTCTACTCGTTTAGCAGTGTTTGCCTGTAGTTCTTTAAGGACTTCTACCTGTTTAGCAGTGTTCTCCTGTAATTCTTTGAGGAATTTTTGTGTTTCCTGTTTAAGGGCTTCTACTTGTTTATCAGTATTTTCCTTTAATTCCTTGAGGATTTTTTGTGCTTCCTCTTTAAGGGCTTCTACCTGTTTAGCAGTATTGTCCTGTATTTCTTTAAGTGAGTTCTTATTGCCCTTCTTAAAATCTTCTACCACCATCATAAGATATGATTTTAAATCTGCATCTTGCTTTTCAGATGTGTTAGGGTATCCAGGACTCATTGTGGTGGGCGTACTGGGTTCTGATGATGCCCAGTGTTCTTGGTTTCCATTAGTATGATTCTTATGTTTGCCTTTCACCATCTGAAAATCTCTGTTGTAATGTTGAAGCTGTCTCTGATTGGAGCTTGATCCTCCTGTGATTCTTATAGTCTCTGTCAGCACTCCTGGGATTCCAACTCTCTCCTGAGTTCCAGTGGTCAGAGCACTCTCTGGAGGCAAGCTCTCCTCTTTCAGGACAGTTGTCCAATAGTCTGGGGCACTGATCCATCTCCTGAGTTCTGGGGTCAGAACCCTCCTTGTAGGCCAACTCTCCTCTGTCAAGGAATGTGCCCAGGGGTCTGGGTCTCAGCTCTGCCTCCTGAGTGAGGATAAAGGCCTGAGAGGACCCTGACCAAGAATCTCTGTTGCTTCTATTGCCCACATGCTCTCAGGTGATCAGGAGGTCCTGGGTGTGCTAGGGGTCCTGAGGCATGGAGAGTCCTGTGGTGCCCTAGATGGCCTCGGCTGGGTTCATGCAGAAGATGGGGGAGGGTGTTGTCCGGATCTGAATGGATCCTAGCCTCTGGTCTGGTGGGGTTCCTTTGTCCCTGATCCTGTTGGCACAAGTCCCTCTGAGATTCTTTGTAGCTGAGGTTGTTTTCCACTCACCTGGGACCCCTAGGTCCTGTGGCATGGAGAGCATTCTAGAGCCCTTAACAGCCTCTGCTGGGCTCAGAAGGAAGTTAGTGGGGGTGGCCACAGCCAGAACAGATCCGGGAATGGGTCTTAATAGGATAAAGAGTTGTTGAACATGAGGGAAGATTGACTAGAAGGTACTTATTCTCATAATAGTTAAGTAAATAATTATTTAATAAAAAACATAATTAATAATGGAACTTAGGGAAGTAAGAAAATCAATACAGTATTCTGATAAAGTGAAAAGAATGATGAGTTCCATTTAGCAATATGCAATGTTCTATGGTTTGCTGACTCCTAATTCAGACAATAGCCAACATTAACAGAATGTTTAAAAATTATTTTACAAATCAAACAATGAAACTTAAGATTCACAGTTACTGTGGTGTTTATTCAAATAATAATTTCTTAATAGTCATTAGCAAACTTAAGCACTGGGGGTTTTGAAAACATACAACAGGGTTTAAAAATGCTTATTATAAAATCTGGATATATATCTTCTCAACTTTGACAGTTACTGAATATTTGTTTGTCAGGTCTATTAAGCTCAGATTTTATAGCATGAAACAGTTACAAATCATACAGAAACAAAAACATGTGTGCAAAATTTTTATGTATGTAATGTGACGTTTGTTTTCCAGAAAATTTTAACAAGCCATCTCAGTCTCCTTTTTATTTAAACTTTTAAAATTAAAAAAAAATATATCATCCTTTTTAGCTTATCACTTCTAAAAAGTGATTGTTGGTGTATTATTTGGACCATGGTTTGCTGACTCCTAATTCAAACAATAGCCAACATTAACAGAATGCTTACAAATTATTTTACAAATCAAACAATGAAACTTAAGATTCACAGTTACTGTGGTTTTTATTAAAGAACCTTAATTTTCCTTTCAGAAATGTTTCTCTATTGGCTTTTTATATAAATATTTGGTGGGATAAAAATTAATATTACATTCAAGTTTTCTCAACCAAGTGTATTATTTATTCCATTTTTTGAAATACTAGAAATATTTGCTTTTCTTGTTATAATATTTGAGTTCTGAGAACACTGTAGAAACAGGACAGACTTTAATAGAAGGTTTTATGATTGTATAAACATCTATGTAGCTTCAAATATTAATAAATGAAATATATTTGTTTTTCTTTAAGTAGATTATGAGATCTGGAACTGATATGCTGAATTAATTTAAATAAATTCCTATATTTATGTTTACCATTACATTAGTTTGAATAATTCCCCTTTTATTTAATATTTATATTATTGCATATACACTGTCCCAAATAATGTTTAATTTTCTTATGTCCAAGTGAGTATAACAACATTAACTTTGATCATACCTGTACTTCATTACTTCTTGTCCTACTTTCCAATTACACTTGCATTATGTTTTCTCTATTATCTTCCCTTTATCTTCTGTGGCCATTTTAATTTAACCAAATAAAGATGGTCATTTTGTTCTAAGAGATGAACCAAGGAAAACAGTGGGTACCCTGCCAAGTATCACCCATCATCTGGGAATCATTGTTGATTTCCATCTAGGAAAATGATTTTCGAATTTATGAAAAATTTCTAGAAAACCCACAATGGTATATTAATTACAATCTGAAACTTAACCAGAATAAAATTAACTAATGCATGTGGTAAAAAAAAATGTAGTATTTGATATATTATACTAATAATTATAATTTATAAATCTTGTATATATTTTTGTATATTTTATTTATTTACATTTCAAATATTATCCCCTTTCCCAGTTCCCCTCCAGAAACCCTCTATTCCATCCTCCCTCCCCCTGTTCCAACCACCCACTCCCGCCTCACCACCCTAGCATTCCTCTACACTGGGTCATTGAGCCTTCACAGGACCAAGGACTTCTCCTCCCATTGATGACTGGCAAGGCCACCCTCTGCTCTGTTCAGCTGGAACCATGGGCCCCTCCATGTGTACTCTTTGGTTGGTGGTTTAGTCCCTGGGCGCTCTGAGGGTACTGGTTGGTTGATATTGTTTTTCTTCCTATGGGTTACAAACTAGAGACTCTAAAAGCCAGAAGATCCTGGAAAGATGTCATACAGACCCTAAGAAAATACAAATGCCAGCCCAGGCTACTATACCCAGCAAAACTCTCAATTAACATGGATGGTGAAACCAGGGTATTCCATGACATGTCTTTTATATCTTAACCATACATTTCAGCATTTAATACAAGACAGCATGCTTTACTTTTGATGAACAAATTATAGCATGTAGATTTTTCTATTAGTAGTTATTCAGTTATTAAATATAATAATTTAATGTAGGCAGTACTTTATGCATGCAAAATGCTATTCTGAAAAGTTTCGTAGTTTTCACCAAGCTGTCAAAGGAATATATGACTCAAAAGTGTTGAAAGTTTATAATGACAAAAATTATAAATCATACCAAAATTGTATTGAAGAACCATAAAGGTCAATGCATTCTAGCAGCAAATATTCTATAATTAGAATAATGTTGAGATGATTACCATGGATTCATAGTGTTTTTATTGACTTAAAACTATTCTCAAATAGCTTCACTCTAAATCAATGAAATTCAGAAACAGTTGACTGCTAAAGATCAACACACATGAATACCAGGGTCCATTGTACCACTCTATGTATACACAAATAATGATCTATGTCATGAAAGTCCTTAACTCTATCCACGTCAGCAAGAAATTAAATAGCTGTTTGGGTTTCTACAACATTTAGCCTTTATTATGTTCTTGAATATTATCTCTCATTTATTATAAAAGTGGATTTGAACATGTTAAAAGGGCCTTTCATCTCAATAAAGTCTTGACTATTTAATGAGGATATAACTGATAGGACTCTGACAATAAATCAATAAGAATAATTTAGGGTGACTTTGCTTCCCTAAATTTGATGAAACTATACATGCTAGAGATGCAGTATAATGTAAAGTTGCCCTTTGTTGCTCAAGTTACCAGTAATATAGAGATGCGGTTCAATTTCCAGTTTTCCTGCAATGATGGGAGATACTATCAAGCCACAGAGGCAGGCATCCTTTATGTGCAATCTCTTATAATCCCTTTGTACTGACAAGTGCTAATGAAACACTCTGGAGGGCTCCTCTTCAAGTTCTTACCAAACTAAAAATGTGCATTTTCTTGAATCCTGGAGATAGGAATAAATCATCCTACAATAATTGAGAGTATTCCTACAGGAGGGAACTGGAAGGAGGCCATTCAATTACTTTGCAAGACTACATAGGAGGAGGAAAACAGATAGAAACTACTCTTTGATAAAAATGTAAGACAGTCTATAAAAGACACTTATACTTACCCATTAGAAGTTTTATTAATTGATTTAAAAGACTAATTTTCTTTCTACTTAAAGTATAAAAAATACAGTGTTTTGTAAATAATCTATCACTTCCAGAACATAATTATTTGACAAAAGACAAAATAAATAAATAAATAAATAAATAAACCTATCTTTACTTGTGTTGACAATTAATCTTCTAAAAGTAAAAGAAAATACTTGCTCAGTCTGTCTGCACCTTAAATGTAGAAAATATAGAACAAATAACTTGGCTAATGTTTGGAAAGTGGGCTTGTTTTTGAATAGCATATGAAATATACTAAAACTCAAGAGTTATTAGATAGTTCAGCATAATATATTATATCCCTTATCATATATTAACCTAAAGCTGGCAAATATTCAAATAAAATGACAATTATCAAAATGTAATATATTGTAGCAATTAATCAAAGGATAAAATATCTGTTGACTTAGAAATTTCTAGCTAGTAAACAAAATAAGAGGTTTTTTTGTTTTGTTTTGTTTTGTTTTGTTTTTTTCATTGTCATGGTTCCATCTCTGATTCTGTGGAGAAGGAAATAGGGGATAGTAAATCACCAGATGATTTCATATAGAAAATTCTAAACTCATAGTATGTTTAAGGATTATGATTCTAAAACCAGTGAAGACAAAAGCAGTTGACTGGAACTGATTTCTACAATAAACAATCTAAGAGAAAAAACTGTTGTAAAGAAGACATTTAAACCAAAAAGATAGAGTAACTCAAAAAACGTCAAGATCTACATTTTATTATAACTTAAAAAAAATAACCATTTTCTATAATATTAGAGAAAGTAGGATAACTATCTAGATAGGAAGAAAGGTAATAGTAATCAATTCAGTAAAGTTAATTTAATTTACATAAGAATATCCTTAAAGGAAAAAGCTCACAGGGTAAGGACAGGAAACATAAATATGAAAATGGGGAAACAGTAAGTTGTGTAAATATATCTAGTGAAACCTGGGGGATAAAAGATGAGAAAAGGAAGAACCCACAAAATACCAAAGACAAACTACAGCCTGCTAATCTCTTTAAATATAATCTATGCTTCTCCTATAAAACTAAGTATTTAAGGAAAATGTGAGAAGAAAGTTGTGAATGGCAGTTGAGAAGGCTTAAAAACAAAACAAAATTAACAAAGAAACAAACAAACAAACAAAAAACTACCTCACTAGGCAATGGATATATTTGCTGGGATTTTTGTCTACTGAGTAGGCCACTGACAATTCACTGTAAAGAAAGTGACCTCTTTAAATTAAAATTGGATTTTCATTCACACCATTAGAGAATTTTTACATCCATACCTGATTATGTGCAATTAAGGACATTGAAGTTATGGTAAGTGCACAATGCTGGTGACAATATTGGAGAAAATGCATAAGTCTTTGTTTGTAGACTACAGACACTTCTGTAATTATGCCAGACATTTTCTAAGTTTGTAGGATTTCATAAAGCTCTTTACATTTTAGCCATGTTGGTTTATCTAAGGAGATACTGCTGCATACCTAGCTCAAATACTTTTCTTTTCTTTTTAACATATAATTTTCTTTAAAAAATTTTTTATTGGTTATTTTGTTTATTTCCATTTCCAGTTTCCCTTCTGAAAACCCTGATAAAGCTGTCTCCTGAGAGGCTCTACCAGAGTCTTACAATACAGAAGTAGAAGCTTGGAGCCAACCACTGGACTGAGCACAGGGACCCCAATGGAGGATTTAGGGGAAGGACTGAAGGAGCAGAAGGGGTTTGCAACAACATAGGAAGCTCCATAGTAGAAGACTTCCCAGTCTGTCTTCATTCACAGATGATGCACCTAACCCTCAAGAGACTTGAGGCCCCAGGGAGTTTAGAGGTCAGGTGGGGTGGGGGCGTGGGAGCAACCACATGGAGATGGGGTAGGGTGGAGAGGAGGTGTGGGATGTGGAGCAGTTGGAGGGTGGGAGTGGGCAGGGAATGGAATATGAAGTGTAAAATACAAATTAAAAATAAAATTAAAATAATTATTCAATCATTTTTTACAGTCCTGATTTTATACCCTTCTGGTCTCTTGAGGGGTCTCTTCCACCGTGTCTAAAAGAAGATGTGTGACCCTCCACCTTACAAGATTTCCTCACACCCTGAGGCCCCATGTTTCTTGAGAGTTAGGTTCATCTTCTGACTGAGTCTAAACCCTGGGAGTCCTCTGCTGTTTATGTGTTGGCAGACTCATATCACCTGGTGTATTCTGCCTGGTTGGTGGCCCCAGTGTCTGAGAGATCTCATGGGTCCAGGTTAGTTGAAACTGCTGGTCCTCCTACAGGGTCACTCTCATTCCCAGCTTCTCCCAGCTTTTCCGTAATTCAACCACAGGGGTCAGCAGCCAGGTTGGTGCCTTAGTGTGAACCCAATGTGTGCCTGTCTCTGGAACTCCTATTCAAAACAGTAGGGCATTTCATCTAAGTGTCCACTTTGAATCCTCACAGTCTCACACCTCCCAGGTCTCTGGTACATTATGGACAGTCCTGCCACCTCCTACCTCCTGAGGTTGCCTGTTCCCATTCTTTCTGCTGCACTGCCCCCTTCCCCGAGCTTCACTCCTGTTCCTCCCACCCAACACGTGATCATGTTCCTGTCTTCCCTTCCCTGTCCCCTTTTAAACCTAGGTCCCTCCCTTCCTCCTGACTCCCGTGATTGCTTCCTTCTTCCTCCCAAATGGGATTGAGGCATCTGCACTTGGGTTCTTTGGCTAGTTAAACTTTTTGAGTTCTGTGGGTTGCATCCTGGATATTTTGTACTTTTAGGGGAGCTAATATCCACTTATTAGTAAGTATGTACCATACATGTTCTTTTAAGTCTGAGTTACCTCATTCAGGATGATATTTTCTAGTTCTATCCATTTGTCTGCAAAACTCATGATATTCTCATTTTTTTTTCAGAAAATGGTAGGTATTTTTTTTCAAGAAATCAAGCATGAATAAAAATTTATTTGTTCAAATCATTATGCATCCACTTAAGTCTAAAATACTAAGTATTAACATAATGTTTGGTTTCACTTTAACTTCTACTTCTTTTTTTTTCCATTTTTTATTAGGTATTTAGCTCATTTACATTTCTAATGCTATACCAAAAGTCCCCCATACCCACCCACCCCCACTCCCCTACCCACCCACTTCCCCTTTTTGGCCCTGGCGTTCCCCTGTACTGGGGCATATAAAGTTTGCAAGTTCAATGGGCCTCTCTTTACAGTGATGGCCAACTAGGCCATCTTTTGATACATATGCAGCTAGAGTCAAGAGCTCCGGGTTACTGGTTAGTTCATAATGTTGTTCCACCTATAGGGTTGCAGATTCCTTTAGCTCCTTGGGTACTTTCTCTAGCTCCTCCATTGGGAGCCCTGTGATCCATCCATTAGCTGATTGTGAGCATCCACTTCTGTGTTTGCTAGGCCCTGGCATAGTCTCACAAGAGACAAATGCTATCGCAAAAGCCCCCCATACCCTTCCCCCCACCACTCCCCTACCCACCCACTCCCACTTCTTGGCCCTGGCATTCCCCTGTACTGAGACATATAAAGTTTGCAAAACCAAGGGGCCTCTTTTCCCAATGATGGCTGACTAGGCCATCTTCTGCTACATATGCAGCTAGAGACATGAGCTCCAGGGTACTGGTTAGTTCATATTGTTGATCCACCTATGGGGTTGCAGACCCCTTTTGCTCCTTGGGTACTTTCTCTAGCTTCTCCATTGGGGGCCCTGTGTTCCATCCAATAGAAGTGGATTTCCTCATTCTTAATAGCAGAGTAGTATTCCATTGTGTAAATGAATCACATTTTCCATGTCCACTTTATCTTCTATTAGATTTGGTGTATCTGGTTTATGTTGACGTCCTTGATCCACTTGGACTTGCACTTTGTTCAAGGTGACAAATATAGGTCTATTTTCATTTTCTTCTACATACAGACTGCCAGTCAGATCTTCACCATTTATTGAAGATGCTTTCTTTTTTCCATTGTAAAATTTCTGCTTCTCTGTCAAAGATCAAGTAGTGCCCATAAGTTTGTGAATTTATTTCTGGGTCCTCAGTTGGATTCCATTGATCAATGTGTCTGTCTTTGTACCAATACCTTGCAGTTTTTATCACTATTGTTCTGTAATAAAGCTTGAGGTCAGGGATGGTAAGTCCTAGCAGTTCTTTCATTGTTATGACTTGATTTCACTATTCTGGGTTTTGTTTTGTTTTGTTTTGTTTTGTTTTGTTTTTTTGCCTTTTGATAATTTTGAGAATTGCTCTTTCCATGTCTTTGAAAACTTTTGTTGGGATTTTGATGGATATTACATTGAACCTGTAGATTGCGTTTTGTAGAATGGCCATTTTTACTATGTTAATTCTGCCATTCTGAGAATTTGAGAGCTCTCTGTTTTCTGATATCTTCTTCAATTTCTGTCTTGAGGGACTTGAAGTTCTTGTCATACAGAACTTTAGCTTGTTTGGTTAGGGTTACCTCGAGATATTTTAACTTATTTGTTGCTAGTGTGAAGTTGTTTCCTTAACTTTTTTCAGACAGTTTATCATATGTATAAAGAAAGGCTACTGATATTTTGAGTTAATATTATATTCTGCCATTTTGCTGCAGTTGTTTATCAGCTTTATGAGCTCTCTGGTAGAATTTTTGGGGTCACTTCTGTATACTCTCATATCATCTGCAAATAGTGTTATCTTGAATTTCTCCTTCAAAACTTTTATCCCTTTGATCTCCTTTTGTTATCTAATTACTCTGACTAGAACTTTGAGTACTCTTGAATAGATATGGGGAGAGTGGGCATCCTTGTCTTGCCCCTGATTTTAGTGGGATTTCTTCAAGAATCTCTCCATTTTATTTGATATTTACTGTTGGTTTGCTCTAAATTGCTTTTATTATGTTTAGGTATGGGCTTGATTTTCTGATCTTTCCAATAATTTTAACATGAAGGCATGTTGTATTTTGTCAAATGCTTTTATAGCATCTAAGGAGATGATCATGTGATTTTTTTCTTTAAGTTTGTTTATATAGTGTTAATGGATTTTCATATATTGAACATTCCTTGCTTCCTTGGGATGAAGCCCACTTGATCGTGGCAAATGATGGTTTTGATATGTTCTTGGATTCAGTTTGCAAAAAATTTATTGAGTATATTTGCATTGATATTCATAAACAACTTCAGCAAGTGGCTGTATATAAAAGAGACTTGAAGGACTCAAAGGGAGGGACCATAGATGAAATGCCTTACAGTGGGGAAAGGGAACTTGTAGAGTCTACCTCCAGTAGAAACATAGGGCATCAAGTGGGATAATGGGTTTGCCATCCCATAGTCTGACCTATAAATATTCCTGTCTGAAAGAACTTCAGGGACTAAAATTGAGAAAAAAAAAAAAAACATGAAGAAATGTAGGTCCAGATACAGGCCAAACTCAGATCCAGCTCAGGGGGAAGCCCCAAGGCCTGACACTATTACTTATGCTATTATGTGCTTAGAAACAGGGGCCTATCATGACTGTCCTCCCAGAGGGCCAACAAGCAGCTGAAAGAGTCAGATGTGGATATTTACACTCAACCAAGAAAAGTGAAGACAGAAGCTCGTGATCCCTGCTGTAGAATTATGGAGAAGCTAGAAGAAGTTGAGGAGGAGGGTGACCCTATAGGAAGACCAGCAATCTCAACTAACCTGGATTCCCCCCACCCAGGGACCTCTCAGACGCTTAGCCACAAATCAGATAGAATACATCAGCTGATATGAGACTCCCAACACATAAATAGCAGAGGATTGTTGGGTCTGGATGCAGTCTGAGAAGATGAATCTAATCCTTTAGAGACTTGGGCCCTAGGGTTTGGGGACCCCTGGTAAGATGGGTTGGGGGATTGGGACATACTCTTTGAGACAGGGAGGAGGAAATGTAGGATAAAGAGGATTCAGAGGGTGGACCAGGATGGGAATTAAGTCTGGACTGTAAAAAAAAAATTAAAGAATAAATTAAAAAATTAAAAACTAAAAACAAATCTATACAAAGAAATCCTGTCTCAGGGGTGGGAGGTGAAGAATTGAGTTTGACATCTACTCTTTCTTGGTATATATGTTTTATCTGTTTCTTTCTTTCTTTTTAATTTTTTATTAACTGGCAGATGTCTTTTTTCTTTTTTTTAGAAAATGCCACATTTATTTTCATTGTGGTTGTACAAGTTTACAGTCCTACCAACAACGAAGGAATATTTCTTTTGTTCTACATCCTTATCAACATGAGCTGTCACATGTTTTATTTGTATTAGTCATTCTGGCAGGTATAAGATGGAACCTCAGTGTTGTTTTGATTTGCATTTCGCTGATAGGTAAAGATGTTGAACATTTCTTTAAGTTTTCCCAAACATTTGATATTCCAGTACTGAGAAATCTCTTTAGATCTGTATCCCATTTGTTTTCTAAGTTGTATTATTTGGTTTTTAAAATATATATCAACCTTCTTTGCTACACCCACTCCAGTGAAGTCTACTTGACAAGCCAAAAGACCTGAAGGCAGTCATGAGTCGAGGAGTTTCAAGGAAACTATGCCTCCTGGAACCTTGGGATGCCCATAGCCTGTATACTCAAAACCTGTCCCCTCGTTAATCTGGTGTTTGGATCCGTGTGCTCTCTTTCAGTATTGTTTTATTATAAGTGCCTTTAAGGATTGATTTCTGACAAAGCTAAGCCTCCACAAATGTTCCAATCATTCCTAGAAAATCCTTGAAGCCAAGTGTGATGTTGGAATTCAGTAAGAATGTTACCTATTCAGTAACATTCAAATTCACTTCTAGTAGAGACAGTGAAACCAACTAGGCGTTACAAAGAACAGAGCTAAAAAAGCTCTGGGCTAGTCTGCATAGTGATTACTTAGGACAATAGCCGAGTCACACTCAAATTTAGGAATGCACAATGGCCAAGCAAATAGGTGGGTTGTTGCATGAGTTAGTGGAAGAGAATTCCCCTGGTACAGGTTTTTTTCACTAGGCCCAGAGGAATAGCATTAATCAGGTATTTACTAAAGAACCACTGGTGATGGGTTTAACAATAGACTAGCATTGCATCAGAGCATTCACCTGGCTCCATTTTAAGTGATAAACTGGGCCTGTTCCCGCCATCTTTTGACATATGCATTTATTTTGTTTTGTCACTGTAACTTGGCAGATGTGTTTGCCTGGCTTTTCTTGTTTTTCTTCTGTATAAAAAAGTCTGGTGTTCATTTGGACATTACATTCAGATCCAACACACTCTCTCGTGTCCGCATCTGTTTGTCACCCCATTCTTGCCGACTCTATTCCCATCTGTCCGGGGCCCTGATTCCCACGGATTGAGGGGGGGGGGCAACTGGTCCGGTCTGTGGCAATTCTTGGTTTTTTATTTATATATTAGATAAATTCATTTTTATCAGATACTTTATTTACATTTCAAATGGTATCCCCTTTCCTGGTTTCCCCTCAGAACACCCCCTAATCCCCCTGCTCCCATTGCTGCCCAACCCACCCACTCCAGATTCCTGGCCCTGGCATTCCCCTAAAATGGGGCATAGAACCTTCACGGGACCAAGGGCCTCTCCTCCCATTGATGACCGATAAGGCTATCCTCTGTTACATATGCAGCTAGGGACAGGAGTCCCAACATGTGTTTTCTTTGATTGGTGGTTAAGTCCCAGGGAGATCTGGAGTTAATGGTTAGTTCATATTTTTGATCCTCCTAGGGGGTTACAAACCCATTCATCTCATTGGTTACTCTCTCTAGCTCCTTCATTTGGGGACTCTGTGCTCAGTCTACTAGATGTCTGTGAGCATACACTTCTGTATTATTCAGGCAGTGGCAAATCCTCTCAGGAGACAGCTTTATCAGGCTCTTGTCAGCAAGTACTTATTGGCATCCACAATAGTGTCTGGGTTTGGTGGTTGTTTATGGGATAGATCCCCAGGTGGGGCACTCTCTGGATGGTGATGTCTTCTGTCTCTGCTCTGCACTTTGGCTCTGTACCTCCTTCCATGGATATTTGTTCCCCCTTCTAAGAAGGATCGAAGTATCCACAATTTGTTCTTCTTTCTTGAATTTCATGTGTCTTGAAAATTGTTTCTTGGGTATTTTAAGTTTCTAGGATAATATATACTTGTCAGTAAGTGCATATCATGTGTGTTCTTTTGTGATTGGATTACCTCACTTAGCATGATATCATCCAGATCCATCCAATTGTCTAAGAATTCCAAGAATTCATTGTTTTTAATAGCTACATAGTACTCCATTGAATACATGTACCATATTTTCTGTATCTATTCATCTGTTGAAGGAAATCTGGTTTCTTTCCAGTTTCTTGCTATTATAAATAAGGCTGCTAAGAACATAGAGAAGCATATGTTCTTATTACATTGTGGAGCATATTCTGGGTATATGTCCAGGAATAGTAATGCTGGATCTATCGGTAGAACTGTGATCAGTTTTCTGAGGAAATGCCAAACTGATTTCCAGAGTGGTTGTACAAGCTTTAAATCCCATGACCAATGGAGGAGTGTTCCTCTTTCTCCACATCCTTGCCAGTATCTGCTGTCACCTGAGTTTTTGATCTTAGTCATTCTGACTGTTATCAGGTGGGAACTCAGGGTTGTTTTTATTTGTATTTCCCTGATGATTAAGGATGTTGAACACTTTTTCAGGTGCTTCTTGGCCATTCATTATTCCTCAGTTGAGAATTCCTTGTTTAGCTCTGTACCCCATTTTTAAATGGGGTTATTTGCTTTTCTGGAGTCAAACTTCTTAAGTTATTTGTATATATTTGACATTACCCCCCTATTGGATTGGTTTCTATTTTGCCTTATAGACAGTGTCCTTTGCCTTACAGATGTTTTGCAATTTTATGAGGTCCCATTTGTTGATACTTGATCTTACAGCACAGGCCATTGCAGTTCTGTTCAGGAATCCCCCCCCCCCCCGTGCCCATATCTTTGAGACTTTCCCCCACTTTCTCCACTATAAGTTTCCTTGTCTCTGGTTTTACATGGAGTTCCTTGATCCACTTAGTCTGGAGCTTTTTACAAGGAGATAAGAATGGATCAATTCTCATTCTTCTACATGCTAACCACCAGTTGAGCCAGCACCATTTCTTGAAAATGCTGCCTTCTTTCCACTGGATGGTTTTAGCTCCTTTGTCAAAGATCAATTGACCATAGGTGTGTGGATTCATTTCTAGGTCTTCAGTTCTATTTCATTTTTTCCCCTTTTTTTATTACGTATTTTCTTCAATTACATTTCCAATGCTATCCCAAAAGTCCCCCCACTCTCCCCCACTCCCCTCCCCACCCATTCCCATTTTTTTGGCCCTGGCATTCCCCTGTCCTGGGGCATATAAAGTTTGCCTGACCAATGGGCCTCTCTTTCCAGTGATGGCCCACTAGCTCATCTTTTGATACATAAGCAGCTAGAATCAAGAGCTCTGGGGTACTGGTTAGTTCATAATGTTTTTCCACCGATAAGGTTGCAGATCTCTTTAGCTCCTTGGATACTTTCTCTACCTCCTCAATTGGGGGCCCTGTGATTCATCCAATAGTTGACTGTGAGCATCCACTTCTGTGTTTGCTAGGCCCCGGCCTATTCTCACAAGTGACAGCTATATCACCATCCTTGCAACAAAGGCTTGCTTGTGTATGCAATGGTGCCATCGTTTGGAGGCTAATTATGGGATGGGTCTGGGATATGGCAGTCTCTAGATGGACTATACTTTTGTCTCAGCTCCAAACTTTGTCTCTGCAACTCCTTCCATGGGTGATTGTTTCCAATTCTAAGAAGGAGCAAAGTGTCCACACTTTGGTCTTCGTTCTTCTTTAGTTTCATATGTTTTGCATGTTGTACCTTATATCTCACTATACTAAGTTTCTGGGTTAATATCCACTTATCAGTGAGTACATTTCATTTGAGTTCTTTTGTGATTGGGTTACCTCACTCAGGATGATGCCCTCCAGGTCCAACCATTTGCCTAGGAATTTCGTAAATTCATTCTTTTTAATAGCTGAGTAGTACTCCATTGTGTAAATGTACCACATTTTCTGTATCCATTCCTCTGTTGAGGGAAATCTGGGTTCTTTCCAGCTTCTGGCTATTATAAATAGGACTGCTGTGAACATAGTGGAGCATGTGCCCTTCTTACTGGTTGGGACATCTTCTGGATATATGCCCAGGAGAGGTATTGCGGGATCCTTCGGTAGTACTATGTCCAATTTTCTGAGGAACCGCCAGACTGATTTCCAGAGTGGTTGTACAAACTTGCAATCCCACCAACAATGGAGGAGTGTTCCTCTTTCTCCACATCCTCGCCAGCATCTGCTGTCACCTGAATTTTTGATCTTAGCCATTCTGACTGGTGTGAGATGGAATCTCAGGGTTGTTTTGATTTGCATTTCTCTGATGATTAAGGAAGTTGAACATTTTTTTCAGGTGATTCTCAGCCTTTCGGTATTCCTTGGGTGAGAATTCTTTGTTCAGCTCTGAGCCCCATTTGTAAGGGGGTTATTTGATTTTCTGGAGTCCACCCTCTTGAGTTCTTTATATATATTGGATATTAGTCCCCTATCTGATTTAAGATAGGTAAAGAACCTTTCCCAATCTGTTGGTGGTCTTTTTGTCTTATTGACAGTGTCTTTTGCCTTGCAGAAGCTTTGCAGTTTCATGAGGTCCCATTTGTCAATCCTCGATCTTACAGCACAAGCCATTGCTGTTCTATTCAGGAATTTTTTCCCTGTGCCAATATCTTCGAGATTTTCCCCACTTTCTCCTCTATAAGTTTCAGTGTCTCTGGTTTTATGTGAAGTTCCTTGATTTACTTAGATTTGACCTTAGTACAAGGAAAAAGGAATGGGTCAATTCGCATTCTTCTACGTGATAACAACCAGTTGTGCCAGCACCAATTGTTGAAAATGCTGTCTTTCTTCCACTGGATGGTTTTAGCTCACTTGTCAAAGATCAAGTGACCATAGATGTGTGGGTTCATTTCTGGGTCTTCAATTCTATTCCATTGGTCTATTTGTCTGTCATTATACCAGTACCATGCAGTTCTTATAACAATTGCTCTGTAGTAAAACTTTAGGTCAGGCATGGTGATTCCACCAGAGGAATTTTTATCCTTGAGAAGAGCTTTTGCTATCCTAGGTTTTTTGTTATTCCATATGAATTTGCAGATTGCTCTTTCTAATTCGTTGAAGAATTGAGTTGGAATTTTGATGGGGAGTGCATTGAATCTGTAGATTGCTTTTGGCAAGATAGCCATTTTTACAATGATGATCCTGCCAATCCACGAGCATGGGAAATCTTTCCATCTTCGGAGATCTTCTTTAATTTCTTTCTTCAGGGACTCAAAGATTTTATCATACAGATCTTTCACTTCCTTAGTTAAAGTCACGCCAAGATATTTTATATTATTTGTGACTATTGAGAAGGGTGTTGTTTCCCTAATTTCTTTCGCAGCCTGTTTATTCTTTGTGTAGAGAAAGGCTATTGACTTGTTTGAGTTTATTTTATATCCAGCTACTTCACCAAAGCTGTTTATCAGGTTTAGGAGTTCTCTGGTGGAATTTTTAGGGTTACAAATATATATTATCATATCATCTGCAAAAAGTGATATTTTGACTTTTCCAATTTTTATACCCTTGATCTCCTTTTTTTGTCTAATTGCTCTGGATAGGACTTCAAGTACTATGTTGAATAGGTAGAGAGAAAGTGGGCAGCCTTGTCTAGTCCCTGATTTTAGTGGCATTGATTCAAGCTTCTCACCATTTACTTTGATGTTGGCTACTGGTTTGCTGTAGATTGCTTTTATTATGTCTAGGTATGGGCCTTGAATTCCTGATCTTTCCAAGACTTTTATCATGAATGGGTGTTGGATCTTGTCGAATGCTCTTTCCGCATCTAACCAGATGATCATGTGCTTTTTGGCTTTGAGTTTGTTTATATAATGAATTACATTGATGGATTTTCGTATATTAAACCATCCCTGCATCCTTGGAATAAAACCTACTTGGTCAGGATGGATGATTGCTTTAATGTGTTCTTGGATTCGGTTAGCAAGAATTTTTTTTTTTTTTTATATTGTAAAAACTACTTTTTTCCCATTTTTTATTAGGTATTTAGCTCATTTACATTTCCAATGCTATACCAAAAGTCCCCCATACCCACCCACCCCCACTCCCCTACCCACCCACTCCACTTTTTTGGCCCTGGCGTTCCCCTGTACTGGGGCATATAAAGTTTGCGTGTCCAATGGGCCTCTCTTTCCAGTGATGGCCGCCTAGGCCATCTTTTGATACATATGCAGCTAGAGTCAAGAGCTCCGGGTTACTGGTTAGTTCATAATGTTGATCCACCTATAGGGTTGCAGATCCCTTTATCTTCTTGGGTACTTTCTCTAGCTCCTTCATTGGGGACCTTGTGATCCATCCAATAGCCGACTGTGAGCATCCACTTCTATGTTTGCTAGGCCCAGGCATACTCTGACAAGAGACAGCTATATCAGGGTCCTTTCAGCATAATCTTGCTAGTGTATGCAATGGTGTCAGCATTTGGAAGCTGATTATGGGGTGGATCCCCGGATATGGCAGTCTCTACATGGTCCATCTTTTTAATCTCAGCTCCAAACTTTGTCTCTGTACTTCCTTCCAAGGGTGTTTTGTTCCCAATTCTAAGGAGGGACATAGTGTCCACACTTCAGTCTTCATTTTTCTTGAGTTTCATGTGTTTAGGAAATTGTATCTTATATCTTGGATATCCTAGGGTTTGGGCTAATATCCACTTATCAGTGAGTACATATTGTGTGAGTTCCTTTGTGAATGTGTTACCTCACTCAGGATGATGCCCTCCAGGTCCATCCATTTGGCTAGGAATTTCATAAATTCATCCTTTTTAATAGCTGAGTAGTACTCCATTGTCTAGATGTACCACATTTTCTGTATCCATTCCTCTGTTGAGGGGCATCTGGGTTCTTTCCAGCTTCTGGCTATTATAAATAAGGCTGCTATGAACATAGTGGAGCATGTGTCCTTCTTACCAGTTGGGGCATCTTCTGGATATATGCCCAGGAGAGGTATTGCTGGATCCTCCGGTAGTACTATGTCCAATTTCCTGAGGAACCGCCAGACTGATTTCCAGAGTGGTTGTATAAGCCTGCAATCCCACCAACAATGGAGGAGTGTTCCTCTTTCTCCACATCCACGCCAGCATCTGCTATCACCTGAATTTTTGATCTTAGCCATTCTGACTGGTGTGAGGTGGAATCTCAGGGTTGTTTTAATTTGCATTTCCCTGATGATTAAGGATGTTGAACATTTTTTCAGGTGCTTCTCTGCCATTAGGTATTCCTCAGGTGAGAATTCTTTGTTCAGTTCTGAGCCCCATTTTTTAATGGGGTTATTTGATTTTCTGAAGTCCACCTTCTTGAGTTCTTTATATATGTTGGATATTAGTCCCCTATCTGATTTAGGATAGGTAAAGATCCTTTCCCAATCTGTTGGTGGTCTTTTTGTCTTATTGACGGTGTCTTTTGCCTTGCAGAAACTTTGGAGATTCATTAGGTCCCATTTGTCAATTCTCGATCTTACAGCACAAGCCATTGCTGTTCTGTTCAGGAATTTTTCCCCTGTGCCCATATCTTCAAGGCTTTTCCCCACTTTCTCCTCTATCAGTTTCAGTGTCTCTGGTTTTATGTGAAGTTCCTTGATCCACTTAGATTTGACCTTAGTACAACGAGATAAGTATGGATCGATGCACATTCTTCTACATGATAACAACCAGTTGTGCCAGCACCAATTGTTGAAAATGTTGTCTTTCTTCCACTGGATGGTTTTAGCTCCCTTGTCGAAGATCAAGTGACCATAGGTGTGTGGGTTCATTTCTGGGTCTTCAATTCCATTCCATTGGTCTACTGGTCTGTCTCTATACCAGTACCATGCAGTTTTTATCACAATTGCTCTGTAGTAAAGCTTTAGGTCAGGCATGGTGATTCCACCAGAGGTTCTTTTATGCTTTAGAAGAGTTTTTGCTATCCTAGGTTTTTTGTTATTCCAGATGAATTTGCAAATTGCTCCTTCTAATTCGTTGAAGAATTGTGTTGGAATTTTGATGGGGATTGCATTGAATCTGTAGATTGCTTTTGGCAAGATAGCCATTTTTACAATGTTGATCCTGCCAATCCATGAGCATGGGAGATCTTTCCATCTTCTGAGATCTTCTTTAATTTCTTTCTTCAGAGACTAGAAGTTTTTATCATACAGATATTTCACCTCCTTAGTTAGAGTCATGCCAAGATATTTTATATTATTTGTGACTATTGAGATGGGTGTTGTTTCCCTAATTTCTTTCGCAGCCTGTTTATTCTTTGTATAGAGAAAGGCCATTGACTTGGTTGAGTTAATTTTATATCCAGCTACTTCACGGAAGCTGTTTATCAAGTTTAGGAGTTCTCTGGTAGAATTTTTAGGGTCACTTATATATACTATCATATCATCTGCAAAAAGTGATATTTTGACTTCCTCTTTTCCAATTTGTATCCCCTTGATCTCCTTTAAAAACTACTTTTAATAAGTGTTCTCAAAGGCTTCCACCACTACCCCTTCTAGCTCACCATCCAAAGGTATGGAAGAAAAGATGGTAAACAGGACAAGGGAATGCAGACCTGTTTAGAAGTAAGTACTTGGGGCAATTTCAGTCTCTGTTGTAAGCATACCAGCAGTCCAGTTCAGTTGTGTCAGGATGGCAAACAAAATCAGCAACATGGCACCACTAGAAACCACCAGTCCTCTACCTTCAAAACCACATAAGTCAGCAGCAGTGATCAGAAGCAGTGGAAATGCCAGTAGAAGTTCTCTGCCATGCCTTTCTCAATGAAGTGAAGATCAGTGAAGATGAAACAAAGGAAGCATGGTTAGCAAGAATTTTATTGAGGATTTTTGCATCGATATTCATAAGGGAAATTGGTCTGAAGTTCTCTGTCTTTGTTGGATCTTTCTGTGGTTTAGGTATCAGAGTAATTGTGGCTTCATAGAATGAGTTGGGTAGAGTTCCCTCTACTTCTATTTTGTGGAATAGTTTGTGCAGAACTGGGATTAGATCTTCTTTGAAGGTCTGGTAGAACTCTGCACTAAACCCATCTGGTCCTGGGCTTTTTTTTGGCTCAGAGACTATTAATTACTGCTTCTATTTTTTTAGGGGATATGGGATGGTTTAGATCGTTAACTTGATCCTGATTTAACTTTGGTACCTGGTATCTGTCTAGAAATTTTTCCATTTCGTTCAGGTTTTCCAGTTTTGTTGAGTATAGCTTTTTGTAGAAGGATCTGATGGTGTTTTGGATTTCTTCAGGATCTGTTGTTATGTCTCCCTTATCATTTCTGATTTTGTTAATTAGGATGCTGTCCCTGTGCCCTCTAGTGAGTATAGCTAAGGGTTTATCTATCTTGTTGATTTTCTCAAAGAACCAACTCCTCATTTGGTTAATTCTTTGAATAGTTCTTCTTGTTTCCACTTGGTTGATTTCACCCCTGAGTTTGATTATTTCCTGCCGTCTACTCCTCTTGGGTAAATTTGCTTTCTTTTTTTTCTAGAGCTTTTAGATGTGTTGTTAAGCTGCTAATATGTGCTCTCTCCCGTTTCTTCTTGGAGGCACTCAGAGCTGAGTTTCCCTCTTAGAAATGCTTTCATTGTGTCCCATAGGTTTGGGTATGTTGTGGCTTCATTTTCATTAAACTCTGAAAAGTCTTTAATTTCTTTCTTTATTCCTTCCTTGACCAAGGTATCCTTGAGAAGAGTGTTGTTCAGTTTCCACGTGAATGTTAGCTTTCCATTATTTATGTTGTTATTGAAGATCAGCCTCAGGCCATGGTGGTCTGTTAAGATACATGGGAAAATTTCAATATTTTTGTACCTGTTGAGGCCTGTTTTGTGACCAATTATATGGTCAATTTTGGAGAAGGTCCCGTGAGGGCCCGAGAAGAAGGTATATCCTTTTGTTTTAGAATAAAATGTCCTGTAGGTGTCTGTCAGATCCATTTGTTTCATATCTTCTGTTAGTTTCACTGTGTCCCTGTTTAGTTTCTGTTTCCACGATCGGTCCATTGATGAAAGTGGTGTGTTGAAGTCTCCCACTATTATTGTGTGAGGTGCAATGTGTGCTTTGAGCTTTACTAAAGTGTCTTTAATGAATGTGGCTGCCCTTGCATTTGGAGCATAGATATTCAGAATTGAGAGATCCTCTTGGAGGATTTTACCTTTGATGAGTATGAAGTGTTCTTCCTTGTCTTTTTTGATAACTTTGGGTTGGAAGTCAATTTTATCCGCTATTAAAATTTCTACTCCAGGCTGTTTCTTCAGAGTATTTGCTTGGAAAATTGTTTTCCAGCCTTTCACTCTGAGGTAGTGTCTGTCTTTTTCTCTGAGATGGGTTTCCTGTAAGCAGCAGAATGTTGGGTCCTGTTTGTGTAGCCAGTCTGTTAGTCTATGTCTTTTTATTGGGGAATTGAGTCCATTGATATTAAGAGATATTAAGGAAAAGTAATTGTTGCTCCCTTTTATTTTTGTTGTTACAGTTGGCATTCTGTTCTTGTGGCTGTCTTCTTTTTGGTTTGTAGAGGGATTACTTTCTTGCTTGTTCTAGGGCGTGATTTCTGTCCTTGTATTGCTTCTTTTCTGTTATTATCCTTTGAAGGGCTGGATTGGTGGAAAGATAATGTGTGAATTTGGTTTTGTCGTGGAATACTTTTTTTTCTCCATGTATGGTAATTGAGAGTTTGGCCAGATATAGTAGCCTGGGCTGGCATTTGTGTTCTCTTAGTGTCTGTATAACATCTGTCCAGGCTCTTCTGGCTTTCATAGTCTCTGGTGAAAAGTCTGGTGTAATTCTGATAGGTCTGCCTTTATATGTTACTTGACCTTTCTCCCTTACTGCTTTTAATATTCTCTCTTTATTTAGTGCATTTGTTGTTCTGATTATTATGTGTCGGGAGGAATTTCTTTTCTGGTCCAGTCTATTTGGAGTTCTGTAGGCTTCTTGTATGTTCATGGGCATGTCATTCTTTAGGTTTGGGAAGTTTTCTTCTATAATTTTGTTGAATATATTTGCTGGCCCTTTAAGTTGAAAATCTTCATTCTCATCAACTCCTATTATCCGTAGGTTTGGTCTTCTCATATGTCTTGGATTTCCTGGATGTTTTGAGTCAGGATCTTTTTGCGTTTTGTATTATCTTTGATTGTTGTGCCGATGTTCTCTATGGAATCTTCAGCACCTGAGATTCTCTCTTCCATTTCTTGTATTCTGTTGCTTATGCTCGCGTCTATGGTTCCAGATTTCTTTCCTAGGGTTTCTATCTCCAGCGTTGCCTCGCTTTGGGTTTTCTTTATTGTGTCTACTTCCCTTTTTAGGTCTAGTATGGTTTTGTTCATTTCCATCACCTGTTTGGATGTGTTTTCCTATTTTTCTATAAGGACTTCTACCTGTTTGGTTGTGTTTTCCTGTTTTTCTTTAAGGACTTGTAACTCTTTAGCAGTGTTCTCCTGTATTTCTTTAAGTGAGTTATTAAAGTTCATCTTGATGTCCTGTACCATCATCGTGAGATATGCTTTTAAATCCGGGTCTGGCTTTTTGGTTGTGTTGGGGTGCCCAGGACTAGGTGGGGTGGTAGTGCTGCGTTCTGATGATGGTGAGTGGTCTTGATTTCTGTTAGTAGGATTCTTACGTTTTTCTTTTGCCATCTGGTATTCTCTGGAGCTATGCAGGATACACTCGGCGGGGTCCTGGAACCAAGATGTCTGTGCAGGGTACACTTGGCAGGGTCCTGGAACTAAGATATCTGCTGCCAATGCTCAGGCAAAGCGCTCCTGCGCCGTGCATGTCCCTATCCTCTGGCCGGGAAAAAGGTCAAATGCCTATGCAGGATACACTTGGTGGGATCCTGGAACCAAGATGCCCGCTGCTGATGCTCAGGCAAAATGCTTTCAAGCCAGGCAGATCCCTATCCTCTAGCCGAGAAAATGGCTAGCTGCCTATGCAGGATACACTCGGCGGAGTCCCTGAACTGAAATGTCTGCTGCAGATGCTCAGGCAAAGCGCTCCCGCGCTGGGCAGATTGCAATCCTCAGAATTCTTAAGATCGCGTGGCTGGTGTTGTAGCTGGAGGTAGTCAGCCGACTCTGCGCCCTAGCTACCCCGGTGCTGCTTGGACCAGAAGGGGCTTGTGCCCCTACTCAGACTGGGTTTTCTGCTTCCCTGACTAGTGCAGTCTCAAGTCCCGCTCAATTGGATTGGAGCAGATGCTGTGTTCCACTCACCAGAAGTCTTAAGATCCCTTGGCAGGTGTTGTGGGTAGCTGGCAGTAATCAGCCGACTGTGTGCCCTAGCTACCCCTGTGCTGCTCGGACCGGAAGGGCCAGTTCTATTTCTTTCATCTACCTCTATGTCATTGTACAGTACCATGCAGTTTTTACCACAATTGCTCTGTAGCACAGCTTGAGGTCAGGAATGGTGATTCCAACAGAGGTTTTTTTTATTGTTGAGAATAGTTTTTTTGGATTTTGTTATTTCAGATTAATTTGCTAATTGCCCTTTCCAACTCCGTGAAGAATTGAGTTGGAATTTTGATGGGGATTGCATTGAATCTGTAGATTGCTTTTGGCAAGATAGCCATTTTGACTATGTTAATTCTGCCCATCCATGAGCATGGGAGATTTTTCCATCTTCTGAGATCTTTGATTTCTTTCTTCAGAGTCTTGAAGTTCTTATCATACAGATTTTTCACTTCCTTAGTTAGGGCCAAACCAAGGTATTTTATATTATTTGTGATTATTGGGAAGGGTGTTGTTTCCCTAATTTTTTTCTCAGCCGGTTTATCCTTTGTGTAAAGAGAGGCTGTTGATTCTTTAGAGTTAATTTTATATCTAGCTACTTCACTGAAGCTGTTTATCAAGTTAGGGCTTCCATGCTGGAATTTTATGGTCACTTATATATATACTATCATATCATCTACAAATGGCAATATTTTGAATTATTCCTTTCCAATTTATACTCCCCTGATCTCCTTTGTTTTCTAATTTTTCTGGTTAGAACTTTAAGTACTTTATTGAATATATAGGGAGAAAGTGGGCAGCCTTGTCTAGTCCCTGATTTTAGTGGGATTGCTTCAAGTTTCTCTCTATTTAGTTTGATGTTGGCCACTGGTTTGAAGTATATTACTTTTAGTATGTTTAGGTATGGGCCTTGAATTCCTGACCTTTCCAAGACTTTTATCATTAATGGGTGTTGGATTTTGGCAAATGCTTTCTCAGCATCTATTGAGATGATCGTGTGGTGTCTCTCTCTCTCTCTCACCCTCTCTCTCTCTCTCTCTCTCTCTCTCTCTCTCTCTCTTTCTTTTCTCTAATTTCTCATCTATGAACTTATAATATTTTCTTTTCAAAAAAGAATCCTCCTGTTAGTCTATCAGTTCTTAAGACAAAAAACCAGAATCACTGACTCAGTGGATGCTATGTGAACACTAATTACAGCATTATAACTCATGTATTAATTATACCTAATTCAAGAAAGCTCCCATCCTTGTAAAAGGTATGTGGAGTAGTGGGCTGCACACAAGCAGCCTTGTCTCTAGTTGAGCAAAATTCTAGATCCCCAGGGGACCCAATGGGTGGTGTTTTCCACCTACATGGGACAGAAGATGTTTGATCATGTCTCCTGGACCCCTTGCTTCTGTCGAAGTTACCACCCCCACAGACCCTGCAGGATAGGTGTGTGACTATCAATCATGCATATAATGTCCCAAGCTCCTGGCATTATAGCCAGATATACTTCTCCCCACAGTTACCTGATTGCCCTGTCCACTATAAAAAGGGCTGCTTGGTCCTACCTCACTCTCTTTAAGCTCTCACTTTTCTTACTCTCTAGCCCTCCTTCTCTCTCTCCATCCCCCTCCACATGGCCATGGCAGGCTCCCTTCTCTTTCTTTTTACCTTCACTCTTTCTCCCTGCCTTTCTGCAATAAAGCTCTAAAACCATAGACTCTCTCTGCTTATCAAGGCCTGCTATTCTTGAATGATTGGACAGGCTCTGCCCTACAGAGCCTCATCTAACCTCCAGCTGGAAGGCCTTCCTGTACTCCAGCCATGGACCAGATCAAGGGCTCTTGCCTGCATGTGAACCACTCACCATCCCCCTTTCCCGGTGCCCTCTCCTCCCTTCTGCCCTGGGGATGACTGAGCGACCCCCGGACCCCCCCCATTCTGTTCCCAGCTCTTCCAAAGTGTCCAGAGGTGTCTAGGATGCCCAAGACTGAGAACCTGGTACCCAAGACTGCCCCTTCGAACAGCCAGACACCCACATGGGGCAGTATGGAAAGCATGCGGCTGTTTTCCACATCCACCCGCCCAGAGCACCAGAACTATTGTGGGATGCAGGTTTTCTCCAACTCCCTTTTTTTTCCATACCCATAGCCATGCAAAGGTATATGCTTTTATTCATCTTTGCTTAAATTTTAGACATTTATATATTCATAAATTATTCCTCAAGTGATTCTTCCAGTTAGAAAACATTTGGAAACCTCAACCAAATAATTTCTACAGAGACACAGATATAGACATAGACACAACACCCTCCACACATAGACACAAACAAAATCAACGCACCACCACCATTACATCTTAATGAACAGCTGAAGTACATTACTTAAAGCAATTCAATGAGAAATAAATTTCTTTAGATCTTGAAACATTTCTCCTTAGAGATTTGCTACTTCTTTTCCTCTTTAAGGGTCTACCATCTGCCACATAAGGTATTAAAAATTGCCTAGAGAAAGGATATTTTGCCTTTAGGCAAACTTCTGTCTTACTGCTGTATAAACTTTTGGAGTGAATATTGATCCTCAGTGAAAGAAAGATAAATGAGATTTCAACCTGTGCAAGGGAAATCAATAAAATTATAGGAACATAGAACATAATCAAACACCTAGAAGGACTTAAAATATATCTGCCATATGTTTATTCCCACAAATTAGGATAAATTAAGTGTTATTAGCAAGACAGATCTCTATATTATCTACTAGGAAACAAAATTGAAGCTGACACTACATTGTGCTTTAACTTTCTCTCACTTTCATTCATTTGTATCTGACGTTCCCTCAAGCTGTGTCAGCACAGATTGAATTTCTTGCCTTAAAGTCTTGTTAGGTTAATACTAGTGGGTAGGAGATATCACCTGTAATTAAAAAGAGAACCTCAAAAATCACAGAACAAAGATTGCTCACTTCAATTTGTTGAAAAGTAAAGGTAGAAGCAAGCTTGACAAAAGAAAGCACAAATTCAGCCAGATAGACTTTTCTGAAGCCTGATAAAATATATGTCTAGTAGGTGGAATAAACTAAAAATGTTCTTACCTTTTTAAGATAAGGTTGCATTACTCAGGGTGATTATTTCCAACTATATTAATTGCTCACCAATTTTATATTTCACAGTTGAATAATATTCCACTATGTAAACGTACTACATTTTCATTATCTATTCACCAGGTTACCTCTAGACTATTTCCATTGACTGTCTATTGTGAATACTGCAGCAATTAACATGACTGAAAAAGTACCTCTGTAGTAATATATAGAGTCCTTTGAGAACATGTCCAGTAGATGTTAGCTTTGGATTAATTTTCACATTGATTTCCATGATGTCTACACATATTTGTACAATACCACCAATAATGAGTAAGTGTTTTTACTTCCTCACATTCAAGACGATAACTCTTGCCGATCTCATTTAACATGTTTCACAGCTTCTTTGGATAATATTAGAGCTAGTACTTAGGAAGATGTCTTTAAGCCAGATCCAGAACAATTTCTCCAATTGTTCCGTGTGTGGTATCCTCAGCACCCTAATATTGTTAGTCACAGCTGCAATAGAGAAATCAACCTCCCCACAAAACTTTCAACCCCAAATTTATCCCATCTACAAGAAATGTGGGCATGTGAGATGGAACAGAGAGAATGGCTAAACAATAACCAGCCTACCTTGAGACTCATAACAAGGACAAGCATCAATTCCTAACACTATTAATAATACTCTGTTATATTTGCAGATAGGAGCATGTTGTCCTCCTAGAGGTTCGACATAGAAGCTAACTCAGAAAGATACAGACACTCACACTCAAAAAGTATATGGAGCATGGGGACTTGCGAGGTTGTGGGTGTGGGGGGAGGGGGAGGGAGAGAGACCACGTCTGGCCAGAGTTTCTGTGCTTTGGGCAGGCAGATGCAGGAGTACAGTTGGACGCTTTCCACTCGGCCCCAGGTGGGCATCTGGTTATGTGAACCCACTGACCCCACACAGCATGGGGGGGTGGACAAGGGGCAGCCCCCGTACCAGGTTCTCAGTCTCTGGCATCCCACCCTGGATATTGCAGAAGAGCTAAGAACAGAATAGGGGCCCCAGAGCAGCACCAGGCTCCATAGATACGGGAAGAGGGCAGAGGGAGAGAGGTTCCCATGCAGGGGAGAGTCTTTAGTCCAGTCCATGGCTGGAGCACAGGAAGGCCTTCTGACAGGAGGTTATAAATGGCTCATTAGAAGAAAGGTTATCCCATTGTCCAAAAACAGTGGACCTTGATAAACAGAGAGAGTCTATGGTTTTAGAGCTTTATTGTAGGAAGGCAGGGGGAAAGGGAAAAGGTAGAAAGAGAGAGAGAGAGAGAGAGAGAGAGAGAGAGAGAGAGAGAGAGACCACCCATGGCCAAGAGGACAGAAAGGGAAAGAAAGAAAAAGAGAAAGAGAATAAGAAAGGGGAAAGGCAGAGAGAGAGAGAGAGAGAGAGAGAGAGAGAGAGAGAGAGAGAGAGAGAGGAGAGGTAAAAGCTTAGAGTGTAGGAGAGACAGAGAGTAAGAGGGAGCAAGGTGGGTCCAAGAAGCTCCTCATATAGTGGGCTTGTTATTTTACTGTTGCTAGGTAACTGGAAGGAGTCTATCCTGAAGGTCAGAAGCTTGGGACATTGTGTAGGTGACTGCTAGCCATGAGCCTCTCCTGTGGGGGTTGTGGAGGCAGTAACTTCCATAGGAGCCAGGTGTCCAGGATACACGAGGGAGCACTTTGCATCCCATGCAGGTGAAAATTACTACCACTGGGTCCTACTAGAATTCACGACCTCATCTTGACTGGAGACCAGCCTGTCTATGCATAGCCTATTGCCCCACAGGGACTCTTATGGAAAACTAGGAGGAAGGATTGCAGACCCAGAAGGGAATAGAAACTTCATAAGAAGACAACAGAGTCAACTAACCTGGCCACTTGGGAATTACAGAATCTTAACCACCAATCAAAGAACATACACTGGCTGGACTTATTGCTCCCCACCCATATATAGAAGATGGGCAGCTTGGTCTTCATGTGGGTCCTGAACAAATGAAGCAGGGCCTATGCAAGCTGTTGCCTGCACATGGGATATATTCAAGTTGAGCTGCTTTGTCTGAACACAGTGTAAGAGCTACTTCCTAGCCTTGCAGAGATTAGGAAGTGCCAGCCTGGGGAAATAACTGGGAAGGGGGGGTTGTCTACCATTTCAGATGAGAAGGGAATGAGGGAAGGATTGTGGGAGAATGTGACCAGGAGGGGGACAGCATGCAGGATATAAAGTGAGTAAGTAAGAAATAAATAAATAAAACAGAATGGAAGAAAATTTTCTATAGGCTTGCCTACAGATTTACCTTGTAGATTTATTTTCTGAATTAGTTTCCTCTTCTCTGATGACTGTAGATCTCATGACGTTGACTAAAACTAGCCAGCACATGAAAATTGTTCGTAAAATTCCTTCCATCAAGACAAAGGGTGAACAGGGGAAGGGAGAATTGAATGGGGGTTTTTTGGAGGGGAAACCAGGAAAGGGAATAACATTTGAAATATAAATAAAAAATATGTAAGAAAATAAAAGAAAAGAGAGAAAAATTGTAGGAGCCAAAGGCACTGAACAAATCCAAAGACAGCATGTCTTGCAGACACAACAGGACTGCACATGTGAACTCACAGAGACTGTAGCAGCATACACATAACTTATTAAAGTTCAAACCAGAAAAATAAAACAAAACAAACAAACAAACTAACATAAACCTCAGCACTGACATGGAAATGTAAACACAAGGTCCTGCCCATAATCCAGAAGTTATTTGCAATTGATAGCTATTAATAAAGGGAATACTCAATGCTTTCCAATGGAATATCACTGGGTATATCAACTATACTGCAAAGCTGAACCAAAAGCTAGATTTCATGGGGTATGATTTGTTTTAGTTTGTTATCACTATTTGGTGAGTTTTTCTCTTGTTTTGTTGTTTTCATATTTGTTTTGATTTTATGTTTTATTTATTTTATTTATTTTTTTGGAGATGGAACTTTCTTTTTTTTTATTACGTATTTTCCTCAATTACATTTCAAATGGTAGCCCAAGAGTCCCCCATGCCCTCCCCACCACTCCCCTACCCACCCACTCCCACTTTTTGGCCCTGGCGTTCCCCTGTACTGGGGCATAGAAAGTTTGTGTGTCCAATGAGCCTCTCTTTCCAATGATGGCCGACCAGGCCATCTTTTGATACATATGCAGCTAGAGTCAAGAGCTCCTGAGTACTGGTTAGTTCATAATGTTATTACACCTGCAGGGTTGCAGATCTCTTTAGCTCCTTGGATACTTTCTCTAGCTCCTCCATTGGGGGGGCCTGTGATCCATCCAATAGCTGACTGTGAGCATCAACTTATATGTTTGCTAGGCCCTGTCTAGTCTCACAAGAGACAGCTATATCAGAGTATGTTCAGCAAACGCTTCCTAGTGTATGCAATGGTGTCATCGTTTGGAGGCTAATTATGTGATGGGTCCCTGGATATGGCAGTCTCTAGATGGTCCATCCTTTTGTCTCAGCTCCAAACTTTGTCTCTGATGATGCCCTCCAGGTCCAACCATTTGCCTAGGAATTTCATAAATTCATTCCTTTTAATAGCTGAGTAGTAATCCATTGTGTAAATGTACCACATTCTTTGTATCCATTGCTCTGTTGAGAGGCATCTGGGTTCTTTGCAGCTTCTGGCTATTATAAATAAGGCTGCTATTAACATAGTGGAGCATGTGTCCTTTTTACCAGTTGGTACATCTTCTGGATATATGCCCAAAAGAGGTATTGCAGCATCCTCTGATAGTACTATGTCCAAATTTCTGACTAACTGCCAGATTGATTTCCAGAGTGGTTGTACAAACTTGCAATCCCACCAACAATGGAGGAGTGTTCCTCTTTCTCCACATCCTCGCCAGCATCTGCTGTCACCTGAATTTTTGATCTTAGACATTCTGACTGGTGTGAGATGCAATCTCAGGGTTGTTTTAATTTGCATTTCACTGATGATTAAGGATGCTGAACATTTTTTCAGGTGATTCTCAGCCATTGGGTATTCCTCAGGTGAGAATTCTTTGTTTAGCCCTGAGCCTCATTTTTTAATGGGGTTATTTGTTGTTCTGGTTCGTTCTTCTTGAGTTCTTTATATATATTGGATATTAGTTCCCTATCTAATTTAGGAAAGGTAAAGATCCTTTCCCAATATGTTGGTGGCCTAATTGTCTTATTGACAGTGTCTTTTGCCTTGCAGAAGCTTTGCAGTTTCATGAGGTCCCATTTGTCAATTCTCGATCTTACAGCACAAGCCATTACTGTTCTATCCAGGAATATTTCCCCTGTGCCCATATCTTCAAGGCTTTTCCCCACTTTCTCCTCTATAAGTTTCAGTGTTTCTGGTTTTATGTGGAGTTCCTTGATCCACTTAGATTTGACCTTAGAACAAGGAGATAGGAATGGATCAATTCACATTCTTCTACATGATAACCACTAGTTGTGCCAACACCATTTGTTGAAAATGCTGTCTTTCTTCCACTGGATGGTTTTAGCTCCCTTGTCAAAGATCAAGTGACCATAGGTGTGTGGCTTCATTTCTGGGTCTTCAATTCTATTCCATTGGTCTACTTGTCTGTCACTATACCAGTACCATGCAGTTTTTATCACAATTGCTCTGTAGTAAAACTTTAGGTCAGGCATGGTGATTCCATCAGAGGTACTTTTATCCTTGAGAAGAGTTTTTGCTATCCTAGGTTTTTTCGTTATTCCAGATGAATTTGCAGATTGCTGTTTCTAATTCGTTGAAGAATTGAGTTGGAATTTTGATGGGGATTGCATTGAATCTGTAGATTGCTTTTGGCAAGATAGCCATTTTTACAATGATGATCCTGCCAATCCATGAGCATGGGAGATCTTTCCATCTTCTGAGATCTTCTTTAAATTCTTTCTTCAGAGACTTGAAGTTCTTATCATACAGATCATTCACTTCCTTAATTAGAGTCACACCAAGATATTTTATATTATTTGTGACTATTGAGAAGGGTGTTGTTTCCCTAATTTCTTTCTCAGCCTATTTATTCTTTGCTTATAGAAAGACTTGTTTGAGTTAATTTTATATCCAGCTACTTCACCGAAGCTGTTTATCAGGTTTAGTTGTTCTCTGGTGGAATTTTTAGGGTCACTTATATATACTATCATATCATCTGCAAAAAGTGATATTTTTACTTCCTCTTTTCCAATTTGTATCCCCTTGATCTCCTTTTGTTGTCGAATTGCTCTGGATAGGACTTCAAGTACTATGTTGAATAGGTAGGGAGAAAATGGGCAGCCTTGTCTAGTCCATGATTTTAGTGGGATTGCTTCAAGCTTCCACCATTAACTTTGATGTTGGCTACTGGTTTGCTGTACATTGCTTTTATCATGTTTAGGTATGGGCCTTGAATTCCTGATCTTTTCCAGACTTTTATCATGAATGGATGTTGGATCTTGTCAAATGCTTTTTCTGCATCTAACTAGATGATCATGTTGTTTTTGTCTTTGAGTTTGTTTATATACTGGATTACATTGATGGATTTCCGTATATTGAACCATCCCTGGATCCCTGGGATGAAACCTACTTGGTCAGGATGGATGATTGTTTTGATGTGTTCTTGGATTCGGTTAGCAAGAACTTTATTGAGGACTTTTGCATCAATATTCATAAGGGATATTGGTCTGAAGTTCTCTATCTTTGTGGGGTCTTTTTGTGGTTTAGGTATCAGAGTAATTGTGGCTTCATAGAATGAGTTGGGTAGAGTTCCCTCTACTTCTATTTTGTGGAATAGTTTGTGCAGAACTGGGATTAGATCTTCTTTGAAGGTCTGGTAGAACTCTGCACTAAACCCATCTGGTCCTGTGCTTTTTTTTTGGTTGGGAGCCTATTAATGACTGCTTCTATTTCCTTAGGGGATATGGGACTGTTTATATCATTAACTTGATCCTCATTTAACTTTGGTACCTTGTATCTGTCTAGAAATTTCATCCAGGTTTTCCAATTTTGTTGAGTATAGCCTTTTATAGAAGGATCTGATGGTGTTTTGGATTTTTCAGGATCTGTTGTAATGTCTCCCTTTTCATTTCTGATTTCATTAATTAGGATGTTGTCCCTGTGCCCTCTAGTGAGTCTAGCTAAGAGTTTATCTATCTTGCTGATTTTCCCAAGAACCAACTCCTCGTTTGGTTAATTCTTTGAATAGTTCTTCTTGTTTCCACTTGGTTGATTTCACCCCTGAGTTTGATTATTTCCTGCCATCTACTCCACTAGGGTGAATTTGCTTCCTTTTTTTTTTTTTTTTTTTTAGAGCTCTTAGATGTGTTGTCAAGCTGCTAGTGTGTGATCTCTCCAGTTACTTCTTTTTTTTTTCTTTCCATTTTTTCTTAGGTATTTAGCTCATTTACATTTCCAATGCTATACCAAAAGTCCCCCATACCCACCCACCCCCACTCCCCTACCCGCCCACTCCCCCTTTTTGGCCCTGGCGTTCCCCTGTTCTGGGGCATATAAAGTTTGTGTGTCCAATGGGCCTCTCTTTCCAGTGATGGCCGACTAGGCCATCCTTTGATACATATGCAGCTAGAGTCAAGAGCTCCGGGGTACTGGTTAGTTCATAATGTTGATCCACCTATAGGGTTGCAGATCCCTTTAGCTCCTTGGGTACTTTCTCTAGCTCCTCCATTGGAAGCCCTGTGATCCATCCATTAGCTGACTGTGGGCATCCACTTTTGTGTTTGCTAGGCCCTGGCATAGTCTCAAAAGAGACAGCTACATCTGGGTCCTTTTGATAAAATCTTGCTAGTGTATGCAATGGTGTCAGCATTTGGATGCTGATTATGGGGTGGATCCCTGGATAAGGCAGTCTCTACATGGTCCATCCTTTCATCTCAGCTACAAACTTTGTCTCTGTAACTCCTTCCAAGGGTGTTTTGTTCCCACTTCTAAGGAGGGGTATAGTGTCCACACTTCAGTCTTCATTTTTCTTGAGTTTCATGTGTTTAGGAAATTGTATCTTATATCTTGGGTATCCTAGGTTTTGGGCTAATATCCACTTATCAGTGAGTACATATTGTGTGAGTTCCTTTGTGAATGTGTTACCTCACTCAGGATGATGCCCTCCAGGTCCATCCATTTGGCTAGGAATTTCATAAATTCATTCTTTTTAATAGCTGAGTAGTACTCCATTGTGTAGATGTACCACATTTTCAATATCCATTCCTCTGTTGAGGGGCATCTGGGTTCTTTCCAGCTTCTGGCTATTATAAATAAGGCTGCTATGAACATAGTGGAGCATGTGTCCTTCTTACCAGTTGGGGCATCTTCTGGATATATGCCCAGGAGAGGTATTGCTGGATCCTCCGGTAGTACTATGTCCAATTTTCTGAGGAACCGCCAGACGGATTTCCAGAGTGGTTGTACAAGCCTGCAATCCCACCAACAATGGAGGAGTGTTCCTCTTTCTCCACATCCTCGCCAGCATCTGCTGTCACCTGAATTTTTGATCTTAGCCATTCTGACTGGTGTGAGGTGGAATCTCAGGGTTGTTTTGATTTGCATTTCCCTGATGATTAAGGATGTTGAACATTTTTTCAGGTGCTTCTCTGCCATTCGGTATTCTTCAGGTGAGAATTCTTTGTTCAGTTCTGAGCCCCATTTTTTAATGGGGTTATTTGATTTTCTGAAGTCCACCTTCTTGAGTTCTTTATATATGTTGGATATTAGTCCCCTATCTGATTTAGGATAGGTAAAGATCCTTTCCCAATCTGTTGGTGATCTCTTTGTCTTATTGACGGTGTCTTTTTCCTTGCAGAAACTTTGGAGTTTCATTAGGTCCCATTTGTAAATTCTCGATCTTACAGCACAAGCCATTGCTGTTCTGTTCAGGAATTTTTCCCCTGTGCCCATACCTTCAAGGCTTTTCCCCACTTTCTCCTCTATAAGTTTCAGTGTCTCTTGTTTTATGTGAAGTTCTTTGATCCATTTAGATTTGACCTTAGTACAAGGAGATAAGTATGGATCGATTCGCATTCTTCTACATGATTACAACCAGTTGTGCCAGCACCAATTTTTGAAAATGCTGTCTTTCTTCCACTGGATGGTTTTAGCTCCCTTGTCGAAGATCAAGTGACCATAGGTGTGTGGGTTCATTTCTGGGTCTTCAATTCTATTCCATTGGTCTACTTGTCTGTCTCTATACCAGTACCATGCAGTTTTTACCACAATTGCTCTGTAGTAAAGCTTTAGGTCAGGCATGGTGATTCCACCAGAGGTTCTTTTATCATTGAGAAGAGTTTTTGCTATCCTAGGTTTTTGTTATTCCAGATGAATTTGCAAATTGCTCCTTCTAATTTGTTGAAGAATTGAGTTGAAATTTTGATGGGGATTGCATTGAATCTGTAGATTGCTTTTGGCAAGATAGCCATTTTTACAATGTTGATCCTGCCAATCCATGAGCATGGGAGATCTTTCCATATTCTGAGATCTTCTTTAAATTCTTTCTTCAGAGACTTGAAATTTTTATCATACAGATCTTTCACTTCCTTAGTTAGAGTCACTCTGAGATATTTTATATTATTTGTGACTATTGAGAAGGGTGTTGTTTCCCTAATTTCTTTCTCAGCCTGTTTATTCTTTGTGTAGAGAAAGGCCATTGACTTGTTTGAGTTAATTTTATATCCAGCTACTTCACCGAAGCTGTTTATCAGGTTTAGGAGTTCTCTGGTGGAATTTTTAGGGTCACTTATATATACTATCATATCATCTGCAAAAAGTGATATTTTGACTTCCTCCTTTCCAATTTGTATCCCCTTGATCTCCTTTTGTTGTCGAATTGTTCTGGCTAATACTTCCAGTACTATGTTGAAAAGGTAGGGAGAAAGTGGGCAGCCTTGTCTAGTCCCTGATTTTAGTGGGATTGCTTCCAGCTTCTCTCCATTTACTTTGATGTTGGCTCCTGGTTTGCTGTAGATTGCTTTTATCATGTTTAGGTATGGGCCTTGAATTCCTGATCTTTCCAGAACTTTTATCATGAATGGGTGTTGGATCTTGTCAAATGCTTTTTCTACATCTAACGAGATGATCATGTGGTTTTTGTCTTTGAGTTTGTTTATATAGTGGATTACATTGATGGATTTTCGTATATTAAACCATCCCTGCATCCCTGGAATAAAACCTACTTGGTCAGGATGGATGATTGCTTTAATGTGTTCTTGGATTCGGTTAGCGAGAATTTTATTGAGGATTTTTGCATCGATATTCATAAGAGAAATTGGTCTGAAGTTCTCTATCTTTCTTGGATCTTTCTGTTGTTTAGGTATCAGAGTAATAGTGGCTTCATAAAACGAGTTGGGTAGAGTACTTTCTACTTCTATCTTGTCTAAAAGTTTGTTCAGAACTGGAATCAGATCTTCTTTGAAGGTCTGATAGAACTCTGCACTAAACCCGTCCGGTCCTGGGTTTTTTTTGGCTGGGAGAATATTTATAACTGCTTCTATTTCTTTAGGGGATATGGGACTGTTTAGAAGGTCAACTTGATCCTGATTCAACTTTGGTACCTGGTATCTGTCCAGAAATTTGTCCATTTCGTCCAGGTTTTCCAGTTTTGTTGAGTATAGCCTTTTGTAGAAGGATCTGATGGTGTTTTGGATTTCTTCAGGATCTGTTGTTATGTCTCCCTTTTCATTTCTGATTTTGTTAATTAGGATTTTGTCCCTGTGCCCTTTAGTGAGTCTAGCTAAGGGTTTATCTATCTTGTTGATTTTCTCAAAGAACCAACTCCTCATTTGGTTAATTCTTTGAATAGTTCTTCTTGTTTCCACTTGGTTGATTTCACCCCTGAGTTTGATTATTTCCTGCCATCTACTCCTCTTGGGTGAATTTGCTTCCTTTTCTTCTAGAGCTTTTAGATGTGTTGTCAAGCTGCTAGTATGTGCTCTCTCCCGTTTCTTCTTGGAGGCACTCAGAGCTATGAGTTTCCCTCTTAGAAATGCTTTCATTGTGTCCCAAAGGTTTGGGTACGTTGTGGCTTCATTTTCATTAAACTCTACAAAGTCTTTAATTTCTTTCTTTATTCCTTCCTTGACCAAGGTATCATTGAGAAGAGTGTTGTTCAGTTTCCACGCGAATGTTGGCTTTCCATTATTTATGTTGTTATTGAAATCAGCCTTAGGCCATGGTGGTCTGATAGGATACATGGGACAATTTCAATATTTTTGTATCTGTTGAGGCCTGTGTTGTGACCAATTATATGGTCAATTTTGGAGAAGGTCCTGTGAGGTGCTGAGAAGAAGGTATATCCTTTTGTTTTAGGATAAAATGTTCTGTAGATATCTGTCAGATCCATTTGTTTCATCACTTCTGTTAGTTTCAGTGTGTACCTGTTTAGTTTCTGTTTCCATGATCTGTACATTGGTGAAAGTGGTGTGTTGAAGTCTCCCACTATTATTGTGTGAGGTGCAATGTGTGCTTTGAGCTTTACTAAAATTTCTTTAATGAATGTGGCTGCCCTTGTATTTGGAGCATAGATATTCAGAATTGAGAGTTCCTCTTGGAGGATTTTACCTTTGATGAGAACGAAGTGCCCCTCCTTGTCTTTTTTGATGACTTTCGGTTGGAAGTAAATTTTATCAGATATTAGGATGGCTACTCCAGCTTGTTTCTTCATACCATTTGCTTGGAAAATTGTTTTCCAGCCTTTTATTCTGAGGTAGTGTCTATCTTTTTCTCTGAGATGTGTCTCCTGTAAACAGCAAAATGATGGGTCTTGTTTGTGTAGCCAGTTTGTTAGTCTATGTCTTTTTATTGGGGAGTTGAGACCATTGATGTTAAGAGATATTAAGAAAAAGTAATTGTTGCTTCCTGTTATTTTTGTTGTTAAAGTTGGCATTCTGTTCTTGTGGCTGTCTTCTTTTAGGTTGGTTGAGGGTTTACCTTCTTGTTTTTTCTAGGGCATTGTTCCTGATCTTGTATTGGTTTTTTTCTGTTATTAACCTTTGAAGGGCTGGATTCGTGGAGAGATAATGTGTGAATTTGGTTTTGTCGTGGAATACTTTGGTTTCTCCATCTATGGTAATTGAGAGGTTGGCTGGGTATAGTAGCCTGGGCTGGCATTTGTGTTCTCTTAGTGTCTGTATAACATCTGTCCAGGCTCTTCTGGCTTTCATAGTCTCTGGTGAAAAATCTGGTGTAATTCTGATAGGCTTGCCTTTGTATGTTACTTGACCTTTTTCCCTTACTGCTTTTAGTATTCTATCTTTATTTAGTGCATTTGTTGTTCTGATTATTATGTGTCGGGAGGAATTTCTTTTCTGGTCCAGTCTATTTGGAGTTCTGTAGGCTTCTTGTATGTTCATAGGTATCTCTTTCTTTATATTTGGGAAGTTTTCTTCAATAATTTTGTTGAAGATGTTTGCTGGTCCTTTGAGTTGAAAATCTTCATTCTCATCCACTCCTATTATCCGTAGGTTTGGTCTTCTCATTTTGTCCTGGATTTCCTGGATGTTTTATGTTAGGATCCTTTTGCATTTTTTATTTTTTCTGATTGTTGTCCCGATGTTCTCTATGGAATCTTCTGCACCTGAGATTCTCTCTTCCATTTCTTGTATTCTGTTGCTGATGCTCACATCTATAGTACCAGATCTCTTTCCTAGGGTTTCTATCTCCAGCGTTGCCTCCCTTTGGGTTTTCTTTATTGTGTCTACTTCCCTTTTTATGTCTTGGATGGTTTTATTCAATTCCATCACCGGTTTGGTCATGTTTTCCTGCAATTCTTTAAGGAATTTTTTTGTTTCCTCTTTAAAGTCTTCTACCTGTTTAGCTGTGTTCTCCTGTATTTCTTTAAGTGAGTTATTAAAGTCCTTCTTCATGTCCTCTACCATCATCATTAGATATGCTTTTAAATCTGAGTCTAGCTTTTTGGGTGTGTTGGGGTGCCCAGGACTAGGTGGGGTGGTAGTGCTGCGTTCTGATGATGGTGAGTGGTCTTGATTTCTGTTAGTAGGATTCTTACGTTTGTCTTTTGCCATCTGGTAATCTCTGAAGCTCTTTGTTATAGTTGTCTCAGGTTAGAGCTTGTTCCTCAGGTGATTAAGTTAGCCTCTATCAGCAGACCTGGGAGATGAGCTCTCTCCTTAGTTTCAGTGGTCAGAGTACCCTCTGCAGGCATGCTCTCCTCTTGCAGGGAAGGTGCCCAGATATCTGGTGTTCTAACTTGCCTCCTGGCAGAAGTTGTGTTCCACTCACCAGAGGTCTTAGCATCCCGTGGGGGATCCTGTGTGGGTCTTTGTGGGTGTCCTTAGACTCCTCGGGCAAGGTACCCCGGTGCTGGAGTGGATCGGAAGGGACTTGTGCCCCTAATCAGGCCGGGTTATCTGCTTCCCTAGTTAATGCAGTCTCAGGTCCCGTGCGATTGGATTAGAGCAGACACTCTGTTCCACTCACCAGAGGTCTTAAGATCCCGTGGGGGATCCTGTGTGGGTCCTTGCAGGTGTCTGGAGACCCCTCCGGCAAGGCACCCCAGTGCTGGAGTGGACTGGAAGGGACTTGTGCCCCTGATCAGGCTGGGTTATCTGCTTCCCTTGTTAATTCAGTCTCAGGTCCCACTCAATTGGATTGGAGTAGATGCTGTGTTCCACTCACCAGAGGTCTTAAGATCCCTTGGGGGATCTCGTGTGGGTCTTTGCGGGGTCTGGAGACTCCACGGGCAAGGCACCCTGGTGTTGGAATGGAACTGAAGGATTGTTTTGATTTTATATTTGTTGTTTTGTTTGAGATACCAAGTGAAAGAGACATAGATAGATAGATAAACACTACCTCAGAGTAAAATGCTGGAAAACAATTTTTCCAAGCAAATCCCCCCCACATGCCCCACTCCCCCCCAAAAAAAAAGCTGGAGTACTCATTTGAATATCTAATAAAATCGACATATAACCTAATGTTATTAAAAAGACTAGGAAGGACACTTCATAGTCATCAAAGGAAAAAAATCTACCAAGATGAACTCTCAGTTCTGAACATCAATGTTAGTATATTTAATTGACCCCAATATTTTCACCAGTTAACTCATAAAGCTGATAAACAACTTTAGCAAATAGCTAGATATAAGATTCACTCAAACAATTCAGTAGCCTTCCTCTACTCAGAGAACAAATAGGGTGAGAAAAAAATTAGAGAAACAATACCCTACATAATAGTCACAAATAGTATAAAACACCTTGCTGTGACCCCAACCTAGCAAGTGAAAGATATGCATGAAAAGAACTTCAAGTCACTGAAGAAAGACATCTCAGAAGATCTTACAAGATGGAAAGATCTTCCATGTTCATGGACAGGCATGATCATTATAGTAATAGTGGCCATCTTGCCAAAATCAATCTACAGATTCAATTTAATTCCCATCAAAATTCCAACTCAATTCTTCTTAAAGTTACAAAGCACAATTCTCAAAGTCATTTGGAATAACAACAACAACAACAACAACAACAACAACAACAACAACAACAAAAACCCATGATAGTGAAAACTATTCTCAACACTAAAATAACTTCTGGGGGAATCACCATCCCTGACCTCAAGCTATACTACCCAGCAATAGGGATAAAAATTGCATGATATTGATACAGTTACATGCAGGTAGATCAATGGAATAGAACTGAAGACCAGAAATGAACCCTCACACCTATGGTCACTTGATCTTTGACAAAGAATCTAATAAAAGAGAAAGTAGGGAAAAGTCTCAAATACAAAGTGCAGGAAAAAATTTTCTGAAAAGAACAATAGCTTATGCTCTGAGATCATGATTTGACAAATGGGACTTCATGAAACTGCAAACTTCTGTAAGGCAAAGGACACTGTCAATAGAACAACAGATTGGGAAAAGACCTTTACCAACCCTAAATCTGATAGAGGGCTAATATCCATTATATAAAAGAACTCTAGAAGTTAGATTTCTGAGAAAAAAATAACCCTAATAAAAAAATGGGGAACAGAGCTAAACAGAGAATTCTGAACTGAGGAAACTCAAATTGTTGAGAAGCACTTAAAGAAATGTTCAACATCCTTAGTCTTCAGGGAAATGCAAATCAAATCAACCCTGAGATTCCACCTTACACCAGGCAGAATGCCTAAGAATAAAAACTCAGATGTCAGCAGATGCTGGTGAGGATGTGGAGAAAGAGGAACACTCCTCCACTGTTGGTGGGATTGCAAGCTGTTACAACCACTCTGGAAAACAGTTTGACAGTTCCTCAGAAAATTGGACATAGTACTTCCTGAGGATGCAGATATACCACTCCTGGGCATATGCCCAGATGATGCTCCAACATGTGGTAAGGACACATGATCCACTATGTTCATAGCAGCCTTATTTATAATAGCCAGAAGCTGGAAGCAACACCGATGTCCTTCAACAGAAGAATGGATACAGAAAATGTGGTATATTTACACAAGGACATACTACTCAGCTACCAAAAATAATGACTTCATGAAATTCACAGGTAAATGGATAGATCTAGAAAATATCCTGAGTAAGACAACTCAGTCACAAATGACCACACATGATATGTACTCAGTGATAATTGCATATTAAGCAAAGAGTGTGGAATACCCATGATACAACTTATGGAGCACATGAAGCTCAAAAGGAAGGAAGAACAAAAAGTGGATGCTTCAGTCCTATTTAAAAGGGGGAACAATGTAATCAAGGGATGTAGGCAGTTGGAGGGACATTAGAGTAAGAGGAGAGGGAGAGGGGGAAAAGAGGGCAAGATTCAGATATGGGAAGAGATGGAGGAGCTATAGAAAGGATCAGGAAATTGGACAGAGCTGTATAACAATGAGAGATGTAGAACTGGGAGTAGTAACCAGAAAGTCCCTGGTGACAGGAAAGCAAGAGCCTCCCAGGACTCCTTGGGGATACCATTAGCTGAAATATCCAAGAGGTGGGAGTGAGGACCCGTTGATGCCATATCCAGAGGTTAGACATGGCTCCTTGGTTGAGGGATATGGCCACCCACCCACCTCCAAAATTTTATCTCTGAATAAATGAAATACAGGGACAAATTGTGGAGCAGAGACTGAATGAAAGACCATCCATTTTCTGTATACATTCCTCCATTAAGGGACATCTGGGTTCTTTCCAGCTTCTGGCTATTATAAATAAGGCTGCAATGAACGTAGTGGAGCATGTGTCCTTCTTACCGGTTGGGACATCTTCTGGATATATGCCCAGGAGAGGTATTGCTGGATCTTCCGGTAGTATTATGTCCAATTTTCTGAGGAACCACCGGACTGATTTCCAGAGTGGTTGTACAAGCTTGCAATCCCACCAACAATGGAGGAGTGTTCCTCTTTCTCCACATCCTCGACAGTATCTGCTGTCACCTGAGTTTTTGATCTTAGCCATTCTGACTGGTGTGAGGTGAAATCTCAGGGTTACTTTGATTTGCATTTCCCTGATGATTAAGGATGCTGAACATTTTTTTCAGGTGCTTCTCAGTCATTCGGTATTCCTCAGGTGAGAACGTGGTACATTTACACAATGGAGTACTACTCGGCTATTAAAAAGAATGAATTTGTGAAATTCCTAGGCAAATGGATGGACCTGGAGGGCATCATCCTGAGTGAGGTAACCCAATCACAAAAGAACTCACACAATATGTACTCACTGATAAGTGGATATTAGCCCAGAAACTTAGAATACCGAAGATTCAAGATACAACCTGCAAAACACATGAAACTCGAGAAGAATGAAGACCAAAGTGTGGACACTTGGCCCCTTCTTAGAATTGGGAACAAAACACCCATGGAAGGAGTTACAGAGACAAAGTTTGGAGCTGAGACGAAAGGATGGACCATCTAGAGACTGCCATACCTGGGGATTCAGTCCATAATCAGCCTCCAAACACTGACACCATTGCATACACTAGCAAGATTTTGCTTAAAGGACCCAGATATAGCTGCATCTTGTGAGATTAGGCTGGAGCAAACACATAAGTGAATGCTCACAGTCAGCTATTGGATGGATCACAGGGCCCCCAATGGAGGAGCTAGAGAAAGTACCCAAGGAGATAAAGGGATCTGCAACCCTATAGGTGGAACAATAATATGAACTAAGCAGTACCCCCCAGAGCTTTTGTTTCTAGCTGCATATGTATCAGAAGATGTCCTAGTCGGCCATCATTGGAAAGAGAGGCCCATTGGTCTTGCAAACTTTATATGTCTCAGTACAGGGGAACGCCAGGGCCAAGAAGTGGGAGTGGGTTGGTAGGGGAGTGGGGGGGAGGGTATGGGGGACTTTTGGGATAGCATTGGAAATGTAACAGAAGAAAATACCTAATAAAAAAAAGGCCATCCAGAGACTGCCCCACCTGGGGATCCAATCCACATGTAGACACCAAACCCAGATACTATTGTGGATGCCAAGAAGTGTTTGCTGACAGGAGCCTGATAGAGCTGTCTCCTGAGAGGCTCTTCCAGATCCTGACCAATACAGATGCTCACAGCCAACCCTCCAGCTGAACAAAGGGACCCCAATGGAGGAGTTAGGGGAATGACTGAAGTACCTGAAGGGGCCTTATATTACATCAGTGTGAGGGAAGGTCCTTGGTCATATTAAGGTTTGATGCCTTGGTGTTTAGAAATTCTATGGTGGTGAGGCAGTTGCATGGGGGAGCACTCTAATGTAAACAAGGTAAAGGGGGATGGGATAGCAGCTCTGCAGAGAGGAAAACAGGAAAGGGCATAGTATTTGAAATGAAATTTAAAAAAAAGTGCTGAAGAAGTGATGGAATCATGTGAACTCCAAACAATCAAAATAAAACAAAGAAACAAAAAAATCTATCTTGAAAGAAATTGTATTTATAATGAGGACTACTGCAAAGAAAAGTAAATCAGAAAGTAATGCCCCTCAGGTTTCATTAGTTAATTCTATTACAAATATGACAGAATTGATAGTATGCCTCAAATGTTCCTTAAGACAGTACAAAGAAGACTTTCTAATTCATTTGGTGTCATCATTTCTCTAATATTAAAACAATGAAATATTAATGGAAAAACACAACAGAATTTTACTTCTCACAGTTATCAGAAATCTGAAAAAGAAGAAAGTGATAGCAGATTTGATATTTTCTTCAGTTTTCTTTTCTGGTTGATGATGAATCTTAGCATGGCGGGAACATGACATGCTCCCTTAGTCTGTCTTACAATGATTTAATTTCCAGTGATAAAGATTCTGCTTTCATAAAACAATCTCTACTAAGACTCTACTTATTAATCTCAAAAGATTGATTAGATTTCAAACATGACTAGTTGAAGGTGAGTAATGATTCAAATCATGGTAGTTAATTAAAACACATTAATAAACAATGAAATGGCTAAGAAAATATTAAGAAAGCAGGATAAGGTATAGAATTTATTAAAAACAGGCACATAAAATTATTTTTTGATATATCTATTATTTTCTATCATTTGCCATCCTACCTCATTTGAGAAATATGTCTACATTTATTACACTTCCCTTTTTTGTTGTTTTTTAAGTCTTCCTCACTGTAGCTTATACCCATATTACAAATTCATAGGCAGTAACATCCAAAAAATAGACAAACACTTTTAATGTCTGTCTTCCCACTCATTCGAGAAGTGGTAAGGAAAAGAAAGAGAGTGACACACAAGGTTCCAGTGATTTGAAATTTCAAAGTAATGCATTAAAAACATGAACAGGAAAAAGATGTTTATTAGTATAAGAGAAACTTCATGGTAAAGCAAACAAAATATATCCATTTTGTTGCTTTCAGATCAAAGGGAACACAGAAGGTACATTATTGCCTATTTGAGTGAGTTTATGTGTGATAGAGTGATTTATAAGTAAAATGGATTTTATGTTTATATATTTAACTAAACAGTCGGTGTTTTAAAATTATTGAATTATTGTCTTACCGTCTTCACATTCAATGAAATAATCTCTCCCAGAACACAAGCAGATTCTCATTTTCAAAAAAAGATTAGGTGGCTTTAGCCTACATTAATTGCTTCTTTTTTAAAGAGAAAGCAGACATCTCTCTTGATACAAGAAGAGTTTATGATCTTTGGGAGCAAGTAATAAGAGAATGAACTCTAAAACATGTCAGGGATTATTTTACTAAAGTGTTAAATTACATGCTTTCATGTACTCAGAAACCGTATTCAATACTAAATCTCATTATAAGTATTAGTATCCTTTTGGCAATGTGGCGAGAATTGATCAGTGACCCCCCAGATATACAGAAATGTTGACAGTAAAAAATGAATGGAATCAGCATTCTTTTCTCTTCATGCAGAGAAACTTTAATTGACCCTAGGCTAGTGGCTATCTCCAAACATGTTGCCCTTCACTCAAGATTATTTTCTAGCCCCAACATTTTTGCTCTTCTCATTACCATGTATTTGTATTTGTCTCAGCCTGGTAAAGTTTTCATTTTGGTAAAGTTTCATTTTGTTTCCTTTGCGGGGATAACCCAAGATACAATTTGCAAAACACATGAAACTCAAGAAGAAGAAAGACCAAAGTGTGGATATTTCGTTCCTCCTTAGAATGGGGAACAAAATACCCATGAAAGGAGTTACAGAGACAAAGTTTGGAGATGATACAGAAGGAAAGACCATCCAGAGACTGCCCCAACCAGGGATCCATCCCATAATCAGCCACTAAACCCAGACACTATTGCATATGCCAGCAAGATTTTGCTGACTGGACCCTGATATAGATGTCTCTTGTGAGGCTATGCCAGTGTCTAGCAAATACAGAAGTGGATGCTCACAGTCATCTATTGGATGGAACTCAGGGCCCCCAATGTAGGAACTAGAGAAAGTACCCAAGGAGTTGAAGTGGTCTGCAACCCTATAGAAGGAACAACAATATGAACTAAACATTAACCCCCAGAGCTCATGTCTCTAGCTACATATGTAGCAGAAGATGGCCTAGTCAGCCATCATTGAATGGAGAGACCCGTGGCCTTGCAAAGATTATATGCACCAGGATAGGGAAATGCCAGGGCCAGGAAGCAGGAGAGGGTGGGTTGTGGAGCTGTGGGGGGAGGTATAGGGGACTTTCAGGATAGCATTTGAAACGTAAATGAAGAAAATATCTAATAAAAAATGTTTAAAATAAAAAATATTCTCATATTTGTGTAGAGTATTTATTTTCGTTTAATGTTTACATGATTTTTGTTGTTGTTCTATACATAAAAATAAAATGTTCTATAATTATGAAAATATTTTTATTTATTCTTAAAAAAATTAAGTCTTTATGAAACATCTATTGCCCACATATGTAGAAATCTATTTCCAAATATCCTAATATATGTTACTTATTAAGATTTCTGGTTTTATGGCACTTCTCAAAATGTATAAAGTATAGACAGCTGTGGATATAGGTAGTGTAAATTATTGGACATTTTTCTGCTTTCACATAATAAATTTGACCATTCGACAGTGTTTACAGAAAATTTTAATTTAATTTGCTATAGTTTTATAAAAAGGCCTAAAGCTGTTTTAAATGATTTTATTGTATCAGGTCAGTATAGGAGTACAATCTTACTTTAAGTGTGAAGCATCTACTTTAAAAATGTGGAGAATATTATACTGAGATATATATATATATACATATATATATTACTTTTTAAAGTATTATTCCATATGTTTTTGCTCATATATTTATTATATTTATACTTACATATTTTTTTAATATTTTATTAGGTATTTTCCTCATTTACATTTCCAATGCTATCCCAAAAGTCCACCATACCCTCCCCACCACTCCCCTACCCACCCACTCCCACTTTTTGGCTCTGGCGTTCCCCTGTACTAGGGCATATAAAGTTTGCAAGTCCAATGGGCCTCTCTTTCCAATGATGGCCGACTAGGACATCTTCTGATACATATGCAGCTAGAGTCAAGAGCCCCGGGGTACTGGTTATTTCATAATGTTGTTCCACCTATAGGGTTGCAGATCTCTTTAGCACCTTGGATACTTTCTGTAGCTCTTCCATTGGGGGCCCTGTGATCCATCCAATAGCTGACTGTGGGCATCCACTTCAGTGTTTGCTAGGCTCCAGCATAGTCTCAGAAGAGACAGCTATATCTGGGTCCTTTCAGCAAAATCTTGCTAGTGTATGCAATGGTGTCAGCGTTTGGAAGCTGATTATGGGATGGATCCCTGGATATGGCAGTCTCTAGATGGTCCATCCTTTCGTCTCAGCTCCAAACTTTGTCTCTGTAACTCCTTCCATGGGTGTTTTGTTCCCAATTCTAAGAAGGGGCAAAGTGTCCACACTTTGGTCTTTGTTCTTCTTGAGTTTCATGTGTTTAGCAAATTGTATCTTAGATGTTAGTTTAGTTTCTACTTCCCTATTGAAATATTTACAAATATTACTGATACAGATTTCATTTTTTTAAGTTTCTTTGGCTGTTCTGTGGGAAGTTTCCAAAAATAGCAATCATGCCATGTCACAAGTTCCTAAAACTTAGCTTATTTTTAATGTTTTATTCTTCTTGGATAGTTCACATTGCTAGGTCTTTAGTTTCCTTAATCCTTTGATAGCACATTTCCATTTCAATTATTTCTCTATAATGGATCCATCTGATGATTTACATTTTTTGAGGTTTAATCATTTATTTGTTACTCTTGACATCATATTTTTGACTGGACTCATTCTGAGAGGTACAAGCTGTCAGTGAGGACATCCAATTTCTCTTCCCAATCTGTTCTAAGCACCATTCTTTGACTTCATGTGGCATATTCTGCCTCCTCCTTTTTTTTCTTTCTTTCTTCAAGCTTTTAAAATATGTTTGTTCTTTATATGCCCCAGTACAGGGGAATACCAGGGCCAAAAAGGGGGAGTGGGTGGGCAGGGGAGTGGGGGTGGGTGGATATGGGGGACTTTTGGTATAGCATTGGAAATGTAAATGAGTTAAATACCTAATAAAAAATGGAAAAAAAATAAAATATGTTTGTTTATTTATTTATTTACAAAAATATTTTTACATACTACATTCTGATCATAGTTTCTTCTCTACATATTCCCTGTCTCTGCAGTCATTCAATTCCCTGCCTTCTTTGTCTTTCTTTTGAAAACAAATAGGGAAAAATCCAATAATAATAATGTAAAAACATGAAGATGCCTGAGAAACACATATATACAAAGAAACATACACACGAAAGTAAAAGTCAAAAAATACAAAATTGGAAACCAGAATCCACAATAAAAGCTGGTAAGGTAAAAACATGCCCAAGCAAAACAATATGGGACAAAAAATACCTGTACATTTCTTTTTCTGTTAGTCCCCTTCTGCTGGGTATGGGGCCTATGTGTAAGTGTGGTTTATATACCTTGCATGAAATCATTGTGGAAAACTGTTTTATTTTCTGAAAACAGTTATCAATTGGAGATAACTTCTTGGTAAATAATGTGAATTCATATCCACTACATCATCTTGGATCCCATTTTGCTTAGACCTATGCAGGCCCAATGCATACTGACATAGTCTATTTAAAGTTCATATGTTTACCAGTCCTGTTATGCCTAGAAAATACTGTTTCCTTGGTGTCATTCATACCTTCTGGCTCTTATATGTTGAGAAAAGTTTGATAAACATATCTCAATTATTACTTAGTGGTACAAGGTCTCTCAGTCTCAGTACATTGTCTAGCTGTGAGTCCCTGTGTTAGTTCCTATCCTCTACAGTAGAAATCTTCTCTGAAAACAGATGAGTTGGGACACTGATCTATGAGTAGTGGAAAATATTCTTAGGAGTCATTTTCTTACTATGTCCCTTTAGCAGAGCAAACATATTCTGTGCTCTGATGCTCCTCTTGAATGACAATGTTCTTTTTCATAGAGAAGTTTTTCAGTTTCTTCTCTCTCTCTCTCTCTCTCTCTCTCTCTCTCTCTCTCTCTCTCTCTCTCTTTCTTTCTTTCTTTCTTTCTTTCTTTCCTTCTTTCTTTCTATTTCTTTCTTTCCTTCTTTCTTTCTATTTCTTTCTTTCCTTCTTTCTTTCTATTTCTTTCTTTCTTTCTTTCTTTCTTTCTTTCTTTCTTTCAAGAGCTGAATTGTAAAAATGTATTTGTACAATGAATATTCACAGAGATTTCACATTCAACAACCATCAACAACCTAGTCGAATTTGACAAATTTAAAGCTTTTAAAATTTATTAATTTTTCAGCATGTGCTCTCCTTTCCCTCCCTTCCTCCTTCTAACCATTTTTTAAAGATATTTTCTTTATTTACATTTCAAATGGTATCCCCTTTCCTGGTTTCCTCTCTGAAAACCTCCTATTCCTCCCACTGCTCACCCACCCACCCACTCCTGCTTCTTGGCCCTGACATCCCCCTACAATGGGGCATAGAGCCTTCACCATACGCCTCTCCTTCCATTGATGCCCAACAAGGTAATCCTCCGCTACATATGCTGCTGGAACCATGAGTCCCTCCATGTGTAGTCTTTGGTTGGTGGTTTAGTCCTTGGGAGCTCTGCAGGTACTGGTTGGTTCATATTGTTTTCCATCCTATAGGGCTGGGCCCTTTCTCTAGCTCCTTCATTGGAGACCCTGTTATCTTTCCAATGGTTGGCTGAGAGCATCCACCTTCTTTATTTGTCAGGTTTTGGCTGATAGCCTCTCAGGAGACAACTATATCAGGCTCTTGTCAGCAAGCACTTGTTGGCATCCACATTAGTGCCTGAGTTTGGTGACTTTTTGTGGGATGGATCCCCAGGTGAGGCAGTCTCTGGATGGCTTTTCCTTCAGTGTCTGCTCCACACTTTGTCTCTGTAACTCCTCCCAGGGATATTTTTCCCCCTTCTAAGACATTAGTTCTCATTTGTTAGTTGCTGTTTTTGGTGTCTGTGCTACTAGTGTTCTGTTCAGAAAGCTCTTTCCTATGCAGATTAATTCAAGGCAATTCCATTTTCTTCCATCAGGTACATGTATATGTTCTCATGCCAGTGTTTATGTCAATACCATGGTATTTTTATCACCACAGCTCTGGTGTACAATAGCTTTTTGTCTTGTTTATTTATGTCCTTTTCCACAGCATATAGTTAAATATTCTACTCTTTTCTTAATGATCTATTTTATGTGCAATGGTATTTTGTCTGCATGTATATATGTTATGATGTCAGATCTCCTTCAACTAGAGGTAAGGACAGTTATGAGATGTCATGTGAGTGCTGGGAATTGAATCAGGTCCTTTGGAAAGGAGCCAGTGATCTTAGCCACTGAGACATCTCTTCACCCCCCGAAAATGATATCCTTTAGAAAGATTGAAAAGTTTTCAGATTCTTCTAAATCTTTTCAACTCCAAACACTGAGCCATAGTAGTATATATCAGTACAGGAATATTCTGTTTTCATATTTTTCTTTAACAATGACTGAGTTGAGAATACCACGATGAGCATCCACAATACATCATGAACAGACTTGCTCTTTCTCTCTCCAGTTCTCCTTGGTCTGTAACATGAATGAGAGTTATCCAATAAATGATGTACTCTGCTGTGTGTTGTCATCCCTTGCTTCACAAAGAACAGTTGTTTGTCCTCCCTACAAATATTCATGCTGCATAATACTTTTATTCCTCAACCAGTACCTCAGCAGCTACTTCTGTGGCCATTTGCTTCTCTTAGAATGTATGAAACTTGCCTTCATCATGAACTTCAATGAGTTTCTGACAACCAGTGGCTGGAAAGGAGACTTTAAACTTAATCTTTACACAGCCAATCCATCTGGAAAGCACCACTGAAAATAGACAAGTGATTATTTTATATTCATCATTCCCTTTTGTGTTGTGTTAAAGTATTTCTGTGGATTTTGAAGTATAAATTATATCAATAATATCTTTCTTAATATACTTCTGTGCTTATTCTATTATCTTTCCTTCCTGCATCTATATTTTTGAATAACTACTGAATATTTATCAGTAATAATATTTATTGGTAATAATATTTCTTCCTTTCTTTATGAGAATTGAGGTTTTTTTAAACCTGTTCATTGTAAAAAAAATTGTAGTGTTATGTGTTACATTTTGTTGTGCCCCTTTACTTTATTCTGTTCTACTGTGAAATTAGTTGTAGCCAGTTCTCTTCCTGATTTATTTTTGTTTAATAGTAGACCTTAATATAAAACTGTTAGTCACACTACGAAGCTTAATAATCTTTTTGAAGTCCCTATCTGCAGCCCAACTAGTTGTTATTTGTGTCCATTGTAGCAAGAAAATAATTCCTAGCCCCTTGAGATTACCAAGATACTTTCAATGTATGTTTTGTTGTTGTTCTTTTCTATTATCCGGCACTTTCACCGATTTGTTCTTTAGAATCCAGGACTGCTCTAAGAAAATCCCAAATAGACTCTCTAACACTTTTGTGTGTACTAAGAATTTAGTAATTCTTGAGTATTTAAACTTTGAACTTAGTAATATTAATGGGATCATATCCTTGACCTTTGAATTTGCTCTCCATGAACTATAACTTGTAATGAATGATCTCTATCCAGCAAGCATAGAAAATAATAAGTTTCATGTTATTTTCTTTTCTTTTTGCAGGAATTTTTTAATTTGTGAAGTCTGGTATTTAATGTTTGATGAGCATTGGCTAATGGATATTGCCCAGTTTTGTAGTTATTAATAGTAGAAAGGATTACCTTGTTCCTGTTACACTATCATGAACAAAAGAATAAGTCTTTGTTCAGCTACTGAATGGATTCTATTTTAATTAAACATAGTTGACAGAAGGATGCAGTCTCTTATACACAGAATCTGAGAAATTATAAACATAGATAAAACATTGATTACCTTTATAACCAGAGTGCAGTATTTGTCATATTATTTTTAGGAACATCATAAAGATGCGTTACTTTATTCAATCAAAGAAAATATGGACCAAAATTTTGTTGTTAATGGAAGTTTCAAACTCCTCTATAGCTATCAAATTTAAGTTGCTTAATACACAAATACACACACACATACACACACACAGACACACATTGAGAAAGGCTATCCTCAAGATCAATTTCCTATGCTCAAATACAAAGGATGCATAGTTTAATGATTTGAGGTTTTATTTGACAATAATTATATTCATTTTATGTTATGAAAATTTTGATTATGATAAAAGTGCTAAACAATGCTGTATCTATGAACCTATATTGATCTTACCTATAATTCGATTTTAAATTGGGACAGTCTCACACATTTGCCAGAATTTCCTTGAATTCTTCACATCCTCTATCAGACCTTGCACTTGGAATCTTTCTGTTTTGACCTCTAACTTACTGACAGTAAAGGCTTATACCACCACATTGAACTTTCAAGTTGTTTATTGGTCTCCATAATTGGATAGACTGAATTTATAGTATTTAGAAAAGGAAAGTAAGAAATTCTCTGTTGGTGAAGGACTAATGTAACTTAAAGTATACATTGTACTTACCATTTGATTTTGAGAATTTGACTTTCCTGTATTCTTATATTAGTTTCATACTAATTAAATAGAATATTATTTATTCTAATAAAGGTGTCTTGCACAATTTACTTTGTTTTTATTAAATTCTCAACTTTGCAATAATGTAATATCTACTAAGTTTCTGTTCCTCTAAAAACTCAAAAATGTAAATGACAGAAATTTTACAAACTTTAAATATACTATTAAATGAATAACATACATCAGGTTGCTTGCTGTTTTGAAAGCAAAGCATAATTTTCTCCTGGGTTTTATTAACTTTAATATTATCAAGAAATAAAGAATGGTCAGCATTTATACTTTCCAAGGAAATATTTGGGAGTCTAGAGTAAAGTTCTTTTCTGGGCATTTAAAAGTCATCAACAATGAGAAAATATGGATTCATTTAAATTCTGTGCAACTCTACTTAATATAACATTTAATCTGCTGACATTTAAAAATATTTATAACCTGTAACTTCAAGATTAATTATGAGGTCATGCATGTCGGAAATATATTATTACTGGAAATGAGCCATCTTGTAGATGCTGCTATAGGCTAATCATTTTTTTGTGCCAATCTGTGCCAATTACAAAGACTATGAATATGATGCTGAAATCTTGTAGATATAAATGTCAGTTTCCCCCACCTGGTAAAAAGAGTGCTAAACATTTCCAAATTAGAGCATATAATTCAAGGGTATCAGTGAATTATATTCATTAACATATGGAAGCATCTTACATTTACCATACCCACATTATAAAGGTTTGTCATACATCAAATATTTGCGTGTTCCTAGGTCTTATTGGCAATTAGGTTAAAAGACATACCTGATATTAAATTAATAATCAGTCTTGAATAACAGAACTAGGATGGCTCTGCTACTTTAACTATCTTTTTCAAAATAATCAGAGTGAAACTTATCATGGTTTGTAGAAGTTCTTAGTGTAGTATGTAAATTTAGAATGGTTTGACCATGGGTTATACTAAAACAAATATGTAATAACAATCTATTCCAACTTTTCTGCTCTGGTTGCAAACAAATGAGACAAGGCAAGTAAGCCCCACTTAAATGATTTTCAAACTTTTCATGCATTAATATTACCTGGAGTATTTACTACAGCACAGTTATTCAACTTCACACCTGGATTGCTTCTATAAATATAGAGCCTGGTTATTTGTGTTTGCAACTCACTTCCAGATAATACTTTAGATGTTCATGTTAAGATTCCAGTTTTCTAACTTTGTCACCATTTAAAGGAAGAGCCCTTACCTTATACCATATTAAATATTATATAAAGAATATGAAAAACTGAAATTTAATAAAGGATATATATTATTGGAATTTTTCATGACCCTTGAGTTATCACTCATTTATTGGATATGACTTTAAATACACAAGAACCAAAAATATATTGAATTTTATCTCTTTAAAAGCAATTTCACTGATTGCAGGTTTTTTGAAGCACACTGAAAGACTTATGACTAAAGGAAACATTGAAAATTTCATACAGTATATGAATATGTAGATTAAAAACTCTACTAACCAAAACCATTGTTAAGTAGAAGTAATACTTACTGATACATTTATTTCATAGTTTTAAGACAGAAAACAAATTCTTGAATGCAGAAATTGAGGGATGAAATGCAATGTACAATATCTTTACTTATTGAATAAGCAAAACTTAAAATCAAATAAAAGAAACACATTCTGTGTTGTTTTAAATGAAGCAAGATATTGAAAACTACAAAAATCAGAAAGGAAAGAATATAATGGGTAAGTTATGAGTTATTGATGAGTGAAGGCTGTGAGAAATCATTTAAAAGAACATTGAACTTCTACTGGAGTGAGGAAAACTCTAGAATGTAAATGGATGCTGATGCTTTTGCATGAATATAGGAAAATATTTCAGAATTATGAAAATGATAATGGTGAATTTTGTGTTGCATGTGCCTGATAATAAAATTAATAATAATAAATATAATAAAAATAAAATTTTATTTACCACAGTCTAGATATTCTATATTAAACCTTATCCAGTAAATTAAAACCCCATAAATCATGTAACAAAACTATTCCTTATAATTACAATTCGCTAAAGGTCTTCTCTTAGATTCTCTTACATAGGTAGCATTACTGACAATTGCTTTTGGTCATATAAAATCAAAGTTGCCTTGGAGATGATACAGTGTTGCTACTGCGTCCAGATTGATGGGGTTTCTGACTCCAGTCCCTGATCACTAGCAATATTTCTTTCTTCTAACAGATGTAAGCTTCATATTCTCGTTTCTAGAGAATAAAAGGCATATTCCCATCATGGACAGACAGGATTTAGTTAGCTGGTTTCACCCTCAATGATACAAATATTACTAGAATTATGTTAACTCATAATGCCTTACATTGTCTAGGATAAATAACTTGTAGATAGACATAGGGTAATTTTCAAGTCTGGCAGGAGAGAATGTAAAGTTGGGTGAAAGAACTTATTTTTACTAGAAGTAGAGTACACAGTTTAAGATGAAAGATTTCTAAATCATGGGGTAGAGTTCAATTAATAAGATGTGTTCTCTTTAGAAGATATTTCAATATATTTTAAAGCATTTGACAGACTAAAGAGAAAACATGTGAAGGTTCAATTAAGCTGTGTCACACAATTTGTGATTCCCAGTTTACAAACACTGTGGTAAGGGTTTCCTTGAGAAAGGGGTGAAAAGACACACTGTACTTCATTGTCACCATTTTCAATTAACATTTTTATTGTTATGGGCACATCATAAGATGAACCAGCCATAAATGCGACTTACCTATAGATATAAAGGTTTATCTTACATAGTTTTATGAATAAAAAGATGAAGTTATAATTATGGCATATATTTCATGAATTCATTAACAAGTTGGAAGGAGTGTAGTATAGAGACAATGCAGGAAGACTCTGGACTAGAATTTTTTTTTTATTATTTGGTTGTTTTATTTATTTACCTTTGAAATGTTACCCCTTTCCTGGTTTCCCTTCCACAAACATCCTATCACATCCTGCCTCTATGAGAGTGCTCCTTCACCCACCCACCCACCCACTCCCACCTCACCACCCTAGCATTCCCCTACACTGGAGCATCAAGCCTCCATAGGACCAAAGGACTCCCTTCCCATTGATGCCAGATAATGCAATCTTATGCTAAATATGCATGTGGAGACATGAGTCTCTCCATGTGTACTCTTTGGTTGGTAGTTTAGTCCTGCTCTAGTGGAGCAGGGGAAGTTCCATTTAGTTGATATTGTTGTTCTTCCTATGGGGTTGTAGTCTCCTTCAGCTCCTTCAGTTCTTCTCCTAACTCTTCCAATGGGGTTCCTTGGGTTCAGTCCAATGGTTGGCTGTGAGCATTCACATCTGTATTGCTCAGGCTCTGACACAAACTCTCAGGGGACAGTTATACCAGGCTCCTGTCAGCAAGCACTTCTTGGCATTAGCAATAGTGTCTGAGTTTGGTGTCTGCAGATAAGATGGATCCTTAAGTGGGGTGGTCTCTGGATGACCTTTCCTTCAGCGTCTGCTTCACTCTTTTTCCCTGTATTTTCTTTAGACATGCACAGTCCCGGTTTAAAAATTTTGAGATGGGTGTGTGGCCCTATCCCTCAACTGTGGTCTGTGCCTATCCATTGTATATGTTCTCTGCAGGTTCTATCTCCCCTTTGTTGGATATTTTTGCTAATGTTATCCTCATTGTGTCCTGAGAACCTCTTGCATCTCTGGTATCTGAGAATTTTTAGTGGTTTGCCACCACTTCCACATCCCCCACTGCTACATACTTCTATTCAATTTCCTGACCCTCCGTACTTCTTTCACATCTCATCCCACACATGATCCTGGCCCCCCTTTTCCCTTCCCCTTCTCTCTCTCAACCAGGTTCCTCCCTCCCTCTAACTCCTATAATTATTTTCTCCCCCTTCTAAGTAGAACTAAAGCAGCCTCACTTTGGTCTTCTTTCTTCCTGAGCATTTTATGGTCTGTGGATTGTATTCTGGGTATTTTGAGCTTTGGGGTAAATATCCATTTATCAGTGAGTGCATACCATGTGTGTTCTTTTGTGACTGGGTTATCTCACACAGAATGATATTTTCTAGTTCCATACATTTGCCTTTGAATTTCATGAAGTCATTGTTTTTATTACACTCCATTGTGTAAATGTACAACTTTTTTTTTTAATCCATTCCTCCATTGAGGAACATCTGGATTGTTTCCATTTTCTGGATATCATAAATAAAGGGTTCCTTGAGATTTCAATGAATTTGATTTTAATTTATATTCTATATCCTGTGTGGTATTAGGATAGCTACTCAGATTTTTTGAAATTCTATTACTTATACTTATAATGGGGAAAGTACTAACACCTAGTCTATACGGTTGCTGTGATGATTAAATATGTTAGTACATGTCAAGTTATCAGGAAAGGCCCAATAATTTTAGTTGCCATAATTTTTGATCACGTACTCCGCTACATATTCAATAGTAACTGAGTGTAAATTATATTAGATTCACTAATCTGTGGTTTTCCATATAGGAATATTGTTGAATGTTCTTAAATTTTATTAGATTTAACCTCAGTACTCCTTTAATAACATTTCCAATGTCCAACAGACTATGTTCCATTGACTTATATAAATTACTCTGATGTTTAGATCCAAGGATAGCTTGTATAAGTTCATTTTGAATGAAATACTCTATTATGAGTTGTGAAAAGTTCTGAATCATTACACTCTTTAATGTTTCAACAATTTTAGAAATAATAATCTTTAAACTGAAGTAACTCCACTGGACAACATATTTTTAGGAGGTCCTATATTAGTATTAAATTTTCAACAGACAACTGCATTTTTGTAGAGCACTTTGGATAAGAAATTACAATTAAAAGTAACTTTAAAAGTTTTGAAACAAATGACTTTGACACACAGATAGAGTCACATATTCTGCTAGTGAGATGGTGACACTAGTTGAAATGTATCATGAGAAAAGCTTTTGTCAGAATGTCAAACTAAACATAGAGAAAGCACAGGTAAACTACTAAAGTAAAATTTGTGAGAAAATTAAAATTTGTCCAACAGTGTTTGGGTTGGCTTTCACTGCCTAATTTCTCATCCCAATTTTCTTTTGACTAGAGGGCAAAATTCCCCAAGGAGAGCAATTAGGTTATTTAGTTGCAGTGATTTTTCTACTATTCTCAAAGAGATGTAATAAAAGCCTTGTGAGAGGCAATATCAAGAAGAAATCACAGAGCATAAGGGTTTGGAGATTTTATAAAATACCAAGGAAAACATTTGAAATAATTTACCTGAAACACCTTCCCTCAGAACTGCTCAAAAAGTCATATGAATGCAAAAAATTGGAGTCTGATTTGTAGGAAGACCTTTAGGTTAAGGGTAGAATAAATTGGCTGGTTTTGCCAATTAATAAATCCTCTTTAGGGGTAGATCATGACCTGTCCAGATTCTATTTATTCTAATCATTCTATACATGTGCTAATACATACATGCAGTGTTGAGTACCAAAAGTTATGATTTAATTATATCTTTAAGTTCCCATCTTTACTTGTCACTTTGAGTTCACATCACCTCATTGCTTTCCTTTCTAATTTTCCTCTTGGGTTAAAGATAAAGTTTGATAATAACAAATAATTAAATTGGGTTCACTTCAGATGGTCAATGCAATATTGATTGAAAATGTCAATGGGCTTCCAAAGGAAAAACATATAATACCAAGGTTTTACTTGGGAAATGATTGTATTAAATAGGTAGTAAGATTATATGGCTTATCCTGTCTTAATGACACCCAAAGTGCTAAGTTTCCTAGATTATGAATCAATAGAAGTAAAACAGACCATCCCCAAACTAGCAATTATATGTAATATAAATATTTATATTTAATTAATTATATGGCAAGCAAATTGGAATTCTTGAGTAGTAAGTCAATTATTCCCAGCTGCTATAGGACTCTAGGATGTTGGCCAGGCTAGTAGAGGACTTTTCATTGTGAAAATGGGTCTCCTCTCTGTGTCCCTCCCACTCTTTCTCTCCCTCTGTTCTTCTCTCCCTGCATCTCTCTCTCTGCCCCCCTCTGTCTCTCTCTCTCTCATTCACTCTTTGTCGTGTGTGTGTGTGTATGTGTGTGTGTGTGTGTCTGTCTGTCCGTCTGTCTGTCCATCCGTCTGTCCTGGAGAGGAATTGGATTAGCAATTGACAGAAAATGACAGTGGTAGGTAGTTGCTTTAAGTGAGGTTTTAAGGAAAGTCAATGAAATCCTAATAGTTTAATTTACTGATTTAAGAAGTTGAAAATTTTTATAAGGGTTAGCTAAATAGCAGTATGTTCTATTTTACACTTATCATTTATTTACATGTAGTGATTCTTGTCTGCCATAGTTTCACGATATCCTCTTCCAATGTCCTAACCAACTCCCATCTAATCACTTTTCTTTCTAGATCTTCCTCTCATATATACACCTTCATAAATATGACATTGTATCTCTGGACTTCATCACCTTTCTTTTTTCTTTGTATTTGGCACAATTTATTATTAATATGCTTACATCTCTCTTTCTCTCTGTCTCTATTTCTATCTCTGTCTTTATGTCTCTGTCTCTCTGGTTCTCTCTGTGTGTGAGAGAGACACAGAGACAGAGACACAGAGAGAGATAGAATCAATTAAAATTATAATATCTAGGGGCTTGGAGAGATGGCTGAGCAGTTAAGAGCACTGACTATTCTTCTAGAGATCCTGAGTTCAATTCCCAGTTACCACATGGTCGCTCACAACTATGTGTAATGGGATCCAGTGCCTTTTTCTGTGTGTCTGAAGACAGCTACAGTGTACTCACATACATAATATAAATTATATATATATATATATATATATATATATATATATATATATGTGTGTGTGTGTGTGTGTGTGTGTGTGTGTGTGTGTGTGTGTGTGTATAATAACTCTACCCTTGAAATTGCTTCCTATGTAGACAGCTGAGTAGCTTCAATCAATTACACATACACTATGCTTGTTTCATCCCTTCCACACATGTAATCAGCCAATAAAGTGGTTAGATTGTTTTGGAGATGCTCAGACATATCCTCATCCCATTCTTCTTCTCCTGTCTCCAAAGGTATATTCCCACACTCCTGCCAGGCCACCACACTCCCTGGTGCCTAAAGTCTCTCGAGGGTTAATTGTGACTTCTCTCACTGAGACTAGATCAGGCAGTTCTCTACTCTATGTGTGTTGGAGGCCTCCTACCACCTAGTGTATGCTGCGTGGTTGGTGGCTTAGTGTCTGAGAGATCTCAGGCATCCAGGGTAGTTAAGACTGATGATCTTCCTATGGGGCTGCCTTCCTCCTTAGTTTCTTCCAACCTTTCCCTAATCTAACCCCAGGGGTCACCAGCTTCTGTCTATTGTTTGGGTGTAATTATCTGCATCTGTCTCAGTCAGCTGCTTGATGGACCTCTCAGAGGACAGCCATGTTAGGCTCCTGTCTGTAAGCACACCATAGTGTCAGTAAGTGTGTCAGACTTTGAGGCCTCCCCTTGAGATGGATTCCAAGATGGGTCAGTCAATGGACCTCCTTTCCCTCAGTCTCTTTTCCATTTTTGTTACTGCAGTTCTTTTAGACAGGAACAATTATGGGTCAGAGTTGTTGACTGTGGGATGGCAACCCCATACCTCCAATTGATATCCTTTCTGTCTACTAGAGGTAGACTCTACAAGTTCCCTCTCCCCACTGCAGGGCATTTCATATAAGGTCCTTTCCTTTGACCCCTGAGAGTTTCTCACCTCTGAGGTCTCTGTTACATTCTAGAGAGTCTCCCCACCTTCTACTACTAGAGGTTGTCTATTTCCATTCATTCTGCTGACCGTCAGGGCTTCATTCCGCCCACCCCCAATGCCTCATCATGCTCCCCTTTTCCCTCCCCCTCCCCTCTCCCACCCAAGTCCTGTCATCCCTCTCCCTCCCACCCACGCCATGATTCTTTTCTTCTCCCTTCCATGTGGGATGGAAGAAACATCCTCACTTGGGTCCTTTCAGCTTGTTAACCTTCTTGAGTTCTGTGGATTTTATCCTGGGTATTATGTAGGGGTTTTGTTTGTTTGTTTGTTTTTGTGGCTAATATCCACTTATTAGTGAGTATATACCATGCATGTCCTTTTGGGTCTAAGTTACCTCACTCAGAATGATATTTGCTATTTCCACCTATTTGCCAGAAATTCTCTTCATGTCTTAGTTCTTTCTTTTTCTTCTGTTTTTTTATTTAAATTTTATTGCATTATGATGAGAAAATATACATAATTTCAATTTACCTGAATTTTTTAACATTTAAAAACATATTTTGAGTAAATAGACTTATATCACATTCTTCTTTCCCTTTTGTATCCCAACTTCTCCCTGAGGACCCCCCCCAAAAAAAAACCTGCAATACCTTTTGCTTTATATCATAGTCTTTAAAATTTATACAATATTGTAACAATAAAAATGAGTATTATAAAAGTTGTTTGATATAAAACAGCAATAATTTGAGCAGTCTTATGAAGATGCTTATCTACAGCAATACTGAAAGTACACATGTTTTTCTCAATATAAATTTTAAATAATTCAAAATATAATAACTCTGTTATATTTTAAAATAATATATCACTATTAGTTTTTTAATGAACAAATAGATAAAATCTTTCTGTTTTTGTTTTGTTTTTAATAGAGTTTAAAATCTTGGCTCTTACTGTGGTACAAACACAAAATAAGAACAATTTTGGACACTGGAGTTCATTGTAATAAGCCTATACTTCAATGTTCCTCACATCACCAAAGAATTTTCCCTTCATTGTAGATAAGCTAAGAGTAGACAGTTCTGCTGTGCAAAGGAATGAATTGTAGGCATGATTTTTGGATACAGATTTCCTGCTATGGTCAAAGATACTTGACTTGAGTGATTGTTGTCATTCTCAGCCCACAGGGAACAGGTTACATTCATTTGAGAAATTGGTCTATCCAAAGAAGTCATTCATCAACTTTTTCAATGAAGAGTGGTTCTGCTTGAAGGGTGGCACAGACAAAAGGTGAGGTTAAAATTCTTGTGCTTTGGCTGTGATTATTTTGAAAAGCATTCATCTAAGAATAAAGTAACAAAGTCCTCTTCTTCAAAACTGATACAATAATTATAAATATCAAGCAAAACCTTCATTCTCACTCTTTGCTATTCTCTTACAAGCCACCTTTCAAATTAATTGTCTACATTTCTTTTCTATGTATAAATAATTTTGAAATATGTAAGGTGTTCTGAAAACCATAGTATAGTGTAAAAACAATAATTAAACAATCCTACAAATAGAGAGGCTGAGATAGGAGAAGCTTGATTTCAAGACCACTATGTGGCACAGAGCAAGATCCTGTCACATACAAACAAGCAGAAAGTGTATATGGGCTGTACAGTATTGGACCTTTTTCTCCCATTACCAAATCAGAGATACCACAGGATGATAGAAGACAAACTTCTTCCTTCCTTCCTTCCTTCCTTCCTTCCTTCCTTCCTTCCTTCCTTTCTTTCTTTCTTTCTTTCTTCCTTTCTTTTTTTCTTATATGTAAGTACACTGTAGCTGTCTTCAGCCACACCAGAAGAGGGCATCAGAACTCAGTACAGATGGTAGTGAGCCACCATGTGGTTGCTGGGATTTGAACTCAGAACCTTCGGGAAGAGCAGTCAGTGCGCTTACCCTCTGAGACATCTCACCAGGCCCGATAGCAGATAAATTTCTAATTCCTCATATTTTTGAATTTCAATCGACTAGGTTATGTTGGTAATAATAATTTTCATATTAAGAGATATTAAGGAAAAGTGACTGTAACTTCCTTTTAATTTTCTTGTTAAAGGTGGAATTATGTTTGTCTAGGTTTGTTGAAAGATTAATTTCTTGCTTCTTCTAGGGTGTAGTTTCAATCCTTGTGTTAGTGTTTTCCATCTAATATCCTTTGTAGGGGTTGATTTGTGGAAAGATTTCATAAATTTGGTTTTCTCATATAATATCTTGTTTCTCTGTCTATGAGGATTGAGAGTTTTGCTGGCTAGAGTAGCCTGGGCTGGCATTTGTGTTTCTTATGGTCAGTATGAAATCTGACCAGGATCTTCTAGCTTTCATAATCCCTGGTGAGAAATCTGGTGTAATTCTGAAAGGTCTGCCTTTATATGTTACTTGACCTTTTTCCCTTACTGATTTTAATTTTTTTCTTTCTTTAGTGTATTTGGTGTTTTGATTATTATGTGATAGGAGGAATTCTTGTATGTTCATGGGCATCTCTTTGTTTAGGTTAGGGAAGTTTTCTTCTATAATTTAGTTGAAGATACGTACTGACCCTTTGAGTTGGGAATATTCACTTTCTACTATACCTATTATCCTTAGGTTTGCTCTTCTTATTGTGTCCTGGATTTCCTGGATGTTTTGAGTTAGGAGCTTTTTTCTTTTTCATTTCCTTTGACTGTTGTGTCAAAGTTTTCTATGGTATCTTCTGCACCTAAGATTCTCTCTTCTATCTCTTATATTCTCTTGGTGATGGTTGCATCAATGACTCCTGATCTCTTTCCTAGGTTTTCTAACTCCAGGGTTGTCTCACTTTGTGATTTCTTTATTGTTTCTAGTTCCATTTTTAGATCCTGGATGGTTTTGTTCCTTTCTTTTGTCTGTTTGATTTTGTCTTCCTGTAACTCTTTAAGGGATTTTTGTGTTTCCTCTTTAAGGGCTTCTAGCTGTTTACCTGTTTTCCCCCGTCTTTCTTTAAGGAAGTTATTTTTTATATCCTTCTTAATATCTTCTATCATCATCATGAGAAGTGATTTTAGATCTGAATCTTCCTTTTCCATAGGGTATTCAGGACTTGCTATGGTGGGAGAATTGGGTTCTGACGCTGCCAAGTAACTTTGGTTTCTATTGCTTATGTTCTTATGCTTGCCTCCTGACATCTGGTTATCTCTAGTGCTACTTGCCCTGGCTATGTCTGACTGGAGCCTATCTTTCCTGTGAACCTGGTTGCATCAGAACTCCTCAGAGTCAAGTTGTCTCTGTGTGCCTGTGATTCTGGCATCCTGTATCCTGAGGTCCTGGGTGTGACCGAGCTTCTGGGAGTCACGTTGCCTTTGGGACCCTGAGATCCTGGTGTGACCAAGCTCCTGTTATCCTGTGGTCCTGGGCCTGTTAAATCACCTGGGAGTTGAGCTGCCTCAGGGTGTTGTGGGGCTGGCTGCGGAGTTTGCACCCAAGGTCTGTTCAGGGCCTGGCCCAGACAGACCAGAAGGAACTCGTGCCACTGCTCTGGTGGAGTTCTTCCATGCCTGGGTTCCACTGGTCCCAGTTACTCCAGGTGTTGGGACAGATGTTTCCGCCTCACCTCTGATGCTCTGATCCTGGGAGCATTGGAACACCTGGGAGTGGAGCAGGCTCTGGGTATGTGGGGCTGACTGCAGAGTTTGTGCCCAAAGTCTGCTCAGGGCCAGGCCCAGACAGACTAGAAAGGACCTGTGCCACTGTTCTGGAGGAGTTTCTGCACGCCTGGGTTCCACCAGTCCCAGTTACTCCTGGTGTTGGGACAGATGTTGTGTCTTCCTCACCTCTGATCCTGGGCATGTTAGAGCCAGTGTGTTTGTTCTTAATAGCAGTATTATTCCATTGTGTAAATGAAACACATTTTCTGTATCCATTCTTCTGTTGTGAGACATCTGGATTGTTTCTAGCTTCTGGCTATCACAAATAAGTTTGTTATGAGCATAGTGGAGCATGTGTCCCTGTGGTATGGTGGGGCATCTTTTGGGTCTACGCCCAGAAGTGATGTAGCTTGGTCTTGAGGTAGTATTATGTCCACTTTTCTGAGGAACCTCCAGATTTATTTCCAAAGTGGTTGTAGCAGTTTGCAATAACACCAGCAACGGAGGAGTAGTCAACTTTCTTCACATTTTCACCAGCATGTGCTGTCAGCTGAAGTTTTGATCTTAGCTATTCTGATTGGTATAAGGTAAAATCACAATGTTGTAGCCCAGCTCAGCCCCATGATTTTCCTTTCAGCCTATCATGTTCTTCAATTTTAGGTGTGTCATCACTACATCACACTTGGCTCAAGATCAGTCTTTATAAAACAAAATCTAACTATAATTGTTAGACATTTAACAATTCATAAATGACCAAATGTTATATTTGTTAAAACCTTTCATAAGCACCACCATGATACAGCTTCTTTCAACTCTAAAGACTTTCTGAATTTCCAGGTTTTCAGATTCACCTATTTACCTTGCAAGGTCTTTAGACACATTGAAAAATTAATGGTACATTAAAAAGAGAAAGAAATACAGGCTTTTGTTTTCAGTAACACTATCAGAAAAACTAGTGAATTTTTCCAACAGGAGAACTCATGAAATGTCCAGTGTAAACTTTTCTTCTATATTAGCTCATCTTTCTAATTACACTAGTCACTCAGCTTCAAAATCACTGATGTCATTGTTTGATTTTACCCCTCAGAACTATAAGCTTTGAGGTGTGGAAATACATGCACTTTTATAAGTTACCAGGTTTAATGATATTATCATCCCTTAGTGAGTTATTGATAAAAATTTAGTGAATAATATCAATATTTCTTATTTCTACTGGCTGTGTGTTTATTGACATTGCTGAATTTCAAATACAGTGGAATATGAAATTTTAATTTCTTAAAAGGTATGATTTTGTCTTTTTAAATCCATGAAATTAAGTTGCATTAGTCAATTTTAGAAATGCTATGACTCATTATTTAAGCATATTAAAGAAACTAAAGTTAATACTTAACTACAGAATATGAAATCTAACTTGTAGTAGTTATACTTAACAGTATTCATGTTTATATGTTACATCATTAAATTTTTTTATTATATTTATCTTAGCATTACTAATGCTGTGGTGTAACATCATGACCAAAATCAAGATGAATGAGAAAGGGATTATTTGGCTTATATATCCTGAATCAAATTCTACTGAAGGAAAGAAACGAATACAGGAACTCAATCCTCTAGGAATCTGTAGGCAGAAAGTGATGCAGAGGCCATGTAGGAGTGCTTCTTACTTGTTTGTCCCTCATGGCTTCTTTAGCCTGCTATCATACAGAAGCCAGGACCACCAGTCTAGGGTTTGTACCATTGACAATGGGCTGAATACTCTCCCATCAATCTCCCCCCACAAAAAAAAGATCTACAGAGATGCCTACAACCTTCCTTTATGGAGATATTTTCTCACTTGGGGTTCCTACTTCTCAGGTGACATTAGGTTGTATCAAGTTGGCTTAAAACTAGTCAGCACAATACTTATAAATATTCTAAGGTCATATAAGTAAAATTAAGTAGTAACTAATTGCCAAAACTAATTATTTTGGTATAATTTTTGGATTTATGAAATAAGATATTTAACAGAACTGTTCACGAAATAGCAAATTTTCATTTTATGTCATTTATTTATACAAAGACAAGATTATCTTACAATGAAGTCTAAGTCTTTTAAAATTGTCATATAAAGAACCATTATTTCTAGATAAATAGATATTTATAGGTCTATGAATGTATTGATTTTTACAAATGATAGTGTAACACTATCTTAATTACTTTTTTGTTTGTAGAATTCTGTTAGAATTCTGCAGAGTGAGCTCTCATAAATCACAATTCCATCTCATCATTCTGGAGCCGGAAGCATATCACATTAAAGAGTTCTGATCTTCACTGTGCTGTGTCCTTACATAGTGGAAAAGATTAGTGTAATATTCAGAGTATCAAAATCTCTCATAGAACCTCACAAGTACCCCATACCTGAGTACAAATGCTTTTGGGCTTAGGGTTCAACATATGAATTTGAGAAAGTAGTAGGGAACAATTTTTTTATTAGATATTCTCTTTATTTAAATTTCAAATGTTATCCCCTTTCCTGGTTTCCCCTCTGAAAACCCCCAATCCTATTATCCCTCCCCCTGCTTACCTACCCACCCACTCATGCTTCCTTGTCCTGGCATTCACCTACACTGGGGCATCAAGCCTTCCAGGACCAAAAGCCTTTCCTCCCATTGATTTTTCAATCCTTATGAAACACATGCAATATTTCATAAGTGTCTTAATCAGAATTCTACAGTTGTGAAAAGACATCATGATGACAACTGTTACAAAATAAAGCATTTGATTGGGATTTAGAGGTTCAGTCCATCATCACTATGGTGGGAAGCATGGCACCATGCAAGTAGACATAGAGCTGGACAATTAGCTGAAAGTTCTACCTCTGGATCCTCAGGCAGGAGGAAAAGAGACAATGGGCTTGTCTTGGGCTTTTAAATTCTTATGACCACCACTGATGACACACTTCTTCCAACAAGGCCATAACTTCTAATCACTTCCAACTAGTGCCAGTCCCTGATCATTAAACATTCAAATATGTGAGCCTATGGGACCATTTTTATTCAGAGCACTGAAATAAGCCAATGTATTATTGTGAAGTTATACATTATTTGGCAATTTGTCTCCATAGATACATTTTACATTGAGAACAAGAGACAGGGGAAAGAAAAATGCGCAGCCATTATTTTACAGGCAACTGAGATTCATTTGATGATGCTTTGAAAATATGAAACTTTATATTTCACAAGCCCTTAGGAGACAGCAATCAATTTTAAAAATATTTTTATTATTTTTTAAATTATGTGTATATATTGATAGGTAAGTATGTGCATATGACTGTAAGTGTCCATGGAATCCAGAAGTGAGTGTTGATTTGACTGGCACTGAAATTACAGGCAGTTGCAATTCACCTGACATTGGATCTGTGTACTACATTCTGGTCCTCTGAAAGAGAAGTTCGTACTCTTAACTGCTAAGGTCAAGAAATAGAGTTCTTAACTGGAATGAGGGCTATCCCCAAAGCTGTTGCCTGTATCTGGGAAATGTTATTCGAGCAGGGCTGCCTTTTCTGGCCTCAGTGGGAAAGGAAACTCCTAGCTTAGCACAGACTTGAAGTACCATGTTAGGGGGTCACACATGGGGGTCACCAGCCACTCAGAAGAGATGGAGAGGAGGTCATAGGGGAAGGATTGTGGCAGGGGGAGACTGGGGGATGAACAGTAAGAAGGATGCAAATAAATAACTGAAATATTAATTAAATTTAAAAAAAGAAATAAAGTTCTTAACTAGCCATTAGAACATAAATGATGCTATAGACTAGTCCAGTTTAGAATCATTTATTATCCTATTCTTTTAAAACATTTTTACATTTTAGTTAATTAATTAACTTTACAACACTAGCAGTTTTTCTTCCCTGCTTTCCTCTTAATCCTTCTCACCTATGCCTCTTTCCTCCACTCCTCCTTCTTTTCCATTCATAAAATCGAGACTTTTCATGAATATCAACCACCTTTGGCTTATCAAGCTGCAGTAAGACTAGGTACACCTTCTACTACTGAGGCTACATGAGGCAGCCCAAGAGGAGAAAAGTATCTGGCTGGTTACATGAAGTGATGGATGCTGTGTATTAAGGCTTTTAAAATACCCACAATTCTGTTAAATAATATACCTAATAGTTATAGTTATATTGTCAAGGCTAACAATTAACAAACTTCCCACTGAGGTGTTTAGAATCAAAATTTGTTACAACTAATGGTGAATTAGTAGACTTGTGACATAAGCCAGACCTACTGTTTTGTCTGAAGATTGGTAAATATTACATGTGATTTATAACTACATGAAGTTCCTAGTAGTAGTGTGCATCTCAAAATTGCATATAAAATACAAATGTGTTGGTAATAATAAATGGAATAAAGAATAAATAATGTGGAAATTTCATTGAAATAAGAGTAATACGTGTTATTCAGATGTAACTTTACTACCACTTATTAAGCTCAAATATTTATAATTTTTGTTTTGTGGGCATATTTTATAATATGGGAGAATTGTAATATTGTATCACTCATTTTCTCACAAAATTTGGTACTGTGGCAGAATGATATGTTTGTTTTATATTATTCAGGAAATTAAAGCCATGGATCCTGTTAAATAACATTTTAAAAATGTATCTACATACATGAAATCATAATTCTTCACTTTTATTTTTTTATTTTAAGCTCTTCTACTGTATTATTATAACATTCCTTTTTTATGGAATTACTCAAACATGTCACCTGTTGAATAAATTTAGTCTAACGCTTTTTAAAAAGGAGCAATAAATTTTACTGTACCACCTTTAAACAAGAAAATAGAGTTCCATTATTTCTTGTATCTCTCTTTTTGGAAGAACTTGTTACATTTCTCTTTGATGAATCATAAAAGAATAGATTCCAGAATCAGAAGTATCTATTAATAAGAGAAGTTACACATATACTATTCAATATCTAAACAATTGAGAACTCAGATCATATTTGTACTGGCTGTTTTTGTGTGTCAACTTGATACAAGCTGGAGTTATCACCGAAAAAGAAGCTTCAGTTGGGGAAATGCCTCAATGAGATCCAAATGTGGGATATTTTCTCAATTAGTGATCAAGGGGTTAGGGCTCTTTGTGGGTGGGACCATCCCTGGGCTGGTAATCTTGTGTTCTATAAGAGAACAGGCTGAGCAAGCCAGAGGAGGCAAGCCAGTAAAGAACATCCCTTCATGGCCTCTGCATCAGCTCCAGTTTCCTAACCTGCTTGAATTCCTGTCCTGACTTCCTTTGGTGATGGACCCCAATGTGGAAGTGTAAGCTGAATAAACCCTTTCCTCTCCAACTTGCTTCTTGGACATGATGTTTTGTCCAGGAATAGAAACACTGACTAAGACAAGTTGGTACCAGCATAGTGGGGTATTCCTGTGACAACCTGACCATGTTTTGGGGAGGAATTTGGAAAGACTTTTGAACTTTGGGTTAGAAGATCTGTTCATTGTTAAGAGCTCTGTAAGATGTTGTGTAGGAGCTTGGAAGATAATGTTAAGAACAGTGCAGAAGATGGAGACCTGGCTTGTGAAATTTCAGAGGGAGGACTAAAGACTCTTTTCAGGGCCATTGCTATTTTGATTGTGAAGATTCTGTAGTTCTGGTTAGCTGGGGCTGAAGAATCAGCTGTGATTAACAAGATACCAGAACTACTAAAGTGAAAACTTTTCCTTACTAGTACTATTGATGCTGGTTAGCTGGAGCTAAGAAATTAGCTGTGGTTAAGAAGAGACCAGCATCATTGAGGTGAAATATTCTGGGAAATGTTTTCTGAGAGCACAGAGGCTGTGTTCCAGAAATAACCAAGGTTGTACCTTGTGCTGTGGCTGGACTTGATAATGTGTAAGAGTCACCCAGGTGGTACTGGTTTTGAAGGCATGAAGGGGTCATGAAAAGTTGCTAAGGCTTGGCACTGTGAGAAGATATGGAAGGCCATTGGTGAAGGTGCACCGTCATTTGCACATGATAGCCCAGCACTGAAGAGATCATATAGTGTTTTGTAGATGCCAGTACCATAAAATGAACACAAAGAACAGCAGCATCAGTGGAGTACAGGCAGCTGGAGCCTAGAAGACAAGCTGTGTGCTACAATGTACAGGGAAAGAGAAGTGACCCAAGCCCTTGGAGGAGCCCAGAAGATTGTGAGTTGGATCCCAGATTGAATAGTTTCATTTTTGCTTTTGATTGTGACTGTGCCCTGATATTTTTCCCTCATGAAGGAAGAAAATATTTTTGTGTAGCCCACTGTTAACAGATTTTGAATTTTAAAAGAGATTGGATATTTTAAAGAGATTGAAACTTTAAGAATTTGCAAAGACTGTGGTACTTTTAAAGTTATTTAGATCTTAGGCATGAATAAGAAATTAAGGGTTGAGGCTTACTAGTGGTGTGTTTGTGTGTCAAGTTGACAAGGGTCAATTTTACTGGCTTGTTTTGTGTGTCAACTTGACACAAGCTGGAGTTGTCACAGAGAAAGGAGCTTCAGTTGGGGAAATGCCTCTATGAGATTCAAATGTGGGACATTTTCTCAATTAGTGGTCAAGGTGGGAGGGTCCCTTGTGAGTGGTGCCATCTCTGGGCTGTTAATCTTGGGTTCTATAAGAGAGCAGGCTGAGCAAGCAGAGGAAGCAAGCCAGTAAGTAACATTTCTCCATGGCCTCTGCATCAGCCTCTGCTTCCTGACCTGTTTGAGTTCCAGTCCTGCATTCTTTGGTGATCAACAGCAGGGTGGAAAGTATAAGCTAAATAAGTCCTTTCCTCCCCAACTGCTTCTTGGTCATGATGTTTGTGCAGGAATAGAAACCCTGACTAAGACAATATTCTAACATGTGATGGTTATAAATCTCATTAAACTACCTTAAGATCCCAGTATTAGTAAAGCACTTTCTGAAGCAGTGGAAGTTACAAGAGGATAGAAAAATGAAACTTTGTTTTCGGTATACAATTCAACTTTCAAAAGACCATAACAATTATTTCTTATTTTAATAAAACCGTATCAGCAGGAATTCAGGAAATCCTATAATATAAAATGTTTTCTTCTGCACAATTTTCAAAGTCAGATCATTCAGAATATATTGAGAATGGTAAAAAGATTATTTTTCTTTCTGTTTAATGTAGGAAGAGGGATGAATAAAACATACTTCCCACTATTGATCAGAACAAAACCAGTAAAATATTTTGTTGTGCTCACTGAGATTTGAGTCATATCTTTGTTGTAAATTCACTGCTTAGTAAGATATTCATCTTTTCTGAGTCTTAAAATGCTGTTATCAACAACACATGATAGAAATTATTATTTCTTGTAGACAGAGCAGCTGTGAAAGCAGAGGAAGTGATAATAGTTCTCATTGAATGCTGACTGGTGTAGACAATGTCCTAAAGATTTTACATGGATTACTTTCTTTATTCCTGATGAGAAACAAATTAGATATTATGTACTATGTTAAAAATAATGAAATGGATTTCAAAACTCTGCTTCATATTAAAAAAAAATTTCCACTTGGCTTTTGAATATTACATTGTCTAAAATTATGATCATTTTGTTGTAACCTTTAAAATCCCTTTCATCCTTCAATGCTCAATTCAAATACTATTCTCTTCATCCAACAAACAACCAAACAAAACAAAGCAAATGAACAAACAAAAAAAAAAAGAGAAAGAAAATCTCTTTAAACTGTACTAAATGAGTCCATACCTTATCCACTGTCTCTTAAAACAGTGCTTAGAAACCTTAGCGTTCAACATAGTTTATGCAATATGTTAGATAGTACATGAAAGTTTCCAAACTTTATGAAATGTATAATCAAAAGAAATAATGTCTGATTTTTTGATGAAATAAACTTGCTTATTTTGACTATTAAATTCTAAGTGGCTGCCAATTGAAGACATCAAAAAATAATACATCATAATTTTTACCATGTTTATTAAATAAAACACGTACTCCATCACTCTGTCTTTCTCCCAGTTTCAAATAATTATTCAAAACACATGTTCTTGATTTCCAGAGGGCATGTTTTAGGATTAGCTAACCAATAAAATAACTCACATTAATCAAGGTATTACAGAGTTTATCTATTAGTTAGTTCTCTTATTACTACAACAATATCTGACTGGAAAAAAATAAAGAGAAGGGACATTTATTTTGCTCTTTTTTCAGAAGTGTTAATCCACCATAGAAGGAAAGATATGGTATAGAAGCTTACATTGTGGCATAAGGTACAGAAGTAAGACAGTAACATGAAAGAGTAGAACAAAATACAGCTGGAAATGAACATGCTGTAGTGAACAGTTCTTTCTTGTAAATCCCTGTATTCCACAATTCAACCCAGTCATCTCTTCAACATCCTGACTCTATTAATGGATTAAGCTACTATTATAGTGCACATTACCTATTTTTTCTGGAAATATACTTACAAATGGACCAGAGTGTGGTTTTCTAATCTCTAAATTGATGGTTTTCAATCTAATGAAGTTGCTAACCATTCTTATTTACCAGTATAGAAGATACTGTTACCAGACATTTGATAGTTCAAGATTATACTTGGAAATAATTACAACCTAATTTTAAAGGATGTATATATTAAGGGAATTTCAACTACCACTAGAAAAGGACATTAATGTGTGTAGAACAGAGTATTTTAACTTGGTTCCTTTTGCCCCATTAACACTGAGGAAATTGGAAACAAATAATGAAAGATCCTCGTCAGAGAGAAAGAAAACAAATGACAAAATTCCATTTATTCAAAAAAGGGACTAGTATTAGATAGTAATAAATGAAAACAAAATTAAAACTTATTATTCTTATATTTACCTTTTCTGATAGTGAACTGCTTATTCAACCTCATAAAAACAATTGCAAATTCAATGAGTAGAACTCATAGATGACCATCAAAATCATTAACCATAAAAGGATAGAAAGGAGAAAAATAGACCCATACTAAATAAAGCCAGATAAAACAGAGGAGCTAAAAATAACAACAATGCTCATAGCCAATCATTGGACTAAGCACAGGGACCCCAACAAAGGAGTTTTGAAAAGGACTGAAGTAGCTGAAGGGGTTTGAAACCCCATAGGAAGAACAGCAATATCAACTCACTGTACCACCCAGAACTTCCAGAGACTAAACCACCGAATCAAAGAGTATGGAGCCATGGAGGGATCCATGGCTCCAGATACACATGTAGCAGAGGATGGCCTTATCTGATATCAATATGGGGGAGGTCCTTGGTCCTGTGAAGGAAGGCTTGATGCCCCAGTGTAGGGGCATACTCGCGTGGTGAGGAGTGAGTGGGTGGGTGAGGGAACACTCTCATAGAAGCAGGGGGGGAGGGGAGAGGACAGGGGTTTTGTGGAGGGGAAACTGAGAAAGAGGATAATATTTGAAATGTAAATAAAATATCCAATAAAAAAGAAAATTTAATTCCCATGTGTGAGGGAAGAATGACAACAACAATAAAAATGAAAATAAAGAAGAGCACTGTCATCAGGAAAATGTAAATTAAAACCACAGTGACATATGCAATCTAATATGAATTAAGATGGTTATTATAAAAAATATATTTATGACGTTGTAGAGAAATAGCTCTCATATGCTGTGCATATGCAGATATTAAATTGAAATATGATTCCGGCCATCTTGGTTCCAGGACTCCACCGAACTTAGGAAATTAGTCTGAACAGGTGACAGGGTGCACCACAGAACCGGACAGCTTCTGAGACAGGCAGAGCCACAGAGCCGCTGAGGCAGCACCCTTTTCGGGCTGCAGAGAGCCGGCCACCATCCTGACCAGTGGACAGGTGTCCGCCTGGCTCGGAAGGCCTCAGCCTCAGGAGCAGCAGTATCCACCTTGATTCCGGGACTCCGCCGAACTTAGGAACTTAGTCTGCACAGGTGAGAGTCTGCACCACAGAAGCTGACAGCTTCTGGGACCTGCCAAAGCAACACAGCTTCTGGGAAAGGTCCTGTTTTGGGCCTTCTTTTTCGGCCAGGTGGAGGTCCAAACACAAGATATCTGTGCACCTTCCCTGTAAGAGAGCTTGCCAGCAGAGAGTGCTCTGAGCACTGAAACTCAGAGGAGAAAGTCTGTCTCCCAGGTCTGCTGATAGATGGTAACAGAATCAACAGAAGAACAATCTCTAAACAGAGTCAACTATAACAACTAACTCCAGAGATTACCAGATGGAAAAAGGTAAACGTAGGAATCTTACTAACAGGAACCAAGACCACTCACCATCATCAGAACCCAGCACTCCCACTTCGCCCAGTCCAGGGCACCCCAACATACCCGAAAACCTAGACCCAGATTTAAAAGCATATCTCATGATGATGGTAGAGGACATCAAGAAGAACTTTAATAACTCACTTAAAGAAATACAGGAGAACACTGCTAAAGAGTTACAAGTCCTTGAAGAAAAACAAGAAAACACAATCAAACAGGTAGAAGTCCTTACAGAAAAAGAGGAAAAAACATCCAAACAGGTGATGGAAATGAACAAAACCATACTAGACCTAAAAAGGGAAGTAGACACAATAAAGAAAACTCAGAGTGAGGCAACACTGGAGATAGAAACCCTAGGAAAGAAATCTGGAACCATAGATTCAAACATCAGCAACAGAATACAAGAGATGGAAGAGAGAATCTCAAGTGCAAAAGATTCCATAGAGAACATCAGCACAACAATCAAAGAAAATGGAAAATGCAAAAAGATTCTAACTCAAAATGTCCAGGAAATCCAGTACACAATGAGAAGACCAAACCTACGGATAATAGGAGTGGATGAGAATGAAGATTTTCAACTCAAAGGACCAGCAAACATCTTCAACAAAATTATTGAAGAAAACTCCCCAAATCTAAAGAAAGAGATGCCCATGAACATACAAGAAGCCTACAGAACTCCAAATAGACTGGACCAGAAAAGAAATTCCTCCCGACACATAATAATCAGAACAACAAATGCACTAAATAAAGATAGAATACTAAAAGCAGTAAGGGAAAAAGATCAAGTGACATATAAAGGCAAGCCTATCAGAATTACACCAGATTTCTCACCAGAGACTATGAAAGCCAGAAGAGCCTGGACAGATGTTATACAGACACTAAGAGAACACAAATTCCAGCCCAGGCTACTATACCCAGCCAAACTCTAGATGGAGAAACCAAAGTATTCCACGACAAAATCAAATTCACCCATTATCTCTCCACAAATCCAGCCCTTCAAAGGATAATTACAGAAAAAAACCAATACAAGGACGGGAACAACGCCCTAGAAAAAACAAGAATGTAATCCCTCAACAAACCTAAAAGAAGATAGCCACAAGAACAGAATGCCAACTTTAGCAACAAAAATAACAACAATTACTTTTCCTTAATATCTCTTAATATCAATGGTCTCAACTCCCCAATAAAAAGACATAGACTAACAAACTGGCTACACAAGCAAGACCCAACATTTTACTGCTTACAGGAAACACATCTCAGGGAAAAAGACAGACACTACCTCAGAGTGAAAGGCTAGAAAACAATTTTCCAAGCAAATGGTCTGAAGAAACAAGCTGGAGTAGCCATCCTAATATCTGATAAGATTGACTTCCAACCCAAAGTCATCAAAAAAAGACAAGGAGGGGCACTTCATTCTCAACAAAGGCAAAATCCTCCAAGAGGAACTCTCAATTCTGAATATCTATGCTCCAAATACAAGGGCAGCCACATTCATTAAAGAAACTTTAGTAAATCTCAAAGCACACATTGCACCTCACACAATAATAGTGGAAGACTTCAACACACCACTTTCACCAATTGACAGATCATGGAAACAGAAACTAAACAGGGACACAGTGAAACAAACAGAAGTTATGAAACAAATGGATCTGACTAATATCTACAGAACATTTTATCCTACAACCAAAGGATATACCTTCTTCTCAGGACCTCATGGTACCTTCTCCAAAATTGACCACATAATAGGTCACAAAACAGGCCTCAAAATATTCAAAAATATTGAAATTGTCCCATGCATCCTATCAGATCACCATACACTACAGCTGATCTTCAATAACAAAATAAATAATAGAAAGCAAACATACACGTGGAAACTGAACAACACTCTTCTCAATGATACCTTGGTCAAGGAAGGAATAAAGAAAGAAATTATGGACTTCTTAGAGTTCAATGAAAATGAAGCCACTTCATACCCAAACTTATGGGACACAATGAAAGCATTTCTTAGAGGAAAACTAATAGCTCTGAATGCCTCCAAAAAGAAACTAGAGAGAGCATACATTAGCAGCTTGACAACACACCTAAAAACTCTAGAACAAAAGGAAGCAAATTCACCCAAGAGGAGTAGACACCAGGAAATAATCAAACTCAGGGGTGAAATCAACCAAGTGGAAACAAGAAGAACTATTCAGAGAATCAACCAATCGAGGAGCTGGTTCTTTGAGAAAAACAACAAGATAGACAAACCCTTAGCCAGACTCACTAGAGGGCACAGGGAAAGCATTCTAATTAACAAAATCAGAAATGAAAAGGGAGACATAACAACAGATCCTGAAGAAATCCAAAACACCATCAGATCCTTCTACAAAAGGCTATACTCAACAAAACTGGAGAACCTGGATGAAATGGAGAAGTTTCTAGACAGATACCAGGTAACAAAGTTGAATCAACATCAGGTTAATGATCTAAACAGCCCGATATCCCCCAAAGAAATAGAAGCAGTCATTAATAGTCTCCCAACCAAAAAAAGCCCAGGACCAGATGGGTTTAGTGCAGAGTTCTATCAGACCTTCAAAGAAAATCTAATCCCAGTTCTTCACAAACTATTCCACAAAATAGAAACAGAAGGTACTCTACTCAACTCATTCTATGAAGCCACAATTACTCTGATACCTAAACCACAAAAAGACCCCACTAAGAGAACTTCAGACCAAAATCCCTTATGAATATTGATGCAAAAATCCTCAAAAAAGTTCTTGCTAACCGAATCCAAGAACACATCAAAACAATCATCCATCCTGACCAAGTAGGTTTCATCCCAGGGATGCAGGGATGGTTCAATATATGGAAATCCATCAACGTAATCCAGTACATAAACAAACTCAAAGACAAAAACCACATGATCATCTCGTTAGATGCTGAGAAAGCATTTGACAAAATCCAACACCCATTCATGATAAAAGTCTTGGAAAGATCAGGAATTCAAGGCCCATACCTAAACATGATAAAAGCAATCTACAGCAAACCAGTAGCCAACATCAAAGTAAATGGTGAGAACCTTGAAGCAATCCCACTAAAATCAGGGACTAGAGAAGGCTGTCCACTCTCTCCCTACCTATTCAACATTGTACTTGAAGTCCTAGCCAGAGCAATTAGACAACAAAAGGAGATCAAGGGGATACAAATTGGAAAGGAAGAAGTCAAAATATCACTTTTTGCAGATGATATGATAGTATATATACGTGACCCTAAAAATTCCATCAGAGAACTCCTAAGCCTGATAAACAGCTTCAGTGAAGTAGCTGGATATAAAATTAACTCAAACAAGTCAATGGCCTTTCTCTACACAAAGGACAAACAGGCTGAGAAAGAAATTAGGGAAACAACACCCTTCTCTCAATAGCCACAAATAATATAAAATACCTAGGCGTAACTGTAACTAAGCAAGTGAAAGATCTGTATGACAAGAACTTCATGTATCTGAAGAAAGAAATTAAAGAAAATCTCAGAAGATGGAAAGATCTCCCATGCTCATGGATTGGCAGGATCACTATAGTAAAAATGTCTATCTTGCCAAAAGCAATCTACAGATTCAATGCAATCCCCATCAAAATTCCAACTCAAATGTTCAACGAATTAGAAAGGGCAATAGGCAGATTCATCTGGAATAACAAAAAACCTAGGATAGCAAAAACTCTTCTCAAGGATAAAAGAACCTCTGGTGGAATCACCATGCCCGACCTAAAGCTGTACTACAGAGCAATTGTGATAAAAACTGCATGGTACTGGTATAGTGACAGACAAGTAGACCAATGGAACAGAATTGAAGACCCAGAGATGAACCCACACACCTATGGTCACTTGATCTTTGACAAGGGAGCTAAAACCATCCAGTGGAAAAAAGACAGCATTTTCAACAAATGGTGCTGTCACAACTGGCGGCTATCATGTAGAAGATTGCGAATTGATCCATTACTATCTCCTTGTACTAAGGTCAAATCTAAGTGGATTAAGGAACTCCAAATAAAACCAGAGACACTGAAACTTATAGAGGAGAAAGTAGGGAAAAGCCTCGAAGATATGGGTACAGGGGAAAAATTCCTGAATAAAACAGCAATGACTTGTGCTGTAAGATCGAGAATCGATAAATGGGACCACATAAAATTGCAAAGCTTCTGCAAGGCAAAAGACACCGTCAATAAGACAAAAAGGCCACCAACAGATTGGGAAAGGATCTTTACCTATCCCAAATCGGATAGGGGACTAATATCCAATATATATAAAGAATTCAAGAAGGTAGACTCCATAAAATCAAATAACCCCATTAAAAAATGGGGCTCAGAACTGAACAAAGATTTCTCACCCGAGGAATACCAAATGGCAGAGAAGCCCCTGAAAAAAATGTTCAACATACTTAATCATCAGGGAAATGCAAATCAAAACAACCCTGAGATTCCACCTCACACCAGTCAGAATGGCTAAGTTGAAAAATTTAGGTGACAGCAGATGCTGGTGAGGATGTGGAGAAAGAGGAACACTCCTCCATTTTTGCTGGGATTGTAAGCTTGTACAACCACTCTGGAAATCAGTCTGGAGGTTCCTCAGAAAATTGGACATAGTACTACCGGAAGATCTAGCAATACCTCTTCTGGGCATATATCCAGAAGATGTCCCAACCGGTAAGAAGAACACATGCTCCACTATGTTCATAGCAGCCTTATTTATAATAGCCAGAAGCTGGAAAGAACACAGATGCTCCTCAACAGAGGAATGGATACAGAAAATGTGGTACATTTACACAATGGAGTACTACAGAGCTATTAAAAATAATGAATTTATGAAATTCCTAGCCAAATGGATGGACCTGGAGGGCATCATCCTGAGTGAGGTAACCCAATCACAAAGGAACTCTCACAATATGTACTCACTGGTAAGTGGATATTAACCCAGAAATTTAGGATACCCAAGATATAAGATATAATTTGCTAAACACATTAAACTCAAGAGAACGAAGACCAAAGTGTGGACAGTTTGCCCCTTCTTAGAATAGGAAACAAAACACCCATGGAAGGAGTTACAGAGCCAAAATTTGGAAGTGTGAGGAAAGGATGGACCATCTAGTGATTGCCATATCCAGAGATCCATCCCATGATCAGCTTCCAAATGCTGACACCATTGCATACACTAGCAAGATTTTGCTGAAAGGACCCAGATATAGCTGTCTCTTGTGAGACTATGCCAGGGCCTAGCAAACACAGAAGTGGATGCTCACAGTCAGCTATTGAATGGACCACAGGGCCCCCAATGGAGGAACTTGAGAAAGCACCCAAGGAACTAAAGGGAACTGCAACCCTATAGGTGGAACAACAATATGAACTAAGCAGTACCCCGAGCTCTTGTCTCTAGCTGCATATGTATCAAAAGATGGCCTAGTTGGCCATCACTGCAAATTGAGGCCCATTGGACTTGCAAACTTTATATGCCCCAGTACAGGGGAATGCCAGAGCCAAAAAGGGGGAGTGGGTGGGTAGGGGAGTGGGGTTGGTTGGGTATGGGTGACTTTTGGTATAGCATTGGAAATGTAAATGAGCTAAATAGCTAATAAAAATGGAAAAAAACTAATAATAGGAAAAAAAAAGAAACACTCATTCCTCACTTGCCATTTTCAATAAAACCTTGTCCTGAATAAAAAAAAAAAAAAAAAAAAAGAAATACTTTTCCCAGTAGGTTTATTGTTACTATGCATCATTAAAAAAAATCAAAACTAGGCCCTTTAGGTCCACCAGTCCACTTGTACCCATGGCAGATTAGCACATCCATCCCTCTACCCTATATCTCAGCCTGTTTCTGAGGAGGCCTGCTCTAACCTAAGACACACACATCAACCTGCCTCCAGGAAGGACTGCTCAAATCCAAGACACCCAGGCCAGTTAACACTAGAGACAACCAGGTGATGAAACACAAGACAAGAACAAAATCAAAGGAAGCCAATATCATCATAACCCATCTCTCCTACTACAGCAACCGGTTAATAGCTTAACACTCCGGAAGGGTAAGATTTTGATGTTAAACCCCATCTCATGAAAATGAGACACCAACCATAGAGCATACATGGCACACATGTAGCAGAGGCCTTTCTTGTCTGGCCTCAATGGAAAAGAATACACCTAATCCTATAGAGACTTGATGCTCCAGGATGGGGGGATAGCAGGAGGGTATCCTCTCAGGGGAAGGAAGAATTCTATGAGAGAAATCCAGGAGGAGGAGATATCTGGCATGTAAATAAATTAAATTAATAATTACTGGAAAAGAAAAGAAGGAAATATTTAAATGTTTCATTTTTTTCTTATCTAAGTGTGTGCTTTTGCATTTTTCTGTGGATATTTTCATATAAGTGAAGGACAGAAGAAGGTATAAGATTCCCTGGAGTTGGAGATATGGAGAGTTGGAGTCATTTGGAATGGGTGCTGGGAAAAAATCCAGGTTCTGTGAAAGAGTTGTAACTGTTCTGAACTTCTGAGTTATAATTTAATTTTTGCCCATGAGCATGGGCAATCTTTCCATTTTCTGATATCTTTTTCAATTTCTTTCTTCAGAGACTTGAAGTTGTTTCACTTTCTTGGTTAGAGTTACTCCAAGATATATTATATTATTTGTGACTATTGTGAAGCTTGTTGTTTCTCTACATTTTTTCTAAACCTGTATATTATTTGTATAAAGGAAGGCTACTATTTTTGTTTGTTTGTTGTTGTTGTTGTTGTTGTTGTTGAGTTAATTTTACATCCATCCACTTTGCTTAAAGTGTTTGTTAGCTCTGATAGATTATTTGGGATCACTTATGTATACTTCCTCTATCATCAGTGAAAAGCTCATGTCTCCTTCTTCAGCATGTTCTACTTGCATGCACCCCCACACCCAGCCTCCCATTGAATATGAGGAATCATCTCAGAAATGGGTCAAAAAAAAATTAAGAGTCAGAGGTAGTGTACCTCTGCAACTAAATATTTCCTAGATACGACAATGCTAATTGCACACATGAAGTCGCAACAGCTATGTCTATACACACAAAATATGCCTAGCTAATCAAAATCTAAGCATGGATGGGAGATTGGCCTATTATACACATGTATGCAATTCTTAAGCAATGAAAATTACAAATTACCTAAACCAAATAGGCTAACATTGAGGTGTTGTCTTGCAAATAGGTGAGAATCAGCTAAAGCACCTGGAAATCGTCCTTGTGTTGATACCTTTGTTCTAAGCTTTTAGTTAGCAAACAGAGATCTGAAATAGTTTACTCTGACAGAAATTTTGCCAGGTTTTCATTTGTTTTATAGCAGATCCAGCTATTTTACTGATGTAGCAGACAGCAGCTCTTAATTATTGAAAATGTGTGGAGGAAAAAATGATGTTAGAAAAGAATACAGTGCGATTTAAGGAAACAAGGGAAAATATGTAATATTTAAAGCATACCTAGAAACTAAACTGTGAACACAAAGTGCTCTGCTTTACAATGCATTTAGTATAAGAAATCTGTGTAGAATTCCATTCCTTTTGAAGGCAGAAATAGTATACATGCAGGCTCATGCCAATTTGTTTTAATCTATACAGTGTTAAGCGGGGTATACAAACTAAAAGTTGATGCAATCATTATTGACTAAAATATCATTATATTTAGGGAAGAGAGGTTTCAGTCACCTGGAAGAGACTAATATAAAATCCATGACTCTTTGATATATGTTGCTGTGCAGATGTGGATAATGGGATACAGAATCACAAAAAAATAACTTATGCTTGGAAAAACTGATCTGACAGTTATCTATATTGCTACATAGGAAAATCTGAAACCCAGCTTTGATATGGTAAGTACCATTGTAGAAATAATCCTATTTAATTCTTCAAAGAACAATATGAGGTAAAAGTAGCTAGTGGCAAAATTAGGTGGATTTAAATTATTCTTTTATAAGTCACTTCAATCCATTTCACAAATATTAATGCGTCAATTCATTTGTCACTGGTCATTTTTTTAATTTCTTGTGGTCTCTAGTGCAGTGTTTCTCTTTAACCCAATAGTTTTTGAGCCTCACAGATCTCCTCATAAAATCGTCAGCCTTAGTATGTTACTACAAAATGGTTATTTAACATTTTTTAAATAAATAAAACATCACTCCCTCCTCCCTCATGATTATGTAAGGTATAAAATACTCCCTTAGACATTTTAGGGGCCTTTTGAGAGATTTTAGAGCCTTCAGTATGTACACACACACACACATACATAAACATATACGTATGTATATATTCTGAGATCTGTGGGCAAGCATAAATGTGGATCTCGGGTCCACCATTGACAACTAGAGCCAATTTGGGTAAGAATTGCATACTTATGCTAAATACTAAACATCTTGTCTTCAAATCTGCATATTAAAGTCATGTGTGCTAGCATAGCTCTATGTGGAAATGTAATTTTTAAGAAAATAATTAAGGTAAAGTTACATCATCAGTGTGACAGCATATTTGATCTACAATACCTTTATAACAAATTTTAAAGAGAGAATTATTTTTTTGTGCTATGTCTTTCCTCTATTATTTGTTGTCTCAATCTTTTACTTGCTCTACCTCTCTCTTTCTCGCACTATTAATGAGTCTTGACAAGAAAATGAGAAAACAGGTATCAATAATTTAGAAATAAATTCTTCACCATAAATGGAATTTCTTAGAAACTTGATCTGTCTCCCTCTCTCTCCATTGATAGATATATAAAGGTGAGTTCAGTCACCAACATTCTTCTCATGAAAACACAAGGACTTAGAGCTAATCTCAAGTACCTGGTTTAAAAAAACAAAAACAAAAACAAAACAAAGCTTAGTTTAGTATGTGAATCACATACCTCTGGGGTGTTGACACTAAGATGTTATGTGAGGCTCTCTGGCCAGCCAATATGGTCTATTTGTCCAATTCCAGGCCAGTGAAATACCCTGTCTCAAAATTATAGAGTGGCTGTGCCTAAGTAATGATATCCTAAGCCTTTCTCTACCATCCACATTCATGCATGAACTCGTTTCCTGCAAACAAGTATAAGAGATGTATATGTATATGTATATGTATATGTATATGTATATGTATATGTATATGTATATGTATATGTATATGTATATGTATGTGTATATGTATATGTATATATAAAGTGTGAAAAAGAAATCCTAGAAAAGTTTCTGGGTTTTAGGTATTGTCAATATCAAATTCATTCAAAGATCTTTGGAGTCTATTGTTAATGATATTACCTTAAATGTAGATAATTCACCAATTGAAAGAGTATTCATTTTAATAAGGCACATTTTTTTCTAGGTTTAGGATAAGATAAATGAAAATTTCATGGAGAGTACAGCATCTAAACATTGCAGTTGACTAGAGATAACAAGTAAAAATAGCTTATTAAGGAATAGCAATTAATAGTAAACAGTTATTTTTCTTTTAGACATGATGTAACTTAGTTTATATTTTCAGTGATGTGAACCTTCAGTTCTGAGATGAAAATGAGAACAGAGAATTATAGCAACTTGTTCAAAACCCCACTGGCAGGCTACCTGAATTTGGTGTTTTTGCTCTCAAACATTATGATGTTCTATTTGTAATAACTTGGAGTCTGTAGTTAAAGAAAATCCTCTGATGAAATTGAAGTTCCTCTATGTCAACTGGTTCTATAGCACCTTCTGCGTTTTCTTTTACTTAATTTTGGCAACAGTGGTTTTTTTTTTTTTTTAAAGTCATGAAATAATCCAATTACTTCTAGCATCATTTCCAATTCCAGACTAAAGAAAAAATATCACAACAGTGCTTACACCAGGGAAATCAGCTTTACTCTGGGATTTACTTTCAAGTCATGACACATTATCTATAAAATTCTATGAGAAGATGAGATTCTGAAAAACCACTTTAAAAGAAACACGAAGCTTTAAAAATTGACAAATAAGGCTGGGCAGTGGTGGCACATGCCTTTAATCCCAGCACTTGGGAGGCAGAGGAAAGCAGATTTCTGAGTTCAAGGCCAGCCTGGTCTACAGAATGAGTTCCAGGACAGCCAGGGCTACACAGAGAAACCCTGTCTTGAAAAACAAAACAAAGAAAAAAAATTGACAAATAGGTATCATTATCTACTTAAACTTTGGGGGCATCTCCTATTCCTCAATTTAGCTTTTTGTCATTTTGTTGGCTGTGGTAGTTTGAATATGCTTGGCCTATGGGAATTGCTCATATTAGGAGGTTTGACCTTGTTGGAGGAATGTATGACTGTGTAGGCGGGCTTTGAGGGTTCCTAGTGCTCAAGTTCTGCCCAGTGCAGAAAAGTCAGTCTTCTCCTAAATGCCATTGGATTGAGATGTGAAACTTTCAATTCTTCCATGTAACTCTGGCTGTATGATGCTGTGCTTTTCAACATGATGGTAATTCTGGAACTGTAAGCCAGGTCCAATTCAATATAATTGCCTTGGTCATGGTGTCTCTTCACAACAATAAAATCCTAAGTAAGACATGGGCTCATTTCCTATTTACTCTTTTAATTGTTCTCTCAAAATAATATCACAAGTAAAATATATGCATATAACTTTGTGACCGGTAAAAAAAAAAAAATAACTGTTTAAGAATGCCAGCATGGGGAGGCAAGAGTAGGTATGTGTGTATGTGGAGCACCCTCATAGAAATAGAGAGTGGAAGGATGGGATAGGAGGAAAGGGGGTAACTTTTGAAATGTAAATAAATAAAATATACAATGAAAGAAAAGAAAAAATAATGACACTGGGACAAATTTTTCTTCACTAATCATCTGTTATTTTTTAACTATTTTTTAATTGGGTATTTATTTCATTTACATTTCCAGTGCTATCCCAAAAGTCCTCCACACACTCCCCCACCCACTACCCTACCCACCCACTCCCACTTCTTGGCTCTGCCGTTTCCCTGTACTGAGGCATATAAAGTTTGCACGACCAATGGGCTTCTCTTTCCATTGATGGCCGACTAGGCCATCTTCTGATTCATATGCAGCTAGAGACACGAGCTCGGGGGTGGGGGGGGGGTATTGGTTAGTTTATTTATTTATTTTTTTTTTATTTTTTTTTTAATTTTTTTCCATTTTTTATTAGGTATTTAACTCATTTACATTTCCAATGCTATACCAAAAGTCCCCCATATCCACCCACCCCCACTCCCCTGCCCACCCACTCCCCCTTTTTGGCCCTGGTGTTCCCCTGTACTGGGGCATATAAAGTTTGCAAGTCCAATGGGCCTCTCTTTCCAGTGATGGCCGACTGTTTATATTGTTGTTCCACCTATAGGATTGCAGATCCCTTCAGCTCCTTCTGTACTTTCTCTAGCTCCTCCATTGGGGGCCCTGTGATCCATCCAATAGCTGACTGTGAGCATCCACTTCTGTGTTTGCCAAGCCCGGCATAGTCTCACAAGAGACAGCCATATCTGGGTCCTTTCAGCAAAATCTTGCTAGTGTATGGTGTCAGCGTTTGGAAGCTGATTATGGGATGGATCCCCGGATATGGCAGTCTCTAGATGGTCCATCCTTTCATCTCAGCTCTAAACTTTGTCTCTGTAACTCCTTCCATGGGTGTTTTGTTCTCAATTCTAAGAAGGGGCAAAGTGTCCACACTTTGGTCTTCGTTTTTCTTGAGTTTCATGCGTTTAGCAAATTGTATCTTATATCTTGGGTATTCTAAGTTTCTGGGCTAATATCCACTTATCAGTGAGTACATATTGTGCGAGTTCTTTTGTGATTGGGTTACCTCACTCAGAATGATGCCTTCCAAGGTTTTTAACTATTTTATCAAAGTGTAGAGACCCAAGTTTAAATTTCAGCTGCATTTAGAACATACCATATTCCTGATATACTGAGTAATATTCAGTAAATATATTTATTGTACCCTTAAGTCTCTACATATTCACAAATAGTTTAAAATTATTGATTCTTCTAAAATTAATTACACAAATATGTTTAGCAACTTTAGCTACAATAAAATGTTTTCTTTATTTTCTTATTATGAAACAGTAACATCTTATACACTTCACTCGTTTAATTTTTCAGAGATACTTAATGATACAATCTACAGTCAGGATGCACAGCAACATACTACAGATTCTTCTTAAGTTAAAATGAGAGTGTATTTCAATAAGCACATTTTATTTTGAAGACATCATAAGCTGAAAATGTGTTTGTTACACCTAACCTACCAAGCAAATACAGCTTATCAAGTCAGTGCTCTGTGGAATACCAGTTGTTTACCTTCATCTCCATATGGTTGTCTAGTATCTGTGACTCACTGCTTCTGCTGTGCATTGCAAAAGACTACTACGATATCACATTTTACTAGCCAAGAAGATAATCACAGTGTAAAATGTGAAATAGAATATATACTCAGTGTTGATAGCTTTCACACCTTCATATGAATGTGATGCCCCAGAGCTATGTACCAGTCCAGAGTCTTTGAAATCTGCTCTCTTTACCTCGACCCATCTGACCTTCAACTCAATAATATAGACCATATGCACATTAAATTTAGGGGGTTCTTTTGTCTCAGTTTCTTCCTAAATAATAACACAGGGGTCATCCACCACCACTCCTGGCTAAAAATCATAAATTTAATTATAAGTACAGAAATATGAAATCTTTTTTTAATTTGTTTTTCTATTTCGTGAGATCCATCTAGTCCATCTTTAAAAAAATATTTTGTGATGATTTATCTAACAAATCATTGTGTCCTCTAAAGATTTTTATAGGATTTTTCTTTACTTTTATAATTATTTTATAATATTTACAGTTAAAATTTTGTCGCCCTTTCTGGTTCCCACTCCATGAGCTCTCCCTTCCGTTCACCCCTAAAAGGGTGATAGCCTACCAATCCACGCACTCCTACCTCACTCCTCTAATATCCCCCTTCTCTGGGGCATCACACATCCACTGAATCAAGCACATCCCCTCCCTCTGATACCAGAGAAGGCATTTGTCTGCTATATATGAAGTGGGAATAACAGGCCAGGCCATGTATACTCTTTTGTTGGTGGCTTAGTCCCTGGGAGTTCTGAGGGATCTGGTTACTTGATAGTGCTGTTCTTCCTATGATCTTGGTTTAACTTTGGTACCTGGTATCCGTCTAGAAATTTGTCCATTTCGTCCAGGTTTTCCAGTTTTGTTGAGCATAGCCATTTGTACATGGATCTGATGGTGTTTTGGATTTCTTCAGGATCTGTTGTTATGTCTCCCTTTTCATTTCTGATTTTGTTAATTAGGATGCTTTCCCTGTGCCCTCTAGTGTGTCTGGCTAAGGGTTTATCTATCTTGTTGATTTTCTCAAAGAACCAGCTCCTCATTTGGTTGATTCTTTGAATGGTTCTTCTTGTTTCCACTTGGTTGATTTCACCCCTGAGTTTGATTATTTCCTGCTGTCTACTCCTCTTGGGTGAATTTGCTTCCTTTTGTTCTAGAGCTTTTAGGTGTGTGGTCAAGCTGCTAATGTGTGCTCTCTCTAGTTTCTTTTTGGAGTCACTCAGAGCTATGAGTTTTCCTCATAGAAATGCTTTCATTGTGTCCCATAAGTTTGGGTATGTTGTGGCTTCATTTTCATTAAACTCTAAAAAGTCCTTAATTTCTTTGTTTATTCTTCCCTTGACCAAGGTATCATTGAGAAGAGTGTTTTTCAGTTTCCACGTGAATGTTGGCTTTCTATTATTTATATTGTTATTGAAGATCAGCTTAATCCATGTGATTTGATAGGATGCATGGGACAATTTCAATATTTTTGTATCTGTTGAGGCTTGTTTTATGACCAATTATGTGGTCAATTTTGGAGAAGGTACCATGAGGTCCTGAGAAGAAGGTATATCCTTTTGTTTTAGGATAAAATGTTCTGTAGATATCTGTTAAATCCATTTTTTTCATCACTTCTGTTAGTTTCACTGTGTCCCTGTTTAGTTTCTGTTTCCACGATCTGTCTATTGATGAAAGTGGTGTGTTGAAGTCTCCCACTATTATTGTGTGAGGTGCAATGTGTGCTTTGAGCTTTATGAAGTTTCTTTAATGAATGTGGCTGCCTTTGCATTTGGAGCATAGATATTCAGAATTGAGAGTTCCTCTTGGAGGATTTTACCTTTGATGTCCCTCCTTGTCTTTTTTGATAACTTTGGGTTGGAAGCCGATTTTATGTTGCTTTGCAACACACACACACACACACAGCTGAAAATTAAACTTTGAGCCTTGATCAGAAAGTCTTTACCTTGGCTTCATTCTTCTCTAGACAGCCCATCCTATTTCATTCCCAGCCTCCCTTTCAGGTATACCCAGCTCTCCTTGACCACTGGATGGCTATAACCTCTCACATAGGGAAAGGAACACTCCACAGGAATAGCTTGTCCTTGTGTCTCAAAACACTAACAGGTAACACTTGACCAATATCTTGACCAATATTGTTCATCCATTTATCATCAGATGACTTTTATCCCGAGACCAAAAAAAAAAAAAAGACACTCTTAAAGATCTGTGAATTGCATAAAAATAAATATTTTGAATGAGCATAAATGAATGCCATGTTCTGAGTTCATGATCCAAACACTCTTTACAATATGTCTTGAATTTTCATTATGACATTAACTGAACTGTTCTTACATGCTATTTGAAAATCCTCAGCAAACGAGAGAAAAGCCTGGCTGGGGATCTCCTTTTGCTTAATTTTGTGTGTATAGACTACAGTAAGAAGATTTTATGAATACATAGTTTATCTTTGTGGTATTAGAGTTGAGAACAGCCTTCAGTGTATCCCAGGATGGCCTTATTCTTATATGTAGCAAAGGCTGGTCTTGAAAAATTGATTCTCCTGCCTCCAGCTGCAAATGATAAACCATGTGCCCAGTAGTTAATAGCCTCATAAAATTGTATCTTAAAATGCGTAGCAAGTATTATGGGAGAGAACATGGATAACTAGGTAAACATACTCAGTATCATTAAAAGTAGAAATACATAGAAAATATCAAGTATTTTTAAAATGCAATCAGTGTTGTTAAATATAAATATTATATCTTACCTAGTTCTAATAATATACATAGAATATCAGGCACAGAGTTTCATGTATATTATGTGTTTACTTATTAATTAAAAAAAGAATATATTAAAACAATCCAAAAATAATTGCCAAAACATGTCTCAATTAATATATAATGAATTTGCCATTAATTGGGGAGTTAAATTTTTGCCTCCAAAGTATGTTTATTTTCTGAGTTATAAACTATTAATTTCTTAAATAATTAACATGCTCCCTAAACAATTCATATCTAATGTATGTTTTACATTTGGGGAAGAAAATTCACCATTACAATCTGTTTAAGGTACCACAAGTTCCACCTTAGAAAAGCTGAAGAGTGACTAATGTTACCTACTCATAATTATAGCAGACAAAAATAAGAATCTGTTATTCTTTCTTTAATGTAATTCTAATAATACAATATTTTCATTCTCAATTACCCACTCTTGAAGAAATTGGAGTGTAGTTAATCTACTCTTAGAAAACCATGTATTTTAACTTTGGGGAAAAAAGATGTTAAAATTGTATGGATAGGGAGATAAAGAATGTATGCTATTACTGTCTGGTTTCTCTATTCACAGAAGTTGTAACTCAAATATCTCTTCCATTTGTATCTATTTGCCTTGCTCTTCTCAGAGGAAGTTAATATTATAGTATTGTTACAAGACTGTAGTAATTAAGGTTGTGGGGGAAAAGTATAACACTTTAGTTAGTGATCAAAGTGCTTACTTACTTAAGATGCCTGAAAGAGATTACTTTTTAGTCAGCTATCAGTGTAACAGGATTTATTTACCTGAGTTACTGATTTCCCTTTAATTAGAATGACTATTTTCAACAGTACCATTTGCTCTGTTTCAGTTTCTTTTAAAGTACATTATTAAAATGAAATTCATTTTATGTTTACTCCATTTTATTCTCTTTCTCAGGTGTTAAATTCACACTGAATTTTGATGAGATATTGGAAGTTTATTGGAAGCATTCACATGTATACAATGAACTTTGATGATATCCATTCAACAACACCATCATCCTACTCCCTGCCTTCTTTCCAACTTTATGTACTCTTTTTCTAAAATATGATTCATAACACTTTGAATGCAATTGATGTTGACCATATGCAAAGAAGTGTGGAATAAATCCAAATAGTGCTGCCAGTATGCAAAGAAATATGGAGTATTCAACAAAAGCATGAGCAACATACCAGTGGGCATGTCCTCCAAGGAGAGATGGAACCTTTTCACAGCATCCTTCAGCTGAGTGTCATTCCTCAGATGGGGATTAGACTTCCTGAGTTCCTCTTACATCCATGCTGGAGTTTTTGACTGATTAGATCATGTACAAGTTGTGTAGAAGTAACTCTTGTACTTTACGGCTAATATCTACTTAAAAGTGAATATATAATATCAATGTCTTTTGGGTCTGGACTACCTCACTCAGAACGTTTTCTACTTCTATCCATAACGTCCAGGATAACCATACTATAATCATCAGAACAAAAGAAGTCAAATAACAAGGAGAGAACAAGGAGGATGTTTGATTCTTTCTCAGAAGGGAGGACAAAGTAAATATGAGAAGTCTTTGGAATGAGGGAACTGGGTAGAAGAGGGTATGGCAATGGGAGCAAGAGGGAAGATTACATGTAAGGGGAGCAGACAAGAGAAAAGAGACATCAGATAGCAGGCATAGGCAATGACTGGGATGGGCCAGATACCTTGCTTAGGTAGAGGCCACAGAGGGTCTATAGGGGAGACTCTAGTGGAGACTTCTAGCAATGGGGGATATTGACCCTGAAGTGGCCAATCCCTGAAGTCACTTAGGACTCCCAGTGGAAGAATAAGAACAGTGGAAGAATAAGGATAGTAATCTTCCCACAAACCTTCAACTCAAAATGTGTCCTGCCTACAAGATATGCAGGGACAAAGGTAGAACAGAGACTGAGGAAATGGCCAATCAGTGACTGCCCCAAATTGAGACCCACCCCATGGGCAAGGACCAACCTTTGACACTATTAATGACACTTTATTATGCTTGCAGACAGGAAGCTAGTAAAACTTTCCTCAGAGAGGTTCCACCCAATAGCAAGAGGAAAAAGATGCAAAAACTCAATGCCAAACATTAGATGGAGCTTGGGGAATCTTATGGGAAAGTTGGGAGAAGGACTGATATACCTGAAGAGGGCAGGAACTACACAGGATGGTCAACAGAGTGAACTAAGCTGGACCTTTAGAGGTACCCATAGACAGAGTCACCAACATACAGGCATATACATGAGCTGTACCTTGTTCTCTGGCACATATGTAGCAGATGAATAGCTTGTTCTTCATTCAGGTCACCCAAACAACTGGAACATGGGCTGTCCCTGAGCCTGTTGTCTGTCTGTCTGTGAACACCATACCCCTAAATGAACAGCTTTGTCTGGACTTAGTGGCAGAGGATGTGCCTAGGTCAGCAACTTGATGTGCAGTGGGGAGGGGCGACACCCAGGGTGGGGCTTCTACTTCTAAGGTGAATGGGTAGAGGACTTTTGTGAGGGGGTACTGAGAGAAGATGAAGGGCTGATATTGGATTGTAAAGAAAATATAAAAATACATTTAATTAAAAAGTAAGTACAAAAGAGAAGTAAATCTTACATGAATTAATGTAGAAAAACCTATTGTCCACATTAACTTCTATGAGTTAAAAGTTCACAATTCTTCTTCCTGGGTACTCATATATTCTTTCCCATCTTTCTCCCACAAAGTTCCAAGAGCCTTGAATAGTGAGGGATTGGTATAGAGGAAAAATCATCAGCTAGGCTTTCAGATTTACTTATTTTTGGTACTTTGACCAGTTTTATGAGTCTCTGCATTATCTATCAGCTATTGCAAAAAAGTGTCTTCTCAGTACACTGTTGAGAGTAGCTCTAATCTATGGGTATAGACATAAATATTTAGAAGCCAGTTTAGCATTATGACTGATACAGCAGCAGCAACAAAAGCAACAGAATGCTCCCAATTAGGACCAATGTTCCAACTTGTTTTGGGTTTTTAACTGTAAGTACAGAACCAGGAATAATATGTGTCCACTGTTGCAGCTCTCAAATCAAACAGGAAGTGGTTGGTTATGGCCACAATCATCATGCTACTATTATACCAATGGGACCATCTTGTGGGATAGGGTGTTATTGCATCATGAAAAGTCTAACACTAAGTAAGACAAATATCTTTTTTTCCAAAAAACTCATAAAGCATCTTCTAGCTAAGTATGGTAACCAGCATGGTGAAGGTTTTAAAACCATTTAAGAGTTGAAATTTCCCCTCCTGTAACTGAGGTGTCTTGTCTGGCCTTTGTAGGATACACTTTGCCCTGCAGAGGCTTAATGTGCCAGTGATCCGTGATTCCTGGGGTGGGGGTGGGGCTTCTACTCTCTTAGAGGAGAAGGGGAGGGATAGATTGGTGAAGAGACTATGTGAAGGAGGAACTGGGAGAGGACAGAAATTAGGATGTAAAGTGAACAAATATTTAAATTAATGGGAAATAGTAGGAATTGATATTTCTAAGTACAATATCCAAAATTTGATGTCTTCATAAATAGTTTCTTTCCCCCAACTTACAATGAGCAACCAAGAACAATGGCAATAGCCTTTTTTGTTTGTTTTAGGTGCCTCTGGGGAATTACCTACCCAATATGTTAGACACATGCTTAATCCATCCATTAGTTTTCAATAATCATAGTATCAGATAACAGAAACAGTTCATTCTATTGCTGATACTCAGAAATTTAAATTATGTATTTCAAGAATTGCTACAGTAAAGAAAAATAGATCATCAATTAAATTTTTCATTTTAATTTTAAAAGATATATAGAAGTAAAAATAGTGATTTATTTTAATAAATATACAATTTGGCAAGTTCAATGAAGTTATAGAATATAGATCTTCTGCAAAACAAATGAGAAGCAGATCTCTTCGGAATAGTTGTAATTTGACTAAAACAGTATTTACTATGCCCATAAGTAATAAAACATAATTTAATAGTATAAAGGGTAAATTTGCTCAAGTCTTGAGTATTTCATAAAGCAGTGTACCAAATACAATGATATGAATGTGATACTGTAAAGTCTCCAAATTAGCCTTCAAGCCATTTCAGAAAAGAAAATAAAGAACATTAAGTGCACAGTGTAACAGAAGTCAATAATCCCTTGCTCTCTATTGAAGGATTTTAATGATTGATACATTAACATAGAGAAATTTAACAGCAAGGAGAAATGACCCTGAAGATTCCATGACTCCACCATTATTCCTGCTGTCTTACTGCATCATGAATCTCCATCTATTTGCAAAACATTTCTGGGGTATTTCAGGTAGGAGTTATTAACTAAATAAAATACAACTTCTTGTTACATCAAGATAGTATGCAAAACTAAAATGATCACAAGGAGCACCAGAGTTTTAAATGAACTCATTTAGTGAGGCACTATTTGAAAAAAAATCATGTCATTAAATGATAAGAGGCATAAGGGGAGGTGATGATGATTCATCTCACATAGTCAGAATACTATTGGTGAGGATAGTTCAATATTCTGTAAAGACCTTTTATCATTTACAAAATAGTTACATTTTTGTGTCTCATTCAACTAGGGGAAAATAGTTGTCAAGGCTAGCAGAAGCCACCCTTCTAGACTCCATTTTAGGCTTTAGATAGGATACAGATTACATTATGGTACATTAGGATTAGCTAAAATTTAAAAGCCTGAGGGTTTTGTATTTACTGTCATCTCTAAGTTTAGCTATGTCATATTTTTCCTCTCTTTGTTGTTATTGTTTCCCTTAGAGTGGGTTTTTTTTTCAATAAAATGATTGTACATACCAAGCCATCTCTGAAGAAAATACTTTTCAATGGTATTCTTTGATGAGATTAAGCATATCTTGTGGGCAACACTGTAGGTAGAATTGTATTATACCTCTAAAATAAATAGTTTGAATAGTTTGGTAATAACAAATGCATGATCCAATCCTCTGAATAATACTCTATGAAAAGTTGAGGTCTTCCAGGAACAGCTTTTACAAAAATCACAATGGGTGAATAGATATGCTGCTTTTAGATTATTTCAGGAATGTGAATCATTGAAGAGACAAGAGGGAAAAATAAATGAAATGAAGTAAAGGTCATGAAATGACATAAACATGAAGCTAAAGTCCTGAGATGAGATATGAAGGTCAAATGCCAGAGTAGGATGGCGTGAAGTACAAAGCTCCAGAGCTAAAGTAATTTGAAAAATTCAGTTTTCATTTACCTAAGTGCCTTTCCTGAAAGCTGTTGTGTTGTGTTAGAAAAAGCAATATAATGCACTAGGAGAGTTAGGAATATAGCTCTAATGTTAGAGTTTCAGCTAAAATCCCCCAAAATCTGCCTTACTTTTCTGATGGTTTGTTTTCTAACTAACTAGCATATGTAATAGAGAATCATAGGATTGAGATTTCTTATCATTACTTACAATTACAATAAAAGATAGCGTGGCAGTAATGGTTATCAATCTTTAAAGAAAAGTCAGAAGGGAGTCATGTTATTTCATTTTTCTAATTATCCAGAACAGTACGTGGATATTATAATAGGGAATCTAGTCACTTTTATTCATGAAGCATATCTGTTTTTATTAGAAATTAAACTTCGTTTTGTTTTTGTATTCCTGCTGACTAACAGCAAATTTCATTACCAGGAGAACACCATTTTTCAACTCATCTTCAAATTAGGACACTGCAACTTAAGTAAAAATGTTTGGCTGGAATATATAAGACTTTTTTTGTTGTTGTTGTTTAAAAAAATTGTGGTGTTGTTTAAGAGTTCATGACACAGGATTTTGCTCTTTATTTTTTAAATAATACATATTTACAAAAATACAGGCTATTTTAAAATAGTATTGTTTCTTTTAAAATATAAATTAAAATGTTATTATTTCCAGTTTGCTAATAAAGTATTTTATCAATTAAATTGCTGAACCACAGTGGAACTGAAGAGTTATAAGAGGAAATATTTAAGGGGCAATGTACCTAACACAAGGCTACAGATTACCAAACACTCATTTTATTACAATACCCTCACCAAGACAAAGTGGATTAGCGTTCAAGACACTAATGAAGATAATTTTGTCAAGTTCATTAGACACTTAATAGTGTTTGGAGGAGCTGTAAAAGAATTGCACCTGGCTGCTCTCATAATGGTTTGTATATCAGGAAGTGGGAAATGGTGTGCAGATTGGTTACCAATTATTTTAGAAGATTAGTTACAGCAGTCACAGATACACTTGATGCATAATATCAGGCAAAGAACAGGTTCACAATCATCTGTTATAAATTCTACATTTATAACAGACAGAGGCCCATCAATTTGTGTCTAATTATGCTCTTCCATGTGAAGCATAAAATACCTCAGGGTTTCTATAATAAAGCCTTATTAAAGTGGGTAAAAAATCACTGTGAAGCTCTTCCGGTTAGTGCTAATGATAATACAGATGCTAATTGCTATTCTACAACTTTGAGGGCTGCATCTACCAAAATGTCCTTCTTGTCTTCCCTTACTTCCTAACCATGAAACTCATATTAGAAACACGTTTGTTTAACTTTGTGAATTTGAAATTCAAACACAATTATGCAAAATAAGAATCATTATGACACCTTTAGAAAAATACTAAAATAAATCTAATTTTATATTCATCAGTAAATTCAAACAATTGGAGACCCTGAAAGCTATTACTATTTATTTTAATAATTATGACCTTGCTATTTCATAGACTTCAGTTAAAGTAATATTTCATACTCTCTATTAAGTATAACCTTTGATTTAAAAATTTAAAAGATGAAAATAATGAATATTTCCTCCTCCTCTTATCCCAAGAACTTCCAATAGGTTAAAGAGGCAGATCGGTGTAATGTGACCATTAAAAGACAGATTATGCTCACCCTCATATCCTAGAAAAATAATGTTAAAAGTAGAACAAGATGCAGACAACAAATGTAGAAAAATCTCATGGAGATGTTTTATATTTAAACACTTCTTTGGGTACATGTGAACATGTAATTGTGTTTCCTGTATTCCCTTGAGGAACAATCTCTCACTGAATCTAAAGCTAGAGTAGAGGACAGTAAACCCAAGCAAACATTCTATATATAAGGGCACTTGGGTAACAGGAATATGCATTCATTACTGCCTATGTATGTGGTTGCTAAGCACTTAACCTCAGTTCTTCATGCTTGCTCAACCAGGGATCTTATGCACTGGCCCATGACCTCAGCCACAGAAAATATTTTAAAAAGTAAAATCTGGTTCTGCAATATCCTTTGATAAATACATCCTTATTTAATTAATTTAATCCTTTGTCCACATGACTATTTTTCTTGCTTTTTAAGTATATATGTGCATGAGTGTATATATGTATGTGGGGGTGAACATGCACAGGCTTGTATGCATGTAGTGGTCAGAGGTTAATATCAGTTGTCTTTACTCAATCACTCTCCACATTGTCTTCTTACCCAGGCCTGATCTAGGAGCTCACCAATTTGACTAGAATGTCAGATTCTACTTACCTTCTACTAAAGTTACAATTCTGTAGTTCAATACTCTCTAGTAATTATATTTCTTTTCCACATCCCAGGCTCACATACACCAGAATTTTAACACTTGGCCTGATTCTTACACCTTATTTGCAACCAGACACCCACTCTCTCCTATTATTTAGGTCTTCTTTCTTCATATAGAGTTTTAAATTGCCTTGAGATTTTGACTACTAACTGTTCATGTGTTACACATTAGACATTATCTGCATGTACATGGTATGTTTCTATCTAAAGAAAGACTTTTCAATTACATCCAAATTATCTAACTGAAGCCAGACAAAGTGGCACATGCCAGTAGTTTCAGCACTCAAGGGAGGATGGTGGTTAGGAAGAAGAATGTGGATTTCCAAATCAAGCTCAGCTACATAGTGACTATGAGGCTATCATGGTCTATAGAAGTCTTGTCTCAAAAAATCAAAGTATTTTACTAGATGTTTCCTTTCATGTATCATTCTTTTAATTAGACACCTTTGGACCAAGTCACTTTGGGAATTAAGATCAGAAGCTCTTTCAGATGATCTTCCTATAACACCTAACATCAAACATATGCTAGTGTAAAAAGCATAATTATGCTTATCTCCTGTTGGGATACTTTTTCCAAAGATTCATGGTAATGTCAATTTAATTTTTACTTCAAACGTTGCAATTTGGAGGGCCACAGTACAGTAAATGTTTCCAGTTAACTAGAAATTGTATGCTTAGAGTGAGTCATAGGCATTTTGAGTGGCTTATGCCCTCACAAAAAGTAAAAGCCCTTCTGGGTATATAATAAAAGAATCCCAGTCAACTTGCAACAATAGATGTTTGATATACTTGGTGAAAGCATTTTTATTTTCAGTAAATCCTTATTTCCTGTCTGTCTTATGATTCTTAAAATAAATAACAGGAAATTTCTGAGGAGTGTCCTTTACTTTCTTCTTTTGACTGACTTTCAAAAAATGGTTATGTTTCATTAGACAATGTTTAACAGAAATTTCATTTTTGTAGAAAATGGGATTTGTTGAAGGAATAAAATAAACCACTGTTCTCAAATAGTTTTTTTAAAGATTTCATTTAAAATTTAATTATGTGTAGATAAGTGTGAATGTGTGAGTACAGGTACACACAGAGGTCATAGGCCCATGTCATACTATACTTTCTACCACTGTGCTAAAGACCATACAATTGGAAAGGAAATTTCCTACCACATGTTCCTATCAGACTCCAAAATCTGGGGATTCAGAGAACTCAAAAAGGGTACTTGTACCTGGAGGCAAGTACAGAAACAGGCTATTGAAAAGCTCTAATTAGTGACTTGTTCTCTATCAATTGCTCAGCCTGTTTTCTTACAAAAGAAGGAATTACCTTCCAGGGCACTGTATACTGTAGCACTGGGAACTGCCCACGGTGAACAAGACCCTCTTATATCAATCTTTAATAACAACAACAACAACAATAACAACAAAAAAAAATCCTTCACATCCTTGTCTACAGGCCAACCTCTTGGAGGCACTTTCTCAATTAAGGGTACCCTTTCTCAGATGATTCTAGATTGTGTCCATTAGTAAAATAAAAAGTTTGGAGCTGAGACAGAAGGAAGGACCATCCAGAGACTGCCCCACCTGGAGATCCATCCCATATACAACCACTAAACACAGACATGATTGCATATGCCAGAAAGATTTTGCTGACAGGACCCTGATATAGCTATCTTTTGTGAGGTTATGCCAGTGCCTGGCAAATACAAAAGTGGATGCGCACAGTCATCTATTGGATGGAACACAGGGCTCCTAATGAAGGAACTAGAGGAAGTACCTGAGGAGCTAAAGGGGTCTGCAACCCTATAGGAGGAACAACAATACGAACTAACCATTACCCCCCAGAGCTGTGTCTCTAGTTGCATATGTAGCAGAAGATGGCCTAGTCGGCCATCATTGGAAGGCGAGGCCCTAGGTCTTGCGAAGATTACATGCCCCAATACAGAGGAATGTCAAGGCCAGGAAGCAGGAGTGGGTGGGTAAGGGAGGAGGGCGGGGGGGAGGGTATAGGGGGCTTTGGGGATAGCATTTGAAATGTAAATGAGGAAAATATCCAATAAAAGGCAATGAAACAAAAAAAAAACCCAAACAAACAAAAACATCAATCAGCCTATCCTGGAATTACAGTCTGCTGACCATGAGTCATCTGTACTGGATGCTAGAAGCTGAACTGGATACACAAGAAAACCATTTGTTATCTTTCTAGTCCCACATCGATTGGCACTATAAAGAACCATGCTTAACTAATTCAGATTATCGAATATTTCTTGCATGTCACAGAGTAGGCCAGGAGAAGGATTATACACAAAAGGCAGTTCTTCAAGACAAATGATTAAGAAAATCTTCTGGTGCCTTATAGCAGAGTTCATAAGGGAAGTTGAAATTTTGCAGCACATATAGGTAGATTTAGAGATACAATATTTCAGGATGATGGCTGTCACTAAATATTCATCTTGAATAGTCTAGAATCCATGGAGAATGCAGCATCAAAGTACCCATTCTTGTTCAAACAATAGTAACAGTCATGGGACAAATGTTATACAAGCAAATTTCAAGTTAATTTAAAATGTTCAAAAGTTATTTGCATCACTTTTCACTACTGTGAACTAGATTGACCTTACCATAGTTTAGCAAAATTATTAGATAGACACCAATTATAGAACTCAGAGAAGCATCTTATTTGCCTTATAGGTATATCAATGAGTTAATCATGAGTTAAGTGTATTTCATCATTAATGTGTAATGTGTTTGTATGCATCATTATGTTTGCAGTTTTGAGACCTAGTTGAAAAAGGCTTAGATTAAATATTTCCTGATCGAGAACAGAGAATACAGTGTAGAAGCATCCTGAAGCGATAGCAAGAAACACAAAAGACTGCACTTCATTACCAATGAAAGAGTATATATAATAGTCACCATCACCTGAATCGATAGTAATATTTTATTTTTTTAAGGAAAAGGGGCAGCAAATTGTTCTCAGTAGAAACTGAAGAACTCCCCAATCCTCTTGCCAGTATAAATCATATGGCAAGGCATATGATTTAATTTTTGAAGTAAATATTGTTGATATAGACAGGATTTTTTTTTATTACTTTTGTTATAGGACAGTGAGAAAGATGTATTTTTCAGCACACATAACTGGCTTTAAACTATTTCTTTGGTATCCATCTTAAGTATTTGTTTCTAAAATACATAATGGAGTATTTTCTATGTGCTCAGAACTTTGCTTAAGAAAGCGTAGGATCTTACAGACACATTAACTCATTACCTCAAGGTGCTCAGTGTGCAAGAATAAAGTTAAAGTTATTTCACTCTTTTATAAATGTCAACTTGGATATCAAATTATGTATCACTACTATTACAGAAACTTCATTTCAAAGAAGGTATCTTTAAAAAACCAAGTTACTCAATTCAGTATACTTTTAAAAATCCTCTGGTGATGATCCTAATGCCCAGTAAGAAATGAGAAACTTCTACTCTGTAGAAGCATATCTATTAATTTCATTTTCTTTTTTGTTCCAAATTCTAATGAATCATCTATTTTCTTACCACCTGAATTTTAGTGTATCAATGTAAACTATTATCATCTTTATTGTAGTATTTATCTTATAAATTATTGTTCAAATGAAACTCAAACTGCATTCCCCCCCTAATTCCTAGCTGTGAAATCTTTCTCTCTGTTGATAACTAAATGTCAGTTCTGAGACTCCCATTCTTCAGTCCTTACTGATTATAAATTAAGATGTCATGAAACTGCCTTTGAGTGATAGATTTACTATCACAGTTTATTCATTGTTTCTCAGATGCTACAATATTTTTAACTCATCAGAATAAATCAAGATCTGTGATGTCAGAGACTTTTAGTAAACTAGAAGGTTTCTGTTCATTTGTATATAGAAAAAAATGTTAGTGACAGCAATTGTGGGGTTAGTCAAAGTTAAGGAAGGATAAAACCAGGAAGACTGGGATATCTAGAGGAATAAAATTCTAACATAAGAATAATAAGAGTGAGCATCCTAAGGATGACAATACCCAGCTTGTTAAAAGGACAGGAGGGTCTACATGCCTAGAGTGATATGAGTAGGTACCGAAGTGTGAAGCATAGTTAGAGAGTGAATAGAGACTTTGACCTTAATTTTTACTCATTTTATTAGTTATTAGTTTTGTTCCAGGTGCTTTGACCACTTTTATCACCATTCCACTAACTTCTCCCAGATTCATCCCCTCTTCAATATCCATCTAATTTAATAAACAAGCAAACAACAGAAACCAACCAGCCAAACAAACAAACGCACACACAAAAACACCTCAAGTCCAGTCTGTGCTGCCCATATAATTTTGGCCTTCCACTGGAGTGTGCATAAGTACGAGGATCTGTATGTTAAAGAAAGCTACTTCTTTCCCAGAAGCTAAGCATTTTACCAGCTATGTGAATAGTGGAGGAATTTCAGGATAAGTACTTTGAGGATTTTTGCTTTTTAAAATATGAGCAAAAAGATGAAGGTTACATGTACAGGAAAAAAATTCATTTCTAACATCATATAAACTTGCATATCTAACAGAAGAATTTCATAATAGTTTACCGTTTCACTGCTTTTGGGTAGTTTGAGAAATTAGATGACTTAAGTGTTGAATAAAGAATAATAATTTTAAGGATCATCATGTTATATGTCTAACTTCTATTTTAACAAAGCATGGAAGTTACCTCTTTTTTATACCAGGTAAGTAGTAAAACTCCTTGCAAATGGAGTTGGGCATACAACTACAGTGCCTCAATCATTAGCAATACTTAGTTCAATCACATTCAAATATATCCTGGTATAAGAAAAAAATTAAAATTTGTGAGATGGAACAACTAACAGGATTTGAGAATAAGATTTTCTGTCTTTCACTCTCATCAAACAAATCTGTAATTGACTCATTTAAATAACAATCTTTTATGTTTACTTGAGTGTGTGTGTGTGTGTGTGTGTGTGTGTGTGTGTGTGTGTCTTTTGCATGTCTGCATGTGTACTACACACTTGCCTGGTAATATCTCAAGTCAGAAAATGGCATCAAGTCTCCTGGAAATATAATTAATGGGTGGTTTTGAATCATGCAATTTTTGTAGTTTAAACCTGAGTCCTCTACCAACTCTGCCATTTCTTCAGAATACCTAAATTCATTTTCAATACTCCATTCATTTTGCTATGACTCTTTTTTATTGCATCTGGGTCTGTTTATTTATTTATTTTTATTTTGAATATGATAGATACTTCTGACTAAATATATAAATAGGATATAACCCATACCAAGATTTTTAGTCTAAATCATCAAATAGTGAATATTTACCAATGAAATGGGCCCCCATCTAGCCCCTCTTCTCACTGAGAGTCATTGCTTAAAGGCACTGAAGCAATTAAGGCCTATGCATAAATGACTTCAAGATTTTGCAGCAACTTTGACTTTTGACAAACAATATGTGACCTCCTGATAGAGAAGATTATGAAAAAGTAACAAATATTTTACATTACTCACTGCTTAAGTAAGTAAAGTATTACTAAATAAAGGAAGTATTACGGTTTCCTTCAAAAATGTTACTTATTATACTCCCTACTTCATGTGTCTTGTAGTTAAAAATAAGAGTAAGTACATAATAAAAAGTTTTATGAAAAATATAATGCATAAGTCTATATATAATAAAATTTTAAATTGTAAACACGAGTAAAACTTAATGGTTGCTAAATTTTTAAAATTAGGATGGGAATTTTAGACTCCATCTTCTATGGAACATAAAAGCTTGATCATATATCCTTAGCACATGCTTTACAAAATCTACCTTAAATTACAAAAACATTAATAAATTTACATATAGGATGAATCTATATCAGACACAAGGAGTCATGACAAGGAATTTTGTCACATTTTCAAAACAATACAATTGAACAATAACAACTGATTTATCAGGAAAATATGTATTGCTGTCTCAGACATTGTAAAGTAGGAGATAAGAGTAAATTGAAAATGTAAGAGTAGATTGGTTTTAGGTCTCTTTCTAAAACTATAAGGTGAATGAATTTTTATGAGTGTTTATGGGGAGGTTTTCTACTATAGCACATAGATTGAAATATTCCACACGCATACTTCTATTATAAAACTAAGACATGAAGGTACACCACAATAAAAATAACAAGTGACAACATGTGTAGAGTAATACAGATCTCATTTCTGAGACATTCTCAGATGTGTTATTTACTCCATGATGAAATTGAAGTTTTAAGATTAGGAATGAAGAGGCTATACTGGAAAGAGATTTACAATACAACTACTTTAAATGAAGATTTTATCAACAGCATGCCTATTTCAAGCTCATTAGTCCACCAAATACAAACAGTTATTTTTATTATTTTTACATATTTGAAATCTATTTAACATTTTTGTGGTAGAAATACCTAAGGTACTTAAATTTTTAATTAAATTTATTTTTATACTTTAATTTTGCTTTAATTATATACTTTGTTATATACTTTAATTTTGTTATTTCAAGACCATATTGAGTCACAGTATGTGACTCTGGTTGTCCTGGAACTCATTATTTAGACCAGACTAACCTCAAAATCACAGAGATCCATCTGCCTTTGCCTCTCAAGTGCTTAGATTAAAAGCATATTCCAATATGCTAGGCTTGTATTAAATTTATCTTTGGCATAATTTACTCTTATTGGTCTTTAATGTCTGCTTTTGCTGTTGTACTTATATAAATACATAGAATATTTAAAAATTCTCTGCTAAAATAAAAAAGAGTTTTTGAATCACAGATATTTTACTATGGAACTTTACAATAGCCATTTTGAAAATAATTCCATTTTTATTTACCTGTGTTTAATTAAAATTTCTGATCAGTTTTATAATAAGTCTCAGGATTTGGTAAATAGTATGAGAATTTCTGATTCTAACATTCTCTATTGCAAACAATGTTTACATGGTATGTGTGAGTGTTCACACATAAGAAAATTGTAGTCTGTTGTTGACACACAATATCATAACTCAGAGCCATTTGAATCTTTAAACATTTAAAAATTAACATTTAACTCTGAAATCAACTACTTTTGATATTACAGTGGAAAATTTTCTTCAAAAGATAAGAAAATACTGTTTGTTTTTACTAGAAACATTCTACAGCAAGATAATATTTCATATTTTACACCATGTAGGTGATGAGGTTTGAAATTTATTACTTTTCAAGCTGGTTTTGGTCATAAAATTATAACTCTAAAATTCCATTTGCCTGAGGGTTATAGACTACTTCTATGATCCACTCAAGTGGCCCTAACAGACAAGGTAATAATAACTTGAACCCATAGAGGTTAGCTCACTCGTTTTCTTCAACTTATGCCAGCCATTTAGTCTCTGCAAATGGTCTGAAAACCAGTATTGTCTTTTTAGCTCAGAAATAAAACTATGGTTATTTGAACTATAAAAAATATATTTGAATAGATGCTGTAAAGTAAATCATATTTAGTCAGACAGGTACTGAAGGAAAAGAAGTTGTGCTAGCTATTATAGTCATGTGATTTTGAGACAGTTTTAGCATTAGAGATTAAATTTATGACAGGAAGAATTTCAGGTCCATTTGTGGTTAGCAACCTCCTTATATATAAACTACAAGTTATCAAAGAAGTACATAAATAAGTTCTCCAGGTGCAAGTATAGACCTTTCAGGGCAGAGGTCTGAAAGATTTCTAAGGAACCTAAAGACATTATATTCATAAGAATATACATAGTATAGTATATTCATGAATATCAGAGGAAAATGTCTGAAATCATGCAGAAATGTATTAAACAAAGATACTAATTAAACTGCTGAAGAAAGAATCCAAAAAATCATATCAATATCCAGAAAAAAGGTATCTTGGCTGTAAACTTAAGAAACATGGACTTGGAATGGCCTGGTGCAGATAACTATAATCTTAGTACTGAGGACCAAATATAGGAAGATCACAAGCTTTAAACCAACCAACATTACAAGACAAACGCTGTCCAAAAACCAAAACCAAAACCAAACCAAAACAAAACAAAACAAAACAAAACAAAACAAAACATGGACTTATTAATTATGTATTATGGATAGAATTCACACCATACTAATTAATGTTTTAACTAATCAATGCTATCAATGACATATTAGCATAACAAACGGAATAATAACAATCATATGCTAATGATTATACTTTTTCACTGTTTAAAAGGTACTTTATTTTTTGTTGTGAGCCTAGCCTTTAACGGCTGAGCCATATGCCAGTACAGGGGAATGCCAGGGCCAGAAAGTAGGAGTGAGTGGGTTGGGGAGCAGGGCAGGTGGAGGGTATAGGGGGCTTTGGGGATAGCATTTGAAATGTAAATAAAGAAAGTATCTAATAAAAAATTGTTTTAAAAAAAGGTACTTTATTTTAACGTTATAAAAACACACTTGAGAGATTTCAAACTTCTTTTCTTTTTTAATTTAGAATAACCTATTAATTTCATCTAAATGACGTGGGTTTCTACTGCTGAGCAAGTCCATGAAAACAAGATATGTCTACCACCCAAAGCTGTCCTTTCAGAGAAAATGTTACAATCCTCTTCTGATGGCAGGAATCAAGAGGGGTCTTGGCTGGCACATTGCTGGTGACTGGAGCCAGAGGTTGTGTCTGGGTACCCTTGGGCCTCCTCCCCAGGAGCCATCTAGGCCTCGGCCAGCCCAGCATGGGCATCATTTAAGGAAGCAGTAGCACTTGAAGTGGAATCAGAGCTGGAAGATGCAATTGCCAAACTGGCACAGCAGTACGAGTACTCTCACTTGCAACTAACAAACTTGAAGGCCATGTCCTCATAGGGCAGACCAGCATCAAAGCCTAGGGTGCAAAAGTCCTGGTTTACCAGGTAGGTCTCCAGGAAATAGTCCGGCGTGGTGTGATTGCAGATGAGTTCGGGTAGAAGATGTTGAACTTATAGGCCTGAACATTATTAGACAGGCGGTTGTTCAAATCATAGAGCCTTTACTTATACTTGTTCCACTTGACACAGATGTGTACACAGTTGAAGAAGCTAGGCTTGCGTGCAGCTAGCATTTGTACAGGTAGACGCAGCTGTCTGGTGGCATCTCCAGTCTGAACTGCTCTTAGTCCTGACCTTTGCCCTTGGTGCTCTTGCTAATGTTGTCTGTGGCGTGGAGCTGCTGACACTACATCTGTAGGGTCAGAAGGGCCTATTGAGGCTCTAGAAGGTATGCATGCAACAGCACCTCCTGTGCCTTGCCCAGCCATCCGCTGTATTACCCGGTGTCATAGACTGACAAGCTGTGCTGGATCAGGTCCTCAATCGCTTCTGCTTCTACCTCTCCAGTTACCAGAACCCCCCTCAGATTCCTTGGGGTCCATTGAAGGGCCAGGGCTAGGGGTCAGTTCTTCAGGCTCAGATTTAAGGATTGAGAACATCACAACCTGCTCCTGCTTGAGTTTGAACTGCTTCTGCAACAGAGCATACTGGAAGGGGCTCACATAGCCTGGCCCTGACCATGTGTGCAGGCAACTATTGCAGCATGTTCTCCCAATAGTCCATGAGTTTGAGGCTGCCAGCATGTATCTTGCCATTGATGCCCTGGAAGAAGACATGCAGATGGTTGTATGTCTTCCCCTTGAACACTGTATTAGTCAGGGTTCTCTTGAGTCACAAGACTTATGGACATATGTATATATTTAGGTAAATTATTGGAATAAATTATGATCTGTAGTCCAACTAATCAAACAATGAGCAGCTGTGAATGGGAAGTCCAAGAATTGTGTAGTTACACAGTCCTATGAGGCTAGGTGTTTCAGCTGTTTTTCAGCTAGGCTGTATAAACTGGAGTCCTGAAGAAGTAGGTTCCAGCAGATATGCTGGCAAATAAAGGCAAGCAGGCAAAGAAGAAAACCTTCCTTCTTCAATTATTCTTATGTAGGTATCCAGCAGAAGGCATTACCTAGATTAATGGTGTGTACCACCACGACTAGATGTGGAACTTGCTAACTCAGAGATCTGCTTTCCTATGTTTCCAGGGATTAAAGGTATGTGTAACCCCACATCAAGATCTGGGTCAGAAGCCCGTGTCTTCCAGTTTCAAGATCTGGATAACAAGTCTGCCCTCCATTTCTAGATTGTAGTTAATTCCAAATACAGTCAAGTTGACTAATAGGAACAGCCATTACAAACACTGCACATTGAAGCTGACAGAGATGTTGATCCACCTCAAAGGATTATTCTGGGCCTTTGCTGAAGGCCTCCATCTTGGTACTTTAGTTTGTTGTGATGTTTGTCATGCTCATCAGAAGTACAAGTTCTTCCCTGTTCTAGCTCCATGTAGCATGGATGTCCTGTAGCTGTTCCTCCATATCCACCACTGTGAAGCTGGTGTGGAAGGCATAGGGTTTCTGTATCTTTACCACCAGGTCTGATCCTCTGTACTGATCTACTTGGTCAGCAGGTTGATGGGCTTAGCCCACTTGTCTCAGATTCAGATCGGGAAGTGAAGCTTGGCCTAGCCTGCCCCAGGCTTCAGCTGCCCTAGAGGTCTGGGAGCATCATGGATATTCTGACCTAGACACAGATGACTCTGAGGACAATGAGTGCTTGTGAATCTGCTGGGCCCACAAGCCCTGTGCTTGCTTCTCACCTGAGTCAGTATGAAGACTAGTCCTGTGTGTGCCATTGGTGTGGACAAGGGCTTGAGTTTTGCCTCCCAGACCTCTGACACCTGTCTCCTTATAATGCCTGTTTCCCCAGCTGTGCTGCCTGCATTCTTGAAGTCTCTCTTGCTTCTGTAGCCTTGGGCTGCTCAGCTCATGTATCCTGCTCCTACCCAATGGTGGATTCAGCTGGCCTGGCCTCAACACAGTGGCTTGTGAAAATGAAACATTCTCTGGGGCTTACTGCCTCACTCTGCTAACCTAGGACTAGTCCTAGAAGCTTCTAGTCTCAATACAATCTCATTTAGACCTAAAATGTTTTTTAGCCTCTAAGACTTGCTGCTGATAAGCTCAAACTTTCTTGTTCTTTCTGAACTTTTGCTTGCTGGTTTAACTCAGCTGTTCTGACTCAAATTCCTCTTCAAGCTGACTGATTCTGACTTCTCTCTCTTGGCCTCTACTGAATTGCTGTGCTTTGCCTCATATTAACTGTGGCAATATGTTCTAATCTTCTGGCTCCTTCTCTTTCTCTGGCTTATTTTAAAACACAAAAATCCCAACTGTTTGAATTTACCAATGAAGACTCAGGGAGCCTCAGGTTCAGAGAAGAGAGTACCCAGCTGACCTTCCTACTCCACAGAAGTCTCAGAAGGAAAAACCTCCTTTCCCTTCTCTACACTGTGTTAAATACCCTTCAAACCAATGAACTTCCTTTCTGTATATTTATGTTCAGTCCCTGTCAGGTAGTTGCTTGTTCTGCCTTTTGACTTATGGTTGACTTTATGTAGCTCCTGAGTTAACACCTACTTGTTTAAAGTAAACAAAAATCTCTAGGACCAAAGACTAAGCTACAATTAGAAACAAATTCTTACAGTTCATAAACTCAGAGTTCAAAATGTGATCAAACAACCTGGACCACTGGCTTGTTCATCTTTGCCTGTTTCTAGCTTGTTCTTTCTTTACAACTTCTCTCTGTATATTTTGTAGGAAAAAAAAAAGTTGTTTAATGCTTTGGATGAAGTTTTGTGTAAGTATAATAATTCAAAACCATTTTATAAACAACAGAATTGGGTGGCACCTATTTTTGGCTATGTAAATTTCCTTCCCTTTTATAGTGTAAATTGGCATTACTTTATTAACTATTCAAGACATACTGGTGTGGTTCGTGGAAAGTTTGATTTCTCCTAATGGTATATGTCACTAAGATGCATCTACTGTAAAACTGAATATAGCTACTTTTCATTAAGTTGGAAGTGTAAAAGATGGTAGTTATCATACCATACTGTACATTTCTCATTTAACTTCCTTGACTACCCAGTTTCATTTATAAATGTTCTTAATTATTCCTTATTTTAAAAACTTATAGAAATTACCAATAGTAGGCCATATTTAAATGACAAGCAATTATCTCATGTACTTTAATTCATAAGACTGCTTGTGCTGGTTATGGTGGTTCTAATGCAGCACCCTAAGAAAGTGATGTCGAAAATTTGTAACTGATTGTGTCACACTCTGGATATCATGATAAACAAGTGAACAATATAGCAGAGCAGTAACACCATGAGAAGAGAGGAAATATACATATTCCTCTATCACAGATATCAAATATTACTGGTATCATAATGGCACATACAACTTTTATGTTTTCATGTGACAATTTAAAATAGATTATCTGTTTTATTCAAAATCAATAGCATAGAAGCCCTGTGGGAACTCCTCTGGCATTTTTAATAATAGAACCCAATTTTACTAAGAACTTTGTTTCTCCAAGGCAGTTTATAGACAATATTTTATTTAATTTTAAATGAGTATAAGATACCATGGGGTACAATAATCATTTACCTTTATTCTTAAATTCCATTCCATTTACCATTAAATCATGTCAGTTTCAACTGCAAAATCTATCCCTTATCCATGTATTTCTTTCATGTTTCCCTTATTTGTCTAGTTTAAAGCTATTAAAGTCTTTCTCTTGAACTACAATAACCATTGATTATTAGATAGGTGAAATTTATCCATATTTGATGTCAGGGCATCAAGTAAAGTGATACAATAAGGTGGGCTAAAAGATTCTAATGTGACTCTCCTCAATATTAACTTAAAATATATTTTATATAATAACATGTATTTACAGCAATTACTCTGATATTCAAATTCCATTCTAGTATGAAGATGTGGGCAGATTATTATCTTTTTAGATACAGGAAAAGATAGCAAATATTTTTTGGTTTAAATGCATGCTGTCTCAGATGAAACTGAGAACAATGATCCATTGTCATTGTCACAAACGTATTTGCTGCCAGGGCCTATTAAAGTGTGAAAGCTTTGTCAGAGGTAGGTGTTGATACTTATGATAATATGTTTTTGACCTATCCAATCTTTATTTCATTTACTACACAGATCAACATGTAAAAAGTTTGCATTAAATAATAATAACAATAACCTCACTAATCTCTTAGACGAACAACAAAGCATACAATCCACTATGTGTATAAATATCCCTGCTTGGAGTAAGAGGATATGTATTATTGTTATTGTTCTTTATTTTTAAAATACTTTTTTCCTGGTCTTGTTTTCTTCTTCTACATCCCTGAGGAGCTGATCTGAGTATGGGTTTCTTTTGAAGTTAATGGGAATTGTAGGCTTGGCTCAGCTCCAGAGTGTATAAAGCAAGATGAAAATCAGAGTCTTAGTTTCATGGCAGAAAGCACCATCACAACACTTGCTGTGCTATTAAAGACTGTTTTCATTTTTTTGTTGTTTATTTTGAAGTAATGACACAAAACTGTCAATGAAGACATTCTGTTACCAGCAACTATTCAACTTGGAAACTAAAAGAGGAAATAATTATAGGTATAAGGTTTGTCTGAACTAACCCATACTATTTTGAAGTTTTCTTCTTAAAGATCTATACAATGTTTCAACTAGTTTAGATATCATATTATGTGCTAAAGATCTAAAAGTACATGTTAATCAAGTCTTTAAAGCATTTTTGCCTTCACTAATCTTTTACATTCTGTATTTCAAAATGTTCTTTTTGGAACAAAGAACTTTTTTTGTGGTGCTAAAGAATTAAATACAGGTCTCTCTATACAGTTAGCAAGCACTCTTACCACTGCTCTAAACACCTAGCATTATATACATATATATACATACATACATATATTATATGTATTATATATATAATATATACATATATGTATATATATTATATATATCTAAAACTGAGAACAATGATTCATTGCCATTGTCACAAACTTATTTGCTGCTAGGGAATATTAAATTGTGAAAGCTTTATGTGTGTGTGTGTGTGTGTGTGTGTGTGTGTGTGTGTGTGTATATATTATATGTATACATGTATAAATGTATACATTTCAAACTATTAGATTAACAAATGGATCTGTGTAGGATCAAGATAAACCATAAGAGATCCATATACATTTTGATGTGATTAACATGTTTAATTTAATTAGAACTGTCCTGCCCTCTGTGTTTTAATTTTAATCACTGTAAGTATTCCTCTGGACTAGAGGACCAAGACTATAGCAGCAACGCATTAATTCTTGTAAGAGGACTCTTGAAATTTTTAATCCCTTTCCACAACCACGTTCTTTTTTTTTTTTTTTTTAATCTCTCCTCTTATATTGGCCAGATGATATTTCATATTATTTCCCAAGAATACCTGGAAATTTTGGTTAATAATTTTTCACTTTCCCATACTACTCTTCTATTTCAAACCAGCATGTCATACACCATCAAGAGATATTTTCTATTTTTTTGAACTTGAATATAGTATTTGATGACATAATGAACATGAACACTTGCTCAAGTATTCAATATTTACTTATGCTGCAAGTTTAACAAAAGCAAGATGATAGCACAACTGAGGATGCAGTGTATTCTTTAACATTAATTACTACAAGTTTGCCTCAACTAATCTTACAGGAAAAGAAACAAGAAATTCCTGAAATGCATTATAATTTCAAAAAGTGTGAGCTGGCTATATTATGAGGTAATACTTTGTTTAATACATTCTTACTTCTAAACACAGGAAATTAAATATTGTATATTTCAAACAGAAAATATTTCTTTTAAATTCATTTATCATGTATTCAGTAATACATCTTTCTTCAAGCCTTCTTGAAACTTGTGACAATGATTTTTTTTTTCTTTTCCTAGTTTGTATTCCAAAATTATAAGGGAAGAAATGACATTCTATCCTGAACCTTCAACCTCAAAACTAAAGAGAAGTGCAAGCAGGAAAGTGAGAGAGAGAGAGAGAGAGAGATAGATAGATAGAGAGAGAGAGAGAGAGAGAGAGAGAGAGAGAGAGAGAACAAAGGATTGTTTGCAGTGAAGCTTATGTCATAGCAAGCAGAGGACATCTGATCCAAATCTTTCATACTTCAGGAATCCTAACAGTTTTGTAGTTTCCTTTTAAGAGGCACTTGCTTCATCACATTATACTTAAGATTCACATAACAAAATGGTTGTAGGATAATTAAATAAATGTTTTCTGTTAAGTATTATTAAATGAAGCTTGAAAAATAAATGAGAGGATACTTAATATATGCCTTGTTGAAATTTTAGCTAAAGCTAATGTTCTAGTAATTCTGAAAATCCTAACACTGCCACAGTTAAAGTTATAAGAAACACGGTATACCAGGAAAACAGTATGTAATATAAATAAGTCAAAAAAGTAGACTGTATCAGAGGTTTTTCCTTATATGGATGTGTTATCTTTTATCATTTCTCATAACCTTAACTCAAAAATGAGTTGTCTGATCAACAAAATATGATATATGACTTGAAATAGCTAAAATCGTAGAAATAAATTAATCACATTTATGCCTCTCAGATGTTCTAACAATGATGAATGGCAGTGCATAGAGTGCTGCTGAATCATGCCGTGCATCATTTACGATATGGTAAGTCTCATCCACAGGCACGCTGACCTGCACTGTGCTCCTGACAGGTTTGGTTATCGAATTCTAGCTTTTGAACATTCATTTTAATCTTTCAAAGCCATTACTTAACTTTTAAAGAAAAAAGAAAAAAAAAAAAAAAAACAACAACAAAAAACCAGTCTGAACTTGCCAATGATTTTGTTGGTTCTTCGCCTGTCATGATTCTTTGTTCATGAAACACAGAAAATAATCATGATCTTGAATATTAATTAAATTATAAACAGAATTTCTTCTTTCAATGCAAAATGTGTAAAACGTTTGTATGGAGATTTTTAAAGCAATGAGAAAGCATTGATATATTTATTTATGTACTTATTAACTCATGAATTATTTTTCTTGTATTTTAAAACACAGTAGCTTCACAGTGGTAAACAAAATAGGTACAAGACCAATACTCTAGTGAATATGACTTGTCTCAGATACAAACCCAGTACATTAGTGAATATGACATGTTTCCATGGATATGAGAACATTGCTTTGGGTATAGAATGGTTAGTGTTAATATTTGACTCAACAAAATCTAGAATCACCTGGGAGATGGACCTCTTAGTATGTCTATGGGAGCTATCTTGATTACTTGAAATGAGGCAGGTAGAGTGACCAACTGCCAGTGGCACTACTCTACAAAAATGAAACTAAGCAGTAACCTGAATATATTTCTTTGCTTCTTGACTAATGACACCATGTGAGCAGCTCCTAGTGACTTCCCCAGCATGATAGACTGTAACCTGGGACTATGAACCAAAATAGAAGCTTTCTTCCTTAAGCTTCTTTAGGATATTTTTTCACAGCAACAGGAAAATAAACTAAGAATTAGTTTATTAGAATTAGCACTATTAGAATAAAAGTTAAAGAAAGGATAATGTTTTGAGATACTCTTAATAGAAGGAAAAATGTTTTGGGACACTTAGAAGGAAAAATGTCTTTGGGCACTTAGAATAGAAGAAAAAAAAATATCTTCAGGCACCAAGAATGGATCACATCATCCTTCCCTAAGAAATAGAGTTGGGGAATTATGAAGACTAGATCTTTTCCACGTGCAATATCTGCCTATAATGTAAGCTCTTATTACTAACATTTCAACCAGAAGTCACAGGCAGATATGAAAGACATTTGAAAAGGTGAGTGTCCCACTTATGTGTCAGACACTTTGCTGATTCTTAACTCTGCATTTAATCTACTTTCTGTTATCTAATCAGAATATCTCCATTCTATAGTTGGCTTAGAGATGTGTCCTATATCCCATACAACCTATTTCAAATATAATTTGAAACTCACTGCAGCTACAGTGTTCTACTACATGCCATGTAGTGGCTAACTTTTCTTTGTGAAGAAGTTACAATCACTATTGCTAATAATAGTAATACTATTCAATACAATTGATTTTCATTATTCCTCACTAATGATTACCTATAAATGAATCTTGCAATTTGTTCAACTTAATTTGATGGAAACAATATGCATATGGAAATTATATGGCATAATAAACAATTTTGAATTAATGAATAAACTAATAATACAAAAAGTTATCGTATCAACTATGAATTTTATGCTGTATTATTATTTTTTAAATTTAGTGCTGCTAGTGATTGAAAACTAAATAAGGATTATGCTACTGAGAGATCTATGCCACCTTATTATCAACCAGTATCTCACATAGCACTTTTTGAGATGATTATTTTTAATAGTTAGGTTTAGAACAAGTTGTATTTTATTTTTAGTTGAGTAGAAGTTTCCTTTAAAAAGATGGTAAGTCATTTTTCTTGGAAGGCTAATTTTACATGGGGACTATGTACTGTTCTTCCAGTAAGAAGGGAAATGTTATATAAAATATTTTCAAAGCATTGGGTTTATTATTACTTATATCTTTCAATAGACCTTCAGTTTGCTCATACTGATTCTCCTCCATATTTTGCTACAAGATATTTTCCAATCTCAAAATCATGTTGCATCGAGTATAAACTCATTCATGGCATAGAATGTTAAGAACGTCGTTCTAGTTCTATGCCCCAGTATAGGGGAATGCCAGGGCTAGGAAGCAGGCATGGGTGGGTTGGGGAGCAGGGCAAGGGGGGCAGGATAGGGAGTTTTCAGAGGGGAAACCAGGAAAGGGGATAACATTTGAAATGTAAATAAAGAAAATGTTTATTTTTTTTTAAACAAAGAACATCCTTCTCTTTATCTTCTTGATAGAATGAGAATGACTCAAGACCTTGATGAACTCATATAACTTCCTGTTTTCATTCATAAAGAAGAGTGGAATGTTATTCCATTGTTATTTTAGAAAGTTTTAAGACCCAGACAAAAGTTGCTCTGGCTAGAAGGAAAAAAAGACAAAAAAGATTAAAATAAGCTTAGTGTGTATGAACAGAAGAAGGCAAGTGGGCTTTTTTGTCTGGCTTTATTTTCACAAATCCTTGCCAAGTACAAGCTGCACATGACCTGCAGCTTTGTGTTTTTGCTGCCTGAAAGCATGGAGAGAGCAAGCAGTAGATGATCCTGGGGAAAAAATAGTATTTTGTTCTAGGACCCAAGCAATATTTTGGCATACAATGTCATTTAATCCTGAGTGAACATTAGCATTTCTTCTCAGCATAATAGTGGTCTGTCTTGTTAAAGTCACTAAACTTGTTTTGGTAAGTGCATAAAATTAAGAGAACTTAAAGCAGTGAAAGTAAACCATCTCTCTCTGTCTGTCTCTGTCTCTGCCTCTGCCTTCCCCCCTCCCTCCCTCCCTCCCTCCCTTCCTCCCTCCCTCCCTCCCTCCCTCCTTCCTTCCCTCTCTCTGTCTCTCTGTCTCTCTCTGTCTGTCTGTCTCTCTCGTCTCTCTCTCTTTCTCTGTTTTTAGTTTACATCTGTTGATAGATCACATATATCTGTGAGATCCTGACAGAAATTGATGAACAATTCTCTCCAACTCTAGGCAAAAGAAAACACAAATGGCACATTTTACCCATCCTTGATGCAGGTTACAAACATTAGTTATTAAAGGGGATATAAAACTAATTGGTCCTCTAGTTGTAATACTCTCAAGGATTTTTGTGTTTGCTGTTAGATAATTTTAGACTGAAAAACTAACATTTAGTTTGAAGCTCCACCCACAGTTTTCATTCTGCATGCCTAGCCTATTTGTATAAAAGTTTATTGAGTTATATAGACTTTGGGTCTGGCTAAATTTTAGTATATGTGCTTTCATTTATTTGCAAGGTTTTAAAATAAAGTTTATGGAGAGAGGGAGAGAGAGAGAGAGAGAGAGAGAGAGAGAGAGAGAGAGAGAGAGAGATTATACAGACTTAAGCTATTTTTAACTCCTTTGAAAGTTATTCATGGGCTCACTAGGACTGACTCAGGTCAAGAATGCCTAAGCCCCACATTCTCAGAAATTACAGCACAGACTCAAGTTAAGTATGCAGGTGTTGGGTTTCTTTTTTCTGAAATTCACTTCCTAAAACTACCCATGCCAGGAAAGCTCTTCTACTTCTACATTAGCTTTTCAGTCTTTTATTTTTATTTTTTGTTGTTCATTTCAAAGATCTGAGTTCTTAGGATATTCTAAATTGTGCACTCAGAAAAACAACAATAAAGCTCCTTCCTGCCTGCTTTTTTTCTTGTATTTCACAATCTGATTTCTCCTTTATCGTTCCTTTGTTGTGTTGGCTTTGTGGGTGCTTAGTGTTCTTTCACTGAGCTAAATCCTTAGTCCTAGAAAAGGTTTTATGAATTATTTTGTTATTTTAAAATATAGTCATGGAAAGTTATTTTGATGGAATATAAGTCATTTTTTGTCCAAAATGGGAGCAAAAGTCTCTAAAAGTCATCTAAATACTGTTCCCATTAAGAGGGTTTTTGTGATTTTTCTTAAGGAATCAGTTGAATAAATGGTTGCAAAGTACTGGGAAGTATTAGAAGGGCAGGGGAGGAACATAGATTCATGACCTGCAGCAATTATTCTCAAAATGTACTTGGCACATCTTAACTTGTCTGCATAGGTCTCAAATGTCTACTTTGTAAAAGCACCTCAGGTGGTTCTAAGACTGCACTGAGAAACAGTGGGCATAACATTCCATCCTTAGGCAACAAAATGTGAAAACCCATGTTCTAATAGGGGCAATGTTTTTCTCAGTATAGATAAAGAGAGTCAGTTTCCAACTTGTTAATGTTGGAAAAATAAATGTAGAGTTTTCTGTGGAAAATACTTCATTGTCACCGGTGAAAATTATACTGATATTGTCACAGGAACTTCCTAAAATTCCTAGTTGGCATTCATCTGAATAAGGTATTCATTTTTGATAGCCCATCTATTGTAATATGATTATTTATGCAGTTGTAAAATCATATTAGCCTCACATAAAGCATCAGTTTACTCTTCAATAGATATTATCACTGCATTCTAATTGAAATGATTATTCCACTGAATCTGTTGGGTAACTTCTTCAACGGTAATAAGAAATTGAATTAAGGTTGAATAAAATATGTTACATTACTCAAAGTTTTACTTTTACATTAATGACTGTATGTATTTTCAACTATTAAAGATGTTTAAGACACTGTTAGACAAATTGTATTTCTTTTATAATTTGAAAGGGTTATTGTGAGTCAGTGTCCTTCTTTGTCTATTTTTTTGATACCCTAGCTGTCTGACAAGAAAAAGGGAGATCTCTTTCAGTAAAACCAATGTTGTTTATTAATAAATTCTAGTGGTTCTAATGTGTATTCTACCTTCGTCATGAGAAAGCAGATCCAGTGCCCATTCTTATGCACTCTTACACAAAACTTTACTTTGTCAAGCCAGAAAGAGAATAGCATCCCAAAATACTGTGCCTTTCTTTCAAAGTGAAATAAATGGCCAGAAAGAAAGGGAAACATCCTGTTGTGACTGGCTCACTATTGTCCTGGAATATAAACTATTTTTGTTGTTTTAATCTGAATAGTTAACAGGTGGCTATGAATTTATGCTGGACAGAAATTTGAAGATGGCATATTTCATGTATGATTTCTACTTCTTTAGAAGCTTTCCTGGCTATGTCAAGATAGAGTATACATAACATTTGCTTCAGCAGGTCTCTTCTAGTGCTGTTCCAGAATTCCTAAATTCTTATACTTTCCAATATTTATTAATGCTTAAGACCCACCAATAAAATGAAATAATTCCCTAGGACATTGGCAGCTATTTGTTTTACATTATTAAGAAGAAGGATTCATTATGTCCTGTAGTTTTTTTTCAACTCTGTGACTCATTTTCTTTCTTTCCAAGAAATTATGTGTATTATATACTCACCATACAGTATGTTTCAACATATCATGGATTTTCAAGAATCTTTGATATTGATTATCTTCAAATTTTGTACCATAAAACTGTATAAGAAGATAAAAGACTATTGATGATAATAGAATGAAAAATTTCAAATATTAAAGATGAGTATTCTTAATTTTTAATTCACTAATTTAAATAATATGAAGATTAGTTTTTGGTTCCTTTTAAATATGCAGACATTCATTAAGACAGATTGGTAAATATATTGCTTAGTTGTATAAAAACTCCTTTTTACATTTAAATATTGATACTGCATTTAGTTGTCAATTAAGTATAAATATTTGAGAATTTGCATATACATTTGATTTTTATTCATTCTTGAGTATTTCATATACATACAAAATGAAACATATAATTATACCTAATCCCAAGATCCATTCTTTCAGTCTTCCCAATATTTCCACCTGCTAAATTTATGACTTTTTTATAGCCCTGAAAGTTCAATTAATGTTGTCTAGATGTTGACTGATATGCGAATATCTACTAGAACATGAGATTTTTACAAGTGGGAACACTGTCATAAAGGAATGATTTTCCTTCTCACAGCAGAAATCAGTTACTAATTTTTCCTCGATAAGAAGTGAGGCCTTTAGATAATATATATCAAAATTTAGATGAGCTTGATCTTGTACAGGTAAACAGAGTTGCTGTGATTTCATGACTTTTTTTTTATCTATATCATAGTATTTGGAGCCCAGAATATTCCTCTCTTATTTTCATTAAAAATAGATTTTTATCTCATACAGTACATCCCAACCCCATTTTACCCTCCTTCAACTTCTGCCAGCTCCCTATACACTTCACCTTTCCCCCAATATACTCCTCCTCTGCTCTGTTTCCACTCAGAAAGGAGCAGGATTCCAAGACACAACAAACAAACATGATAAAGCATGATACAATATGAAAAGGCAAATGTCCTACTATCAAGACTAGAAAAGGCAATCCAGTAGAAAAAAGGGAGTTCCAAGAACAGGTAAGAAAGTCAGAGACACAGCTGTTCCCTCTTTTAGGAGTCCCACAAAAGCACCAAGCTAAACAGCCAAAGCATATGAACAGGACCTGGTGCACATCTCTGCTGGCCTTGTGCTTTCCTCTTCAGTCACTTTGAGCCTATATAGGCACTGATTAGTTTATTCAATGGGCCATAATCTCTTGGTGTCCTCCATCACCTCTCACTCCTACAATTTTTCCTCCTCCTCTTCCATAGGGTTTAATGAGCTGCAAGGAAGGAACCTGTTGGAGACCTCCAATTTATTTTCTCTCTACATAATGTCTGGCTGAGTCTCTGCACTAGCTCCCAACTGCTGCCTGAGGAAGCCTCTCTGAAGATGACTATACAATGCACCAATTTCATTTACTTCGGATTATGAAAACAAACTAAATGAAATCCTGGTACTTTCTGCTGAACTATAAGAGGCTAAGTTTTAGTTTTACCCAATGAAATACTTCTGAACTTTAGCCTTGCTTTCTTCCTTCTAATATACATGATTAAAAGAAATATCATAATTCATCTGAACCTATTTCCTCAGTTACAAGATGGTAAAAACAACTAGTCACTATTACATGTTTTGTAGTTTACATGAGATGAAAATATGAAACTGCTACATTTTAAGTCTTCATTTTACATTAAAATATTGTCAATTAGAATAAATTCAAACAGATCAGTTTACTTATGTAAATGATTTTAAAAAGACTTAGAGTGCATCTAGATTTTATATACCATGTTTAAATTGCTTTGCTTAAAAGGAAAAAAAGATTATCATTAATGAAATATTACAGTAAATTGTAACGAAATTAAATTGGTGAATGAATATGACAGTTTTACATAAGTACTAAAATAAGGTACAAAATGTAAATAATTCACAAAAAGGGGATTAGATTTAGGTCAATAAGTTTCCTTAAATTAGTAATGAAATAATATTTAAAGGATTAATAGGTAGTAAGCTGGTTTAAAACATGGAAAATATTCAAAGCAGAAGAAACTATTTGTCTGCATTACCCACATAGGGAACTATCATGGTAAATATGAGAGTTTTAAAGACCAGTGTAGTGAGAATTTTGGTTACTTTGAAAGCATAGAATAATTATGGGACTCTGTTTTCATTTTAATCCCAGAAGTGGGATACAGGGCTGCTTCAGATTTATAGCAGATGACTATGAATTGCATCCTGTGCTATCAGGCACATGATTTTCCTAGCAGCAGTTTCTGCAATTGTGTGATATTTACAATTTTGGGGACTCTTTGGGTATATAAATGCTAGGGCCCCAAGAGAGAGAGGGTGGGTTCTTGGATTGGAGGCTGGTTTTCATTGGTTGTGGTTTGCTAAGTAGTCTTGTGCAAAGAAGAAGCAATAGCAAGACGAAATTAGACACTGTGATGGTGAAGATCAAACTTGCTTCCAAGGAAGTCAACATCTCTAATCAACAGGTAGTCATTTGACAATAATGTGGCCCCTTTCCCTCCCATCCTTTTTTCTCCCCCTTCTAGTTTTGGAGGATGAAAAATTATAAGAAAAGGGGTGGAGAAAGGGGGAAGAAAAAAAGAACCTATAAAGTAGTCATAAGACAGGCTACAGACCTGAACAAGGGAAGAAAAAAGTATATATTAGTATATTTAACTGAGGAAGAAGAAAAGCAAAAACTATCATGAAAGGTTTATTAGTTGTTTTTCTCCTACTCCCACAAGCAGGCAACAACTTTTGGGATAGCCCCCACTCCAGTTGGTCAGGAGCCACATGAAGACCAAGCTGTTACATGCCTGTATGTTGGCATATGTTGAGCCCATTTATTCTCTTTGGTTGGTGGCTCAGTCTCTTCGAGATCCAAAGGTCTAGAATAGTTGCTCCTGTTGGGATTCGTGTGGAGTTCTTATCCCTTTAGGCACTGCTATTCTTCCATCTATTCTTACATAAGCATCTCCAAGTTCCAACAACTGTTATGGCTGTCGGTGTATGACTCTGTCAGTTATTTGGTTGGCCTCTCAGAGGACGGCAATGCTGGACTCCTGTCTACAAGTATAACAAAGTATCATTAATAGTGTCAAAGATTGGTGCTGTGTAATTTAAGCTTTAGTAATATTTCTTTTACATCTTTTACAGATGTGTATGCCCTTACATTTGGGGTATAGATGGTCAAAATTGAGATGTCCTCTTGGTGGACATTTCCTTTGTTGAGTATGAAATGTCCTTCTCTGTCTATTTTGATTACTGTTTGAAGTCTATTTTATTAGATATTAGAATGACTACTCCAGCTTTTTTCCTTGGGTCTATTTACTTGGAAAACAATTTTACAAATCTTTATATTGAGATAATGACTATCTTTGTTGCTGAGATGGGTTTCTTCCATATAGCTGAATGATGGATTCTGTTTACAAATCCATTGTTAGCCTGTGACTTTTTACTGGGGGAAATGAGTCCATTGGTGTTGTGACATATTAATGACCAATGATTGTTACTTCTTGTTATTTTGATGTTGGTGACGGTTGAGTGCATGTGTATATTTCTCTTCTATTGATTTTAATAGTGTGAGATTATTTACTTCTTATGCTTTCCTAAGTATAGTTACTGTTTTAGTCAGGGTTTCTTTTCCTGCACAAACAACATGACCAGGAAGCAAGTTGGGGAGGAAAGGGTTTATTCAGCTTTTAAACTTCCACATTGCTGTTCTTCACTAAAGGAAGTCAGGACTGGAACTCAAGCAGGTGAGGAAGCAGGAGCTGAGGCAGAGGCCATGGAGGGATGTTTCTTACTGGTTTGCTTCCCCTGGCTTGCTCAGCTTGCTTTCTTACAGAATCCAAGACTAGCACCACCCACAATGGGCCCTCTCCCCTTAATCACTAATTGAGAAAAAGGCCTTACAGCTGGATCTCATGGAGGCATTTCCTCAACTGAAGCTCCTTTCTCTGTGATAACTCCAGCCTGTGTCAAGTTGACACACAAAAACCATCCAGAACAGTTACCCACATAGGCTTGTAGATTTCCTTTTATTAACCTCTGGAGTGTTTGATTAGTAGAAAGATATTGTTTAAATTTGGTTTTGCCGTAGACCGTCTTGGTGTCTCCATTTATAGTAATTGAAAGTTTTGCTGTGTATGTTAGTCTGGGCTGACATCTGTGGTCTCTTAGGATCTGCAAAACCTCTGCCTTCTAGCTTTTAGAGTCTCAGATGAGAAATTGGATGTAATTCTGATAAGTCTGCCTTTATATGCCATTTGGTCTTTTTCCCTTGCTGTTTTTACCATTGTTTCTTTGTTCTGTACATTTAGTATTTGATTGTGATATGATGGGAGGATTTTCTTTTCTTATCCAATCTCTTTGGCATTCTCTAAGCCTCTTGTACCTTTATAGGCATCTCTTTTTTTATATTAGAGAATTTTTCTTCTATGATTTGTCGAAGATGTTTTCTGGGCCTTTGATCTGGGAATCTTTTTATTTTCCTATTATTCTTAGCTTTGACCTTTTCAGAGTATTGCTAGTTTCCTGGATATCTTGTGTCATGCACTTTTTAGATGTTGCTTTTCTTTGACATACTGATTTCTTCTACACCTTAGATTTTCTTTTCCATCTCCTGTATTCTGTTGGTGATGCTTATGTCTGTATTTCCTGTTCTTTTTCCTAGGTTTTTAATCTCCAGATTTGCCTCATTTTGTGCTTTCTTTATTGTTTCAATTTCCCTTTTCAGGTTTTGGGCTGTTTTATTCAGAATCTTCACCTGTTTGATTGTATTTTCCTGTATTTCTTTATATTTATTTGTTCCATCTTTTAATGCGTCAGCCTCTTTGAATGTATTTTCCTTTATTTCTTTATGAGATTTATTTGTACCACCTTTAAATATTATTATTATTATTATTATTATTATTTAATCTTTTTCAACAGTCCAGTTGTTATTCCCCTCCTTGCCCACCCTCTAAGAATTCCTCACACCCGTCCTCTTCCCTCGTCTCAAAGAGGATGTCCCCAAACCCCCACACCCCCACACTTGACCAGGCTTGTGTATTACCTCAAGATAATACAGGTAATAAGGTAAGAAGGCCTTAAGTCTCCCAAGGGTTAGATCTATCACTGAGGCCAGACCAGAGACTTCTCTGCTGTGTATGTATCAGGGGCCTTGGACCAGCTAGTGTATACTGCCTTGTTGATGGCTCAGTGTCTGTGAAATCTCAGTGGTCCGAGTTAGTTGAGACTGCTGGTTTTTCTACGGGGTTGCCCTCCTCCTCAGCTTCTTCTACCCTTTCCATAATTCACCAACGTTGACCCTGATTTCTGCTCATTGGTTGGGTGTAATTATCTGCTTCTGTCTCAGTCAGCTGCTTCTTATCCCCTTTAAAAAGGTCTTTATCATCTTTATAAGATTGGATTTAACATCTGCTTCTTGTGCTTCAGTTTCATTAAGAAATTCAATTCAGGGGCTTTTTTATTTTGTAGCAGGATAGGTGATCTCTAGTGATGCCATATTGCCCTAGGTCATGTTGATTGTGTTCTTATGCTATCTTCTAGGCATGTGGCTTTCTGTGGTGTTGGATGGATAATCCTGATGGCAGCAGGAAATCTCAGATTGGTAGGGTGAACCATGGGTGGTACAATCAGGATTAGAGTACTCTGCTCTGTTGACTGTGCCTCAAGCATACTCTACAGGCTATGTCCCTGGTGAATACTACTCTGCAGGTTGTGCCCTAGTCATATCCAGCTGACAGGTGGGTCCAATTCAGATGGATAGTTGGGCAGGGTGCAAAGGTGGTTAGTTTGGGTGGCACCAAAGTTTTCAAAGGAGAAGACGGATGGTTTTCATTTCCTATAAGTCTCCTCCAGACCAGAGAGCCGAGCCAGAGGTAGAAATAATATGGATAATCATTCAAAGAAGGGATTCACTTATGTTGATAACTGGAATAGACTAGTGGCTCATATGAGGACACTTGCATATAATAAGTGTATAGGAAGTATAAATTAATCAAACAAGAAAGGGAATTGGAGCAATACAGTGTCAGTGGCAGTGCCAAAGTAAATGTCAGCCATGAGACAAGATAGAATACACAAACCCTCTGATTCCTGCAACAGCTGAGTAAATACATTTAAATTAAAATGTACATTCTTGATAAGTTCATACTTTAAAAAGATGCTCACATATTGGTTGCATGAATACCAGATTAAATTCTTAATGGATGCATACTATCTGTGTTAGAGCATTGGTTTTACAACAGTGAATCATACCTTATATACTTACCACTTCATTAAGCTGTTTTGATCTCCTTGATCTTATGATCTATTTGTAGATTTAAAAATTTCTTATCCTCCAGCAACTTTTTAAATGCTGAATATTTGTAACTATGGTATCTTATAATCTTTGTTACAATTCTACACCTAAGTAAATAGCCATCAGTTATACAGGAATGCCTAAACATGCTTGAATATTTTGAATATATACTCACAAAATTAGTAATGATTTCAACAACTATCTGTTGTTTGACAGTCGAACACCAATTAGTTGAATTGAATAGTAATCACAGATTTCATCATATAAATTTTGTAATTACCTTTGGTGTATTAAATCATTTAAAGTTGAGAAATGTGACTTTCAATACATTCTATACAACAATGTCCTTATGATATTTCTTACTGGCTAATTCAGTGACAATGTGTTTTAAAAATGGAGATAAGAGTTTGCAGCCCCATAGGAAGAACCAGACCCCTCCAGATCACCCACAGACTAAACCACCAACCAAAGAGTACACATGGAGGGACCAGTGTCTCCAGCCAAATATGTATCAGAGGAAAGGTGATAACATTTGAAATGTAAATAAAGAAAATATCTAATAATATTAAATAAAAAAATAAAAAATAAAAATGGAGATAAGCTTGAGGATGAATGCATAACAAACCAGTTTCATCAACATCACACATACATATTTTGTGTCTGTAGAAATCACTGACTGATATTGTAAAGTTAACAGAGAATACCAGAAGAAGGAAGATAATAACCACCATAAAAACCATAAGCAAAACTGAAGAAATGGTCCATTTGTAATCCAAGTTTATACTAAATTATTATGAATTTCCATGTGATTTTTCTCCCATTGAATCCATAGATTCTGTTAGCACTGATCTTTTCTAGAAAACATATGATGCCAAAATACTGAAAGGTTTTCTTAATTAGTAAATATATATTTAAATCTTACAGCTTCTGCATTTCATGTCTATGCCTAAATTGCTAATATCACCTATTTATGTTTAAATTTAATGTGATTGCCCTCTTCTAATCCTATAATTAGAATTGCTTTTCCACTGTGACCATTTCACCCCAATTATGTTGCTGAATAATTTTAACTAACAGCTATATTCTCATCTTAAGTGATCATTATGTTTAAAGTGAAAAGAAATACTATCTTCTTTTTCATTACAAGGATAGGATGTGGTAATGATGCTGAGTTTACAAAAAACTAACAGAGCATCAGATCCATTTTAATTACACTTTGAGAACATTTCATTTTAGGGGTTCTAATTAAAACTTGAAAAGTGTCATATTAAAAATAAATTTTGATAATTGTCTAAACAATGGCTGATGTGTACTTTTCCTAACAAGTTCCAACTTTAATCTTCACATTAGGATCAGTGACAATTTCTTTAGTATTTCTGTGGTTATTTTCCCATTTTTATTAACAAAATGAAATTACAGTGTTAATAAATCTATGTTTACTGTTAGGCTAGTCACTTGGGATACTTCTAGGGTGACTATAACTCATTGAACATTTATTTTCAAAACATAGTTGAAAAGAAGTCTGATAAAAATTTTAAAAGATTAAACTGTTAATTTAGGCTCACAGTTTTAATTTCCATCCCCATAAATCTTTTCAAATATCTTATAAATACAGTGATAACAATCTCTTACAGATACATGAAGAGAAAAAAGTTAAAAAAAATAATTGCATGTAGGCATCTCAGAACATACACATTTTTCATTGGTATATATAACCCAGGTAAATTTAGAGACAAAAGAGAGCAACAAATACTCATAGGCTTATCAGTTTAAACAAAAACTGAGTTTGCTTTTCACATTCTGCTATTTCATAGAATTATTCTTTTACCAATCTGCCTACTGAAAGATAAAGCCTGCAATCTTTTGGTATTTATTTAAAATCCAACAGAATGAGTCTTCATGGATGTGAGAAAAAATACTATTTTGGTATTCTAAGGAAAAGAACTATATGCATATGCATATTGAATATATTTTAAAGCACATCTCTCATTTCAAATTCATGATTGTTGTAGTAGGGGGAGTCATGTTCTTTAGTGGCATAGCTACTGAAAAGTTACATATGGTCCAGCAAATACTTCTGCACCAATGTTCAGGCAGGAAACTCTAATAACATGCAGATGGTTACAAGCAGTAATGAAACAAATGAAACAGAAGCAAGGGAGCATATTGGAAACAAAATGTTCTAAGAAAGTGGAAGGAGATAGAGAAAGTGTAATATGGGGTGACATAACTAAAATAAATTATATATGTGTTTGAAATTATCAGCACATTCAAAAAATATACATACATCTCTGTTGAAAGCCATCCTGCAGCTCACAAGAAACGGGTACACCTAGGAGGCAAGCTGGGGCTGAAAAGAGAGGGGAAACTAGGCGGTCAAGAGAAAAATGGAGCCAAGACAAGGTTCCTGATCAAGGCTCAAATGTTTAATGGCAAATGCACTTATAAAGGAGAGGGGGTGGGAGGCCCATTCCACCAATTTATCCTTGGAGCCTGGAACCAGCTGCAGGTGACAACGTGCAGAATAGGGTGTAGTAGGGTGTAGTCTCCAGAATAGCTCAGGGGCCTCTCAGCAGGAGGAACAGCAGCAGTGCCTGAACAATAGAGTGATATAGGGAGGAAGGCTCCACTCTAGGTATTCTCCTTAGTGGCAGCAAGGTCAAGGTCTCGCTCAGCCTGCTTCAGCCTGGGGCGGGGGGAGGGTTACACATCTCATTAAAAGACATGGTATATACACTTCCATGCATAAAAGTCAAATAGTATGTAAATATTTGATAGGCAATTTTTAATCTTAAATTAACTTCGTTTCATTAGGAAGTCATGTTTCTTAGTTAAAACTGACTTCAATATTTTACACACCTAATTGGTAAATCAATCAAGATACACTAATGATAAATAAGAAGTAAAAATTTCTATGTTTACAAAGTCCCTGACTTTCCCTTTATGAAAATAAGATGCTCCAAACAAAAATTAATCCTTCATATATTGAAGAATCCATTTTCAACAGTTCATTATTTTGCTTGCCTTTATAATCTAAATTTGTATTTTAAACTGTTATAAACTATTCTTTGCACTGTTATCTTTATATATTCCTCTTTGGACTACTAGAAAACAGTTTAGTCTATATGTATAAGACTCATGCAGAGTAAATGTTTGTGCATTGAATTTAAGTTGACAAAGTCAGATGGTCTGGACTATTTGTGATGAAAGTACACTAGACAAGTCAATTTTATCGTGAAATTGATAAACTTCTTTCTAACTTTTATGATACTGTGGATAGTTACTTCTTCAAAGTTCTCCCTCATTTGAGGAAGGGTATATGAAAAAAGGGGGGGGGGCATACAAAGACAGGATTCAAGGGGTTTCAGATATTGCTAAAACAAGTAGTAGTGGATAAGTGATGTAGTAAATGGTTACTTAGAATGTGTTTTGTGGAAGATTTGGGTAAGGAGTGGTTCATCCCAGATTTTTACTATTAGGCTCAAAGACATGCCTATTTGGCTAAGCTAAAGCAGAATAAAGTATAACTGGATTGAAATACTAACCCTATCATTTATAGCTATATGATTTTAAAATGAGGGACCTTGAAGGGAAAGGATGCAGGAGTAGCGAGAATGGAACCTGATCTGGTATTGGGTGGGAGAAAAGGACTGAAGACATAAGGTTCAGCAGAAGGAATGGAAACAGGCAACTTCAGGAGGTATGAGGTTGGGTGGACGCTCCAGAATGTACCAGAAAACTGGGAAGTGAGAGACTCTGAGGACTCAAAAGGAGGGACCCTAGATTAAATGCCCTACAGTGCAGAGAGGGTACTTGTAGAGCCCACCTCCAGCAGAAAGACAGGGTATCAAGAGAGGGACGGGGTTGCCATACCACAGTCAAAACTCTGATCTATAATTGTTCCTGTCTGAAAGAACTGCAGGGATGAAAATGGAGAGGAGCCTGAGGAAAAGAAGGTCCAGGGACAGGTCCAAAGTGGAATCCAGCTCAAGGGGAGGCCCCAAGGCCTGACACTATTACTGAGGTTATAGAGTGCTCAAAAAAGGGATATATCATGACTGCCCTCCAAAAGACCCAAAAAGCAGCTGAAAGAGTCAGATGGAGATATTTATATCCAACCAATGGACAGAAGCATCTTACCCTTGTGGTTGAATTAGGGAAAAGCTGTAAGAAGCTGAGGAGGAAGATGACCATGTAGGAGGACCAGCAGTCCCAATTAACCTGGACCCCCAATATCTCTCAAACACTGGGCCACCAGTCAAGCAGCATACACCAGTTGATGTAAGACCCCCAACACATATACAACATAGGACTGCAGGGTCTGGGTTCAGTCAGAGAAGATGCATCTAACCCTCAAGAGACTGGAGCCCCAGAGTGTTTAGAGGTCTAATGGGGTAGGAATGAAGGGTGGGGACATTCTCGTGGAGACAGGGGGGAAATGGGGGGAAGGTATGGGATGTGGAACAGTCAGAGGGTGGACCGGAAGGGGTATAAAATCTGGAGTGTGATAAAAAGAAAAAATAATAACAATAAAAAAATTATACAAGAAAAAAAATGAGGATAAGATCACCTGCGCTGCAGTGCTGTATTTGGAAGGTAAAACAGCAAGTAAATAGAGACAATGCTGTGCAAGAGAAACAAAACATATAAATCATTAATTTTTAAAATGTTGTCATTTTCTCTTCCTATAGCCTAGTCCTGAGTTCCATCAATCATCTCAATAACTTTTTTATTTTATATTAATCTACTACATGTAGTTATTCCTTGAAATTTTTGATCATATTCACCTCTAGTCTCCCCAGCACTTCCAGATTCACCTACTAACATCTTCTCAACTTTATGTCCTTCACACATGTCCAACTCCATGCCCTTTGTATATATAAATGTATTTGTACACACACACACACACACACACACACACACACACACACACATATATATATATATATATATATATATATATATATATATATAGTCAAACAGGCAAACAAAACAGACTAAAGAAACACATGCACAGAGAGATGGAGAGAAAAAGAGAGAAAGAGAGAGTATCAAAATACAAAAGCATATTAATAGTAATACTAGGTTAATCACATATCATATCCAGATTGTACTCTCATGAATATGGGACCATCTACTGAAATACGACCTTCCCGTAGACATGCACTAAAAGAAAACTATCTGTCCCTTTCCACTCTCTCCTTGGCTGGGAGTAGGGGATCAAGAGCACCTTTGTCTGGAGATCAATCATCATTTTAAAACTTCCTTCATAAATTATTTGTTTTAACTCAAAAATATATTTATCATGTTTTATCACTATATCCCTATCACACTTTGTAAAACAATATCTTATAATACAGCCCTGGCAAACCTTGAAATCTTATCTCCCTTATATATTTCCCAAATACTGGAATTATAGACATGTTAAGCTGTGCCTAGCTATCAATTATTTTTTTTATTAATAATATCTTCCTTCTTATATTTTCCCTTTTCTGATGAAAGATTAAGACTTCCCAATAGGAGAAACTATATATATATATATATATATATATATATATATATATATATACATATATATATATATATATATATATATATATATATATATATTCTACAATATTTACTTACAAGAGAGTTACATTTCTCCATTACTGTGTAGTTACCCCCAAACTATTGATTTATTCCAATGCAATTCACATAGGAAGAGAAAAAGAAAGAAAAGATGAGACAGCATTCAGGCCAAAGGAAAATAACTCATACCTGATAAACAGCTTCAGTGCAGTAGCTGGATATGAAATTAACTCAAACAAATTAGTGGCCTTTCTCTACACAAAGGATAAATGCCGCAGACCTTCTTTGGTCCCTGTCTGCATGGAACGGGTCTCTGGTTGCAGGTAGACATGGAGTAGGTGGGAAATGACAGACAGACATGACACAAGGGAGTGTGGATCTGAATGTAATTTGTCAAATTGAGCATCAAACTTTTTATATAGAAGAAAATAGGGAAGTTGGGTGACACAACAGCAAGGTACAAAGAGGTTACTGGATTCTGACACAAAACAGAGGAATGCAAACACGGAAGGACTGGCAGGAACCAACTGGGATAAAATTCAATGTTAACACCTGGGATCAAAAACAGCTCCATCTAAGGTCCACTTAATCTTAGAAGCCAGAGTCAAGGGCTTCGTGCCCTTGCCATAGTTCCTACTCTAGTCTATTGTATAGTCCACCTTCCCCATAGGCCATTGTAAATACTTGTGCATGGGTGTAACTCAGCTATCTATAGTTCTAAGTATCTACTCTGGTTCCTCTTTAGGTCACAAACTTCCTTCTTCCTAGATAATGGTAAATTTCTGTGTAGGGCAGTGACTTAGCTATCCATGCCCAAGGTCGGATCAAGGACTGCCTAGAATCAAACTTAGCTATATGTCAAAATATCAATCCTTAAGAGCACTTGTAATAAATAAATATTAAGGGAAAACACACAGATCTGTTAACCAACTAAAGCAAGGACATTGGAGCATTCTTTATACAGGATGCCACGATTACAGGAAACTAAGTTTCCATAAACTTTAAACCTCGGACAGTGCCCAGGTTTTAGGGGCCTATCATGCTTGTCACTACTGGAGTGGATGTAGCACATAAATAGGATGAGAAAGAAATTAGGGAAGAAACACACTTCACAATAGTCACCAAAAATATAAAATATCTTTGCATGACTCTATTCTATTAAGTGAAAGATCTGTATGACAAGAATTTCAAGTCTCTGTAGAAAGAAATTGAAGATCTCAGAAGGTGGAAAGATCTCCCATGCTCATGTATTGGCAGGATTAATGTAGTAAAAATGGCTATCTTGCCAAAAGCAATCTACAGATTCAATGCAATCCCCATCAAAATTCCAACTCAATTCTTCAACGAATTAGAAAGAGCAATCTGCAAATTCATCTCGAATAACAAAAAACCTAGGATAGCGAAAACTATTCTCAACAATAAAAGAACCTCTGGTGGAATCACCATGCCTGACCTAAAGCTGTACTACAGAGCCATTGTGATAAAACTGCATGGTACTGATACAGCGACAGACAGGTAGATCAATGGAATAGAACTGAGACCTGGAAATGAACCCACACACCTATGTTCAATTGATCTTTGACAAGGGAGCTAAAACCATCCAGTGGGGGGAAAAAAAACCAGCATTTTCAACAAATGGTGCTGGCACAACTGGCGGTTATCATGTAGAAGAATGTGAATTTATCCATTCTTATCTCCTTGTACAAAGCTCAAGTCTAAGTGGATCAAAGAACTCCACATAAAACCGGAGACACTGAAATTTATAGAGGGGAAATTGGGGGAAAACCTCAAAGATATGGGCACAGGGGAACAAATCCTGAACAGAACAGCAATGACTTGTGGTATAAGATCAAGAATCGACAAATGGGGCCCCATAAAATTGCAAAGCTTCTATAAGGCAAAAGATACCGTGAATAAGACAAAAAGGCCACCAACAGATTAGCAAAGGAGTTTACCAAGCCTAAATCTGATAGGGGACTAATATCCAATATATAAAAAGAGCTTAAGAAGCTGGACTCCAGAAATTCAAATAACCCATAAAAAATGGTTTACAGAGCTAAACAAAGAATTTTCAACTGAGCAATACCAAAGGATGAGAAGCACTTAAAAAAATGTTCAACATCCTTAATCATCAGGGAAATGCAAATGAAAACAACCCTGAGATTCCACCTCACACCAGTCAGAAAGGCTAAGATAAAAAATTTAGGTGACAGCAGATGCTGGCGAGGATGTGGAGAAAGAGGAACAGTCCTCCATTGCTGTTAAGATTGCAAGCTTGTACAACCACTCTGGAAGACAGTCTGGAGGTTCCTCAGAAAATTGGACATAGTACTACCAGAAGATCCACCAATTCCTCTCCTGGACATATACCCAGAAGATATTCCAACTAGTAATAAGGACACATGCTCCACTATATTCATAGCAGCCTTATTTATAATAGCGAGAATCTGGAGATAACCCAGATGTCCCTCAACCGAGGAATGGATACAGAAAATGTGGTACATTTACACAATGGAGTACTACTCAGCTTTTAAAAAGAATGAATTTATGAAATTCTTGGTCAAATGGGTATATCTGGAGGATATCATCCTGAGTGAGGCAACCCAATTACAAAAGAAGTCACTTGATATGTACTCACTGATAAGTGGATATTAGCCCAGAATCTTAGAATACCCAAGATACAATTTGCAAAAAACAAGAAAATCAAGAAGAAGGAAGAACAGTGTGTGGATTCTTCATTCCTCCTTAGAATAGGGAATAAAATACCCGTGGAAGGAATTACAGAGACAAAGTTTGGAGCTAAGACGAAATGGAGGACCATCCAGAGACTACCCCATTCAGGGAGCCATCTCATAATTAGCCACCAAATGCGGAGATTATTGTTCATGCCAGCAAGATTTTGCTGAAAGGACCCTGATATAGTTTTATCTTGTGAGGCTATGCCAGTGCCTGGCAAATACAGAAGTGGATGCTCAAAGTCATCTATAAGTTTGAACACAGGGCCCCCAATGGAGAAGCTAGAGAAAGCACCCAAGGAGCAGAAGGGGTTTGCAACCCTATAGGTGGAACAACAATATTTACTAATCAGTACCCACAGAGCTCATGTGTCTAGCTGCGTATGTAGCAGAAGATGGCCTAGTCGGCAATCATTGGGAAGAGAGGCCCCTTGGTCTTGCAAACTTTACCCCAGTACAGGGGACCGCCACAGCCAAGAAGTGGGAGTGGGTGGGTAGGTGAGCAGGGTCTGAGGGAGCTTATAGGGAACTTTCAGGATAGCATTTGAAATGTAAATGACGAAAATATCTAATAAAAATTGAAAAAAGGAAATACTAAAACAAATAGTAAATAAATAAATAAATAAATAAACAAATGTGCTAGTTCCAAAAAAAAAAAAAGTACATAATGACAGCAGAAAATAGTAACGCTGTAGGTGTATAGACATTTTGTTTATTTGGTTGGTTGGTTGGTTTTTGTTTTGTTTTTGTTTTTATTTGTCTTTTTTTGAGGAAGAGACTAAAAAATAAACAAATATCCCAATGTCATCCTTTCTTACCTTAAATCAACACAAAATATGATCACTTTTTCTCTATAATTTGTTGTTTCAATCACAAAACAATTTTGGTGTGGCATTGTATTAAACTATTCCATGTCCCTCTTCTATTTCATCCATCTTTAAAATGCTACTTAATTCCTTCGCATTATTCATTCTGAACTTTCCTATATAAAAGAAAAAAAAAATCTAAATCTGTTGCCTTATATAGGCAGCTTTATTCTTCCATTCTTTACTCAGACTTCAAAAGGGAAGAAAAAAGAAAGAAGAATGCAGTACATATAGTAAGATGAACAACAAAGCCCCCAATACTGACTTATCTCCCCATATCCTCTTAGAATATTCTCAGAGGCAAAAGAAAATCCAAATTCCAAAACTCAGGTTTCTCCTGCTGCTTCTGCAAATATTTTAAAGAAAAGCCCACAAAAGGATATTTAACGACACATAAACACATGAACACTAAGAAAATTACAGCTCAGGTTATAGGACAGTATGCCCAGCAGGATAATGTTTATTTTTTTCTTATTAAAAATGTAGACTAATATGATGCATAGATAAAAGGACTTTAAAGTAAAGTATTCATCTTACTAAGGTGATAATATGTTACCTAAAGCTTTGTACTCAATGTATGCTTTGAATTTTATTGTTATTGATTACTGTACATTTTCTGTTTTACTAGAGTAAACTTGTACTATTTTGTAGTTAGAAATATTTCTGATTAAAATAAAAGTAGCTACCAATTTTTCATATGCCATAAATTATTACATTTGCAAGTCCTCTTTTGATTTTAACCTTTTGCTGTTTGTGGTGGTTTGCATCTGTAATCCCTGCACTAGAAAAGTGGAGGCAGGAGGATCATTGATTCAAACTCCTCAGCTGTACCACCAGTTCAAGGCCAGACTCTCTGAAGAATGAAACAGTAATAAATCTTTGTCTATTGTATTTGTTCCTCAAATGTATATTTAAAGTTACCTATTACAAAAATCCTATGTGTGACTTAAATTCTAACATTCTGATTTTCCTACGTGCTTTTAAAGCACCTAATGATTATATTCTCTGAGTACTCATAACTTTTTGTGTTGTTAGATATATAATTATTATAAGTCTCCCTGGCTAACCACTGTAGTTATACCAAGCAGTATAGTTCTAGGGACTTCATTTTCTTCATTAATCCCAGAGCTAAAGTATTCCACAGCACCTTGAATTTGTCTATTAAGTATTTATCAATTTTATTTAAACAAGCATTTTCTCCTTTAGCCAATTCTGGAATGATGATAGAGGTTATGATAATGGAGGTTAGGATATTTCTGTAGGCTCACAGTTTGTCCAGTAATTTTAGAGTACAGTTCCTTCTCATCATAATCCACTGTTTGCTGAGTTGATGGATGTGTAGAAGATTGTTCAGTTGCTCTAGCATATCTTGCAGGTAGGAATTGGGCACATTGTCCACCAAAGGGCTTGTGGCTGGTTAATGTTTACATTTATCTTTTGGTAGTATATAGAATATCTTCCTGTACTAAAAATAATATATCATGGCAGTAAAGTATCCATGTAGGCAGTAGCTTGACTCTCCATATTCACTGAGTTTTGTAGGTGTTATCCTCAGCAATGGGGACTTGCTGTCAGTTTGTGGAGAGCAACCTCTAATCTTTGCAGCAGACTGGGTTGTATGAGTATATTCTTGGGGCCTTTTTGCCGGCAACTCAATGAAATGTAATCCATACCCAGTATTGGAAGCTTTATTTGGTGATAAAGAATAATTTGTTGGGATCTATCTCTCCAATTATTTAGTGGTTTCATGTAGATTCTCTTCCTGTATGTATATGTTTTAGTAAACCACTACTTTGTTAGGTTTCAATACTACCCTTCAAATAACCCTTAATTTTAGCTTCATCACCCCTTATTCCCTCTCTTGTCCACATCTCCCTTACATCTCTACACTAGATTCTTCTATTCCAGCCCCAACATCTGTATATAGAATAAATATATTTTACTTCCCTTTTCGTAAGAGATGCATTTTCCTAGGCCTTTATTTTGTAAATAACTGTGGGGCAATGGGCTATGCACAGACAGCCTGGTCTCCAGTCGAGCTAAGGTCTTGAACCTGGTGGGACCTGGTGGGTGGTAATTTTTACCTACACGGGACAGAAGGCTTTCGATCCTGGCCAGCCTCTCCCTCTCTCTTTCTACCTTCTCTCTTTCCCCGTGTCTTTCTACAATAAAGCTCTAAAACCGTAGACTGTCTCTGATCATGAAGGCCCACAGTGCTTGAACAATGGGATAGGCTTTCTCCTAATGACGAAATAAAGGTATTTTCAGATGATATGATAGTGTATATAAGCGAACACAAAAATTCTACCAGAGAACGTTTTCAGCTGATAAACAACTTCAGCAAAGTTGCCGGATATAAAAGTAACTCAAATAAATGAGTAGCCTTCCTTTATAGAAATGATAAACAGGCTTAGAAATAAATTCGGGAAACAGCCCCCTTCACAATAGCCACAAATAATATAAAATATCTTAGGGTAACTCTAACCAATTGAAAGACCTGTGTCACAATAACTTCAAGTCTCTCAAGAAAGAAATAGAAGAATATTTCAGAAAATGGAGATATCTCCCATGGTTATGGACTGACTAACAGAATTAACATAGTAAAAATAGCTATCCTACCAAAGGCAATCTAAAGAGTCAATGCAATCCCCATCAAAATCCCAACACAATTCTTCAAAGTCATGGAAAGAGCAATTCTCAAATTCATTAGGAAAAGCAAACAAACAAACAAACAAAAAACAAAAAAACAAAAAAAACAAACAAAACAAAACAAACAAACAAACAAAAAACAGAATAGTGAAAGCAATTCTTTATTTTTTAAGATTTATTTATTATTATATGTAAGTACACGGTACCTATCTTCAGACACACCAGAAGAGGGTGTCAGATCTCATTATGGATGGTTGTGAGTCACCATGTGGTTGCTGAGATTTGAACTCAAGACCTTCAGAAGAGCAGTCAGTGTTCTTATCTGCTGATCCATATCTCCAGCCCCCATGAAAACAATTCTTAACAATAAAAGAAATTTTGGGAAATCACCATCCCTGACTTCAAGCTTTGCTATAGAGTAATAGTGATAAAACTGCATGGTATTGGTACAGAGACAGACATATTGATCAATGGAATAGAATTTAAGACCCAGAAATAAAATCACACAATTACAGTTACATGATCTTTGACAAAGAAGCAAAAATAAATAATGGAAAGAAGAAATCATCTTCAATATATTGTGCTGGTCTAACTGGCTGTTTGTATGTAGAATAATGAAAATAGACCTATATTTGTCACCTTGTACAAAGCTCAAGTCCAAGTGGAACTCATTGGCACAAGGGGAAATTTCTTAAACAGTACTCCAATGGCTCATGCTCTAAGTTCAAGAATCGACAAATGGGGCCTCATGAAACTGGAAAGCATTTGTAAGGCAAAGGATACTGTCAATAAGACAAATTGGCAACCTACAGATTGGGAAAAGAACCTTCAAACTCCACATCCAACAGAGGCTAATATCTAAAATCTATAAAGAACTCAAGAAGCTAACCACCACAACAACCCAATCAAAAAATGGGGTATAGAACTAAACTGAGGGTTTACAACTGGGGAACCTTGAATGGCTGAGAAGCACTTGAAGACATAGTCAATGTCCTTAGTGATCAAGACAACAAAAATCAAAATGACCCTAAGATTCTACCTCATACCAATCAGAATGGAAAAGATCAAAACCTCATGTGAAAGTACATGTTGCCAAGGATGTGGAGAAAGAGGAACAATCCTCCATTGCTGTTGGGATTGCAAATTGTTACGACCACTCTGGAAATCAATCTAGAGATTCCTCAGAAAATTGGAAATAGATCTACCTGCCAATCCAGCTATGCCATTCTTGGGCATATACCCAAAAGATGGCCCACCATGCCATAGGGGCATGTGTTCTACCATGTTCATGCAGCCTTCTTTGTGATAGTAAGAAGCTGGAAACAACCCAGATGTACCACCACAGAAGAATGGATACAGAAAAAAATGGTCCATTTACTCAAAGGAATACCACTCAGCCATTAAGAATGAGGACATCACAAGTTTTGCAGGCAAATGGATAGAACCAGACAATATCATCCTGAGTGAGAAAACTCAGACCCCAAAGGACATACATGGAATGTACTTGCCAATAAATGTATATTAGCCAAAAAAGTACACAAAACCCAGGATAAAATTCACATAACTCAAAAAGTTTAACAAGCTGAAGATCCCAAGTGAGGATGCAACAATCCTGTTTTGAAGGGAGGGACCATTGTGGGAAAGGGGACAGGGATGGGAAGAGGAGAATATCATCAGGCATTGGGATGGGAGAGCAGGACTGAAGTCCTTAGGGCCAGTAGCAAGAATTGAAACAGGCAACCTTGGGAGGTAAGATACAGGGGCACCCTATAGAATGTACCAGGGACAAGGGAGGAGAGAGACTCTCAGGACTCAAAGGGAAGGAAATTAGATGAAATGCCTGACAGTAGGGAGAAGGAATTGTAGAGCCCACCTCCAGCAGCAAGACAGGGCATCAAGTGAGGGATGGAGTTGCTATCCCACAGTCACAACTCTGATCCATAACTTTTCCTGTCTGAAAGAACTGTAGGAACACTATTACTGAAGCTTGGTGTGCTCACAAAAAGGGGACTATCTTGACTGCCCTCAGAAAGACCCAACAAGCAGCTGAAAATGTCAGATACCTATATTTATACCCAACCATTAGACAGAAGCTGCTGACCCCTGTGGTTGAATTAGGGAAAAGCTGGAAGAAGCTGGGGAGGAAGGCAACCCTGTAGGAGGACCAACAGTCTCAAATAACCTGGACCCCTGAGACCTCAGAGACATTGGGCCACCAATCAGACAGCATACACCACCTGAGATGAGGCCCCCAACACATATACAGCAGAGAACTGCCAGGTTTGGGTTCAGTCAGAGAAGATACATCTAACCATCAAGAGATTGGAGCCCCAGAGTGTTTAGAGATCTGGTGGGTTTGGAGGTGGGGACTGGGGACATCCTTGTGAAGACAGAAGGACGAATTTTGGGATGTGGAACAGGCAGAGGGTAGACTCAGAGGGTGTTAAAATCTGGACTATAAAAAATGATTAAATTAAAAAAATAACAGAAAAAATGGCTTCTAAGAGATAACATTAAAATATAACAAGATATAATATAATGGGATAAAATCAAAGCTATTATATTGAAGTTAGACAGACCAAGCAAACAGGAGGAAAAGAGCTCAAGAAAGTGAGGAAGAACCAGAAAACACTCATTCACATGCTCAGGAATCCCATAAAAATACTAAAACTGGAAGTAATAATATGTACATGAAGGACATGTATAGATTTGTGAGGCCCCTTTGTATACTGGGAAGCATTTTATTAATTGAGGTTATTTCTTTCTAGATAACACTAGTTACTCTTACATTGTGACTATCAACAGAGGTATCAAGAACACAAATACCTTAATTTCAAATTAAACCTACAATATACTTACTGTGGTGTTAGAACCAATTACAATATTTAGTGGAGTAACATGATGTATAGATTTGATCCCTAGATAAAACAGACAATACCATGTTTCTTAAGGGTGTAATAGGCTATATTTATGTATTTTATCTCTGAGTTTTTTACATGATAAAATTAAATAAAATTGCTTTGTGAAATTTCCTTTTGTCATATAATTTTGTTGAGAAATTATTTTGTAGAATGGAAGACATTAAGACACCTAGTTTAGATTCTCATAGAAGTGGCCCCGAATCCCAGAGCAGCAGCTGAGTAACTAGTATCTACCCTAGGATTCATGATAACCCTGATTTTCAACATGTTTGGGTTTACCACTGGATGTCTGTGAGTGAGTTTTAGATTGGCTAGGAGGAGTTTTCAAGACACACTCCAAATATAGGTTTTACCATTCCATGGGGGTTGGGGACGGACAGTGAAGACAGAGAGCAAACAGAGCACAACATTCATTTCCATTTATTTACGATAAATACAAGTGACCATTTGTCTCATGTTTCTGCCATCACGAATTTCATACTATGGCAGAATATGCTGTTAAACTATGAGCTAAGACAACTACTTTTCTCCTTAAGCAGCTAAACTCAGGTATTTTGCAATATCATTGAAAAAAATAATTGAAAACTACCCATCATCTATTGTGGGGAATTGGGCTATGCACAGATAGGCTAGTCTCCAGTAGAGCTGAGGTCTGAACCCCAGACCATGACACAGTAGACGCTCCCTCATGCTCCTGGATCTCTGGCTCCTGCCTAAGTTACTGTCCCCCCCCACAGTCCCCACAAGACATGCATGGCTAGAAGTCATGCAGACAATGCCCCAAGCTTCTGACCTTCAGTCTAAACTCCTCCCCAGTTACCTAGCAACAGTAAAGACCATAAAAGGGGCTGTTAGGCCCCCACCTCTCTCTCTTACCTCTTACTTCTCACTCTCTTCTTATCCCTCACTCTCACCCCCTCTCTTCTCTCTTTATCTTCTTTCCTCTCTCTTTGTCTTCTCTCCTCTCTTTGTCTTTGCTTCTCCTCTCTCCCTCTTACTCTCTCTTTCTCTCTCTTTCTACCTTCTCTTTTTCTCCCTGCCTTTCTATAATAAAGCGCTAAAACCATAGAAGGCCTCTGCTCATCAAGGCTGCACTAACTCTCTTCAGTGTTAGGAACCTCTTCCCTCATCCCTCTGTCCCATAACCCCTGGTGGCTTTAGCAAACTAGCACAGGGGCACCCCAGGGCTTTAGCAAAGTAGCCCAGGACTCCCAGGTAGGGCTGTCCCTTGCCACCCTCCAAAGAGTGGGTCAGAGGTTTAGATGCCCACCCTGGGATGAGTGGAAGGGTGATAGCATTCCTCCCATGCCTGACTGACCAGTAGAACTCTGGTAGGGTGTGGGTCTTCCCCTTCCCCAGGGCCCCCCTTTTTAGTTCCCAACAATATATGACAACAAAGAATTATTGAGTTCTTCTTATATCAGAAGGTAAAAATGTTTACATAAAGAAAACTAACAAAACATTTTAAAATATGGTCCATCACTCATGTGAATATGCCCTTAAAAAGTGAATAACAGTAGAAAATACATTACCCCATGATTTACTATTGATGTAAAAGCCAATATTAAAAGATACAAATATAGCTCTTTTAGTAATAACCTTACATGCATAAATAAAAGGTAATCTGTTAAGGTAAGATTATTTATATATTTTTCATTGCCACATAAATTACGTAATAAGAACAGAAAATAAGATTGTTGTCTGTTAGACAAGCATGTAGTATAATAAAGCAAACCACTCAGTTACATGGTAATCAAATAAAATGAAGCAGAATCAAAATAATTATATCCAAATAAACCATAACCTACTTTAGAAAGACAACGGGTTAGCTTGTGTGGAAATATATAATAATGCATTACATTCTTATAGGAAATATATGAGGATATCATGCTGACCTTTTAAATTAATTCTTACTGAATATAAACTGAAGCAATAACCTTTAATCAGCACAAAGATGTGGAAAATGAATGTAGAGAGTCTGATAAGTACTGTCAGAGACTTTGATATTCATGTTAGAGTAATGAGGCCAACAGCTATAACAAAACAGCCACAGGCAACTACTCTAATACCTATAGTTATTTATAATTATGCTTTGACAATACCACTCAGGCAAAATGAGTAAAGAGAGCTGATTCCTCTTTTATGTTCAGTATGGTAATCCTTTGAACTTGTGCTTAAAAAATATATCAATGCAATCTTTCATCTCTTCCTTGACTTTGCCACAAGTTTTTCTTTTACCTGTACCTTACCTGCCTACATTTTATTCAGTCTTTCTGACCTCTGCCTATTTCCTAGAAAAATTATTTTAACAAGAGAACAAAAGTCAAAGGATATTATAATCATTCCCAGACGTATGGATGCCTTGATACTCGCCTAAAGCTCTAGCTATCTATTAGCAATAATCATTCTTTGGATAAACCTCACTGGCTATGATACTGACACTGGACAAAGCTTACTTTAACTCTCTAGAACAATGTTTTTTCAACCTGTGGGTCATGTCCCCTTTGGGGGTCAAATGACCTTTTTACAGGGGTTGCATATAAGATATTTGCAAATCAAAAATTTACTTTATGACCATAACAATAAGAAAATTGCATAAAAATACCTGCTGAAAATGAAGATTTACATGTATATAGTTATGTTTATCTTCTACCCCAACCCTTGAGAAGTTGAAGGAAGAGGATCAAAATATCACTACATGGGCTTCTCAGCAACATACTGAGACCTGTTCAACCACTTTTCATTACAATATCTAACTTGAAGAAAAGAACTTTAAAAGATGTGTTTATACCCAAGGAGCTAAAGGGATCTGCAACCCTATAGGTGGAACAACATTATGAACTAACCAGTACCCTGGAGCTCTTGACTCTAGCTGCATATGTATCAAAAGATGGCCTAGTCGACCATCACTGGAAAGAGAGGCCCAATGGACACACAAACTTTATATGCCCCAGTACAGGGGAACACCAGGGCCAAAGAAATGGGAATGGGTGGGTAGGGAAGTGGGGGAGAGGGTATGGGGGACTTTTGGGATAGCATTGGAAATGTAATTGAGGAAAATATGTAATAAAAATGTGTTTATAATTTAGTAATATAAAAGTTCATTTTTCCTTACTAAAAATAAGGTAAATAAAATGATTTATAGGAAAAATATGGATCATGCAAATGTAAATATGCATGTTTATAAATAATTCATTTATTTATGTAAATAGTTATCTATTCGATTTGCAATATTCGTATAATTACTTAATTTCTGTGCTTATTAATATATCATAGTTTGGCATAAGTAGAAATGGATACAGTGAAATACGTATCAATAGGTGCGTTGTTATTGTGGTTTGCATGAGAATAGTCCATATACACTCACATGCTTGGATGCTTAGTCCTCTGTTGGTTGAACAGGTCTTGTTCGACTAAGTGTGGTGTGGTAGGAGGAAATTTGTCTCTGTGGGGTGAGTTTTGAGATTTCCTAGGCCCAAACCGGGCCTACTGTCTCTCTCCTCCTGCTGCTACCTACAGATACAGATGCAGAACTTTCAGCTACTTTTTCAACACCATGTCTGCCTGTTCACTGCCATACTTTGTAGTGTGTCATTAAACAAACAAACATCAACAACAAACACACTAGGTCAGGCTATGTGCAGGCAACAGTGGGTGGTCTTGCCCAGCCCCCATGGTGGCCTCCAAGTGGCCCTGTGGCCCTGGTTCCCATGGCTGGATTGCTAAGCTGACCAAACCAGTTTTTTCCTGAAAACACCTAGAGCCAGCCACTCTTCCTCAGGCCATCCACCTCCTTGGCTGGTCTACTGAACACCAGCAACTACTACTCTGGTCTTACTCCGCAGATCCCTCTAGGTCCATGAAAGGAAAACACTATAGACTTAAATTTATACCACCTAGATTTACACGTGTAAATCCTCAACTCAATATGCCATGCAAAGAACACACAACAACTCAGTTAATATATTTACAAGCTGCACAACTAGTTTGGGAAAATATATCACTACACTACTCTACTGCCCAGCTATGAAATCCACTACACTACTCTACTACCGAGCTATGAAATCGCTAGCTACTTATGGCACCTCCAGGCCATGTGGCTCTGATCCATCTTCTAGTTCTTCTTCCTCCATCTTTATCTCCCCCATCCTTCATTTTATCTTTCTCTTCTTCCTCCTCTCCCTTCTCTAAAACTTCCAGCCCTGCCTTTTCCTTCCACTGCTCAAACACAGGCTCTACCCTGTATTTGACCAACTAAGAGTTCACCTGAATTCACCTGAGTACATGAGTCTTCATCAGGGCAGCCCCTCTTGAGAAAGCAGAATTTGCATCAAAATACAAACAGCATTCCAGAACAATGCTTCCCACAATGGTGACAATGGACTAAACTCTGAAATTGTAAGCAAGCCCCAATTAAATGTTGTTGTTGTTCTTGTTTTGTTTGTTAATTTTTATAACAGTTCATCTTCACAGCAACAGAACATAAAGCCTGTCTTTGATATTGATCATTCAACTTACAGCATGTCTTTACTTGGAAAATCACACAGCTCTTCAAATGAAAACAAGGGAACTAGGCAACTCAGAAACACAGCACTTACCTGTATGTAAGCAACCAAATTCAATAATTTTCAGCAGTGTTTTGTTCGATGAATTACACTAGAAATTACCTAAGCATATACAAGGTGTGTTCCTGTAATAAATAAATGGCTGTATATTGATATTCATTTTTAAAATCTAAAAATACACGCACGTGTGCGTGCATGTGTGTGTGTGTGTGTGTGTGTGTTTATAGATAGATAGATAGATAGATAGATAGATAGATAGAGAGATAGATAGATAGATAGGTAGGTAGAACTGGTTTCCAGAGAAGAAATGAGAAATGTTAGGGAATTTCTAAATTTATACAACTTATGTTTTCAGCTATCTTTTAAAATATTTTTATTTTTATTTATGAGTATCAGAGTAGGGATAGATGCAACTACAGTACAGAGCATGTTCTAGCATAAAGTAAAACTGGAATTAATAGTTGTTTGTGACATACCTATGTGGTTGCTGGAGCCAAACCTGGCTTCTCTGCAAGAGCAGCTGCATTAAACACTGAGATGTTTCTCTAGCAGGTTTCCAATTTTTATTAATTTACAAGATTTTTTGTAATTGTAAATAGAAAAATACTACCTGTCATTCAAAATTATATTGTATTCATATCAGTAAGCATTAACTTTTACTTGCTTGTGTAAAAGTTTAGTGACTGTTTAGTGAAAAGCCTGCCTAAGGAGAAGAAACACACAAGTTGATTGACCTCAGACAGGAAGCCCACAATAGACCAAAGTATGAATACCATGGAAGTCCAACTTGATGATCCAATGAGTTTTATTATCATTACTTGCCCACACTATCATAGGTGACAGTCCACCTAATAATAATAATAATAATAATAATAATAATAATACATGGGAACTGGAGCTCTTTTCTTATCTTGAAAACAGCTCAGCATGTTGGAATGTCTTCTACAAGTCCTTTAATTGGTCTAATCTTTTCCTAGAAAAGTCAGCTGGTTTAATTCTTCGATGCTCATTGGTATGTCTGAGCATGATTACAATCCACATTTATTGTTTGCTCTAGGGATTGAAGGACCTAGTGAATCTGGTCAGCTTCTGGGACTTCCTGAAGCTATTTTAAGTTATTTTCCTCCCGACTTAAGCAGCTTCCCTGCATGACCAAATGTTTCAATCTCAGAGGAAACTACTACATCACAGAAATTCAATTCGACTGTGAGTTTGTTCAGGCCTACAACAACTTATTCATATATAGTATTCCAAATATTACATATACATTGAAGGCAGGAGAATAAGAATAGAGTCATGAAAACAGACTTAGTTCTCCTAAATATCGCTGTGAAAGTTTAGCTACATGTGACTCTATACATAGTATTCAGAACAACAACATCAATAGAAAGCTCCTTAGAAAATTTCCAAAATAAACCTCCGGAAATAGGAGGTTGTGGGGACCCTCTAGAATGCACCAGAAACCTGGGAGGACTCTCAGGACTCAAAGGGAGGGACCTTAGATGAAATGCCCGACAGTCAGGAGAGGGAACTTATAGAACCCATATCCAGCAAGAAGAGAGGCCATCAAGTGAGGGATAGGATTGCCATCCCACAATCACAACTCTGACCTATAATTGTTTCTGTCTGCAAGAATTACAGGGATGGAAATGGAGAAGTGCCTGAGGAAAAGAAGATCCAGTGACAGGCCCAAAGTGGGATACAGCTCAAGGGGAGGTCCCAAGGCCTGAGACTATTACTGAGGCTATGGAGTACTCACCAAAAGGCACCTAGCAAGACTGTACTCCAAAAGACCCAAGAGCATCTGAAAGAGTCAGATGCAGATATTTGAACTCAACCAATGGACAGAAGCAGCTGATCCCTATTGTTGAATTAGGGAAGGCAGAAAGAACCTGAGCAAAAGGGCTATCCTGTAGGAAGACTAGCAGTCTCAATTAATCTGGACACTTAAGATCTCTAAGACACTGAACCACCAAACAGATGGCATACACCAGCTGAGATGAGGCCCCCCAACACACATACAGTAGATTACTGCTGGGTCTGGGTTCATTCAGAGATGATGCACCTAACCCTTAAGAGACTGGAGGCCCCAGGGAGTTTAGAGGTCTGGTGGGATGATGAGCAGGGATATCCACCTCCACGTGGAGACATGGGGGTGGGAAGGAGGTATGAGATGTGGACCAGTCAGAGGGTGGAGGGAGGGGAATAAAATATGGAGTATTAAAAACTAAATTAATTTTAAAAAAGAGTTCTAAAATAATATGGCTATTGCCATCACTTGAAGTTGTCTTTCAGAAGTTGAACAGCTGGACACAACAGCTGGACAATACATGTGTAAGATATAAGACATGGAGGAACTGAGATGAAACTGATATGACACCTCTCTGAGAACTGGCTGTAACAGTTTCTAAATAAGTTGTGCAAGGTACCAATGGAGAAAGGCAATCTATATTTCTACCTAGCTGTAAAGCCTATGAACCACAAACTGATCAACTCAACAACACATCCCAAAGGTTCTTCAATAGTGGCACCTATATCTTGGTGGTCACCAACAAATATCCCATTGAATTTATACCTGATAAGTAGGATGAAATTCATGTCTGGTATTATCAATCAAACTAACTACCCATGCCTAACTACACATAGAACTTATAGTAGAGCCTACTATTTCCATTTTCCTAAACCAGTATAATATCTAACTGCATTGTACGTATTTATTCTTTGTGGTGGTTTAAATATGCTTGGTTCAGGCATTGACACTACTTGGAGGTATGGCCTTGTTGGAGTACGTGTGGCCTTGTGGGAAGAAGTATGTCTCTCTGGGAGAAGGATTTGAGACCCTCCTTCTAGCTTCCTGAAGGCAGACTGCTCCTGTCTTCCTTTGTATGAAAATGCACAACTCTTCGCTACTCCAGTGTCATGCTTGCCTGGACACAACCATACTTTCTGCCATGATGATAAAGGAATGAACCTCAGAACCTGTAAGCCAGCCATAATTAAATGTTGTCTATTATAATAGTGACGATCATGGTGTTTCTTCACATCTATGGAAACTCTAAGTCATTCTTATAACAGCAGATAATTTTATCTCTTACCTATCAACAAAGAAGTTTCTTTTTGTAACAGATGAAAAATATTATAGAGATCAACAACTGTTCCAAACACAGAGAATATGTGACTCAGACGGGAAAGAAGCAACTGCTACTGACATGTTTGCAACACAATCCCTCCTTTTGAGGTTCAGGGAAAATCAAATATGAGAGCTTTGAAATACTGTTAAAGTGAGAGGCCCTGGATACCTACTGTTGAATAGTGTACTCTAGACTTGAGGGAATATTCATTCATGAAATCTCACCCATATTGTTGCCTGAATAAGATCAGCATAATGACAACAGTTGACATGTTGATGTGACAATGGAAATCCCACATGGCTCACATATCCAAGCTTGAGCTCTCATATAGACTGTCTCATCCCTGGTCACATATATGTATAAGTAACCCTAACATAATATGAACTCAATAGGTTGTATACATGTGTGCAAATATATGTATGTATATATATGCATATATATCAATAATAATTAATTAATGATGAATTTGGGAGGAAGGGGGAGGCTGGATGAGAGTGATGTAGTCATGTGGTCATGTGTGAACTTATAAAGACATAACAATAAAAAAGGTTTTTAAAATGAACAGTCTCAAAACCTCTTCTAGATCTATGGTAACAGTTTATATGTTATCAAAATTTATGGGTCATTCTTAGCTACATTGCAGTTAATTATGAAATGAAACAGAACATAAAACTGAAAAAGTATCTGTTACTTGCATTTTTGGTAAAGTATCTACTTGTTCTTACTCTCATCCTCTTTAGTTATAAAAACAAGATACTCCATGATAAATAGCTAAGTCATACATGTGAATAATTTCATAAATCCATGTACCTCAAACTTTAAAAGGATGACAGAAGTTCTTTTTCATAATAAATATAGGATAGAAGGAGTTACAGAGACAAAGTTTAGAGCTGTGATGAAAAGATGGACCATCTAGAGACTTCCATATCCGGGGATCCATCCCATAATCAGCTTCCAAACGCTGACACCATTGCACACACTAGCAAGATTTTGCTGAAAGGACCCAGATAGAGCTCTTTCTTGTGAGACTATGCTGGGGCCTAGCAAACTCAGAAGTGGATGCTCACAGTCAGCTATTGGATGGATCACAGGGCCCCCAATGGAAGAGCTAGAGAAAGTACCCAAGGAGCTAAAGGGATCTGAAACCCTATAGGTGGAACAACATTATGAACTAACCAGTACCCCGGAGCTCTTGACTCTAGCTGCATATGTTTCAAAAGATGGCCTAGTCGGCCATCACTGGAAAGAGAGGCCCATTGAACTTGCAAACTTTATATGCCCCAGTACAGGGGAATGCCAGGGCCAAAAAGTGGGAGTGGATGGGTAGGGGAGTGGGGGGCAGGGTATGGGGGACTTTTGGGATAGCATTGGAAATGTAAATGAGGAAAATACCTAATAAAAATATTTTTAAAAATGTAAGCTGACATTTACACTGAGTACAAACAGAAATAAAGGCAAAACAATCTATTTACTTAATTTAAAAAGTTTTAGAAACATAAACAGAATACATCTTTATGTCTTTATTTTCATAATTCTTTTCAGTAGAAAGATAGCTAAATGACATATTATGTTACCTCTGGACAGCATATATCCAGCACTCTGCAGAGTGTATAAGAATCAAATCTGTGTGACAGAAGAGCTGCAAATTTTTTTCCTCAAAATATTAATTGGAGTCTCTTGCTAGCCAATATGCTCTCAACTGTTTTGAATTCTAAGTTCCCATTACTACAAAAGCTGAGCTGTATGGTACAGTACTCATAAGAAATTTTGCTACCCTAATAATGAAATTTCTGCCAATGTTATTCTGTAATCTTTTACTTATATGTATGTATCACATATGACAAACCCACTATGACTCATTGTCCTTATCTTTAAAGTGAAACAATCAAAATGGTTCCCATATGTGGTTTTGTTTAAAAAATACATGAGATAATGTAAACATTGGATATTTTATTATAATTGTGTGATAAATAACACACACAGTACATCAAGGTACACACGCATATATACACACATCATACAAGCATGTCCCCCCAAATTAGTAAGCAAAGCATAGTTTCTAGACTCAGAAAACCACTCATTGAGTGAAATATTTGACATACAAGCGTAAGGATTATATGGCCTCAGCATCCATGTAAGAAAGCCAAGCATGATGCTATTTTCAGCCAGTTTAACCTAATTGGAAGGTTTCAGGTCCCAATAAAAAACCCTATCTCATAACACACACACACACAAACACACACACACACACACACACACACACACACACACAACCTTTCCTCAGCGTTTTGAGTAGCTGAGATTAAAATACTTTACCACACACAGATGTAGCAGAAACAACTTTTTTTATTTTTATGTTAGTGTGTGTATGTGTAGACATATATGCATTGCTTATATGTACACATGTATCTACTTGACCTGTGGACAACCACAAGTTTGGTTCTTCCTCAAGTACCATACACATTACTTATGAGACAAAGTCTTTCAATAGAACTTGGCACTTGCTAATTAGATCAACCAGGGTGCAAATCTACAGAATAACATCATGCTCTTATTTTGTTGTTGTTACTCTGTATATTTGAAAAAATTCTCCTTTTCTCTGTGTACTCTCATAGCTTTATTTTATCTATTTTATTTTGTTATTTCTTAACCTTGAGAATTTCTTTCATGGACATTAATAAATATGACCATATCCACCACTGTTTCTCCCCTCCAATTGCATGCACAGTTTCCTTAAAACATCTCCCTACCAACTTCAAGTCTTTCTTTAATAACCCACTAAGTCCAATTAGCACTATCCATATGTCCATGAGTAATCCACTGAAGCAGAAGAAATCTATCATTGGCTGTACCATAAAAATTAATGATGATGATGATGATGATGATGATGATGATAATAGAATGATTCCCCCTCTCCAAGTATCTATCAACTGCCAATAACTTTTCAGTAAATAGTGAGTGCAGACTAGAGAGCACCTCTCCAATCTGCTTTGGAATTTTGGCTAGCTTAATCTTGTGCATGTAACTGCAGCTGCTAGAAGCTCATGAGGGGCATAAAGATATCAGGAAGAAGCCACTTCATAACACTCCTCTCCACCGCCCCCACCACCACCTATTGAATTCTTGCTGTGTCCTATTCCACAATGTTTGTTGAACCTTAGTGGCAGTAAAAACTTAAAGATTGATAAATATGTCTGATTTACCACTCAATTTCTTATTTCCATCAGTTTGACCAGTTATTTGTCTGTACAGCCATACTGACTATTCCTAACTGAACACAAAAGCTTCTTTAACAAAGGATAAAAACAGCTCAGGTCTTTGAGCATAAACACAAATATTTAGATGGCTTTTTGGAAACATGATCATTTAGCATCTCAAGGGTCCAAATTAATTGAGACTGCTGGTCCTCCTACAGGATCACCCATCTCCTCAGCTTCTTTCAGCTTTCCCTAATTCAACCACAGGGGTCAGCTGCTTCTGTTCATTAATAACTTACAGATTGGGCAAAAATCTTCACTAACCCTACATCCAGTAGAGGGCTAATATTCAAAATATGTAAAGAACTCAAGAAGTTAATCACTCAAAAACCAAACAACCCAATCAAAAAACATGGGATATAAAACTAAACTGAGAATTCATAACTGGGGAATCTTGAATGGCTGAGAAGCACCTAAAGAAATATTCAAAGCCTTAGTGATCAGAGAAATGCAAATCAAAACAACCCTGAGATTGCCCCTTACAACAATCAGAATAGCTAAGATCAAAACCTCAGGAAGCAACACATGTTGGAGAGGATGTGGAGAAAGTGGAACACTCCTCCATTGCTGGTGGGATTGCAAACTGATACGGAGTTTCCTCAGAAAATTGGAAATAGATCTACCTGAAGACCCAGCTACACCACTCTTGAGAATATACCCAAAAGTTGCCCCACCATGCCACAGGGGCACATATTCCACGATGTTCACAGTGGCCTTATTTGTGATAGCCTGAAGCTGGAAACAACCTAGATGTCCCACAACAGAAGAATGGATACAGAAAATGTGGTTCATTTACACAACGGAATACTACTCAGCTATTAAAAAAGAGGACATCCTGTATTTTGCAGGCAAATGGATGGAACTAGAAAATATCATCCTGAGTGCAGTTAACTCAGACCCAAAAGGACATACATGGTATGTACTCACTAATAAGTGGATATTAGCCCCGCTCCCCCCCCCCCCCAAAAAAAAATAAGTACAGCATACCCAAATACAGTCCACAGAACTCAAAAAGGTCAACAAGCTGAAGGGCCCAAGTGAGGATGCCTCAGTCCCACTTGGGAGAGAGAAGAAAGCTATCACAAGTGGAGAGGGAGGGAGGGACCTGGTAGGGAACGTGGATGGGGGCAGGGAGGGAGTCCAGAGAAGAGGTGAACCTGGTCTGGTATTGGGTGAGGGAAAAGGACTGAAGCCCCAAAGGCCAGCAGAAAGAATGGAAACAGACAACCTCAGGAGATAGGAGGCTAGGGCCGGGAGCCCTCCAGAATACACCAGAGACCTGGGCTGTAAGAGGCTCTCAAAGTCAAAAGAAGGAACCTTAGATGAAATGCCTGACAGTAGGGAGAGGGAACTTACAGAGCTCATATCCAGCAGAAAGATAGGGCATCAAATGAAGGAGAAGGGGCCATTCTACAGTCGCAACTCTAACCCATAATTGTTCCAGTCTGAAAGAATTACAGGGATGGAAATGGAGAGGAGGAGCTGAAGAAAAGAAGGTCCATCATTTTTACTGAGGCTATGGAGTGCTTACAAAAAGGGACATGTCATGAATGCCCTCTAAAAGCAGCTGAAAGTGTCAAATGCAGATATTTACACCCAACCAATGGACATGAGAACACATTCTAAGTAAATTTGAAGCCTTACCCAGGCTTTACCCACAGGAGGGAACTTCATGCCTATAATTCTGGCCAAAAGCCCATCGTTGGCGAGGTCAAAGTCCTAGCAGAACCCAACTGATATGAGGCCCCAACACAAATACAGTAGAGGACTGCTGTATCTGTGTTCATTTGGAGATGATGCACCGAACCCTCAAGACACTGGAGGCCCCAGGGAGTTTAGTGGTCAGGTAGACTGGGGGGGGGGGGGGTTGGGACATCCACATGGAGAACAGGTGAGTGGGGAGGAGGTATGAGATGTGGAACTGTTGGAGGATGGATGAGGAGGGGATAAATATGGAGTATAAAAAATAAATTAATAGCCTTCCGCTCGACTCGTGACTCGAGCCCCGGGCTACCTTGCCAGCAGAGTCTTGCCCAACACCCGCAAGGGTCCACACAGGACTCCCCACGGGACCCTAAGACCTCTGGTGAGTAGATCACAGTGCCTGCCCCAATCCAATCGCGTGGAACTCGAGACTGCAGTACATAGGGAAGCAGGCTACCCGGGCCTGATCTGGGGCACAAGTCCCTTCCGCTCGACTCGAGACTCGAGCCCCGGGCTACCTTGCCAGCAGAGTCTTGCCCAACACCCGCAAGGGTCCACACCGGACTCCCCACGGGACCCTAAGACCTCTGGTGAGTGGATCACAGTGCCTGCCCCAATCCAATCGCGCGGAACTTGAGACTGCGGTACATAGGGAAGCAGGCTACCCGGGCCTGATCTGGGGCACAAGTCCCTTCCGCTCGACTCGAGACTCGAGCCCCGGGCTACCTTGACAGCAGAGTCTTGCCCAACACCCGCAAGGGCCCACACGGGACTCCCCACGGGACCCTAAGACCTCTGGTGAGTGGAACACAGCGCCTACCCCAATCCAATCGCGTGGAACTTGAGACTGCGGTACATAGGGAAGCAGGCTACCCGGGCTTGATCTGGGGCACAAACCCCTTCCACTCCACTCGAGCCCCGGCTACCTTGCCAGCTGAGTCGCCTGACACCCGCAAGGGCCCACACAGGATTCCACACGTGATCCTAAGACCTCTAGTGAGTGGAACACAACTTCTGCCAGGAGTCTGGTTCAAACACCAGATATCTGGGTACCTGCCTTGCAAGAAGAGAGCTTGCCTGCAGAGAATACTCTGCCCACTGAAACTAAGGAGAGTGCTACCCTCCAGGTCTGCTCATAGAGGCTAACAGAGTCACCTGAAGAACAAGCTCTTAACAGTGACAACTAAAACAGCTAGCTTCAGAGATTACCAGATGGCGAAAGGCAAACGTAAGAATCCTACTAACAGAAATCAAGACCACTCACCATCATCAGAACGCAGCACTCCCACCCCACCTAGTCCTGGGCACCCCAACACAACCGAAAATCTAGACCCAGATTTAAAAACATTTCTCATGATGATGATAGAGGACATCAAGAAGGACTTTCATAAGTCACTTAAAGATTTACAGGAGAGCACTGCTAAAGAGTTACAGGCTCTTAAAGAAAAGCAGGAAAACACAGCCAAACAGGTGATGGAAATGAACAAAACCATACTAGAACTAAAAGGGGAAGTAGACACAATAAAGAAAACCCAAAGCGAGGCAACGCTGGAGATAGAAACCCTAGGAAAGAGATCTGGAACCATAGATGCGAGCATCAGCAACAGAATACAAGAAATGGAAGAGAGAATCTCAGGTGCAGAAGATTCCATAGAGAACATCGACACAAGAGTCAAAGAAAATACAAAATGCAAAAGGATCCTAACTCAAAACATCCAGGTAATCCAGGACACAATGAGAAGACCAAACCTACGGATAATAGGAATTGATGAGAATGAAGATTTTCAACTTAAAGGGCCAGCTAATATCTTCAACAAAATAATAGAAGAAAACTTCCCAAACATAAAAGAAGAGATGCCCATGATCATACAAGAAGCCTACAGAACTCCAAATAGACTGGACCAGAAAAGAAATTCCTCCCGACACATAATAATCAGAACAACAAATGCACTAAATAAAGATAGAATATTAAAAGCAGTAAGGGAGAAAGGTCAAGTAACATATAAAGGAAGGCCTATCAGAATTACACCAGACTCTTCACCAGAGACTATGAAAGCCAGAAGAGCCTGGACAGATGTTATACAGACACTAAGAGAACACAAATGCCAGCCCAGGCTACTATACCCGGCCAAACTCTCAATTACCATAGATGGAGAAACCAAAGTATTCCACGACAAAACCAAGTTCACACAATACCTTTCCACGAATCCAGCCCTTCAAAGGATAATAACAGAAAAGAAGCAATACAAGGACGGAAATCACGCCCTAGAACAACCAAGAAAGTAATCATTCAACAAACCAAAAAGAAGACAGCCACAAGAACAGAATGCCAACTCTAACAACAAAAATAAAAGGGAGCAACAATTACTTTTCCTTAATATCTCTTAATATCAATGGACTCAATTCCCCAATAAAAAGACATAGACTAACAGACTGGCTACACAAACAGGACCCAACATTCTGCTGCTTACAGGAAACCCATCTCAGGGAAAAAGACAGACACTACCTCAGAGTGAAAGGCTGGAAAACAATTTTCCAAGCAAATGGACTGAAGAAACAAGCTGGAGTAGCCATTTTAATATCTGATAAAATCGACTTCCAACCCAAAGTTATCAAAAAAGACAAGGAGGGACACTTCATACTCATCAAAGGTAAAATCCTCCAAGAGGAACTCTCAATTCTGAATATCTACGCACCAAATGCAAGGGCAGCCACATTCATTAGAGACACTTTAGTAAAGCTCAAAGCATACATTGCACCTCACACAATAATAGTGGGAGACTTCAACACACCACTTTCTTCAAAGGACAGATCGTGGAAACAGAAACTAAACAGGGACACAGTGAAACTAACAGAAGTTATGAAACAAATGGACCTGACAGATATCTACAGAACATTTTATCCTAAAACAAAAGGATATACCTTCTTCTCAGCACCTCACGGGACCTTCTCCAAAATTGACCATATAATTGGTCACAAAACAGGCCTCAATAGATACAAAAATATTGAAATTGTCCCATGTATCCTATCAGACCACCATGGCCTAAGACTGATCTTCAATAACAACATAAATAATGGAAAGCCAACATTCACGTGGAAACTGAATAACACTCTTCTCAATGATACCTTGGTCAAGGAAGGAATAAAGAAAGAAATTAAAGACTTTTTAGAGTTTAATGAAAATGAAGCCACAACGTACCCAAACCTATGGGACACAATGAAAGCATTTCTAAGAGGGAAACTCATAGCGCTGAGTGCCTCCAAGAAGAAACGGGAGACAGCACATACTAGCAGCTTGACAACACATCTAAAAGCCCTAGAAAAAAAGGAAGCAAATTCACCCAAGAGGAGTAGACGGCAGGAAATAATCAAACTCAGGGGTGAAATCAACCAAGTGGAAACAAGAAGAACTATTCAAAGAATTAACCAAACGAGGAGTTGGTTCTTTGAGAAAATCAACAAGATAGATAAACCCTTAGCTAGACTCACTAAAGGGCACAGGGACAAAATCCTAATTAACAAAATCAGAAATGAAAAGGGAGACATAACAACACATCCTGAAGAAATCCAAAACACCATCAGATCCTTCTACAAAAGGCTATACTCAACAAAACTGGAAAACCTGGACGAAATGGACAAATTTCTGGACAGATACCAGGTACCAAAGTTGAATCAGGATCAAGTTGACCATCTAAACAGTCCCATATCACCTAAAGAAATAGAAGCAGTTATTAATAGTCTCCCAACCAAAAAAAGCCCAGGACCAGATGGGTATAGTGCAGAGTTCTATCAGACCTTCAAAGAAGATCTAATTCCAATTCTGCACAAACTATTTCACAAAATAGAAGTAGAAGGTACTCTACCCAACTCATTTTATGAAGCCACTATTACTCTGATACCTAAACCACAGAAAGATCCAACAAAGATAGAGAACTTCAGACCAATTTCTCTTATGAATATCGATGCAAAAATCCTCAATAAAATTCTCGCTAACCGAATCCAAGAACACATTAAAGCAATCATCCATCCTGACCAAGTAGGTTTTATTCCAGGGATGCAGGGATGGTTTAATATACGAAAATCCATCAATGTAATCCATTATATAAACAAACTCAAAGACAAAAACCACATGATCATCTCGTTAGATGCAGAAAAAGCATTTGACAAGATCCAACACCCATTCATGATAAAAGTTTTGGAAAGATCAGGAATTCAAGGCCCATACCTAAACATGATAAAAGCAATCTACAGCAAACCAGTAGCCAACATCAAAGTAAATGGAGAGAAGCTGGAAGCAATCCCACTAAAATCAGGGACTAGACAAGGCTGCCCACTTTCTCCCTACCATTTCAACATAGTACTTGAAGTATTAGCCAGAGCAATTCGACAACAAAAGGAGATCAAGGGGATACAAATTGGAAAAGAGGAAGTCAAAATATCACTTTTTGCAGATGATATGATAGTATATATAAGTGACCCTAAAAATTCTACCAGAGAACTCCTAAACCTGATAAACAGCTTCGGTGAAGTAGCTGGATATAAAATAAACTCAAACAAGTCAATGGCCTTTCTCTATACAAAGAATAAACAGGCTGAGAAAGAAATTAGGGAAACAACACCCTTCTCAATAGTCACAAATAATATAAAATATCTTGGCGTGACTCTAACTAAGGAGGTGAAAGATCTGTATGATAAAAACTTCAAATCTCTGAAGAAAGAAATTAAAGAAGATCTCAGAAGATGGAAAGATCTCCCATGCTCATGGATTGGCAGGATCAACATTGTAAAAATGGCTATCTTGCCAAAAGCAATCTACAGATTCAATGCAATCCCCATCAAAATTCCAACTCAATTCTTCAACGAATTGGAAGGAGCAATTTGCAAATTTGTCTGGAATAACAAAAAACCTAGGATAGCAAAAAGTCTTCTCAAGGATAAAAGAACTTCTGGCGGAATCACCATGCCAGACCTAAAGCTTTACTACAGAGCAATTGTGATAAAAACTGCATGGTACTGGTATAGAGACAGACAAGTAGACCAATGGAATAGAATTGAAGATCCAGAAATGAACCCACACACCTATGGTCACTTGATCTTCGACAAGGGAGCTAAAACCATCCAGTGGAAGAAAGACAGCATTTTCAACAATTGGTGCTGGCACAACTGGTTGTTATCGTGTAGAAGAATGCGAATCGATCCATACTTATCTCCTTGTACTAAGGTCAAATCTAAGTGGATCAAGGAACTTCACATAAAACCAGAGACACTGAAACTTATAGAGGAGAAAGTGGGGAAAAGCCTTGAAGATATGGGCACAGGGGAAAAATTCCTGAACAGAACAGCAATGGCTTGTGCTGTAAGATCGAGAATCGACAAATGGGACCTAATGAAACTCCAAAGTTTCTGCAAGGCAAAAGACACCGTCAATAAGACAAAAAGACCACCAACAGATTGGGAAAGGATCTTTACCTATCCTAAATCAGATAGGGGACTAATATCCAACATATATAAAGAACTCAAGAAGGTTGACTTCAGAAAATCAAATAACCCCATTAAAAAATGGGGCTCAGAACTGAACAAAGAATTCTCACCTGAGGAATACCGAATGGCAGAGAAGCACTTGAAAAAATGTTCAACATCCTTAATCATCAGGGAAATGCAATTCAAAACAACCCTGAGATTCCACCTCACACCAGTCAGAATGGCTAAGATCAAAAATTCAGGTGACAGCAGATGCTGGCGAGGATGTGGAGAAAGAGGAACACTCCTCCATTGTTGGTGGGAGTGCAGGCTTGGACAACCACTCTGGAAATCAGTCTAGCGGTTCCTCAGAAAACTGGACATAGTACTACCGGAGGATCCAGCAATACCTCTCCTGGGCATATATCCAGAAGATGCCCCAACAGGTAAGAAGGACACATGCTCCACTATGTTCATAGCAGCCTTATTTATAATAGCCAGAAGCTGGAAAGAACCTAGATGCCCCTCAACAGAGGAATGGATACAGAAAATGTGGTACATCTACACAATGGAGTACTACTCAGCTATTAAAAAGAATGAATTTATGAAATTCCTAGCCAAATGGATGGACCTGGAGGGCATCATCCTGAGTGAGGTAACACATTCACAAAGAAACTCACACAATATGTATTCACTGATAAGTGGATATTAGCCCCAAACCTAGGATACCCAAGATATAAGATATAATTTGCTAAACACATGAAACTCAAGGAGAATGAAGACTGAAGTGTGGACACTATGCCCCTCCTTAGATTTGGGAACAAAACACCCATGGAAGGAGTTACAGAGACGGAGTTTGGAGCTGAGATGAAAGGATGGACCATGTAGAGACTGCCATAGCCAGGGATCCACCCCATAATCAGCATCCAAACGCTGACACCATTGCATACACTAGCAAGATTTTATTGAAAGGACGCAGATGTAGCTGTCTCTTGTGAGACTATGCCGGGGCCCAGCAAACACAGAAGTGGATGCTCACAGTCAGCTAATGGATGGATCATAGGGCTCCCAATGGAGGAGCTAGAGAATGTAGCCAAGGAGCTAAAGGGATCTGCAACCCTATAGGTGGAACAACATTATGAGCTAACCAGTACCCCGGAGCTCTTGACTCTAGCTGCATATATATCAAAAGATGGCCTAGTCGGCCATCACTGGAAAGAGAGGCCCATTGGACTTGCAAACTTTATATGCCCCAGTACAGGGGAATACCAGGGCCAAAAAGGGGGAGTGGGTGGGCAGGGGAGTGGGGGTGGGTGGATATGGGGGACTTTTGGTATAGCATTGGAAATGTAAATGAGTTAAATACCTAATAAAAAATGGAAAAAAAAATAAATTAATAATGAAAAAAGAGAATGTTTTCTCATTATAGTTGTGCCATGACTTTAGGTCTGACCAAGTGAAGCATGAAAAGAGGGAGAATCTATGTAAGGTTGAAATATTAGGAAATAAGTTTACCATATATCAATTTTTATAATATCTGTTTGCTCAACCAGATGGCATGGGAGGTAGACAATAAAAATATGTATCTTCTTTTGATCACAAACCAGGTTTTTGCTAAATTATTCAACTATTCTGCAATCTGTATTATCTATGCAATCATATCATAACACTATTAGAAGAAAAACTGCATATCAAATATGTTTCTGCACTAAGGAAATGGCTCTGTCTTCAAAGTACAAGTCATACAAGCATGTGGACCAGGATTCAGATAATGAGAACCCAAGTACAAGTTCCTAGGCTTGAAAGTGTGAATCTCTATTCCCAGAACTACAGGGAGGGATAGAAACAGGAGACTTCCCTGCATTCTCTGATCAGCCACTCTAGACAAAATTTCAAGATTTTGTATTAAAAAAGATAAGCTGGAAACGCCATTGAAGGAAACATTTTAATGTCCACTTCTGGTTTTTAGTCATCTCCACACGCAAGTACATACACACACACACACACACACACACACACACACACAAATGAATGTACATGAGCATTGAAGGAGGATCCAGGAGGGGAAGCAGTGTTTGGGATATTAACAAATAAAAACAAAAACACAGCAAAACAACAAAACAAAACAAACAAAAAAATCCATGGTCTTATCCTTCGACTTTCTCATTTTTTCTCTGTGGACTAATTTTTAGTACATTTTATTTAATTTGTGTGCGTGGGTGAATGTGTTTGTGTGTGTGTGTGTGTGTGCATGTGCATGAACATAGCACAACGATGGATGCACATGTGTTATCATGTGTGACTTTAAAGAGAACAATCTGTGGAAGTTGTATCTTTCCTTCCACCGGGTGGGTCACTGCGGTCAAACTCAGGCTGTCAAGCTTCATTCACTGAGCCATTTAATTGGTCCTTCTTTTGCCTTTATAAAATGTCATTAATAGTTATGTTTGTTCTGCTTCAATGATCTACAGTCTATCAATGTAAACATTTCCATAATTCTTAAATGTAAGAATTGATATGGCTGATGTCCCCAAGCCTCAATCAATAAAATTAAACAAAACATTATATTTATGTTGCAGAAAACAGAATTTGCAAAATACTCATCCTAATTCTAGACGGCAAATTTTAGTGGAGGCCTGGATAAAATGGCCTAGACAAAAGAAACTTAGCTTTCTGCCCGTTTGTCCTCACTCTTTCTGGTAAGTTAATCTATCTTGCTGTTGCAGCACTTCTTCATGTTGCTAGAGTCTACAACTTTAAAACTGAATTGTAGAGCCAGCAGCTCTCCAGGAATCTTTCAGGTCTCTATTGCAAGATTGGAACTACTGAGACTTCTGAGTGCACTGTGCAACTACTGATTTCACAGCCTTTCCAGAATTAGACAGCCATTATAAAGTAAAATGACTGTATCCTGTAAACCATTCTAGTAAATCCATTTTACACACACACACACACACACACACACACACACACACACACACACGCAGAATCATTTTGTTCATTGAAGAACCCTAATGCATTTACGAATACACATCCATCTGCATGCATACAAGCATCTACTCATACACATGGAAAAATTAAATGCTTTCCATTTAATATTTATTTATAAAAATCAGAAAATTACTAAAACTGAAGCAATGTGATTGTTGAGTCTAGACAAAGCTTAGATACTAAATTTACTAAGAAGATATAGTTCCTTACCCATCAAGTATCTTTGATTGTTTTATGTCCTACTTTTAATGGTTTTGTCATTATTTATGATCTGGAGAGTCTATACACTTGAATATTCTAGGAAAATGGAAAATGGAATACAAATCATTATTTTTAAAAGCTACAATTTAAAAGTCATACTTAGCTTTATGAGAATGAATGCTCTACATTTAGTTATGCAATCCTACCGATGCTTTCAGGTCCCTCCCACATATATGAGAAATGAAATCTCTCCTGATGTCATACTATAATCATTTTCTAAGATGATACTAAATGAATATTACAATTTTTAATGAAATTTGTAAAGTATAAGATATGTATTAATAAGACTAAGCACTGGAGACTAAAAATAATGAGTATGATACAAAGAGAATAAATTATTGGCCAAGGATATAAGACACACATATGTTTATAATCACTTTCAATTATTTGAAAAATTTATCATTGCTGTTTGCTCTTGATTACAGCAGTGGAAACTGAGGAATGAAATGGCCAATCAATTTGTTCATATTAAATACCAGTAAGCATTGATCTAATATTTAAACCTAGATCAATTTAGCTATAAAAACTTTATATTTGGCTATCATATAATAACGATTGTTCAAAGTGATATGAGGGAAAAAGAAATTATGTATGTTAGGTGACAGAAAATGGTATGATAGATGGGCTAGTATTCTACTGGAAGTATGTCTATGTGGCCCACATGCAAAGACCTATGCTAGGTGCTTTGAGGTAATATACTTATATACTAGCTCATTATTTGTAGCCCTATGTCCACATGCTATTACAGTTTACTGGAGATAAACAAACTGAGGGTTAAGCAGATTTAACTACTTCAGTGCCCCGTCACTAGATAATATCAGAACTAATGCTTAAACTATGGTTCTTTGACAAAAACGCTCCAGCTCTTTCTACTTATTTTAATGATTCCCAGGATGGTACTTTGCAGAAGATGGGCACTTAAATATTTATTGAATGAGTCAGTGTCCTAAAAGATATTTAGAATCTTGACAAGCAGAAATATATTCTGAAAATCTTTCTATGTGAAGGAAAAAAGGATGATCAAAAGCAGAGAAATACGGTTTTGTGCAGGTTTTGGTTTGACAGCAAACCTTTCATTTTACCTTAAGTATAGATCAGAAGTAGAATGTCATGAAAAATGAAGTTGGCACGATGCCTAGCTTACAAAAGACTGATTAGAATAGTAGGTAGGAATTTTTACACAATATAAAGTATTCTTATCATAAAGAAAATGTAGAGATTTTGACGGGGTGGTGTTCAATGGACAATGATATGACTATAGCTACTTTAATGTAATTAATGCTCCCCTGGGATAGATGACTGAGCAGGACATAATACAAGGAAGTTCATTTTGAATCAGTTCAGGAATGTAGGTCTTGAAGGACTAATGGAAGATGCAGCTATTGGGATTGCAGCAAGTATATCAGACCTTGCAATACGTAAATCCATAATAGTTGGTATCTATTAAGAATGATGTCACAAAATAGGCATTTCAAATCTCAAATATGAGAATAGAGTAAAAAGTATAAGTCCATTAATAACACTTGAAAATTTTCTAGTAGGCAAAATAAATGATGATAACTTTAAGACTTATTCGTAGTTTATGAAATATTTACTGAATGACAAGTACTACTAAACTAGTTCATAGAATTATTTCATTCCCCAAAATAGCTATATGTGGCTGCATATAACTTATCCTTACTAAATATGTGAGGAAAATTTGGCTTACAAAATTAAATAACTCATCAAATTTTCAATAGATAAACTGTGGGATACCAAAGAGTTATATGGGTTGACTGACATCTTAATGCTTCTCACACAGACAAGTGCAATATGTAACACAGAGGAAATGTAGTTGAATTTCAAATTTTTTTTTTTACTTTTCCTTTTTTTCCATTTTTATTAGGTATTTAGCTCATTTGAATTTCAAATTTTTATGGCTAGGAGAAACAAATGATTCAAGAACATTATTTCCCCCCCCACACAAAAAAAATCTGTGCATGTGCATAGATGTGTATGTTCATTTATGAATGAGTATGAGTATTCACAGGTGTGTGTGTGTGTGTGTGTGTGTGTGTGTGTGTGTATGCATGTACCAGTATTCATGTGGAAGACAAAGGACAGCTAGTTTCCTTAGGTGTTATCTGATACCTTTTAAATTTATTTTTTATGTATGTATAGACATGTGAATCTGTACGAGTGTATATGTACCACATGTATGCAGAAACCTGCAAAAGGCAGAAAGGGTCAGTTTTCCTGGAAATGATGTTAGGGGCAGTTGTAGGCCACTATGTGGGTGCTGGTATCTGAACACTTATTTTTCTCTTTATCTACATAGAATATTTGAAGATCTGTGTGTGTAGTGCTTGTCCTTAGGCAGTAACTGCCCTTTTATTGACTTTGATGATAAATTTCTGCCTAAGTGGGTTTATCCTCATTCTATTTCTGTAAGAGCTGTAAGTACTCTTATGCTCTGAGCCATCTACCCTTTCCCAGTCAACCTTTGTGGAAGATACTGTCTCTTGTTATTGTGAAACTCACCAGGTAGACTAGCCTTACTCACCAGTATACCCCAGAGATCCAGTTGTCTCTGTCCAGAGGACCTGGATTACAACTCTTATACCACTATACCTGGCTCTTTGTTTGGTTCTGGGGCTCAAACTGAGCCCTCCTGCTGGGATGGCAATCACTTTACCATCTGAACTATCTCTCCAGTACAATTTTACACTGTTTTCTTAACATATTGTTGTTGCTCTGGAAATGTAGCTAACACAGTGATAGCATGATTGACTAGCACGTACAAGGCATGGTTCAGCATCAAACAATAAAACACTATAGCTGAAGTCACAGAAAAGAACAAGATAGCCGGCAATGAACATAGACAATAAAGAGAAAAATTTGTCAGACAAACCATTGCTTATACTTTTGGGTTATATTTTGAAGTTTATGATAGCATTTTTTAAGTATTTTGGGCTACGGTCTAGTATAATTCTAATATTTAAAATTTTAAAAATGAGATTAGTGTGATGTTACAACTAGATGGAAACATACAGATGTGGAAATGATGAATGGGGACCTATTCTATCATTCCCGTTTTAAGACATTTTAAATAATTTTGAGTTGTTTTCAGATTATATAATAATCATATTATTTTCATTTCTCATTTCCCTCTTCAAGCCTTCCCATGTTCTGTCTTGCGCACACACACACACACCACCACCACCACCACCACCACCACCACCACCACCACCACCATCACCATCATCAACAACAATAATAACAATATCAACAACAAAAATAAGATATTTTTAAAAATGTTATCAAACAAGAATTATTATTTTTAGGGTTTTGTAGTACTGAAAAACATTCTACTTTGAGAGAACTCATTCATTGTTGTTCTTCACCATAGCATGAAGATAAACCCACTTAGGCAGAAATTTATCATCAAAGTCATTAAAAGGGCAGTTGCTGCCTAAGGAAAAGCAGTACATACACAGATCTTCAAATACTCTACGTGGATAAAGAGAAAAATAAGTGAAGCATAGAACTTGGGTTCTTTGATATACAATGTCAGTTAAAGATGGTGCAGTTGCTGTGGCACAAAGTCTTTGAAACTCTTATTTTGCTTTTGGGAATTTTCTTCCGTTTGTCAGTTAAAGTTTAAATAATCATACTATTTCAAAACAATTGTTATAAATCTTGTCACTAGATGGCAGTATGATGCTTCTAATAAAGGGAGAATGACAGCTTGACATGTACAAGGAAGATTAAAAATAAATTAATGACAAAGCAATTACTGCAAGAGAAATAACACAAAGAACTCCACTTTCTCCTGTTAGCCAGTCGAAGCAAACTTTTGTACATTTGGACCTGCTTAATTTGCTTTTATGACTTTATAAGCTGGTTGGAGAAGTGAGCTTTTCTCTATTTTTAAAAAACTTTTTTCCCTTTGATAAGATTTTTAAAATATCTTTTCTGCAGTACCTAATACCTTGCAGACAATACATACCTTGACAATTACTTAGTAAACATATGCAAAAATGTGAAATCTAGAAGAAGATTTGAGTGTGTGTGTATGTGGGAGTTTTCAGAAAGAAAAATAACATGCATAGCTGAGATGTCTGTTATTTATTATGTTTAATAATTTTTAAAGTACATTTTAACATAAATCACATGCAAGCAAGGAAATTATTTGGAATATTAGGTAACATTAAGAATCATCGAACGGTTTTTATTTACAAATTTATTTATGCATTTATTTCACTGGAAAAAAATACTTTCTCCTCTGAGCAAACATTAACCAGAAACCGAAAGTATAAGATTCGTAAAATCAGAGCTGTTGAAAATACAGGGTAGTTGGGGTTTGAGGAGTGGGAACTGGGCATCTGGGGTCCAGAAGCAGGAAAGATTTGTGTTCATTTTCTGCATATACTTTGCAAGCATTTGGTGAAAGAGGTATGGAAATGTCTAAAATGCTGTACTGTGTTTACTTTAAAACTGTCAACCTTAGGGCTAGAGCTTATTTGATAAAGCCCCTGCCATACAAGCATGAGGATCTCGATCTAATTTCTGAACCCTGACATTTCTACAAAAAGCCAGGTGTGTTTGAACACTTCCTGCAACCCTATAGCTAGCAGGCAGTACTAGGCCGATTACCAGAGCAGTATAAGCAATCAGTTAGCTCAATGAAAGTCAGAGACACTGTCCCAAAAGATGAGGAGGAAAGCCACAGTGCAAGACACCTAGCATCAAGCTCTATTTTACACATGTGTGCATGTGCGTGTGTGTGCGCACACACGCACACACATACACACACACACTTTTCTAATCCAATGATTCAGGAAAAAGTTAATCGACAAACTATGTAAGCCCTACTGAAAGTGATTCCTGCAATCCCTGTATAATCTTCCTCAGACAAGGTTCCATACGACTTCCATTATAAAACTGTCTTCTTTAATGCTAGATACACTTCTTGATAGAATAAAAGTGTATTAACACCAGTATTAATAGGATTATTAAGGTTTCTTAATTTTACATGTTATTGATGTAAAATTTCAATTATTAAAAAATGAAAATTTACAATGGGTCACATAGAAATACTAGGATATACAGAACTTTTCAAATAACTTGAGCTGATATTTATCCTAAAATAATAACAAACATGATATGGAAAAAGAATATTGAATTGAAATATAAGAAAAAATGCCAGAGTCAGAACAGAAGAGGAAAGAACAAGGACTTTTGACTCTTATTGATTTGGTTCAACAAAATTAACTGTGTTGACCATGGAAGAGTTACTAATGAAGTCTCAGCTAAAAGAATGGCAAAATACAGAAATAGTGCTTAGTGCACTGGGTTGTCTGAAGGATTATATTGCAAAATGTATACATACACACTGGATAAAGACAATCTCTGCAACAAATGGTGTTAGGCAAACTGGATATCTGCATGTAGAAGAATGAAACTAGATCTCCATTTCAAATCCTGTACAAAAATCTATTTAAAATAGATCAAAGACCTTAATGTAAAACCTAAAACTTAAACCCTAAAACTGCCACAGGAAATTATAAGAAAAACACTTCAAAATATACTCGTAGGTGAGGATGTTCTGAAAAGGATTTCAATAGATCAGTAAATAACAGCTGCAACAACTGCCAGATGGGACTGCATGAAATTAAAAATCTTCTGCACAGCATAGAACAGAGTAAAAGACATGCAAGAGAGTAGGAGGAAAATCTTTGCAGACTTCATATATAAAGGATTGCTATAGAATATATAAAGGGCCAAATACAAAAAGCATATAAAAATTAACCGCCCCAAATAATTCGATCACCCTGTGGAGAGCTGAAATGATCAGACAGTTCTCAAAAGATGAGGTGCAAATGGCATAGACACATGTGAAAAAAAGTGTTAATATCCTTAGCCATGAGGGAAAGGCACACCAGTGCTACACATTTGATCAAGAAGGACAGTGTCTAGAGTAATGGTTGCTGTATTTATCCATGGAAAGCATATGTGGGTCAATAAGAGATTGGGTTTGCAAGTATATGAGCACCTTTCCCCCTTGCCCTTTGTTCCTCTTTGATGGAGACATGATACCTAATCCCTAGAGCTAGCCTGGCAGCTAGAAATTAAAAGCCCTGAAAGCTCCTTCTTAGTGAGCTGTGCAAAAAGAATCTTTAGTCAAAGGTAGTGTCAGAGGTACCATGGTCCCAGAGTCAGTCCTCACCCTCTTTTCTTTCCACCCTACTACCAGTACTCAAGAATGAGTAATTGATCAGATAGAAGAGACTGAGTATATCCTGGCCAGTGGTTATGGAGGTGATTCTGATCTGAAATAAAGAAAACAACAAATGTACAATTATATTCCACTTTACCCAGATCATTTTCTTGATATTCAGGATAAACAATAATAATAAAAAACAATAGACATTTATTCTGTGGAGGATATGGACAAAGTAATCATTTATATTTCTGTTGGAAAAGAAATTTAGTGGAGCCACCAAATACATCAGTATGGAGATAATCCAGAAAATATTTAACAAAAAAGAACTAGTTCCTATACCATTTCTGGTCACATTAGCATACTAAAGAGATACCTACACATTATTGTTATACAACCATAACAGGCAAGAATTGACAGATGGATAAAGGATATTCATACATAGGAAAATACATTTTAAAACTCCTAAGAATTTTTTAGCTTAGGGCTTTAATTTTCTTTGTGCAATCTAGGATCTCTGCTATAATTATGAAAGTTAAATATGAGAAAAAGCTGGCAATGTTGGAAATCTCTGTTACTTCTTAAATACGGTAATGATAACTCATCTGGCAGTAACTCATCTGCATGGGCTTACATTGCATTTTACAGGTCTAGTGAGATGGCTCAATGGGTAAAGGTGTTTGACCTCAAATTAAGTTACAGAAGTTTTATCACCAGGTTCCACAGAGAGGTGGAAGGGGACAAGTAACCCTATAATGGGTAAGTAACCCTCTGACCTTCACATGTGCGACTTATCATACTTCCCCACTTATAAGATGGTTCAGACAGAGAAACATATATTTTTAAAAAAATACAATTTTCGTTGTAGTTGTTGACATGAAACCAAAGTACAGGAGCAGAGAGGGGCGAGGAAGCTTTTACTTCTCCCCTGTTCTAAGACTGTAGTTAAGAAACAGCTGTGAGCCAGGCAGTGGTGGCGCACACCTTTAATCCCAGCACTTGGGAGGCAGAGGCAGGTGGATTTTTGGTTTCGAGGACAGCTTGTTTTACAGAGTGAGTTCCAGGACAGTCAGGGCTATACAGAGAAACCCTGTCTTGAAAAAAAAGAAAAAAAAACAAAAACAAAAACATAAAACAAAACAAAAAAAAAGAAGAGAGAGAGAGAGAGAGAGAGAGAGAGAGAGAGAGAGAGAGAGAGAGAGAGAGAGAGAGAGGAGAAAAGAAAAGAAGAAAAGAAACAGCTGTGATCTAACTGTGGCCAGAACTCCTATTGTTCCTTTCTCAAAAATCAGAGATCTCAACAGTGATAGTAGCACTGCTTCCCCCCCAATCCCTGACCCTGGATTCTTTGTAAGGGTGGGAATGGCTCTGCGTTGGTTCATCACAATTTCTAATGAGTTTCTTAATTCTTTCTCATATGCTATAAATAGATCCTCCATTACATTCTCTTCAACTGCTCTGAAAACGCTGTTTTCTTCAGTGAGCATAATTAAGGAATAGCTGTCTCTTATTCCATACTCATACACATACTCTCTTCCGTCCACCGTTTAAGAGTTATTTAACAGTTAGGATATATACAGAAAAAATAGCATTAGATTTTTATGAAGAGTTAAAAACTATCCAAGTAAAATGATTTTAATCATAGTAACTGTTAATTCAGTCAACAGGAACAAGTAGAGCAGCACAGAGATCATTACCCACAAGAAGTAGTTATAACCTTAGGCTAAAGCAACAAGGCTAGTGTGATTTCACTCACCTCCAGGATACACAATCACGTGGAAAGTGTTGGAACCATGCTATAACCATTTTTAATTGCTCCTGCAACAGAGGAGTTTCGGAAGTTTCCAGAAAATCCAGGTGAACTACAGAGGAGTGGCAACTTGGTTCTGACCTCTCATCCCTTCTTCACTAGGCATCTTTCACTAGCAAAGTTATTTGAGAAAAAGAATAAGAAATGATAAAGATAACTCTCTAGGATCACACGCTTAAGGCATGGAAAATTCACTAATATTTTCAGATATTTTTATGTAAGTAAGTGATCAAGTCATGGAGTAGTGTCAGTTAAATGCATTTGAAGCTTGTTTTTTCAAGAAATTTTAAAATCAAATTTAAGGGAATGCTATAGTGGATAAAACTGCACACCAAAGGTCTTTGTATTCAAAGTTTTGCAACATCGATTGGGCTCTTGCAAGGTGCTGTGTATGCTTTAGAGGTATGAGTGGATGATACAGTGTGTAGTACTTATAGGGTCGTGACTCTAGAGGTTGTATTATGTTGATATCCCCCCCCCAAATGAAGCCATTCTGGGCTCAATAGTTAGATATTGAGAGTGGATGATAAATGTAAAGAGGCAGTGTCTCAATGGGACTTGTGGGCACACATCTTTAATCCCAGTACTTGGGAGAAGACAAGGGAGGCATATCTCTGTGAATTTATAGCCAGTCCAGACTACATAGTAAGTATGTATGAAACCATACAGGCCCTATCACTTCCCACCCCAAAATAAAACTCAAAAACTGATTGAAAGTCCTCAGATCATTCACTGACTTCTGCTCTAAATGAGGCTATAGGATTCTAATCTATTCTGCTTTTCTTCATTTTTGATCAGAGTGTTTGCTTTGAGATGTACTTGTGTTAAAATACATTACCTTATCAAAGGTATAAAACAATTGATCAATTAAGTTATGGGTAGGAATCTACATAACTGTGAGACAATTATTAATAAACCTATGTTTACTCGTTAAGAACATACTATATTATGTTGATGGAAGGCCATCTGATACATGAACTTAGTGTTAACTTTGTGTGCTAATTATCCTGGCCCACTACTCATGGGATATCTTCTGATTTCTTGCCATTACAAATTAGTAAGAAACTCACAATCCCATTAGCTTTAAGTATTTTCTAGATCTTGAAATTCTCCTCTCAGTTATGATAGAATCTGACTATTCAGGGCTAAGTGCAGTCAATGTGAGTAGTAATGTATTAAATTAATAACATGTCTTTGTTTTAAAGGAAAGTACTGCAATGAAGCAAGTAAGAACTCTTATTTTCAAAGCAGATTTATTATTAGTATTCAAAACATGGAAACAATACAGGTCTACAAATTGCTGATGAGAAATCCATTACTGTATTATATCAACACACCAAAATTTTACTCCGAAAAAGAAAAGATCTTATTTATATTTTCAACAAAATGATATCTTATAATATTTTCCTCTTGAAAGAAGGTAGACAAAATAGGCACATATAGGTTATGATTACCTTTATATGGAATTTTACAAAATTTATGATAATATGTAAGGATATAAATTAGAATAATGTTTTTATGCAGATGAGAGCTTAGAAAAGAAGAGTTAGGCAATAGAAAAGGACATTATAAAAAACATCTAGGGGTTGAGGGCATGCTTACTACCTTAAATGTGATAAAAGTATTCAGAGTAGAGACATAACCTTAGGCTGACACAGTCCCCCAACCCTGCTTACTTTTGCACAATAGTTCAGTGACAATATATATATATATATACACACACACATATATACAATGTGTATATGTGTGTTGTGAGACAATGTGGGTTATTAGGAACCAAACCCAGGTTCTATTCAAGTGCAGCAACTGCTCCTAACTTCTCTGCTACCTCTCTGTAACACTAAGGCTTAAGGTTTAAACAACAGAATCATGAACAGCCATTGCTGTTCTGTTTAGTAAAATTTCCCCTGTTCCCATATCTTTGAGGCTTTTCCCTACTTTCTCCTCTATTAATTTCAGTGTCTCTAGTCTTATGTGGAGGTCTTTCATCCACTTAGACTTGAGCTTTGTAAAAGGAGATAAGAATGGATCATTTCACGTTCTTCTACATGATAACCTCCAGTTGTGCCAGCACTGTTTGTTGAAAATACTGTCTTATTTCCACTGGATGGTTTTAGCTCCCTTGTCAAACATTAAGTGACCATAGCCTTGTGAATTAATTTCTGGGTCTTCAATAATATTCCATTGACCTACCTGTCTGTCACTGTACCATTACCATGCAGTTTTTATCACAATTGCTCAGTAGTACAGCTTAATGTCAGGCATGGTGATTCCACCAGAGGTTCTTCTATTGTTGAGAATAGTTTTTGTTCAACATCCTTAATCATCAGGGAAATGCAAATCAAAACAACCCTGAGAATCCACCTCACACCATTCAGAATGGCCAAGACCAAAAATTCAGGTGACAGCAGATGCTGGTGAGGATGTGGAGAAAGAGGAACACTCCTCCATTGCTGGTGGGATTGCAATCTTGTACAACCACTCTGGAAGTCAGTCTGGAGGTTCCTCAGAAAATTGGACATAATACTACTGGAAGATCCAGCAATATGTCTCCTTGGCATATACCCAGAAGATGTCCCAACTGGTAATAAGAATGCCTGCTCCACTATGTTCATAGCAGCCTTATTTAGAATAGCCAGAAGCTGGAAAGAACCCAGATGTCCCTCAACAGAAGAAAGAATACAGAAAATGTGGTACATTTACACAATGGTGTACTACTCAGCAATTAAAAACAATGGATTTATTGATCTTGGACAAATGGATGTATCTGGAGGATATCATCCTTAGTGAGGTAACCCAATCACAAAAGAAGTAATTAGATATACACTCACTGATAAGTGGATATTAGCCCAGAAACATAGAACACCCAAGATACAATTTGCAAAACACAAGAAAATCAAGAAGAGGGAAGACCAATAAGTGGATACACCATACCTCCTTATAATAGGGAACAAAATACCCATGTAAGGAGTTACAGAGACAAAGTTTGGAGCTAAGACAAAGGATGGACTATCAAGAGACTACCCCACCCTGGGATCCATTCCATAATTAGCCACTAAACCCAGACACTATTGTACAATGTCAGAAAGATTTTGCTGAAGGGACCCTGTTATAGCTGGCTCATATGAGGCTATGCCAGTGCCTGGCAAATAAAGAAGTGGATGCTTTCAGTCATTTATATGATGGAACACAGGGCCCCCAATGGAGAAGCTAGAGAAAGCACCCAAGGAGCTGAAGGGGTCTGCAACCCTATAGGTGGAACAATAATATGAACTAACCAGTATCCCCAGAGCTCGTATCTCTAGCTGCATATGTAGCAGAAGATGGCCTAGTTGCCAATCACTGGGAAGAGAGGTCCCTTGGTATTTCAAACTTTATATGCCCCAATACAGGGGAATGCCAGGGTCAAGAACTGGGAGTGGGTGTGTAGGGGAGCAGGGCGGAGGGAGGGAACTTTCAGGATAGCGTTTGAAATGTAAATAAAGAAAATATCTAATAAAAAAAAGAAAAGATACAAGAAGCATATGAGTTATTGCTCTCCATTTAGTTTCTATAAAACTTGCATACCTATTCTATTTTGGCTTTCTGTGTCTGTAGCTTCTTGATAGAATAGGCAGAAAGCTACTTTCAACAAAGTATTTGGGAATATAGTAACCATCATTTGGAAAAATGGCCTACAATCATGCTGTTCCCAGCATCATTGGAGATTATTATGCAATCTATCACCTCATCATGGTCAACTCAGAGCTCATAGAAGATCTTGACGTGCAGGTCATAGGTTTCACTGCCAAAGCCCCACAGTTATCCCATAGAAGGCTCAGGCCTTATTGCTAATTAAGTTAAATTATGTTCTCAATTATAGCTGTGCCTGCTATATAGATGCATAAAGTTTCAGACAGTCACAAAAGGTATCTACTCCTTAGTGCTCACAGAGCTCAACTATTTCACCTATCAATCCTACACAGTGAACAAAACAGTATGAGAGATTAAATAAGAAACAAATGCTTACCAAGCGTCTACATAAATCTTGTCAGTATGGGACAGGAAGTTACAAGCCAGGTGGGTTAGAAAGTTGGAGAAGTCCATCTCCAACATTTATATATAGAAGTAACCGTCCACAAAGAAATAAAACTTTTAGAAACTTGAAGATCTCAGCTTGAATATTTTTAGTAGCAGAAGCTGAATCATGTTCACACACGTTATCAGAGGTTAGGAAATGGAGAGCTGCTAGTGCATATTGATCATTCATAACTCCCATGGAAGAATAGAAAAAAGGAACAGCAGAAATATGAATTCTCAGAGCATACTTGGGTGGCATAGACATTTTGCCTAAACTACTGATAGAAGTGGAACAGTGTGTGCTGACAAAATGGAAAGAAATAACCCAAATGAGGACTCTATGACAAACAAGTCATCACAAATTGTCTAACATACCTGAAACTTTTAGCTCATCTTCCCAGTACAGATGTGCAAATATGCAAAGTTTGACAGGTGCTCACCGGCTCCCTCAGGAAGGCTAATCCTGTATTCTCTTTTGTAATTCATGGCACACTTAGTAATAAGACAGTATATGCCATGACCACTTAAGGTATTTATTTAGTATAATTATATCTCTGGTGTGAAATGAGCTTAAAAGAGGAAGTACAAAGGATATTAAAACTGTTATACACAAGAAGAGATCTTTGTCCAACATGACCTTCCAAGAAGAAAGTAAAATGAGAAAATCTGCTGCAGGCATTTCCATATTCACTTAGTATTTCCATATTCACTTAGTTTTGCTTCTGTTTGGAAACAATGGTGCATGAGATTAGAGTTGACACCAATGAATTTTGACCATTTATTTCATTTAGATTTTACTAGGTGGTCAACTTTCTTATGTCGATTTGGGAGGAATATTCTGATGTACATTTTACTTCATTTGTGGCACACATGGGGTATTTCTCCTGTATGAAATTTGTTGTGCCCTGGAAGGGAAGATTTCCTTCATAACAATTTTCCACATATATCATGTATATAAATATTTTCTGCGGTTTGGACTTCCTTTTTTTTCCTTTTTTTATTAGGTATTTATTTCATTTACACTTCCAATGCTATCCCGAAAGTCCCTCACATGCTCCCCCACCCACTCCCCTACCCACCTACTCCCACTTATTGGCCCTGCCGTTCCCCTGTACTGGGGCATATAAAGTTTGCAAGACCAATGGGCCTCTCTTTCCACTGATGGCTGACTAGGCCATCTTCTGATTCATATGCAGCTAGAGACACGAGCTGTGGGGCGCGGGGAGGGGGGGTATTGGTTAGTTTATATTGTTGTTCCACCTATAGGATTGCAGATCCCTTCAGCTCCTTCAGTGCTTTCTCTAGCTCCTCCATTGGGAGCCCTGTGATCCATCCATTAGCTGACTGTGAGCATCCACTTCTGTGTTTGCTAGGCCCCGGCATAGTCTCACAAGAGACAGCCATATCTGGGTCCTTTCAGCAAAATCTTGCTAGTGTATGCAATGGTGTCAGCATTTTGAAGCTGATTATGGGATGGATCCCTGGATATGGCAGTCTCTAGATGGTCCATCCTTTCGTCTCAGCTCCAAACTTTGTCTCTGTAACTCCTTCCATGGGTGTTTTGTTCCCAATTCTAAGAAGGGGCAAAGTGTGTTTATAGCAGCCTTATTTATAATAGCCAGAAGCTGGAAAGAACCCAGATGCCCCTCAACAGAGGAATGGATACAAAAAATGTGGTACATTTACACAATGGAGTTCTACTCAGCTATTAAAAAGAATGAATTTATGAAATTCCTAGGTAAATGGATGGACCTTGAGGGCATCATCCTGAGTGAGGTAACCCAATCACAAAAGAACTCACACAATATGTACTCACTGATCCGTGGATATTAGTCCAGAAACTTAGAATACCCAAGATATAAAATACAATTTGCAAAACACAGGAAACTCAAGAAGAACGAAGACCAAAGTGTGGACACTTTGCCCCTTCTTAGAGTTTGGACTTTCTTGTATGCCTAAAGGTAGAGTTTACTGATAAAGGCTTTTCAGCAAGTGCTACATATTGAGACTTTTCCAGCTGCTACAATTTCTGTTACTGAGCAAGTTTCTTGTGATGACTTTGCTTACATTCTTCACTCTTAAAAGCATCATTCTTCTAAAATTTCTGGTGCTGAAAAAATTTTATCTTTGTAGTTAATAATTTTTCCATCCTCATTGCACCTGTAGGGTTGTCTTGCCAAGACGCTTTCATGCACTCAGTTCTATTAAGTGGCTATTCCTCTTTACAACATACTGGGATCTTGGTAGAAAAGGCTAAGAATTTCCTCCTAACCTCACTAAAATTGAGGCTTTCATCTACCCCTTGAAATTTTTAGATGTTCATCAATGAACCCTGGTTCTTTTTTTTTTTTTCTACAGACTTTTATTCATTATCCTGCAAAATTAAATATGATGTTTCTTTTACATGGTTTACATTCATATTTCTACTGCCTTGTTAATACTGAAAGCTGCATAGCTTGGTTATGCATTTCCCTTATGATTAACTCACACAGATATCACAACTGACATCCTAAAAGATGTCTTTGTTATGACACTCTCATAGAATCAACTTGCTCAGCAAGTACAAATTCATTATTCTCTTCAGTGGAATGATCTAGGCCAGGCTTAGTCTCTAGTACACTCATGTTGACTATATAATATACAATGAGAAATCTACCCTGTCTCCACTTTGTGACCCAATATGGGTAGATATAAAGGATCCAAAATCAATCATTGAAAAAAATTAAGAGCCGGGCGTGGTAGCACACACCTTTAATCCCAACACTCAAGAGGCAGAGGCAGGCATATTTTTGAGTTCGAGGCCAGCCTGGTCTACAACGTGATTTCCAAGACAGCCAGGGCTATACAGAGAAACCGTGTCTCGAAAAAACAAAAAATAAAAATAAATAAAAAATAATAAAAATAAAACAAGTGCAAACTTTGTCAGCCTCACTTCATAGTATGGTCATTTCTGAGGATTACAATGTAGCTTCAGTTCCTTAGAAGAGAAATATGTCATCCCATCGTCAAAGGTCATAGAGTTCTGAACAAACTCTAGGTTTACCACCTCCATGGGTCTAAAACACAGGCTACTGTATTTAAAACAATTTGGCTTGATGTGCAAGTGTAGATCTCATAAAAAAAGTCCAGTGGTCCTAAAATAGGCTATTTCCTGGTTGCTCATACTCAGTGACCATCAAAGAAGTAGGTTCAGAACTAGAAAAATCAAAGTTCTTATACAATAAAGATACAGACATGGAATCCACATAAAATGATACATTTCTTTAAGCAATAAATAGAAGATACCATAGAAGCAATCAAGTAACAGCTCTAGCCATACCTTAGGGATCACTTTAAACCCCAGGATTGTGATGGAGCCAGGAAGAAATGTAGTTGGAAAGTGACATTACTGGAAAGCCTGCCAATTCATAGAATAGAGCTTCACTTAAAACTATAGCATAACTGTTCATTAACTGAGAAGTGTCTACTACTTCCTTATACAAAGGCAATTTTAGATAACAAAGTACAGAATTTATAGCTGCATTCAACTCTAATCTCCTAGTCATTTCAGTTTTATTTCTACTCAATCTTAAAAGGTGGCCTTGGAGTGAGACTTTGGTTTTTTTTTATTATATATTAGAAATGAAGAGCTCGGTCAATTGGTAGTCCTTTTTTTGTCCATATTATTTTCTAATTAATTAATTTATTTTTTGACAAATTTTTAATTAGGTATTTTCTTCATTTACATTTCAAATGCTATCCCAAAAGTCCCCCAGGCCCTTGCCCCCAATCCCCTACCCACCCACTCCCACTTCTTGGCCCTGACATTCCCCTGTACTAAGGCATATAAAGTTTGATAGACTAAGGAGCCTCTCTTCCCAATGATGGCCAACTAGGCCATCTTCTGATACATATGCAGCTAGAGACATGAGCTCTAGGGGTACTGGTTAGTTCATAATGTTGTTCCACCTACAGGGTTGCAGACCCCTTCAGCTCCTTGGGTACTTTCTCTAGCTCCTCCATTGGGGGCCCTGTGTTCCATACAATAGCTGACTGTGAGCATCCACTTCTGTGTTTGCCAGGCCCCTGCATAGCCTCATTAGAGACAGCTATATCAGGGTCCTTTCAGCAAAATCTTGCTGGTGTATGCAATGGTGTCAGCGCTTGGAGCTGATTATGGGATGGATACCCAGGTATGGTGGTCTCTAGATGGTCCATCCTTTCGTCTCAGCTCCAAACTTTGTCTCTGTAACTCCTTTTGTGGGTATTTTGTTCCCAATTCTAAGAAGGGGCAAAGTGTCCACACTTTGGTCTTCATTCTTCTTGAGATTCATGTGTTTTTCAAATTGTATCTTGGATCTTGAGTATCCTAAATTTCTGGGCTAATATCCACTTATCAGTGAGTACATATCACTGAGTACAAACCTAGGATAGCAAAAACTCTTCTCAATGATAAAAGAACCTTTGGTGGAATCACCATGCCTGACCTAAACCTGTATTACAGAGCAATTGTGATAAAAACTGCATGGTACTGGTATAGTGACAGACAAGTAGACCAATGGCATAGAACTGAGGACTCAGAAACGAACCCACACACCTATGGTCACTTGATCTTTGACAATGCAGCTAAAACCATCCAGTGGAAAAAAGACAGCATTTTCAACAAAGGGTGCTGGCACAACTGGTGGATATCATGTAGAAGAATGGGAATTGATACATTTTTATCTCCTTGTACTAAGGTCTCATCTAAGTGGATCAAGGAACTCCACATAAAACCAGAGACAGTGAAATTTATAGAGGAGAAAGTGGGGAAAAGCCTCGAAGATATAATTTATTTTTATTAGATATTTTCTTTATTTACATTTCAAATGTTATCCCAAAAGTTCCCTATACCCTCCCTCTGCCCTGCTCCCCTACCTACCCACTCCCACTTCTTGGCCCTGGCATTCCCCTGTACTGGGGCATATAAAGTTTGCAATACCAAGGGGCCTCTCTTTCAATGATGGGCGACTAGGCCATCTTCTGATACATATGCAGCTAGAGATATGAGCTCTGTGGGTACTGGTTAGTTCATATTGTTGTTCCACCTATAGGGTTGCAGACCCCTTCTGCTCAATTGGTAGTCCTTAAGTGCTTATACTACAAGTGTGAGAACCTGAAAATGGATCCAATGGACCCACTGAAATAGTCCACCTGACTGCATGCTGTAGCCCTATTGCAAGGAAGGAGGGGAATGGGAAGTGCTGCTGAGACTCTAACAGCTAGGTAAGTAGACAATGAGAAAAGTGACATGAAGTAGGGTATGAGGGAAAGAAGGAATGCATGTTCTGGTGGAGGAAGAATGAGAGAGAGGTTTGAAGAGGAGATGACATGGGGGAAGGGGGACTGAAGTGGGAGGGAATACTGATGAAGGAATGCAAAGTTGTTGTGGTAAGAGGTGAAAGTGAAAGGGCCTTCTGAGGGGAGGGGACTGTGTGAAGAGAGGGAATATTAGATGGGAAGGGTGATCGCAAAGGGTTGGTGTTATGATGTACCACAGGGCCTAAAGCAGAGCTAAGAAAATAAAAATCTGTAGGCTTGCTGTCTAGGCACCTAGTGTAGCCAAAACAAATGGATCCAGCTTCAGTATAATAAGATGGAGAGTAATTGAGGAAGGCATACCCAGGTACCTCTGTCTCCACACATCCATACATGATCAGACACACGTGCATGTAAATACACACACATACACACACACATTTTGAACAATGTCTTTAAGTAATAATTTTTCCTATACTGAATTTTCATTTAACTATGGTTGAATATTCTCTGTGATTATGATAGTCAATTGATTATCTTCACTTGTATGAGAAATTTGATTCTCTGAAGCTCACATTTTGACACATAATTTACAATTTTACTAGCAACACCTGTCTATTTTCTCTAATATTTGTGCAATGGAAAGAAACTTTACAGAAATGTAGATTATCAGTTTATGCCAGAGGAGATAATTTCTTAATGTATATTTATTGTTGTACATAATTGCAATTGTATGGGTTGAGAAGACTGTGATATTTACATACATGCACATAATGTACGTTTAAAATTTGAAAATTTCATGTGAATTATTCAAGACCATTGCCTCTTCTCTACTTAAATATGATATATATATCTTCTTGCTCTAATTATGAAAATTAAAATTACACAGTAGCTTATAATATGGCTCTTTTAAGGTCCAAATGCATATTCACATGAATTCAATCAAACATTCTTTCATGTATGCATTGGTTACACATACTTCCTTTTTACAGAATTATCTGTTCAGATCAATTGCCATGAACAGATTGATCAGTTCAGAATACCGAAGATACAATTCACAAACCACATGAAACTCAAGAAGAAGGAAGACCAAAGTGTGGATACTTCGATCTTTCTTAGAACATGGAACAAAATACCAATGGAAGAAGTTACAGAAAGTGTGGAGCAGAAACTGAAGGAATAACCATCCAGAGACTGCCCCACCTGGGAATCCAACCCATATACAATCACCAAACCCAGACACTATTGTGGATGCCAACAAGAGCTTGCTGACAGAAACTTTATATAGCTGTCTTCAGAAAGGTTCCACCAGTACCTAACAAATGCAGAAGTGGATCCTCTCAGCCTACCATTGGACTAAACACAGGGCCCCCAATGAAGGAGCTAGAGAAAGTATCCAAGGAGCTGAAGGGGTTAGCAGCCCCATAGGAGAAACAACAATACTAATTAACCAGTATCCCCAGAGCTTCCAGGGATTAAATCACCAACCAAAGAGTATACATGGTGGGACTCATGGCTCCAGCTGCATATGTAGCAGAGTATGTGGCCCAACTGGTCATCAATGGGAGGAGAGGTCCTTGGTCCTGAGAAGGCTCTATGTCTCAGTGTAGCAGAATGCCAGGGCCAGGAAGCAGAAGTGGGTGGGTTGTTGAGCAGGGACGGGAGGAGGGGATAGGGAGTTTTCAGAGGGGAAACCAGGAAATGGGACAACATTTGAAATGTAAATATAGTAAATATCTACTAAAAATGAAAAAATTCTTCTTGGCTCTTTATATACTCCTTGTTGCCAGTATTAATTAGGAGAAAGCTGGCAGTTTTTGTCCTATTTTATATATTGTCTTTTTATAGTGATGGTTATTTTCCATGATAAGCATATATTTTTTTCTAACTGGATGCTGTCACATTTATTTCATTTTATGAGCCATTGGAATCACACAAAATCACTTCCTATGTCAGTATCAACATCTTGAAGTGTTTTACCTGTGTTATCTTCTAATAGTTTCAGTGTTTTAGGTCTTAATTTAAGATATTTTGCTCCAATTTAAACTTTTGTTTTGTGTAAAGGAATGTCTTATTATTTATATTCTGTAAAAATTTCTAAATGTATATAACATATATTGATCACCTTGATCACATCCACCTCTATTATCTGCTCTATCCCTCCTCAGACATCTTCATTTGATCTCTTTCACAATCTCAGGTCTACCATTCATAAACCTTGTGAGCGCTCTGACTCGCCCGCAAGAATGACGCAGCAACAGGATCTTTCTGCACACGTTTATTGGGAGAGCTTGATTGCAGAGGCAAAAAGACCCCAAGCCCAGAACTGGTGCTGCTTATATAGGCCTAGGAGAGGCGTGTCTCACACCCGGATTGGTTATGCATGGGTTATACTTACCACCTCATTTGCATGTCTCACATCTGATTGGTTAACTTGTCTCTCATCTGATTGGTTAACTTGTCTTTCATCTGATTGGTTAATTCTCAAAACCTCATCTTGGCAAAAAAACTTTACTGCCTATGTATGTGTGGTGGCCAGCAGTAGCCAGTGCCACCCTGCAACAGCACATGTGGCTTCCTACACATAAATAATTAATAGACTCACTGAGTGCAGTTAATGCTGCCCATATAAGCATATGAATATGTTCATTCACTGGGGTATGAAGAACCTGTCAGTGAGGAAAAATGATCCTCCCCAAAATTCTATCAACTACCAGTAGCTCTTCAGCTAACCTGTGGGGCCTTGAGAACCCTTCCATTTAGGGTAAGATCTAGGGGACAAATTCCACACATTATTTGACGTGTAATTATAACGTTACCAGAGAACTATTTGTTGAACAGGCTGTATTTTCTCCTATGTATAATTTTGGCACCACAGTTGAGAATCTTTTGGATGCAGGTATGTGATTGTGTTTCTTTCTCCTCAATGATGTCTGTTTTCCCAGTCTTTGCGCCTTCATACTAGTCTGATGCTACGTTTGTTAATGTAGTTCATGTAGCTCCAGAGTATATATTAAAATTGGCTATCAATTGATTTGGGTATTTAAGAACTTTTAATTTTAGGAATGTTTCTCTTATTTCCATCAGCAATGTTAGAAAGATTTTTACAAAGTTTGCACTGAATCTGAAGATTCAGTTATATTATATGACCATTATAGCAATATTAATTTCCATTGTCCAAGAACTTTGTATTTTTTCATCTCTCTGTAATGTCTTCAGTTAATTTCTTCAATATATGTGTACATATATGTATATGTATATTTAATTTTCGCTATAGTTACCATTTGAATATTTAGTTAGGCCCTTTCTTAGATATCTTGAAGCTACTAATAATGCAGTTTATTATTTGATTTTATTTTCAGTGGTTTCATTGCTTATATATAGAAAAGCTTCTAATTTTTTCAGTGCTAATTTTGAATCCTGCTACATAACTGAATAGATTTTCTGTTTTAAGTCTTTGCAGTAATGGATCATAGAATCAGAAGGACAATAAAACAGAATAATTTGACTTTTTAAAAAAGTTTCCTATACTTTGTTATTTTGTCAAAGACTTCAAACCCATATTGAATAACAGTATGAAGTTATATTGAACATCTTTATTCATAGTTATGTGAACATTTTTATTATAATTTAACCAAATATAACTTTGAATAGAAGACCTATATAAATTATTATTCTTAATTTAATTTAATTTTTTACTTATTCAGTTAAATCCCACTCACTGTCCACTCTGGTATCCTCCTCCCAAAATTCTTCCCCATTCCCATCCCCTTCTCCTGTGAGTTGGTGGGGGCCCCCTATGTATCCCCTCCCAACCATGGCACTTCAAGTCTCTGCTAGGTTAGTCACTTCCTCTCCCACCGAGGCTAGACAAGGCAGCCCACCTAATAGAATAGATCCCATTTATAGGCAAAAACTTTTGGCATAGGCCCCATTACATTTGTTCTGGGCCCTCATGAAGGCCAAACTGCACATCTTCTACATATGTGGGGGAGGCTAGGTACAACCCGTGTATGTTCTTGCTTAGTGGTTTAGTCTCTGAAAGCCCCAAGGGTACAGGTTAGTTGACTCTATTTCGTCTTCCTGTGGAGTTCCTGTTCCCTTCAGGCCTGAAATCCTACCCCCTACTCTTCCATTTGAGTCCTCAAGCTTTATCCACTGTTTGGCATGGTTATCTATATCAGTCTCAGTCAACTGCTGGGTGGACCCTTATAAATTATTTGTATACAAATTATTTTTACATAAATTATTTTATTATAATCTTATTTCCTGTTTTTCTTAAAAAATTTAATTCGGAGGACAGGTGTCCGCCTGGCTTGGGAGGCGACCTCAGCCTCAGCAGCAGCGGTCGCCATCTGGGTTCCAGGACTCCGCGGGACCTAGGAAATTAGTCTGAACAGGTTAGAGGGTGCGCCAGAGAACCAGACAGCTTCTGGGACGGGCAGAAGCACAGAGCCGCTGAGGCAGCAGCCTGGGCGGGCCGCAGACAACCGGCCACCATCCGGACCAGAGGACAGGTGTCCGCCTGGCTTGGGAGGCGACCTCAGCCTCAGCAGCAGCGGTTGCCATCTTGGTTCCGGGACTCAGCAGAACTTAGGAAATTAGTCTGAACAGGTGAGAGGGTGCGCCAGAGAACCGGACAGCTTCTGGGACGGGCGGAAGCACAGAGCCGCTGAGGCAGCAGCCTGGGCGGGCCGCAGATAACCGGCCACCATCCGGACCAGAGGACAGGTGTCCGCCTGGCTCGGGAGACGGCCTTGGCCTCAGGAGCAGCGGTCACCATCTTGGTTCCAGGACTCCCTGGAACTTAGGATTTTAGTCTGCACAGGTGAGAGTCTGCACCACAGAAGCTGACAGCTTCTGGGAACTGCCAAAGCAACACAGCTTCTGAGAGAGGCCCTGTTTTGGGCCTTTTTCTTCGACCAGGAGGAGGTCCAAAAACAAGATATCTGCGCACCTTCCCTGTAAGAGAGCTTGCCAGCAGAGAGTGCTCTGAGCACTGAAACTCAGAGGAGAGAATCTGTCTCCCAGGTCTGCTGAGAGACGGTAACAGAATCACCAGAAGAACAATCTCTAAACAGAGTCAACTATAACTACTAACTCCAGAGATTACCAGATGGCGAAAGGTAAACGTAGGAATCCTACTAACAGGAACCAAGACCACTCACCATCATCAGAACCCAGTACTCCCACTTCGCCCAGTCCAGGGCACCCCAACACACCCGAAAACCTAGACCTAGATTTAAAAGCATATCTCATGATGATGGTAGAGGACATCAAGAAGGACTTTAATAAATCACTTAAAGAAATACAGGAGAACACTGCCAAAGAGTTACAAGTCCTTAAAGAAAAACAGGAAAACACAATCAAACAGGTAGAAGTCCTTACAGAAAAAGAGGAAAAAACATACAAACAGGTGATGGAAATGAACAAAACCATACTAGACCTAAAAAGGGAAGTAGAAACAATAAAGAAAACTCAAAGTGAGGCAACACTGGAGATAGAAACCCTAGGAAAGAAATCTGGAACCATAGATTTGAGCATCAGCAACAGAATACAAGAGATGGAAGAGAGAATCTCAGGTGCAGAAGATTCCATAGAGAACATCGGCACAACAATCAAAGAAAATGGAAAATGCAAAAAGATCCTAACTCAAAATATCCAGGAAATCCAGGACACAATGAGAAGACCAAACCTAAGGATAATAGGAGTGGATGAGAATGAAGATTTTCAACTCAAAGGACCAGCAAACATCTTCAACAAAATTATTGAAGAAAACTTCCCAAATATAAAGAAAGAGATACCTATGAACATACAAGAAGCCTACAGAACTCCAAATAGACTGGACCAGAAAAGAAATTCCTCCCGACACATAATAATCAGAACAACAAATGCACTAAATAAAGATAGAATACTAAAAGCAGTAAGGGAAAAAGGTCAAGTAACATACAAAGGCAAGCCTATCAGAATTACACCAGATTTTTCACCAGAGACTATGAAAGCCAGAAGAGCCTGGACAGATGTTATACAGACACTAAAAGAACACAAATTCCAGCCCAGGCTACTATACCCAGCCAAACTCTCAATTACCATAGATGGAGAAACCAAAGTATTCCACGACAAAACCAAATTCTCACATTATCTCTCCACGAATCCAGCCCTTCAAAGGGTAATAACAGAAAAAAACCAATACAAGAACGGGAACAATGCCCTAGAAAAAACAAGAAGGTAATTCCTCAACAAACCTAAAAGAAGACAGCCACAAGAACAGAATGCCAACTTTAACAACAAAAATAACAGGAAGCAACAATTACTTTTCCTTAATATCTCTTAACATCAATGGTCTCAACTCCCCAATAAAAAGACATAGACTAACAAACTGGCTACACAAACAAGACCCAACATTTTGCTGTTTACAGGAGACACATCTCAGAGAAAAAGATAGACACTACCTCAGAATAAAAGGCTGGAAAACAATTTTCCAAGCAAATAGACTGAAGAAACAAGCTGGAGTAGCCATCCTAATATCTGATAAGATTGACTTCCAACCCAAAGTCATCAAAAAAGACAAGGAGGGGCACTTTGTTCTCATCAAAGTTAAAATCCTCCAAGAGGAACTCTCAATTCTGAATATCTATGCGCCAAATACAAGGGCAGCCACATTCATTAAAGAAACTTTAATAAAGCTCAAAGCACACATTGCACCTCACACAATAATAGTGGGAGACTTCAACACACCACTTTCACCAATGGACAGATCATGGAAACAGAAACTAAACAGGGACACACTGAAACTAACAGAAGTGATGAAACAAATGGATCTGACAGATATCTACAGAACATTTTATCCTAAAACAAAAGGATATACCTTCTTCTCAGCACCTCATGGTACCTTCTCCAAAATTGACCACATAATAGGTCACAAAACAGGCCTCAACAGATTCAAAAATATTGAAATTGTCCCATGTATCCTATCAGATCACCATGCACTAAGGCTGATCTTCAATAACAAAAAAAATAACAGAAAGCCAACACTCACGTGGAAACTGAACAACACTCTTCTCAATGATACCTTGGTCAAGGAAGGAATAAAGAAAGAAATTAAAGACTTTTTAGAGTTTAATGAAAATGAAGCCACAACGTACCCAAACCTTTGGGACACAATGAAAGCATTTCTAAGAGGGAAACTCATAGCTCTGAGTGCCTCCATGAAGAAACGGGAGAGAGCACATACTAGCAGCTTGACAACACATCTAAAAGCTCTAGAAAAAAAGGAAGCAAATTCACCCAAGAGGAGTAGACGGCAGGAAATAATCAAACTCAGGGGTGAAATCAACCAAGTGGAAACAAGAAGAACTATTCAAAGAATTAACCAAACGAGGAGTTGGTTCTTTGAGAAAATCAACAAGATAGATAAACCCTTAGCTAGACTCACTAGAGGGCACAGAGACAAAATCCTAATTAACAAAATCAGAACTGAAAAGGGAGACATAACAACAGATCCTGAAGAAATCCAAAACACCATCAGATCCTTCTACTAAAGGCTATACTCAACAAAACTGGAAAACCTGGATGAAATGGACAAATTTCTGGACAGATACCAGGTACCAAAGTTGAATCAGGATCAAGTTGACCTTCTAAACAGTCCCATATCCCCTAAAGAAATAGAAGCAGTTATAAATAGTCTCCCAGCCAAAAAAAGCCCAGGACCAGACGGGTTTAGTGCAGAGTTCTATCAGACCTTCAAAGAAGATCTAATTCCAGTTCTGCACAAACTTTTTCACAAGATAGAAGTAGAAAGTACTCTACCCAACTCATTTATGAAGCCACTATTACTCTGATACCTAAACCACAGAAAGATCCAACAAAGATAGAGAACTTCAGACCAATTTCTCTTATGAATATCGATGCAAAAATCCTCAATAAAATTCTCGCTAACCGAATCCAAGAACACATTAAAGCAATCATCCATCCTGACCAAGTAGGTTTTATTCCAGGAATGCAGGGATGGTTTAATATACGAAAATCCATCAATGTAATCCACTATATAAACAAACTCAAAGACAAAAACCACATGATCATCTCGTTGGATGCAGAAAAAGCATTTGACAAGATCCAACACCCATTCATGATAAAAGTTCTGGAAAGATCAGGAATTCAAGGCCCATACCTAAACATGATAAAAGCAATCTACAGCAAACCAGTAGCCAACATCAAAGTAAATGGAGAGAAGCTGGAAGCAATCCCACTAAAATCAGGGACTAGACAAGGCTGCCCACTTTCTCCCTACCTTTTCAACATAGTACTTGAAGTATTAGCCAGAGCAATTCGACAACAAAAGGAGATCAAGGGGATACAAATTGGAAAGGAGGAAGTCAAAATATCACTTTTTGCAGATGATATGATAGTATATATAAGTGACCCTAAAAATTCCACCAGAGAACTCCTAAACCTGATAAACAGCTTCGGTGAAGTAGCTGGATATAAAATTAACTCAAACAAGTCAATGGCCTTTCTCTACACAAAGAATAAACAGGCTGAGAAAGAAATTAGGGAAACAACACCCTTCTCAATAGTCACAAATAATATAAAATATCTCGGCGTGACTCTAACTAAGGAAGTGAAAGATCTGTATGATAAAAACTTCAAGTCTCTGAAGAAAGAAATTAAAGAAGATCTCAGAAGATGGAAAGATCTCCCATGCTCATGGATTGGCAGGATCAATATTGTAAAAATGGCTATCTTGCCAAAAGCAATCTACAGATTCAATGCAATCCCCATCAAAATTCCAACTCAATTCTTCAACGAATTAGAAGGAGCAATTTGCAAATTCATCTGGAATAACAAAAAACCTAGGATAGCAAAAACTCTTCTCAAGGATAAAAGAACCTCTGGTGGAATCACCATGCCGGACCTAAAGCTTTACTACAGAGCAATTGTGGTAAAAACTGCATGGTACTGGTATAGAGACAGACAAGTAGACCAATGGAATAGAATTGAAGACCCAGAAATGAACCCACACACCTATGGTCACTTGATCTTCGACAAGGGAGCTAAAACCATCCAGTGGAAGAAAGACAGCATTTTCAACAAATGGTGCTGGCACAACTGGTTGTTATCATGTAGAAGAATGTGAATCGATCCATACTTATCTCCTTGTACTAAGGTCAAATCTAAATGGATCAAAGAACTTCACATAAAACCAGAGACACTGAAACTTATAGAGGAGAAAGTGGGGAAAAGCCTTGAAGATATGGGCACAGGGGAAAAATTCGTGAACAGAACAGCAATGGCTTGTGCTGTAAGATCGAGAATTGACAAATGGGACCTAATGAAACTCCAAAGTTTCTGCAAGGCAAAAGACACCGTCAATAAGACAAAGAGACCACCAACAGATTGGGAAAGGATCTTTACCTATCCTAAATCAGATAGGGGACTAATATCCAACATATATAAAGAACTCAAGAAGGTGGACTTCAGAAAATCAAACAACCCCATTAAAAAATGGGGCTCAGAACTGAACAAAGAATTCTCACCTGAGGAATACCGAATGGCAGAGAAGCACCTGAAAAAATGTTCAACATCCTTAATCATCAGGGAAATGCAAATCAAAACAACCCTAAGATTCCACCTCACACCAGTCAGAATGTCTAAGATCAAAAATTCAGGTGACAGCAGATGCTGGCGAGGATGTGGAGAAAGAGGAACACTCCTCCATTGTTGGTGGGATTGCAGGCTTGTACAACCACTCTGGAAATCCGTCTGGCGGTTCCTCAGAAAATTGGACATAGTACTACCGGAGGATCCAGCAATACCTCTCCTGGGCATATATCCAGAAGATGCCCCAACTGGTAAGAAGGACACATGCTCCACTATGTTCATAGCAGCCTTATTTATAATAGCCAGAAGCTGGAAAGAACCCAGATGCCCCTCAACAGAGGAATGGATACAGAAAATGTGGTACATCTACACAATGGAGTACTACTCAGCTATTAAAAAGAATGAATTTATGAAATTCCTAGCCAAATGGATGGACCTGGAGGGCATCATCCTGAGTGAGGTAACACATTCACAAAGGAACTCACACAATATGTACTCACTGATAAGTGGATATTAGCCCAAAACCTAGGATACCCAAGATATAAGTTACAATTTCCTAAAGACATGAAACTCAAGAAAAATGAAGACTGAAGTGTGGACACTATGCCCCTCCTTAGAAGTGGGAACAAATCACCCTTGGAAGGAGTTACAGAGACAAAGTTTGGAGCTGAGATTAAAGGGTGGACCATGTAGAGACTGCCTTATCCAGGGATCCACCCCATAATCAGCATCCAAACGCTGACACCATTGCATACACTAGCAAGATTTTATCGAAAGGACCCAGATGTAGCTGTCTCTTGTGAGACTATGCCGGGGCCTAGCAAACACAGAAGTGGATGCCCACAGTCAGCTAATGGATGGATCACAGGGCTCCCAATGGATGAGCTAGAGAAAGTACCCAAGGAGCTAAAGGGATCTGCAACCCTATAGGTGGATCAACATTATGAACTAACCAGTACCCCGGAGCTCTTGACTCTAGCTGCATATGTATCAAAAGATGGCCTAGTCGGCCATCACTGGAAAGAGAGGCCCATTGGACACACAAACTTTATATGCCCCAGAACAGGGGAACGCCAGGGCCAAAAAGGGGGAGTGGGCAGGTAGGGGAGTGGGGGTGGGTGGGTATGGGGGACTTTTGGTATAGCATTGGAAATGTAAATGAGCTAAATACCTAATAAAAAATGGAAAAAAAAAAAAAAGAGTACACAACTAACCTTAACTCCAATCACCCAGGCAACCCAACACCTTCTGGGCTTTGTAGGCAAATACACATACATACATACATACATACATACATACATACATACATACATACACACATACATACATACACACATCTTTGTTTTTTAAAGGTAGGGTCTGAAGCTTTTATGTTTTCGTCTAAAATGAAAAATGTCCAACTCCATTTTGTCTCTTCATATTACAGCATATGTCCTAGTGCATGTTAAATATGTATGGAGAAATAGGACAAAAGGTAAGGGGGAGAGAGGGAGGAAGGGAGGGAGATAAGGAGAGAGAGAGAAAGAGGGAGGGTGAGGGAGAGAGGAAGGAGAATGACATTCCTGTAAAGAACCTGCTGCAAGTGTCACTCACACATAAGAACTCTGGGTTACTGGGTCATTGCTTTACTTGTGTGTGCAGACTGACTGCAGCAGAAGACTGCCCTCCTCATGTGCATGCCTCTGTTATTCTCAGTAGAACAATTCCCCTGTTAGGGCCTGCGGACTCTGAAAGGAAGACGGGATCCATTTCTGCTCTGATTTGCTTTGTTCTAATTTGCTGTGTTGTGTTTTGTTTTCCTGTGGTTTGGGGCAAAAAAAGAACAGTTGCTGCTAACCCAGCCGAGTTTACAGGGAAGTAAAAGGCTCCACTCCAATCGTTTCAAAAATCAGATCTCTTACCTTTCAATTTTCACATTCTCCCAGAACTTGCAAATTGTCCCACAAACCAGATGAACAGACCAATGGGTCATCTAGATAAATGTCACAAAGAAAAGGTAAATAAGAAAACACACAGGATACATACCACTACATTCTTTGTCTTCCTACAAAATTATATTGTTATTTTGATCCTTTCACAGAGCCTTTCCTCAAGCTTAGAACATATCTTATAATTATATTTTTAAAAAGGCTTCTCTGTAAAAAATATGACAAAATATGATTGTTCTAGTGATGATTGTTGTTTTATTAAAAATAAGAAAAGCTAACCATTTATGTGCATAAAGATCTACTTCAAGGAAAAAAAAATTTAATTCATTATAAAGTTAAAAAGAATGTCTTCTATTTAATGTTTCAAGTTTTTTTTATTATAATAATCACATTTAGTGTTTAGTTTTACTTCATACATTTAATACTTGTTGAAGTTTTCTATTGGTTTTGAGTTTAAAAACCAATCTAAGAAAAATGTCAGCTCTCAATATTTACCTTTGGAAAGATATTATGGTTTATATCAAACCAGGATGCTTGTTTGTTACATGTGGAAAGGAGAAATAAGAGAAGAAACTGCTATCAGGTGCACTGGGAGAATATTAAATTAAAAGTTTGTTTCTAGAAAATAGTATATCTGGATCATTTTTTGAGACAGTTTTGTACTCATTTCCATAATGGCTGCACAAACTACAGTCACTACCCTAAGTGGAGATTCCATTTTGTCTTTCTTTTTGCCATCATTTTTAATTATTTGTTCTTTTAATGATAGCTGCTTTGATGGAGCTAATATAGCATCTCAGGTTAGATTTTATTTCATTTTTTTTGAAGTCTAAAGATGCTGAATATTTATCCATATATGTCTTATTAATTATACTTTATCTGCAAAGATGGTTTTGTTCTTTTCATTTTCCTTGTATTTATTCTATTATTTATAGGAATCCAAGTTACCTTAGAGTAGTGTGCTACAGAAACACTTGCATAAAGGTCATCACTGCATTATTCCTAATAGGCAACATTGGAATCAGCCTAGGTATGCAAGAAGAGATTAATAAATAAGGAAACTATGTTATTTATAAAGAGTAGATATTATTAATCCATGAATAATATCTAAGATGATACTAAATGAATATTATAAAAATTACATAAACATAAATGAATATTATAATATTAAGCAAAATGAGCCAGGCTCAAGAAAACAAATATTATATGCTATCTTATAGTGAAAGTCCAGATTGGTTTTGTGTGTATGTGTGTGTCTGTGTGTGTGTACACAAATGCATAACATGAGTATGTATATAACACAGCTGAAATCCAAACACTCAATAACTATGGCAAGGTAATAATTTCAAAGACAGTTTGCACTATGTGGTTCAACCCTTACAAAAGGAAAGGTAGAACAAAGAGATGGCTCAGCAGGTAAAGAAATTTCTTGTGAAACCTGACAAGTTGATTCATACCATACAGACCCTCTCCAATAATGAAATAAAAATTAAAAGATAAATTGTACTCTATTTAAAATCTGGGCAATTATATTACTGTTTAGTTTTCAAATATATATAAACTATTAAACATTGTTCCATTATAAATCATAGTCCATGAATAATTACAATTTTCAAGACTTAACTGGTATGATAAGCATCCTATGCTTTCTGAACAACTTCCAATTTAGGCTATAACTTTGGGCATCAATATGTAACTGTATTAAGAGGAAAGGCCAGTGTTTATTTTCAAGATATACTTGAGGAAGTCCAGAATGTGGAAATAAATAATGATATCCAAATAACCATTGTATCAAAAGAAATGCAACCCTTCCTTATAGTATTTATTCTTCTAAATTTTAGTCTTTAATAAGCAAATATATGCTGGGTTTTATGTATGAAACTTTCATCAAAATTGACAATGCAGGTTTTATTATTAAAGTTGCTATAAATTTGAAAGAAAAGGAATCAAAATTTATTTGATAGTGACATATATAATCTTTTCTCCTATCTGATATGTATGCTGGAGAATTATTGCCAGTACCCTTGGTGTCTATGGGTCTTTCATGCTACACTCTCAATATGCTAAGTGAAATATTCCTGCTAATGCTATGGTGGATAAAGCTGAATATTCTGTGTTTGGATTTAATACTCACTTCACAGGAGGAAACAGTTTGTCTTACAAATCAGGTCCAAATCTATGGCTGGAGAGGTCATTGGCACAAAGTTAAAACAGATTATTTTGTTAAACAGATATGATATGGCTTTAAAATTTTCATATAAACAGTTTTCTTTGTGCTTATACATTGTGGTGGCTACCAATCTCAACAGTAGAAGAAAAAACTTATTCTTTTGCATAGTATAGCAATTACTGCAATCACTCATTAATGGTCAGAATAATTTATTGTGAAATAATATCCTAATGGTCAGTCATAAATGGAGGGAACCAACTACCAAACCATATCTAATCTTCCAAAGCTTAAAAAATAAATAAATAAAAACCATACAAATCAGATTGAAATTCCAGAAAAAGTGGTAAACTCAGGGGCTCAGTATAATTTCTTCCAGACTAAAACATCCATTCCTAGAGAGATCATGGTAGGAGTAACTCACATGACTTGAGGAGCTTGTAAAATTTCCAGTAGTTATAAGGCCATCCGTGAGGTGATGTAAGTAATAAACAACTGCTAGGATACAGGAGACTTTTCAATGATTTTCATGTTGTGTAGAGAATACATAGTGAAACCTTCAGAAACTGCTAAACTTATGGAGGCATGGGCTTTTTTGGTGAAGCAACTGTCTAAATCATCCAATGTCCTCTTACTTATCCCTCATGTGCCCTACTATAGATGATATTTTTGTTGAATGACAAAGAGAGTGGTTCTTAACTCAGTGTTTTTCAATGTTCCTAATGCTGTGAACACTTAATACCATTCTTCATGTTTTGGTGATGCCCAAACTATAAAATTATTTTTGATGCTACTTCATGACTGTGATTTTGTTACTTTTATGAGTCATAATGTAAATACATAATATGTAGATCTTCTTAGGTGTCCTCTGTGAGATCCTCATTAGATCTCCCAAAAGAGTTATAACCCATAGGTTGCAAACCATTGACTTAAATGAATCAATTTCTTGTGTCTATTATCTGTGTTCCATCTGTAGTAAATTCATATTTGGTTTTCATATTTCCAATGAAAAAAATCAGTCAGCAACAACTTATAATTTATTAATGTAGCCTCAAAGAACAGAAATTCTAAGTTTAACATTTTAGAAGTAATCTTTATATTGTAGGAGTTCCCTTAACCTTTTTATCTTGTTCTCTTTCCCTGTTGTTTTAAAAATAAAAGTGCATGGGACATTCTCTCCAGAGCATGATATGAAAAGGCTGTTCTCTGAAAAGAATATCATGGACTGCATTTTATGTTCCATGAAATTCATGTATTGACACCATCACAATGTGATATTTGGAGAAGGGAGGCCTCTGGAAGTTAGGAAATCCATAAGGTCTGTGTTTTAAGTGGAGAAAAGAGTGAGCTCATGCTTTCCCTCTCCTAGTGCCTCTGAAATCAACAAGAAGCCAGGTTCTATAAAGCAGATGAAATCAAAGGCTTGCCAGCCGAAAACACAAGCACATCCTTATAATCTCTAAATATTGAGAAAATAAATGCTTTGCATTTAAACAACATAGCATAATGCATGCTGTTATGTTTGCTTTAGTCTCTAGAATATTAATCTAATTGTGTTGGAGGCAGAAAAAACAATGTGGTCTTTGAGACAAACTGGAATTGTAAATGTTGTATGTACTTATATGTTTATTCACTTCTGTTTCTACTTCTTAAGAAACATATGGACTTTTATTGATGCCTCTACATGCTTTAACCACATCTCCTAAACATATACATGCAAATTGTGTTTAAAGTGAATTTTTTATAGTCGTCAGTGCTTTCTTTCTTCTTTCTTCTTTCTTTCTTTCTTTCTTTCTTTCTTTCTTTCTTTCTTTCTTTCTTTCTTTCTTTCTTTCTTTCTTCCTTCCTTCCTTCCTTCCTTCCTTCCTTCCTTTCTTTTTTTCTTTCTTTCTTTCTTTCTTTCTTCTTTCTTTCTGTTAGATATTTTCTTTATATACATTTCAAATGCTATCCCGAAAGTTTCCTATACCCTCCCTCCACCCTGCTCCTCTACCCACCCATTCCTGCTTCTTGGCCCTGGCATTCCCCTGTACTGGGGCATGTAAAGTTTGAAATACCAAGGGGCCTCTCTTCCCAGTGATGGCCGACTAGGCCATCTTCTGCTACATATGCAGCTAGAGATAGGAGCTCTGGGGGTACTCGTTAGTTCATATTGTTGTTCCACCTATAGGGTTGCAGACCCCTTCAGCTCCTTGGGTGCTTTCTCTAGCTTCTCCATTGCAGGCCCTGTGTTCCATCCTATAGATGACTGTGAGCATCCACTTTTGTATTTGCCAGGCAATTCAGGAGAGCAGTTAGTTACTTTCTTAACATGCATGTCAGAAGTTCATAAGTGAGCATATCTCCCCTGCCAAATGATATATTTATATTTCTTTTATTCAGGTTAATCCTTTTCCAAATCTTGTATTCTCATCTTCCTAATTCCTCCTTATATCACTTCACAACAGCTTTTTCTCCCACATTACTCCCCTCTTTTGAACCATGTTCTACTATCCATCCTCCCTGAATGCAACACCTCCACACTCTTTTCCTCCTCATTCCTTTCTATGTTTTCTGGATTGTACAAGCCTTCCATGCTAGACAAATCACAATAGGGAACTGTAGCTAGGATCTTTATATACAAGAGGAAAAATACACACACACACATACAAACACACACACATACAAACACACACACATACAAACACACACACATACAAACACACACACACACACACACACACACACATATATATAAAACAATTCAATTCTCTGAAAAACTTACAATTTTATTTTTCTTTCCACTAACTTATATTCTAATATATATATATATATATATATATATATATATGTTCAACTTCATCATTTATCCATTTTATCCATCAGTTACTGGACAACTATGCTCCTCCATTTTCTAGTTATCATAGATATGGCAACAATGAACATAGATTCATGTTATAAGGTATAAAGTCCTTTGAGTACATGCCATGGAATGGAACTAACTGGGCCAGATAGTTATTTTAAATATAGGTTTTTTTTTATGAAACCCTCAGATTGATTTCTAAAGTGGTTGAACAAGATTGACTCTCAGTAGTAGAGTATACATTTTCTCTATCTTACATCTACCGGTGTTATTGGTATTTGTTTCAAGGTTGATATTGCTCTGAAGACATACTCTAGCCATGGCAAATCTTCTGAAGAGAACATTGAATTGAGGCTGGCTTGAAGTTTCAGAGGGTTAGTCCATTATCATTGGGGTAGTGGATAAGGAGATATGGTGTTGGAGAAGTTGACACACTAGACCTAACTTGAGCATCTGAGACCTCAAAGCCCAGTATCACAGGCACACACTTCTTCCAACAAAGCCACATCTACTCCAAGACCACACTTCATCATAGTACCACTCCTTATTAGCAAAGCATTAAAACTTTTGTGTCTATGGGGGCCATTCTTATTTATACCACAATAATATTCTTGATGAAGTTCATTCTACCTGGGGTGGTTTTAATGTACATTTCTGCAATAGCTAAGGTTACTGAGTATCTTTTCAATATTTTCTACTTGTCTCTGCTTTATTATGAGAGCTCACTTTTTACTTCTATATCACACTTTTAAAAAATGTCATTATTTTCTTACATTTTTGTTTTTTGAGTTCTTTGTATATTCTAGATATTAACATATCGGCATTATAGCTGATAAAGATTTCACTGGTTCCATAGGCTACAAAATCAATTTTTAATGGTTGGGCAACTTTATTAATAATTCAAAAATTATATATATAATTAAATGTATATATGTACAATGGTTGTTATGATGTTCACCTGCCTGACCAGAGTGATAACCTATAACATTGGTCTCATTGGCTATATACATACTAAATATTTAATTCAAGATTATTTCTTTGTTCACTTTTTCCATTCTTTATTTTCAGTAGGTTTGTGTACTTTTCATGCTTTCTTTATCAGGAAGTATTAAGGTCTGTTTGATTCTTAGATCTTTGTCTCATTTGATCATTGATGGTTTCGAAAGTTAGAGTCCCAATCATAATTATAAGCTCTCAAGATGCTTATGGAATGTCATGTTTATGGAGTCCTTTTTTGTTTGCAAGTGGAAAAACTAACAGGGATTTAATGTGGAGTTAACACATTGTGATTAAGTAATTTAACTAAAAATAAGACAATGTTTGTCTGGATGATCTGTGCAATTCCCTCAAAATCTACAGCATCAAGAAGAACTCTTCATAGTCCCCATCCAAATATGACCAGATACAAAGAGACTAAAGATTTTCACATTGTATCAAGGAGAGAATGACATATAGACAGTCATAGACAATTGTTAATTTTTTCATATATGGCAAACCTTGTAGTAGACAAACCCTTGAAAGTTGGAACATAGAAGCAGATAATATTTAATTCTGCAAAAGTTAGAGAGAAATGGGAATTTATTTTTTAGTTCAGCATTTTAATACAAGTGGCCACTGGGATGCAGAATAAAGACCTTTGCAATTTTTCTTCCAAGACTGGGTGTATGTGTACTTGTGTGTGCATGTGAATGTGTTACAATAAGGCTTTTAAAAAAGAACATTTAGTGCTACTATGATAATGTATTTGTTTTATTTATTTTTTTAATTAGGTATTTATTTCATTTACATTTCCAATGCTATCCCAAAAGTCACCCACACCATCCCTCACCCACTCCCCCACCCAACCACTCCCACTTCTTGGTCCTGGCATTCCCATGTACTGAGGCATATAAAGTTTGCAAGACCAATGGGCCTCTCTTTCCATGGATGACCGACTAGGACATCTTCTGATTCATATGCAGCTAGAGAAATGAGCTCTGGGGGGGTACTGGATAGTTCATATTATTGTTCCACCTATAGGGTTGCAGATCTCTTTAGCTCCTTGGTTACTTTCTCTACCTCCTCCATTAGGGACCCTGTGATCCATTCAATAGCTGACTATGAGCATCCACTTCTGTGTTTGTTAGAACCCAGCATAGTCTCACAAGTGACAGCTATTTGGGTCCTTTCAGCAAAATCTTGCTAGTGTATGCAATGGTGTCAGCATTTGGAAGGTGATTATGGGATGGATCCCCAGATATGGCAGTCTCTAGATGGTCCATCCATTTCCTCTCGGCTGCAAACTTTGTCTCTGTAACTCCTTCCATGGGTGTTTTGTTCCCAATTCTAAGAAGAGACAAAGTATCCACACTTGGGTCTTTGTTCTTCTTGAGTTTCATGTGTTTAACAAATTGTATCTTATATCTTGGGTATTCTAAGTTTCTGGGATAATATCCACTTATCAGTGAGTACATACTGTGTGAGTTCTTTTGTGATTGAGTTACCTCACTCAGGATGAAGCCCTCCAGGTCCATCCATTTGCCTAGGAATTTCATAAATTCATTTTTTTAAATAGCTGAAGAGTACTCCATTGTATAAATGTACCACATTTTTTTTGTATCCATTCCTTTGTTGAGGGGCATCTGGGTTCTTTCCAGCTTCTGGCTATTTTAAATAAGGCTGCTATGAACATACTGGAGCATGTGACCTTCTTACCACTTGGGACATCTTCTGGATATATGCCCAGGAGAGGTATTGCGGGATCCTCCGGTAGTACTATGTCCAATTTACTGAGGAACTGCCAGACTGATTTCCAGAGTGGTTGTACAAGCTTGAAATCCCACCAACAAAGTAGAAGGGTTCCTCTTTCTCCACATCCTCGCCAGCATCTGCTGTCACCTGAATTTTTGATCTTAGCCCAATGGAATAGAATTGAAGACCCAGAAATGAACCCACACACGTATGGTCACTTGATCTTTGACAAGGGAGCTTAAACCATCAAGTGGAATAAAGACAGCATTTTCAACAAATGGTGCTGGCTAGTGTGAGATGAAATTTCAGGGTTGTTTTGATTTGCATTTCTATGATGATTAAGGATGTTGAATATTTTTTCAGGTGCTTCTCAGCCATTCAGTATTCCTTAGGTGAGAATTCTTTGTTTAGCTCTGAGCCCCATTTTTTAATGGGGTTATTAGATTTTCTGGAGTCTACCGTCTTGAGTTCTTTATGTATATTGGATATTAGACCCCTATCTGATTTAGGATAGGTAAAGATACTTTCCCTATCTGTTGGTGGACTTCTTGTCTTATTGACGGTGTCTTTTGCCTTGCAGAAGCTTTGCAGTTTCATGAGGTCCCATTTGTCAATTCTCGATCTTACAGCACAAGCCATTGCTGTTCTATTCAGGAATTTCCCCCCTGTATCCATATCTTTGAGGATTTTCCCCACTTTCTCCTCTATAAGTTTCATTGTCTCTGGTTTTATGTGAAGTTTCTTGATCCACTTAGATTTGACCTTAGTACAAGGAGATAGGAATGGATCGATTCACATTCTTCTACATGATAACAACCAGTTGTGCCAGCACCATTTGTTGAAAATGCTGTCTTTATTCCACTTGATGGTTTAAGCTCCCTTGTCAAAGATCAAGTGACCATAGGTGTGTGGGTTCATTTCTGGGTCTTCAATTCTATTCCATTGGTCTACTTGTCTGTCACTATACCAGTAATATGCAGTTTTTATCACAATTGCTCTGTAGTAAAGCTTTAGGTCAGGCATGGTGATTCCATCAGAGGTTCTTTTATCCTTGAGAAGAGGTTTTGCTATCCTAGGATTTTTTTTTTTTTTTTTGGTGTTGTTGTTGTTATTCCAGAGGAATTTGCAGATTGCTCTTTCTAATTCATTGAATAATTGAGTTGGAATTTTGATGGAGAATGCATTGAATCTGTAGATTGCTTTTGGCAAGATAGCCATTTTTAAAATGTTGATCCTGCCAATCCATGAGCATGGGAGATCTTTCCATCTTCTGAGATCTTCTTTAATTTCTTTCTTCAGAGACTTGAAGTTCTTTTTTTCCTTTTTCTTTTTTTATTACATATTTTCCTCAATTACATTTCCAATGCTATACCAAAAGTCCCCCATACCCTCCCCCCACTTCCCTACCCACTCATTCCCCCCTTTTTTTTGGCCCTGGCGTTCCCCTGTACTGGGGCATATACAGTTTGCATGTCCAATGGGCCTCTCTTTCCAGTGATGGCAGACTTGGCCATCTTTTGATACATATGCAGCTAGAGTCAAGAGCTCCGGGGTACTGGTTAGTTCATAATGTTGTTCCACCTATAGGGTTGCAGATCCCTTTAGCTCCTTGGGTACTTTCTCTAGCTCCTCCATTGTGTGCCCTGTGATCCATCCAATAGCTGACTGTGAGCATCCACTTCTGTGTTTGCAAGGCCCTGGCATAGACTCACAAGAGACAGCTACATCTGGGTCCTTTCGATAAAATCTTGCTAGAGTATGTAATGGTGTCTGCGTTTGGAAGCTGATTATGGGGTGGATCCCTGGATATGGCAGTCTCTAGATGGTCCATCCTTTGGTCTCAGCTCCAAACTTTGTCTCTGTAACTCCTTCGATGGGTGTTTTGTTCCCAATTCTAAAAAGGGGCATAGTGTCCACACTTCAGTCTTCATTCTTCTTGAGTTTCATGTGTTTATCATACAGATCGTTCACTTCCTTAGTTAGAGTCATGCCAAGATATTTTATACTATTTGTGACTATTGAGAAGGGTGTTGTTTTTCTAATTTCTTTCTCAGCCTGTTTATTCTTTGTGTAGAGAAAGGCCATTGACTTGTTTGAGTTAATTTTATATCCAGCTACTTCAGTGAAGCTGTTTATCAGGTTTAGGAGTTCTCTGGTGGAATTTTTAGGGTCACTGATATATACTATCTTATCATCTGCGAAAAGTGATATTTTGACTTCATCTTTTCCAATTTGTATCCCCTTGATGTCTTTTTGTTGTCAAATTGCTCTGGCTAGGATTTCAAGTACTATGTTGAATAGGTAGTGAGAAAGTGGGCAGCCTTGTCTAGTCCCTGATTTTAGTGGGATTGCTTCAAGCTTCTCACCGTTTACTTTGATGTTGGCTACTGGTTTGCTGTAGATTGCTTTTATCGTGTTTAGGTATGGGCCTTGAATTCCTGATCTTTCCAAGACTTTTGTCATGAATGGATGTTGGATCTTTTTGAATGCTTTTTCTGCATCTAATGAGATGATCATGTGGTTTTTGTCTTTGAGTTTGTTTATATAATGGATTACGTTGATGGATTTCTGTACATTAAACCATCCCTGCATCCCTGGAATAAAACCTACTTGGTCAGGATGGATGATTGCTTTAATGGGTTCTTGGATTCGGTTAGGGGGAATTTTATTGAGTATTTTTGCATCGATATTCATAAGGGGAATTGGTCTGAAGTTCTATATCTTTGTTGGATATTTCTGTGGTTTAGGTATCAGAGTAATTGTGGCTTCATAGAATGAGTTGGGTAGAGTTCCTTCTACTTCTATTGTGTGGAATAGTTTGTGCAGATCTGGGATTAGATCTTCTTTGAAGGTCTGGTAGAACTCTGCACTAAACCCATCTGTTCCTGGGCTTTTTTTTTTTTTTTTTTTTTTTTTTTTTTTTTTTTTTTTGGCTGGGAGACTATTAATGACTCCTTCTTTTTCTTTAGGGGATATGGGACTGTTTAGATTGTTAACTTGATCCTGATTTAACTTTGGTACCTGGTATCTGTCTAGAAATTTGTCCATTTCATTCAAGTTTTCCAGTATTGTTGAGTATATCCTTTTGTAGAAGGATCTGATGGTGTTTTGGATTTCTTCACGATCTGTTGTTATGTCTCCCTATACATTTCTGATTTTGTTAGTTAGGATTTTGTCCCTGTGCCCTCTAGTGAGTCTAGTTAAGGGTTTATCTATCTTGTTGATTTTCTCAAAGAACCAACCCCTCGTTTGGTTAATTCTTTGAATATTTCTTGTTTCCACTTGGTTGATTTCACACCTGAGTTTGATTATTTCCTTCCTTCTACTCCACTTGGGTGAATTTTCTTCCCTTTTTTCTAGAGCTTTTAGATGTGTTGTCAAGCTGCTAGTGTGTGCTCTCTCCAGTTTCTTTTTGGAGGCACTCAGAGTTATGAGTTTCCCTCTTAGAAATTCTTTCATTGTGTCCCATAGGTTTGGGTATGTTGTGGCTTCATTTTCATTAAACTCTAAAAAGTGTTTAATTTTTTTCTTTATTCCTTCCTTGACCAAGATATCATTGAGAAGAGTGTTGTTCAGTTTCCATGTGAATGTTGGCTTTTTATTATTTATGTTGTTATTGAAGATCAGCCTTAGTACATGGTGGTCTGATAGGATGCATGGGAAATTTTCAATATTTTTGTATCTGTTGAGGCCTGTTTTGTGACCAATTATATGGTCAATTTTGGAGAAGGTCCCGTGAGGTGCTGAGAAGAAGGTATATCTTTTTGTTTTAGGATAAAATGTTCTGTAGATATCTGTTAAGTCCATTTGTTTCATAACTTCTGTTAGTTTCACTGTGTCCCTGTTTAGTTTCTGTTTCCACTATCTGTCCATTGATGAAAGTGATGTGTTGAAGTCTCCCACTATTATTGTGTGAGGTGCAATGTGTTCTTTGAGCTTTACTAAAGTTTCTTTAATGAATGTGGCTGCCCTTGCATTTGGGGCATAGATATTCAGAATTGTGAGTTCCTCTTGGAGGATTTTACCTTTGATGAGTATGAAGTGTCCCTCCTTGTCTTTTTTGATAACTTTGTGTTGGAAGTTGATTTTATTCGATATTAGAATGGCTACTCCAGCTTGTTTCTTCAGTTCATTTGCTAGGAAAATTGTTTTCCAGCCTTTCACTCTGAGGTAGTGTCTGTCTTTTTCCCTGAGATGGGTTTCCTGTAAGCAGCAGAATCTTGGGATCTTTTTGTGTAGCCAGTGTGTTAGTCTATGCCTTTTTATTGGGGAATTGAGTCCATTGATACTAAAAGATATTAAGGAAAAGTAATTGTCGCTTCCTTTTATTTTTTGTTGTTAGAATTGGCATTCTGTTCTTGTGGCTGTCTTCTTTTTGGTTTGTTGAGGGATTACTTTCTTGCTTTTGCTAGGGCTTGATTTCTGTCCTTGTATTTTTTTTTTCTCTTATTATCCTTTGAAGGGCTGGATTCATGGAAAGATAATGTGTGAATATGGTTTTGTCGTGGAATACTTTGGTTTCTCCATGTATGGTAATTGAGAGTTTGGCCGGGTATAGTAGCCTGGGCTGGCATTTGTGTTCCGTTAGTGTCTGTATATCATCTGTCCAGGCTCTTCTGGCTTTCATAGTCTCTGGTGAAAAGTCTAATGTAATTCTGATAGGCCTGCCTTTATGTGTTACTTGACCTTTCTCCCTTACTGCTTTTAATATTCTCTCTTTATTTACTGCATTTGTTGTTCTGATTATTATGTGTTGGGAGGAATTTCTTTTCTGGTCCAGTCTCTTTGGAGTTCTGTAGGCTTCTTGTATGTTCATGGGCATGTCATTCTTTAGGTTTGGGAAGTTTTCTTCTATAATTTTGTTTAAGATATTTCCTGGCCCTTTAAGTTGAAAAATCTTCATTTTCATCAACTCCTATCATCTGTTGGTTTGGTCTTCTCATTGTGTCCTGGATTTCCTGGATGTTTTGAGTTAGGATCCTTTTACATTTTGTATTTTCTTTGATTGTTATGCCGATGTTCTCTATGGAATCTTCTGCACCTGAGATTCTCTCTTCCATCTCTTGTATTCTGTTGCTGATGCTCGCATCTATGGTTCCAGATTTCTTTCCTAGGGTTACCATCTCCAATGTTGCCTCACTTTATTGTGTCTACTTCCCTTTTTATGTCTTGGATGGTTTTATTCAATTCCATCACCTGTTTGGTCATGTTTTCCTGCAATTCTTTAAGGAATTTTTGTGGTTCCTCTCTAAGGTCTTCTACCTGTTTAGCTATGTTTTTATGTATTTCTTTAAGTGAGTTATTGAAGTCCTTCTTGATGTCCTCTACCATCATCATGAGATATGCTTTTAAATCCAGGTATTGCTTTCTGGGTGTGTTAGGGTTCCCAGGACTAGGTGGGGTGGGAGTGCTGCGTTCTGATGATGGTGGGTGGTCTTGATTTCTGTTAGTAGGATTCTTACGTTTGCCTTTTGCCATCTGGTAATCTCTGAAGCTAGTTGTTATAGTTGTCTCTGGTTAGAGCTTTTTCCTCAGGTGACTCTGTTAACCTCTATCAGCAGACCTGGGAGATGAGCTCTCTCCTTAGTTTCAGTGGTCAGAGTATTCTCTGCAGGCAAGCTCTCTTCTTGCAGAGAAGTTGCCCAGATATCTGGTGTTCAAACCTGCCTCCTGGCAGAAGTTGTGTTCCACTCACCAGAGGTCTTAGGATCCCGTGGGGTGTCCTGTGTGGGTCCTTGTTGGTGTCCGGAGACTCAGCAGGCCAGGAACCCCAGTGCTGGAGTGGACCAGAAGGGACTTGTGCCTTTGATCAGTCCGGGTTATCTGCTTTCCTAGTTAATTCAGTCTCAGGTCCCTTGAGATTGAATTGGAACTGACGCTGTGTTCCATTCACCAGAGGTCTTGGGATCCCGTGGGGGATCCTGTGTGGGTCCTTGTGGTGTCCAGAGACTCCCCGCAGCAGGAACCTTCAAATCTTCCTAGACTCTGCAGTGGTAAAGCATTTTTCTTAGTTTGTCGAGTAATTTATTTTGCTATCTATTCAATGTGTGTGACACTCCATCTCACTGAAATGCATTTTCTTGATTGTAGTCTGATGCCCAATTCCCAACAATGGTTCAGTAGTAGCTGTGAATGGAAGTCCAAGGATCTAGCAGTTACTCAGTCTCCCACAACAAGCAGGCAAAGGAGCAAGAGCCAACATTTAGTTCTTTACCCATGATCTCGGAAAGAGCAGGGCATTTGACACATCAAAAGAAACCAGCCAAGTCGGAAAGCTGCACTGCAGGTGGCACCACCTCAGTTATGACAAGGTCGGCACAAGCCCACTTCAGGCTGGGGGAGGCTACAATTCCTTCCTGATTATACAATAAAAATAGCTGGACCAAGATGTATGCTCCATAGTCCTGCCTGGGAGTTATGGTGGCTGGCAGCCCTGCCTGGTTTGGGGACTCAGATTTTCCCGAACCATTCTTATCCGTGGGAGTATATATACAGCTTGTTTGTGTTTATTTTACACAAACATGGCTCTGTGGTGTATTACTAACAAACCACAGCCTCTTGGCATATACCTCTGTCTTAGATTGATATATTTCCGAAATCTGGTTGCCCGTCATTGGCTGATTGGCCCTCATAGCATACTTTGCTCCAAATCAGACCAAAGCCACAATATATACTCAATATGCTTCTTCATATTGATGAATTTCTGCCATCTGCGCTTGCTGGAGGCAAGGCTGCATGGTTGCTGAAATCAGACTATAAGGAGAGACTGACCTGCTTGAAAAGTCGAGATAGTTGAAAAACTACAGGAAAAAAAAAAGCTTCTTTGGGGAAGTCCAGGAACTTTATTCAGTTGCAAGTTAGCAATGATCAAGCTCAGACTCTGACCTCCCGGTGTGGGGGAGCTGGCTTTCAGAATTAACAGAATAGCCGAAAATTCTCTGAGAAGGAAGCCTCTGTGGAGGCTGTGCTCCAAATTAACTTTTTCAGCTAAAAAGAATTTTTAGCCATCAATGAGGTTAGAATCATACTTACTAGAAAATTCAGAATCTGTGTCCACTTAATGAACCAATCTTTCAGGCAGCCATTGTGCTCTGTCATCTTTTTGAGAAAAATCACAGACAGAACCTCTTCCCCAGATTAAAACGGGTTCTGCACCATTGCACGTATTAGTTAATGGGTTCTGCCACTTTACCATGGCATAAGAACTGGAATTAACTGGATGCCAGCCGTGATCCACTGCAGACTGACCTTTAACATCAGTTTGCAAAAAAAAAATTTAAAATGAACAAGACAAAAGCAAGATGTGCTTTTGGTGACTTTGGGGGGTATAACTACCCCTGTTTTGTTTTTAAAAGCCAATTTTTCAGAGTGCGATGAGCACATTCAACAATTCCTTGTCCCATGGGGTTATAAGGAATTCAACTTTTATGTTTGATACCAAATTCCTTACAAAATGAAGTAAAGTTGTTGCCAGTATAGGATAGTATAGGTCTTAATGAGTTTAGGCAATCCCATTGCATTAAAGGCTTGTAATCTGCCTGAGATATAAATCTAGCAAGGCATTGCCTTAAGGTCTTGTCCAGGCAATCTAGGACAAATTCTTAAATGTCCAAAAACAGTCTTCTAAAAATAACAGCATTTTTTATTATGAGTTGTATATGCATAAACCATTGCAAATTTGAGAATTTATAGTATCTGAGGGTGAACAATTTTAAGCAATTGTAAGCTCTGAGATATATATTGATAAATATACAAATTAAAGCTTGATTATTCAACATTTATAAAACACCATCTATAGCACACAATTTAATTATCTGTGCTAAAGCAGGAAGAAACTCAAAAGAATAAGCATGTGATCCAATTCATTTATACTTTTCTCCCATAGAAGGGCTGTTTTTAATCACAGTAAATGGGATGCATGCATGCATGAATTTATAGAAAGTAAGAAAGCATGCATATTTAACTTATCTTTAGGATAGTGATTATCAATTTTATTTAAAATGATGGTATGTAATAGGCCAAATATCAATATTCTGCAATAAACAATTTAATTGCTGTTTGGAACAAGGAACAGACACTTTGTCAGGTTTTTAAGACACACTTTTTTGTTATAGGCTTTCTAAAATATATGAATTTATCTTACAATTCTTTATTAGCACCACAGCAGCCTTATAATAGAATGTTAAAACTTTACTTTGAGGTGAGGAAAGATGATTTTACATTAATGCTTACTTTTGTCAAAAAATTGCTGTGGGCACATTTAATAACCATAATTAAAATAAGCAGCTAACATTTAATTACCATTGATTATAATTGATAACAATTATAAAAGCTCCCTTTATTTTCTGGAAAGCCATTTGTTTTTTACTAGTTAATTTGTATCTCTCAAGATAACATCCAACAAAGGTCTTTAAAGTCACTTTAATACTTTAAGGTGAGGTCTAAGCCAACTCACATCTCTGAAGCAAATCAATTTTTCATTCTTAGATTTTCTGTACCACAATTTTCTAGTATAATTAAAACCCTAAATATTAAAAAGATATTGCCTCTGAATCTTATGGAGCAACAACTACTCCCCAGAACCTTAAAGGTCATCGTGTGAGAGCAAAGATTTGAAGTAAACTTCCCTTGAGAGGCATTAGCTAATAAAATACTTTACACTTAGGAAACAATATACACTGAAAGATTCAAACTCTTAGCTTCTTGTATGGAAGCAGAGACGATAAAAATTTTTCTTACATAATGTAAAGCTATATTAGCCATACCTAGAGGCAAAATTTTCCAGTGATCACCAGTTCACTAGAAGCAAACACAATTATCAGGATGCAAAGGAAAAAAACAAACTTTTCAATCTATAATTTTATATGAAGTAGGCAAGCCAGATTGTAATGCCTTTATAAGTTCTACAGTCTGATTGACCTTTTATAAATTTTGAATTTGAACTTTATTTAGAACAGCATCTGGATAGATCTACAATGTTCTTTTAGCTAAAAAGATTGCCCAGAAGGCAGGGAGGGGCAAGATTCAAGAACTTCCTTAGGCGCCATTTGCAAAACAAAAGAAAGTCACACAAGCTTCCCTGAGGCTGCTCTGAGCTTTGTTACTCTTGCAGTGAGGACAGCTTTTAGAATTTCTAAGTTTCTTTTGCAATATTAGACTATAACTACAACTTTGGGAAAGCAAACCCCAATTTTAAAACAATTTATCATCTTTAAAATCAATATTAGAAACATCACTATCATGTTACGAAGTTTGGCTGCCAATTTATACCTATGAATACATGACAGTGCAAATTTTAATGCTTCATTAAAGAGACATTGTTTTAAATCTTATCTTTATAAGTCTACTTTTTAGGATAAGAATCACATTAAATATTATCTCAACTAGAAGTATCCTTAGAGGCCTAGTGTTTTGGCCTGCTTTATGCCACGTGTTTGAAAGACTCCAACCCTGAGTTACCAATCTAAAGCTGTCTTGATACCAATGTTACACCCTTTTAATCATATCCAATAACTTATAAGCTAATACTCTATGATGAAGACATGTAGAGCATATTATACCTTTAAGACCAGTAAAAAACAAAACAAAACAAAACAAAACAAAACAACAAAAAGACAAATTAAGTGGCTACATGAATCTTATAAATTTAGACCAATCAAAGAATTTTACCTTTTCTAGCTATAATTATAAGATAAAAAGCACTTTGTCATTTGCTAAACATAATAATCACAATTGCAGAGAATTTTCTAGGAAAAAACTATCAGCTTATTTGCCTTAGAACTAAGGTTGCAGACTCCTTTTCTCTAAAAACAGTTTTTCAGCAGTGGCTCTCCTGCTGTGCTTGATTATTGGCGAAAGTATGGGTCACTCTCTGGCTTTGCTGAATCAGCAGATAAAGTTTTAGCCATTTTTATTTTCCAACAAGAAACACAGAACATTCAGTCACTCAGACAACGAGACAAAAGCATACATGAATTGACACGTGGACAGATTGGTGCACCAAGCATAGACAATACAAAGAGGGTAGAGAACTCCTGTAGGGGCCAGAGAGAAGGCTGGAGGTCTCTGGATTTCCCTGTGTCCCTGGGAGATTTCTGAAATCCATTTTCCATTTTATTTTATTTTATTTTATTTTATTTTATTTTATTTTATTTTATTTTATTTTATTTTATTAAGCTCTACTCCTCTTGCCTAATGCAGTTCTTGACTGAGGACAAGCGTCTGTTTGGAATTTTCTAGTCCCATATTTCACTGCCAAACCCTAAATGGAATCAGCACTGGGTCAGCACTGTTCGAACTTAGCCTGTGTTCTATCGCACCCCCAGCAATACTTTAAAAAATGAAGTTTAAAACCAGTGCTAGCATAAATACTTGTTGTTCATTGTGCCCGATACGATCTTCTTATTCTTCCCTTCTCATGGAGCTCCACATAAGACAGTGGTCCCTCAGTGTTTCCCACTGTTTTTAGGTCCCTGGTTCAGGTGCCAATCTGTAGTTGTAAGCTGCCCGTGGCCTACATGAACCGGGTACTCCTGAAAGGCAGCTTGGGGTTGAAAGAGAGACTAGATGGCGAGAAAAGAATGAAACCAAGACAAATTTTCTCTGATCAAGGCCCGTGAGTTTACTAATTGACTGTGCTTATAAAGGGGCAAGGCCCATCCTCCCTGCCAGTCCAGTTCATCCTTGGTGCCCAGAGCTAGCCCGAAGACACAGCACAACATGGATGGTCTCAAAGGTGTCTCAGCAGGCAGCAGGATCTTGGAGAAGAGCAGGGCAGTTGACACATCAAAGGAAACCAGCAAAGTCAAATAGGAAAGCTGCACCACAGATGTCCCCACCTCAGTGGTGACAAGATCTGCACCAGCCTGCTTCAGGCTGGGGGAGGCTACATGCAACAACCATTAGCAAAGAAATCTTGAAAGATATGGATAAACCTGAGCTTGTATATTGTTTTTCATGGTACAACCGCCATAGATTTTCTTGCCAAACCTTATAACATTCAAACAAAAGGTCTGTAAAAGTATCCAATGTGGCTCTAGAAATAAATTAAGTGGAGGAGTAGTAGACATAACAAATTAAAAGTTTTACAATATGCTAGAAAATGTGTCCTACTTGTCTTGAATAAATTCTCTACATCTGACTTTTTAAAACAATGCCCAAGAATCATGATTTAAAATGACCTCTTTGAGACAGTACACCATTTAATAACTTGTTCTATTCCCTTTGCCTTTTAGTCAACAGCAGCAGTTTGTATAAGTAATTTACAGTCACCATACACATCTATAATAAATGCAGAGAGTATGCATAAACTGTGGTAAAACGTCTTTGATACTGGCTATATGAGTTGTTAAATGTTGCATGAAAAAATAAAACAGGTTTTCTTAATCAATTATACAATTTCATCACCAGTAGAGAAACAAGTGTCTACTCTATGATTGTTTTCTTTGTTGTATGAATTCATTTTTATGCAAGGGTGCCGGAAAAAGCCTTCCTCAAAGGGAACATCTTCTAGATCTTATGTTACCATGATGTTCTCATTAGGACACCACAGTAAGATTATAAAAGCCAAAATAATAAAAAGAAAAGATGTCTCTACATGTTTTCATTTCTGTCTTTCCCCTTTGTTTGTATCTTCTGTATTTTGAACATTTGCTTTGTCTTTTATCCTTTAATATTATTCCCATGTGAAAATCACATAAGACCCACTTATGGGTAACTGCTGAGCACGTCTGAAGAGAGATTGAAAGAACTGTTTTTCTATTGCTTTTTCACTTCTAAAAGTGTGAATGCTTCATTAACACTTCTGAAGCTGTAAATAAAATGTCTTTTTGAAAAATGATGAACAGTCTGTGTCCCACGGCTCCCCCACCTAATGTGGTTCCCTGAATCACTCTGAAGTACCCTAGGGAACAAAATCATTTCATGTGTTGGCTTTCTTACCATGAACCGCTGAAGGCAGATTCCTGTACTAGGGTACAGACACACTACTATTCCTACCCCTAGTTAAAATAAAGAACGAAAGCCTTCTCACTTTTGGTCATGACAGGTATTAAAGTCAAACAATGCCCATTGCAACAAGAGTTTTACTCAAGTTTAATTAAAATAATTTTATCCTATTTTTATTTGTAAACCTATTTAAATAATACTAAAATATATGAAAGAAGCATGTGAATGCTGAATTATACACAGTAAAACAATCTAGTCATAATTTAGAGGAATGCAGAGGGTAGCTATTATTTGCATTTGCATTTTGAAAATTGTAAACAAGGAACAAAATAAATGAAATAGCAGTGACTTTCAACATTTTAACATTAATGCGTGCTAAACTCCAAGTGGAATTAGAACTCTTATAAACTTGTATTTGCAAAGGCTTATAACTTAATTCTTACTAAATGCATATTGAAATTAAGGCATGGTTAATGTGTAGTACAGATATTATCAAATCTAAAGATTTTATTTTAATAAACAGATTTTCATGATGGCCTCCAAATCTACATTTTTCTGAATGCATATTCTGGCATTTTCTTTTATAAGCTATATTCCCATATCTTGTTCATTTTTCTGAAATTGGCCACATGTAAAATTAAAACAACAACTTTAATTACTCTGTAATTTTCAGAGAAAATTAAATGAGTAAAAATTGGTAAAAATTTTTATAAATCCTTTACATGTGAGCCTTACTATTTATATTTCAATGATTATTATTTGTGCTTTCTTCCAAGGTTGATAAGTGTTTAGAAAAGAGGATGTATATCATGTCTACAGAAAGGCTTTGAAAGCCTTGTTTGGCAGATCATGGTAAACCTTCTACCTTAATGAAGAAAGTATGCCTAAACTAGAAGTAAATCACTGCATCATTAAAAAACACAGCAAAGAACCAAAGCAGAGTTGCTGTGAACTTCCTGAGTTCATACATAAAATAGTAAAGCAGAGATTTGCATCCAGGACTCTTCAACATGGTATCTTTTTTTTTTTTTTTTTCCAATTTTTTCTCCTTCTTTTCCCTTTAAATTCAGAAATCCTGAGCCACAAGGTAGGGTATTATGCAACTGGGAAACAAATTAACTATCGAATCATGTTTGAAGTATGACTGAAAAGAAATATTCTACTTTTTTGTCACAGTTTTTGACTAAAAAAGAAATTTACATACAGATTCAAGAGCAAGTAACAACAGACAAGAATTCAACACCCTGTCTTTGTATGTGCACTGCATGCAATGGAGGCTCAGCATTAGTCTTTTCTGTCACACCTATACACACAGATGGGAGGGCATCAAAATGTAAATAGAGACATATGTTATCACTAAAGATTAAACTGGAGCTGATGTCTGAAGCAGAAAAATAATTAGCAAGCACATAATCAGGGTCTTTTTTTAAGTAAAAAAAATTGTATTTACTTAGAAGCATTCAGAATGTTAACAAAAGAGCCACATATTTTTTTTTTGCAACTATAGAGTGGTATTCAGTTAACAGAACAATTATCTTCGTATAAGCTGCATCAGAGACAACTGAAGATGAAAACAAAACAAAACAAAACACCAAAAACAAAACTAAAAGATAAAAACAAAAAACAAAAACAAAAAACAAACTACTGTCCCCATATATAACTAATTTGTGCTGTGCACCAAGAAGAACCTGCTTTAAATTTTCATGCCAATTTACAACCCCCAGACTGTATAGTGGCTATTGAAGATACTACCAGGACAGGGCTATCTAAAGACACATTCGGTAGTGTGTTAACTACAAAAAAAAAAAAAAAAAAAAAAAAAAGACACTGTACAGTTTAAAAACAAATCTTACACAGCCTTACATTTCAATTTTTTTTTTCTTTAAAAGGAGCAAGTTGTGTACAGGGGGGTTAAATGCTTTATAGACCAGGAAAAAAAAACTGCACTAGAATGAACTTATTCATCATCATCACCTTCTTCATCTTTGTCTTCCTCTTCTCCCTCTTCTTCCTCATCCTCTTCATCTTCCTTTTCCTTCTTTTTCTTGCTCTTTTCAGCCTTGACCACACCCACCTTTTTCGCTGCATCAGGTTTTCCTTTAGCTCTGTAGGCAGCAATATCCTTCTACTTCTCCAACTTGGCAGTTTTCTTCTCATAGGGCTGCTTGTCATCCACAGCAGTGTTGTTCCACATCTCTTCTAGTTTCTTTGCAACATCACCAATGGATAAGCCAGGATGGTCACCTTTGATTTTGGGGTGGCACTAAGAACATAACAAGAAGAAGGCTGAAGGAGGCCTTTTGGGTGCAATGGGGTCCTTGAACTTCTTTTTGGTCTCCCCTTTGGGGGGCAGGATGTAGGTTTTCATTTTTCTTTCATAATGAGCCTTGTCAGACTTTGCCATGTCTTCAAATTTCCTCTTTTCTTTAGCTGACATGGTCTTCCACCTCTCTGAGCACTTCTTGGAGAACTCTAAGAAGTTGACAGAAGCATCCGGGTGCTTTTTCTTGTGCTCCTCCTGGCAGGTTTGCACAAAGAATACATATGAGAACATTTTGCCTCTAGGCTTCTTAGGATCTCCTTTGCCCATGTTTAGTTGATTAACCTCCTCGCGGCACAGAGTTGCCCAGTAACCGTTCAGGTCTTGCTTGCCCTGGCGCTGTCTCTATAGAGCTCAATATACTGCAATAGCTGTGAGAGTGGGAGCCAGACGCCAAATTTTAAAAACAATTTATATGAAGGATGGTATTTTTCCTAGGTGCAAAGTTCTTTTTTTCAAAACCAGGAAAGCCTTAATATTTGTTTACAAGTATTTTACTGGCTTACATTAATGGGTAAACATTGAAGACCACAAACAGAAATTTCAAGCCTAAGGCAAAAACAAAACAAAACAAAATACAGGCAAATTAGTAAATTGACAAATCCTCATTTGATGCAAAAGAAAGCATTGAAATATCATTCAACCATCCTTTGAATTTATTTTTAGGCAGGAAATTCAGTGCTTTACCCTAATTCTAAACTATGGGCATATCATCATCATCATCATCACTGCCACCACCATCATTATCAATATATTTTTGATAGCAAGTAACAGGGAGTTGATTTATCTACAGTTCCAAACCCAATGGAATTTATTATCATAGTTTGGGAGTCACTTCGGGGATCAAATATAACAATAACCAAACAATCTTTTATAATGAAATAATTCAGGGCAGCTATAGATATCTAGCTACAAGAATTCTTAGATTTGAACAGGTGAGATTTCTCAGTGGGTAAGGTGCTGGCCACCAAGCATGCGGACATGAGTTTGATTTTTAGGAAACACTAATTAGAAAGAACAAATTGGCTCCTCAGAATTATCCTTTTACCTACCACTGTGACACAGTCATACCCCATGTGTTCCAATAAACATGTAATTAAAAATGTTTTCAAATAATAATTCTTGATTTGATTCAGAGATTGTTAGTTAGTTGCTGCTCGTTTTCCCTGAATCCTTAATATGAAATTTCAGAGCCTTACCTTTTGTTGGATGTTGGTACACATTTTGGAGTTCTTCCTAGAGAAGTGGTTTTGGTGCGATTATTGTTGAGTGAGAAAGCTTTTACAGAATTGACAATTCCAAATACAGTTTCATTAGTGAATATGATGCCACCATTAAAAATATATATTGATGACTTCTTATGTAAGTAGTATTTTTCTTCTCTCTCTATTCCCTTTAATTTCTCTTATGTCTCTTCGATTCCTTCCCAAATCCAAAACCTCCTTAGTTATCAGTGCTATACACAAACATAAATGAACAAATACATTGTGCATATGTGTTTAGTGTTGACATCTTGGAATTGGAATTGACTAGCTCATCAGTGAGCTTGTCCCTGGAGAAGTCAGATTCTCAGCAGCCATTAATTATCTACAACTCTTCTTTTAGGGTGAATTCTTGTATAAATTCTCCTGTCCACTTTGGTATGTCAATTGATGTCATTTTCAGGTCATGTTTGGACAAGCATAATGTTGAAATTACCTAGGTATAGCTTCTCAGTCTTACAAAGGAGGTTTTGTCATGGTCCTATGGGATATAAAATCCTTCTACCCTGTCTTCTTTGATATTTTCTGAACTTTAAGTGAAGAAGTTAGATTGTAGATGCACTTAATCGAGACTGGACACCTCACAATCAATATTTTGATCAGTGGTGACTTTTTTATATGATTGTTTCCATCTGCTGCCAAGAGAAAATTTCTTGGTGAGGGATGAGAACTACAATTATTTATGCAAATATTATGCATAAATATTTGCAATGTAGTTAGAAATTAAACTAGTTTATTGAAGGGACAGTAGGATGTTCTCCTCTATAGTATTACCAGCCACGAGTAAAATGGTCTATATTTACAGCGTTCTTTCTCCTGCATTGTATTTTAGAGTTTTATTATAAACAAAAAATAAATATTATACAGGAAACATTTGTTCAAACCACTTGGCTGATACACGCTGGTAATCCATGCATGTAAGAGCAGGGGCAGTAGGAAGGATATTTAAATGCCATCTGTTTTAAGGGTTTACTGCTATGAAGAGACACCACGAGCAAGAACTAATATAAAGGACAATATTTAATTGGGGCTCGCTTACAGGTTCAGAAGTTCAGTCTATTACCATCAAGGCAGGAGCATGGTAGTATCTAGGCAAGCATAGTACAGGAAGAACTGAGAGTGCTACATCTTTATTCTAAGGAAGCCAGGAACAGATAGTCTTCCAGACAGTGAGGAGAACAGTCTCACAGCCTACCTCCACAGTGACATACTTCCTCCAACAAGACCACATCTTCCCCAACAAGGCAATGCCTCCTAATAGTGCCATTCCCTGGGTCAAGCATATTTAATCCACCATACCAACGGAGGCTTCATCATAAAACCCTACTTCAAAAATTGATAAAGTAGATCATTAAATAAAATGCATGTTTGTGTAACTCATATATTTAAAAGTGGTTATACTTTATTCAATGTTTGGCTTATCAGTGTATGTAACAAGTATGTACAATAATCATCATGCATTCATCACTAATTGAATATCAATTTGATAGCCACAGTGTTAATCTTCCCAGTTATATGAACTGTTATTATCATGCACAAAGAAATTACTGTTTTGGTCTGGTAAGATAAATTATGGGGTAAAGTAGCTTGCTGGGTGATCCTGGTGGCCTTAGTTTACTTGGGAGAAAACTCTTTTCAGATTTCATTAGTTGTTTTTGGCAAGGATAACAGAGTCATATAGTCTTAACATATTCATACCAGAAACATATACATTGCATTTTATCTTCATTAATGATATAAATATTATAACATTATTAATTAAGGTAAAGCCTGCTAGTCTTCTTTTGTGGTAAGATGTTTTCCTTGGTAATTCAGAATCCATGAGTTGATACTATAATGTCATTTCAACAATATTGAGGTACTATTTCCAAATCAACTTGAATACCAGAGGCTTTTGCCTTAATTTACTCAAATGATAATGTCTCTCATCTTACTCTGTTCTGCTAAAACACAATATTTTCTGTGTAACATATCAACAACAGTATGGTTCTTTTTTTGTTGTTTTTTGTTTGTTTATTTGTTTTGTTTTATTTTGTTTTGTTTTGTTTTGTTTTGCTGTTCTGAAGTTTTTTACAGCAAGACCAAGGCATCAGTGAGTTTTGGGATGGGAGCTACTTTGTTTTTAGTTTTAGTCGGTATGCTATTGCTATGAAGATGCACCATGGTTGCTGCATCTGTTATAAAGCAAAGTTTTTAATTGGGGCTTGCTGATAGTTACAGAAATTTATTCCATTTTCATCATGGCAGGAGAGCATGACAGCACACAGGCAAACTTATACCTGTATAAGTAGCTTAGAGTTCTTTATCTGGACTCTCAGGCAACTGGAAAAGAGAGTGCTACTGAGTGGCCTGGCTTCAGCTTTTGAAAGCTCAAAGCCAACGTCCTCTAACATATCCATACTTACTTAAACAAGGGCACCACTTTGAATTCCTTCAAAAGTGTCAATCCCTAGGAACCAGTGTGAGCCATTTTCATTCAAACCACCATACTCTCCAAGATGGTAAAATGTTATTGAATGCTACAATTGATATCTACATTTCCTTCTATGGCAGACAGGACTAGAGGTTGAAAAGACATGAATGGCAAACTACCATTTCTTTTTCTGTATATATGCAGAGATTTATCTGAAACAATTATCTTTCCCAACTGTTTAGTACTAGAAAAATTTAAACTCTGATTAAGGAGGATGTCAGCCTGGAGAAAGTAAGATGTTGAAGTGAGATGGGCAGTCAGAATTCCCCCCTCTTCCCCCTTTGATTTATTGGGTCTTTAAGAAATTTTAAAATGCGTTTTAAACATATTTGCCTGCTCCCTAGCTCAGCCTAAGTCCATTTCTCTTTCCCAGCCCATGCAATAATACATACTCTTAAAAAAAAAAAAAAAAAAGACCTTCAAGTCCTAATTGGGCTACCTCTGAATGTGTGTCCATACACTGAAACATTTTACTTTTACCATGGGTTAAATTCATAAAGAAAACTGATTTCCAGCATGTATTCCTATAGCTTCTCAGCCACGAGTAAGACTTTATGCCTACCCATGGTGGGGTATTATGATTTGAGTTTGCACAGGTTCTATGTATGCTGTCATAACCACTGTGAACATGTACCCTTTCTCTACTTGTTTGGAATACAGTTTCCTTATAGTCATCTATTGCCTCTAGCTCTTGAACTCTTCCTTCTGTTCTGATTATGCAATCAGTCTTCAGCCTTGGACAGACAAGGTGTGATGCAAATGTCCTAATTTAGGCTGAGTATTCTACAGTGTCTTAATCTCTGCACCTTTACAAGCTGTAGGATTCCATTCTAATTGCCATCTTGTATATATAATGGCAGTTGAGATATGCATCAATCTATGGATATAATAATGAGACATTGGGAATCAGTTTAATATTATATCAATCTATGGATATAATAATGAGACATTGGGAATCAGTTTAATATTATATCCACTTAGCACTATAATAGTAGTAGGTTCTATCCTAGAGCCTATGACCTGCTTCTCAGAAATTCTTTGACCCAATTATTTTGCCTAATATAGGTTATATCTTGGTAAACAGGACTTAAATCCAATGAAAAGTGTTCAGTTATTTCCATGATGTTCATGCTACCATAGACAATTACATGTATGGGTATTTTGCATGTACATACATATATACATATGTACATATACACAAACACACACAAATGTATGTATCATGTCCTCTGAGACTGGCATTACAGATGATTGCGAGCCACCATAGGAGTGGTGTGAATCAAGTGCTGATCTTTTATAAGAGCAGCCAGTGCTTTTAACAACTGAGAAATTTTATGAAAATATTCATGAATCTCCTGAACCAGGAGTAATAATTAAGCTTGCACATAAGCAATACTTTAAGTTGTTTTAAAAGGCCTTCCTTCCTTTTCAATTATTACAAGACATTTCATTATGCAATTTTTAATAAATAAGCATTTGAATGGGATAATGAATTATTATGGTCTTAATCATCACAGTCACAAGGAACTGTTCCTATTACAGCTGACTTATTAGAATCACCCTGTTACTAAAGCAGTAGATAAGGCCATAACAAAAAAGTAGGATTTTTTAAATGCTTTTGAACTGTTAAGAATAATAAATATAAACAAGTCTAGAGGGACTATGGATCATTTATAATTCTTATTGTGGTCAGTAAATAAGTTCATCCATTATTTGTATTTCTTTTAGTTCATTTTTTTTTTGGTTTTTCTCCTTTCTTCATTCATTTGTTCTTTATTTGTTAATGTTCTCAATTACATACTCATTTGTTTGCTCATTCAGCAAATAAAGTAATATATCCTTAGCTTGTGCCACAAAAAAAGCAAACAACAATCTTACACCCAGTTTCAGTCTTACAGTAGCATAGCATACCCCCTATATTATGCAGTGAAGTTAGGAAAGTGCAAATTACACTTATTCTACCCTCAAAAAGAGTTCCCAATGACCTCTAAAATGATTTAGGTGAAATTTCAAATTTCTGCAATAACATATATAATTTCACCCCTCACTCTTCAATTTCATCTTGTAGCCCATGTATATTACAGCCAAAACAGATTTTTTGTTGTTTCTTGACTTTGCTATGACTTAAAAGCAACAACACAATTCTATATTGAAAGTAAAGTTTCTTATTCCTTCTAACCAAAATGTTCTTTCCTTGAATCGTAGCATGAATGACTTGTCATTTTTTATCATTGCTTAAATTCCATTTTTTTGAGATGTCTTTCTAGGTTCCTAATTTCAAATCACTTTATCCCTCTTCTTTATAGCCTGTTAGAACTCATTGTTATTTTTAAGTAATTGTGCATATCCTTAAAAAGAATGTCAATTGTGTGAAGATAGATTCTGACATATTTTATTTCAAGAATGACTATTGTAAAAAAGTTTAAAAACTTTTGCTTGGCTAATTTGATGAAAATTCTAATTGACATCATTATTTTAGTAAAGATAGGCCCATAAGCAAGCAAACAGTATATTATGTTGGTAATATAAGTGAAGTTCATTCATGAGATAGGGCATTTACAGAACAGAGCTCATGTGATATACTGAGAAATTTAGATTAAACTTAAAAGCTAATACAGAGTCCTTGAATTACATGAGGTACAGCAAAATGATGGTTGTTATAGAGTAGAGTGAATAAGAAACCATGTTGGTCAGTAGCACATGCAACTTTGTTGGTAGTAAATTGTGTTCATTGACATTTACTTATGTCACATACTTGAAAAGATGATAGAAAGCTACTTGAGAAATAATTCATCTCATGTTTTTCTTAATCTTTGCCAAACATATAACTGAGCATATCATAAACTATTATGAATATAACATTTTGGATTAGCTAAGAATGCAACAAATTTATGATCCAATCAGTTTATGAGTTTGAGCACCATTGTCTAAGATACACTTTTAGTTTTGGTATGAATCCATCTTTTTTAGACATACTTCTTCCAGCCAGTAGAGGAAAGGGAAATAAAGATCTCTTTCTCTGTGAAGGCATATTTCTTTCTATACTATTCACATTACCCTGAAGAATGCAGCAGTATAGAAAGACAAACATTTTCCATATCTTTTTTTCTTAGCTATTTTTTTTGTGCACCTATGATTAAGGATGGATTTCCATATAAGACATGAAATAGAAAGATGACTATGTAAAGGGAGGGGACAAGAGAAGGCAATAGGACATATGCACTGTGAGTGTAGATGTGGGGATAATGGACCACGCTACATGCTAAGCAATGAACTAAGAAAGGGTGTGGGTTGGTCTGGGACCTTGTTCTACACAGGATACCTCAACCCCTTACCTTGCACTTGAGTTCATTTGCTCTGTCTTTAACTTCTAGGAGATGTGTGTCTTGTACCCTCCCAGTGTCTCTCTTATCCTGAGCTGACTTAGTGTCATAACCTGGTTCTAGTATGTGAAAGTTCATGTGCATTCTTGCACATGGTACTGGAAAGGCCTCAGGGTAGAAATAGGAGATCAACATCATGGCCTGCTTTTGTCTATATTGATGTGTGTCACTGTCCAAATGTGGACTTATTTCTGTGGAAGGGTAGTCCATCAGGGGTTATTCTGTGATGGGGAAATTGCCCAAATCTTGTTCTCTACCATGGAGATTTTCATTCCTACAGCAGACACACAAACTGAGTAGGACAAATGGATTCCTCTTCTCAGGGTAAACCATGACTCCTTTTCAAAGTATGTCCCAAAATGTTCCCATGGCATCAGATTCCTAAAGTTTGATCCAGAGCAAGGTCAATATCATCTTACCTCCTTGCCCAAAGCATTACTAACACGTGTATTCTGGCCAGTGTCTTGTGGACTATAAGACAGTGAATTACTGAAATAGTGACTAGTAAGAACTTGAGAGGTATTCTTTTCTTTTTGTAAATGTTTTTTATTTTGTTTTTTTATTAGGTTTTTACTTCATTTACATTTCCAATGCTATCCCAAAAGTCCCCCACACTGTCCCCCACCCACTCCCCCACCCAACCACTCCCACTTCTTGGCCCTGGCATTCCCCTGTACTGAGGCAGATAAAATTTGCACGACCAATGAGCCTCTTTTTTCACTGATGGCCAACTAGGCCAGCTTCAGATACATATACAGATAGAGCCACGAGCTCTGGGGGGTACAGGGTAGTTCATATTGTTGTACCACATATAGGGTTGCAGATCCCTTTAGCTCCTTGGTTACTTTCTCTAGCTCCTCCATTGGGGGCCCTATGATCCATCCAGTAGCTGACTATGAGCATCCACTTCTGTGTTTGCTAGGCCCCGGCATAGTCTCACAAGAGACAGCTATATCTAGGTCCTTTCAGCAAAATCTTGCTAGTGTATGCAATGGTGTCAGTGTTTGGAGGCTGATTATGGGATGGATCCCTGGATATGGCAGTCTCTAGATGGCCGATCCTTTTGTCTCAGCTCCAAACTTTGTCTCTGTAACTCCTTCCATGGGTGTTTTGTTCCCAATTCTAAGAAGGGGCAAAATGTCCACACTTAGGTCTTTGTTCTTCTTGAGTTTCATATGTTTAGCAAATTATGTCTTATATCTTGGGTGCTCAAAGGTTCTGGGCTAATATCCACTTATCAGTGAGTACATATTGTGTAAGTTCTTTTGTGATTGGGTTACCTCCCTCAGGATGATGCCCTTCAGGTCCATCCATTTGCCTAGGAATTTCATAAATTCATTCTTTTTAATTGCTGAGTAGTACTCCATTGTGTAAATGTTCCACATTTTCTGTGTCCATTCCTCTGTTGAGGGGCATCTGGGTTCTTCCCAGCTTCTGGCTATTATAAATAAGGCTGCTATGAATATAGTGGAGCATGTGTCCTTCTTACCAGTTGGAACATCTTCTGGATATATGCCTAGGAGAGGTATTGCGGGATCTTTCCTTAGTACTATGTCCAATTTTCTGAGGAACCGCCAGACTGATTTCCAGAGTGGTTGTAAAAGTTTGCAATCCCACCAACAATGGAGGAGTGTTCCTCTTTCTCCACATCCTCGCCAGCATCTGCTGTCACCTGAAATTTTGATCTTAGCCATTCTGACTGGTGTGAGGTGGAATCTCTGGGTTGTTTTGATTTGCATTTCCCTGATGATTAAGGATGTTGAACATTTTTTCAGGTGCTTCTCACCCATTCAGTATTCCTCAGATGAGAATTCTTTGTTTAGCTCTGAGCCCCATTTTAATGGGGTTATTTGATTTTCTGGAGTCCACCTTATTTAGTTCTTTATATATATATATATATATATATATATTGGATTTTAGTCCCCTATTTGATTTAGGATAGGTAAAGATCCTTTCCCAATCTGTTGGTGGCCTTTTTGTCTTATTGATGGTGTCTTTTGCCTTGCAGAAGCTTTTCAATTTTATGAGGTCCCATTTGTTAATTCTCGATCTTATAGCACAAGCCATTGCTGTTGTATTCAGGAATTTTCCCCCTGTACCCATATGTTCGAGGCTTTTCTTTACCTTCTCCTCTATAAGTTTCAGTGTCTCTGGTTTTATGTGGAGTTCCATAATCCACTTAGATTTGACCTTAGTAGAAGGATATAGGAATGGATCAATTCACATTCTTCTACATGATAACCACCAGTTGTGCCAGCACCATTTTTTGAAAATGCTGTCTCTTTTCCATTGGATGGTTTTTGCTCCCTTGTCAAAAAATCAAGTGACCATAGGAGTGTGGGTTCTTTTTTGAGTCTTCAATTCTATTCCATTGTTCTACTTGTCTTTTGCTATACCAGTACCATGCAGTTTTTATCACAATTGCTCTGTATTACAGATTTAGGTCAGGCATGGTGATTCCTCCAGAGGTTCTTTTATCCTTGAGAAGAGTTTTTGCTATCCTAGGTTTTTTTGTTATTCCAGATCAATTTGCAGATTGCCCTTTCTAATTCATTGAAGAATTGAGTTGGAATTTTGATGGGGATTTCATTGAATCTGTAGATTGCTTTTGGCAAGATAGCCATTTTTACAATATTGATCCTGCCAATCCATGAGCATAGGAGATCTTTCCATCTTCTGAGATCTTCTTTTATTTCTTTCTTCAGAAACTTGAAGTTTTTCTCATACAGATCTTTCCCTTCCTTAGTTAGAGTCACACCAAGGTATTTTATATTATTTGTGAATCCTGAGAAGGGTGTTGTTTCCCTAATTTCTTTCTCAGCCTGCTTATCCTTTGTGTAGAGAAAGACCATTGACTTGTTTGAGTTAATTTTATATCCAATTACTTCATTGAAGCTGTTTATCAGGCTTAGGAGTTCTTTGGTGGAATTTTTAGGGTCACTTATATATACTATCATATCATCTGCAAAACATGATATTTTGACTTCATCTTTTCGAATTTTTATCCCCTTAATCTCCTTTTGATGTCGAATTTTTCTGCCTAGGACTTCAATTACAATGTTGAATAGGTAGGGAGAAAGTGGGCAGCCTTGTCTAGTTCATGATTTAGTGGGATTGCTTCCAGCTTCTCACCATTTACTTTGATGTTGGCTACGGGTTTGCTGTAGATTGTTTTTATCATATTTAGGTATAGGCCTTGATTTCTTGATATTTCCAAGACTTTTATCATGAATGGGTGTTGGATTTTGTCAAATGCTTTCTCTGCATCTAAGGAGATGATCATGTGGTTTTTGTCTTTGAGTTTGTTTATATACTGGATTTCATTGATGGATTTCCTAATATTGAATTTTCCCTGCATCTTCGGGATGAAACCTACTTGGTCAGGATTGATGATTGTTTTGATGTGTTCTTGGATCACTTAGTAAGAACTTTATTGAGTATTTTTGCATCATTATTCATAAGGGAAATTGGTCTGAAGTTCTCTATCTTTGTTGGGTCTTTTTGTGGTTTAGGTATCAGAGTAATTGTGGCTTCATAGAATGCGTTGGGTAGTGTACCTTCTGTTTCTATTTTGTGGAATAGTTTGTGAAGAACTGGGATTAGATCTTCTTTGAAGGTCTGATAGAACTCTGCACTAAACCCATCTGGTCCTGGGCTTTTTTTTAGTTTGGAGAATATTAATGACTGCTTCTATTTCTTTAGGGGATATAGGACTGTTTAGATCATTAACCTGATCTTGATTTAACATTGTTACCTGGTATCTGTCTAGAAACTCTTCCATTTCATTCAGGTTCTCCAGTTTTATTGAGTATAGCCTTTTGTAGAAGGATCTGATGGTGTTTTGGATTTCTTCAGGATCTGTTGTTTTATCTCCTTGTTCATTTCTGATTTTGTTAATTAGGATGCTTCCCTTGTGCCCTCTAGTGAGTCTGGCTGAGGGTTTATCTATCTTCTTGATTTTCTCAAAGAACCAGCTCCTCGTTTGGTTAATTCTTTGAATAGTTCTTCTTGTTTCTACTTGGTTGATTTCACCCCTGAGTTTGATTATTTCCTGCTGTCTACTCCTCTTGGGTGAATTTGCTTCTTTTTGTTCTAGAGATTTTAGGCATGTTATCAAGCTGCTAGTGTGTGCTCTCTCTAGTTTCCTTTTGGAGGCACTCAGGGCTATGAGTTTTCCTCTTAGAAATGATTTCATTGTTTCACATAAGATTTGGTATGTTGTGGCTTCATTTTCATTAAACTCTAAAAAGTCCTTAATTTCTTTCTTTATTCCTTCCTTGACCAAGGTATCTTTGAGAAGAGTGTTTTTCAGTTTCCACGTGAATGTTGGCTTTCTATTATTTATTTTGTTATTGAAGATCAGCCTTAATCCATGGTGATCTGATAGGATGCATGGGGCAATTTCAATATTTTTGTATATGTTGAGGCTTGTTTTGTGACCAATTATGTAGTCAATTTTGGAGAAGGTACCATAATGTGCTGAGAAGAAGGTATATCTTTTTGTTTTACGATAAAATGTTCTGTATATATCTGTTAGATCCATTTGTTTCATAAGTTCTGTTAGTTTCACTGTGTCCCTGTTTAATTTCTGTTTCTATGATCTGTCCATTGGTGAAAGTGTTGTGTTGAAGTTTCCAACTATTATTGTGTGAGGTGCAATGTGCTCTTTGAGCTTTACTAAAGTTTCCTTAATGAATGTGGCTACCCTTGTTTTTGGAGCATAGATATTCAGAATTGAGAGTTCCTCTTGGAGGATTTTACCTTTGATGAGTATGAAGTGTCCCTCCTTGTCTTTTTTGATGAATTTTGGTTGGAAGACGATTTTATTAGATATTAGAATGGCTACTCCAGCTTGTTTCTTCAGACAATTTGCTTGGAAAATTGTTTTCCAGTCTTTCATTCTGAGGTAGTATCTGTCTTTTTCCCTGAGATGGATTTCCTGTAAGCAGCAGAATGTTGGGTTCTGTTTGTGTAGCCAGTCTGTTAGTCTATGTCTTTATATTGGGGAGTTGAGTCCATTGATATTAAGAGATATTAAGGAAAAGTAATTGTTACTTCCTATTATTTTTGTTCCTAAAGTTGGCATTCTGTTCTTGTGGCTGTCTTCTTTTAGGTTAGTTGAAGGATTACTTTCTTTCTTTTTTCTTTTTCTTTTTTTTTTTCTTTTTCTAGGACATGCTTTCTGTCCTTGTATTGGATTTTTTCTGTTATTATCCTTTGAAGGGCTGGATTCTTGGAAAGATAATGTGTGAATTTGGTTCCATCATGGAATACTTTGGTTTCTCCATCTCTAGTAATTGAAAGTTTGGATGGATATAGTAGCCTGGGCTGGCATTTGTGTTCTCTTAGTGTCTGTATAACATCTATCCAGGATCTTCTGGCTTTCATAGTCTCTGGTGAAAAATGTTGTGTAATTCTGATAGGCTTGCCTTTATATGTTACTTGACCCTTTTCCCTTACTGCTTTTAATATTCTATCTTTATTTAGTGCATTTGTTGTTTTGATTATTATGTGTCGGGAGGAATTTCTTTCCTGATCCAGTCTATTGTAGTTCTATAGGCTTCTTGTATGTTTATGGGCATGTCTTTCTTTAGGTTTTGGAAGTTTTCTTCTATAATTTTGTTGAAGATATTTGCTGGCCCTTTGAGTTGAAAATCTTCGTTCTCATCTACTTCTATTATCTGTAGGTTTGGTCTTCTCATTGTGTCCTGGGTTTCCTGGATGTTTTGAGTTAGGATCTTTTTGCATTTTGTATTTTCTTTGATTGTTGTGTTGATGTTTTCTATGGCATCTTCTGCATGTGAGATTCTCTCTTCGATCTCTTGTATTTTGTTGCTGATGCTGGCATCTATTGTTCCAGTTTTCTTTCCTAGGGTTTCTATCTCCAGCGTTGCCTCACTTTGGGTTTTCTTTATTGTGTCTACTTCTTTTTTTTAGGTCTAGTATGGTTTTGCTCATTTCCATCTTCTGTTTGGATATGTTTTTTTCTGTTTTTCTATAAGGACTTGCAACTCCTTTGCTGTGTTCTCCTGTATTTCTTTAAATGAGTTATTAAGGACCTTCTTGGTGTCTTCTACCATCATCATGAGATATGCCTTTTAATCTGGGTCTAGGTTTTCAGGTGTGTTGGGGTGCCCTGGACTGGTTGAGGTGGGAGTACTGGGTTCTGATGATTGTGAGTCATCTTGGTTTTTGTTAGTAAGATTCTTAAGTCTGCCTTTCACCATCTGGTAAACTCTGGAGTCAGTTGTTATAGTTGTATAAGGTTACAGCTTGTTCCTCTCGTGATTCTGTTATTCTCTACCAGCAGACCTGGGAGACTAGCTCTCTCCTGAGTTTCAGTGGTCAGAGCACTCTCTGTAGGCAGGCTCTCCTCTTTCAGGGAAGGTGCACAGATATCTCGTGTTCAGACTTGCCTCCTGGCAGAAGATGAAGGCCCGAAACAGGACCTGTCCCAAAAGCTGTTAGCTTCTGTAGTCCACACTCTCACCTGTGCAGACTTGTCTCAGTGGAGTCCGGGAGCCAAGATGTCTCCTGCAGATGCTCAGGCAAAATCTCCAGGGCTGGTCGGACACCTATCCTCTGGCAGGGAATGTGCCCGAATGTCTGGGGCCCGAAAAGGGGGCTACCTCAGATGTCCTGTGGCTCCCGACTGTCCCAGAAGCTGTTAGCTTCTGTAGTCCACACTCTCACCTGTGCAGAGTAGTCTCTGTGGAGTCTGGGATCCAAGATGTCTCCCGTAGATGCTCAGGCAAAGCCCTCCCGGGCTCTTAGCTAATTTTCTACTGTTATGGTTACAGAACAAATAGCAAGGAATCTTATGCTCATACCAAACATTTTATTCTTTTCATAACTTTCCACATAAATAAATTAGCAAGTTATTGGATAGACCATTTTCATGAGGTAATTATCCTGAATTTGATAGAAATGTCAATTTGAAGTTGTGCTTATTGTAATATCATTCAGCTAGATTTTTCAAGGCATCCTTTTTCCATTGTTAGCTGTCTATCTTGACTGTTCTCTCAAAACTAGGCTAGGATTGTTCATTGGAGCCTGTACATATGTCCCTTTAGCTTGTGTTTCCACATAGCTTGAAAGCTGCACAGCATTGAGACTTCTTAGATGTTAGATCAGAGTTCCAAATATGAGACTACAGGTAAGAGAAAAGCTAAATTACTCTCTATGTATCATAGACTCTGCCTTTCATTAGGAAGAGAATCAAAGTGTCTGTAGACTTGCTTTAATAATTTTGTATCTTCTGTTATTATATACTCTATTTCAATTGGTTTCAAATGATGAAAGCATATATTGCAGAAGCTTTTGAACTCAATAAGCCTATAATTTTATGCTCTTTGTGGACATGAACCAATACTAAGAGCTAACATTTGAGTTGAGTTAGTCTATTTTTTTAAAAATTGGTTTAGTTCTGAAGAACAGAAAGAATAGTAACTCAGCTAATTTTATTTTGATTTACTTTAACTTACCACCAAGCAAGATAGCAAGACATTGACAATATAAACATAAAAAGGAAAGTTGAGTAGAATTAATTCACCCATATATTCTAAGATACATGCCCAAAGTTTGCTGTTTTGCACAGGGACTATATTGCAGAAAAAATCAACTCTTTCTGAAATGTAGTGAAAAGATAATTCCTATTCCCCTCTATTATGCCATTTTATGTTGTGTATGTGTATATAGTATGTATCTGTTCATGTGTGTGTATGTGTACATGCCTGTGTGAATCCAGATACATACATGAGTTTGCAAGTGTTTGAAGGTATCCTAGTTACAGTTTCTTTTTTTTTGGGGGGGGGGTGCAGCGGAACTTTATTGATGGTATTCAAGAGAGTAGGGAGGGCTCCCTAGGCCCCTCCTGTTATTATGGGGATCTGGGATGGAAATTGTGAGGGAGATGTTCAGTGTTGGGGGCTGAGTTGGGACAGGGACTCCTCAGCAACCGAGGGCCTCTCTCTTGCTCTCAGTGTCCTTGCTGGGGTGGGTGGTCCAGGGTTTCTTACTCCTTGGAGGACATGTAGGCCATGAGGTCCACCACCCTGTTGCTGTAGCCATATTCATTGTCATACCAGGAAATGAGCTTGACAAAGTTGTCATTGAGAGCAATGCCAACCCTGGCATCGAAGGTGGAAGAGTGGGAGTTGCTGTTGAAGTCGCAGGAGACAACCTGGTCCTCAGTGTAGCCCAGGATGCCCTTCAGTGGGCCCTTAGATGCCTGCTTTACCACATTCTTGATGTCATCATACTTGGCAGGTTTCTCCAGGCGGCAAGTCAGATCCATGATGGACACATTGGGGGTAGGAACACAGAAGGCCATGCCAGTGAGCTTCCCGTTCAGCTCTGGGATGACCTTGCCCACAGCCTTGGCAGCACCAGTGGATGCAGGGATGATGTTCTGGGCAGCCCCATGACCATCACGCCACAGCTTTCCAGAGGGGCCATCCACAGACTTCTGGGTGGCAGTGAAGGCATGGACCGTGGTCATGAGCCCTTTCACAATGCCAAAGTTGTCATGGATGACCTTGGCCAGGGGAGTTAAGCAGTTGGTGGTGCAGGATGCATTGCTGACAATCTTGAGTGAGTTGTCATATTTCTCACACCCATCACAAACATGGGGGCATTGGCAGAAGGGGTGGAGATAATGACCCTTTTGGCTCCACCCTTCAAGTGTGCCCCGGCCTTCTCCATGGTAGTGAAGACACCAGTAGACTCCACGATATACTCAGCACTGGCATCACCCCATTTGATATTAGCGGGGTCTCGCTCCTGGAAGATGGTGATGGGCTTCCCGTTGATGACAAGCTTCCCATTCTCGGCCTTGACTGTGCCATTGAATTTGCCGTGGGTGGAGTCATACTGGAACATGTAGACCATGTAGTTGAGGTCAATGAAGGGGTCGTTGATGGCAACAATCTCCACTTTGCCATGCGGAGAGCAGGCAGCAGCTCTGGTGACCAGGCGCCCAATATGGCCAAATCCATTCACACCGACCTTCACCATTTTGTCTACGGGACGAGGCTGGCACAAGAAGATGCTGCTGTCTCTGAAACAGGGTGGAGCCTAGTTACAGTTTTTATTGCTGTGAAGAGAACCTAAGACTTTAACAACATTTATAGAGAAAATAATTTAATTGAAGCTGGGTTTCAGTATCAGATGTTTAGTCCATTATTATCATGGTGGGGAGCATGGTGGAGTGCAGGCAGACAAAGCATTGGAGAAATAACTGAAAGTTCTACATCTGAGTCTGAAGGCATCAGGAAGAAAATGGCACACTGGGCCTGGCTTGAGCTTCTGAGGTCTCAAAGACTACTCCCTAGTGAAAAATCTCCTGCAATAAAGTCACACCTACTCCAACAAGGCCACATATCCAAATATTGCCACTCCTTATGGCCAAGCATTCAAACACACGAGTCTATGGGGGAGGTGGCATTCCTATTCACATCACAAAAGTAGGCTTGAACCTAAACTCAGTATTCATTACTCAGGAGTTGTCTATCTAATTTTATGAAAAAAGGTATCTCACTGTGATCTGAATCTCACCAATTAGGATAAAATAGCTGGACTGTGAACCCCAATGATTTGGCTGTCTCTGGTGGGGTATCAAGTCTCTATAGGATTAGGTATATCCTCTCTCACTGAGACCAGACAAAAAAGACCTCTGCTACATATGTGCCAGAAGCCTCAGTCTAGGAGCTCCCAGGGTCTTTTGTGGCATTGCCATTCCATTCAGTTCCTACAATCCTTGGCATAAATCTTTCTTAGGGATCCCCTATCCCCTTCCCATGCTTGGCTGTCTGCATCTGTCTCAGTCAGCTAGTGGGTAGAGCCTTTCAGAACAAGCCAGGCTAGGCCATAACATCCTGATAACACCTGATATTGCAAGCTAAGCAGGCTTGGACTTGGTTAGTACTTGGATAGGACACCACTGAAATTTTAAAAATGATTTATTATTATTTTGTTGGGGTAATATATAAGTCCTCAGCAGACTATTTGTCACAGCAATAAATTTCTTTCTTTCTTTCTTTCTTTCTTTCTTTCTTTCTTTCTTTCTTTCTTTCTTTCTTTCTTTCTTTCTTTTTTTCTTTCTCTTTCTCTTTCTCTCTCTCTCTCTCTCTCTCTCTCTCTCTCTCTCTCTCTCTCTCTTTTCTACCACACTAAGCAGTTTTCTTTAAGATTTTTTTGTGGTTATTCTTGGTAACCAACTTGTTTTCCATAATTTTCAAAACTATCCTTTTAAAACTTTTTATTAATTCTTTGTGAATTCCACATGTACTCCAATCCCACTCATCTCCCCATCCCTTTGTATCTGCCCTCTGTTCTTGAAACCTCCTTCACAAAAGAAAAAAGAAAAGAAAAGACGAGAAAAAGAATCATTCCTATCTTGCTGTGGAAACTGCAGTAGATCTTTGTTTAAAAGAGTTTACCCTTTTCTCCAAGTAAATGTTAGTTGCAATGATTCATTGTTCAGATCCTGGGGCACTAGCTTCTGCTACACTATCAATACTGGATCCTCACTGAGAATCCTGTCAGATATTCTATCATTCCCCTGTGTTATGAAGGTCCTGCAACTTTGGAACTGTAGGACCAGCCCCTTCAAGTATTCTAGCATTTCATAGATGTGGTAGATGATGGGCTGGAACAACTAAAAGCCCAGGATCTGAGCCTGAAAGATATCTAATTTGGTCAGCCTGCTAGTTCTTGTGTGTTCCTGTGTCACGGGGGCCAGCTTGCCAGCACTGCTCTATGTAGCTTACCTAAGTACTTCAGTGGCAAGGGGCAGGCCCAGCTCTCTGGCACCCACACCCTCAGGTCAGGCTAACCTTTCAGCTGATTCAAACCTCTCATCTGTCATTAGGTAGGGTGGGCAAGAGAGTGGTACCCTCCTCTATTGCCCCATTCTGCCAGTGGCAGAGGAGGCAATGCAGTAAAACTTGATGTTCTTCTTATGCCTATAAAACTTAGTACTTTTTATATTTATGATTTATTTTATTATTATTATGTACATATGTGTATGTACATGGGTGTGTAGTTAGAGCACATGTTACTGAAGGGACTTGTGGAGTCCAAAAATGAGAACCATACTTCTTGGAGCTGAAGTTACAAGAAGTGATGAGCTGCACAGTGTGGTTACTGGGAATCTAATTCATGTCCTTTTCAGGGGCAGTATGTACTCTTAAGCACTGAGATTATGCCTCATCCCTGCTTACCAGTTTCTTCATAATAACAAAATTTTCTCCACATCCTTAAGGGCCAACTATGAATTCATTATTATATACTTCTTTGAGTTTCATTCTGTCTTTTATTTATACTACTTTATGCTATTTAGCAGATTCCATTGTGTTAGTGACATTTCTACTTATACATGGCCTTTGAAGTAGCTATGCCCATTTCTTTTAATATTGTTCTTTCTTCCTCAAAGTTTCATAGAGATTCTTGGTTATAATGCATGCTTATTTTTACTTATTTACCTTCACATTATGATCAAATTAGGAAATTAATCAAAGTAAAAATAACTAGTTACTAGGAAACAATCTTGTTCTTTATTTTTTAATATTTTTATTAGGCATTCTCCTCATTTATATTTCCAATGCTATCCCAAAAGTTCCCCATACCCCCCCCCCACTCCCCTACCCACCCACTCCCACTTTTTGGCCCTGGCATTCCCCTGTACTGGGGCATATAAAGTTTGCAAGTCCAATGGGCCTCTCTTTCCAGTGATGGCCAACTAGTCCATCTTTTGATACATATGCAGCTAGAGTCAAGAGCTCCGGGGTACTGGTTAGTTCATAGTGTTGTTCCACCTATAGGGTTGCAGATCCCTTTAGCTCCTTGGGTACTTTCTCTACCTCCTCCATTGGGGGCCCTGTGATCCATCCAATAGCTGACTGTGAGCATCCACTTCTGTGTTTGCTAGGCCCCGGCATAGTCTCACAAGAGAGAGCTATATCTGGGTCCTTTCAGCAAAATCTTGCTAGTGTGTGCAATGGTGTCAGCGTTTGGAAGCTGATTATGGGATGGATCCCTGGATATGGCAGTCTCTAGATGGTCCATCCTTTCGTTTGTTCTGTGGCTACCTGCTATAAAAAGTTTTCTAAGGACACTGTTTACCAGTCAATTTGGTTTGGAAAAGATGTATCATCAAGTTAGTAATATTTCATCACCAAAATTTACTTTTGAGTTTTATTGGAAGTTTCATTTAACTTTCTAAATAAATTGGACAGAGAGTGTTGATGTTCAACCAAGCCCTAGGAATAATGGAAAGTTTTTCTAATTATAATAACATAAAACAAATGATCTGATACTTATAATGACACCGATTACAGTGAGGACCCGACATAGTGGAATTTTCTATGTCCAACAATATTCTGTTTCCCATATGCTCCCTAAAATAAAGAGCATTTACTTGAAAGAAAATTTTTTAAAAAATCCTAATTACAATTTTTCATATTATCTTCCTTGAGTTTTACATATAGGAAGCTTGGCTCACATTTTCTTCTTAGAAGAGTCATGTATATCAGGATTGCAATAAAGCATAGTCATGACAGATGTGACAGTGACTAATTGTAGCTGATGCAAGCAATATGGCAAGGGGATTTTCTCATTAAATGTAAGGGTCAGAGGAAGATTTGAGAATTAGAACGTAAGGTAATGGGGTCAGGGTGAAATGACCACCTCGGGCCTAAGTCAACCCAACTGGAAAATTGCTTGAAAAGCAGGTTAGCAATTTGAACCAGGAATGAAATAAAGTATAAAATACTTCTTAGCTCATGCATAGGGATGACCACACACAAATGCTCTTAAAATCATCTTTATTTTTTTTTTTCACTAATGAAAGGTTTTTTTTCCCCACTGACTATTATATTTTTTCAGCAATAGTGATGTGTAAGCAATTATAAGAAAAATGAGATCTCATTATTTCTTCCTCGTATGCAACTTTGTGCCAATATTCACTTCTCCATTTTTATTTTCACTATACTTATTCAATTAACTTATTTTCCTTAAGTCAGAGAACTAGTTCATAACTAGTTTCTCTACTTCTTGACTATTTTTCTCTCAAAATCCTGACTCATTCTGTTCCAGAAAACTACTGGGCCAGCAGCACTTATCATCTGAAAATTAAACATCCAAACCTTTCTTTCAAGACCTTTACAGTAAACCCTTTTACACTTTTCAGTATAAACTACTAAAGACACTTTGCCTGTTTTCTATCCCCTAGTCATATATATATATATATATATATATATATATATATATATATATATATATGTGTGTGTGTGTGTGTGTGTGTGTGTGTGTATACTTGTTTTTGAAATGGTATCATTTTAAAAAAATATATTTTTTACAAATTAAATTTCTATCTGCATTTTAAGAATATAATATGTTTTATTTGAACAAGAACATAACATGTTGTTATAATTCTATAAAATATAGTAATTTCTAAATGTAAGTAAAGAAAGGATATATACCACTGTCAGGATAAGGTTAGTACCAATAATTGAAGAAATGTGTGTCCTCAATTCCTAACTTATGATTTCCAGATGAATTGTGAATGCTCACATATATAGACTTTTCGGTTTGGACTTTAGGAACAATATTTAGACAAGTTTCATAAGTGTGAGCACTTTATTATAAAATGGGCTTTATGTTAGATGTGTCTGCCCAATTGTAGGCTAATGAATGAAAGTGTTTCAGGAATATTTAAAGTAGACTGGACTACTTTAGTAGTCATTTTAATTTTAATTTTCCTGAAGTCTAAGGATGGTGAACATTTCTTTAACTGCTTTCCAAATATTAGAGACTTCCCTGCTTAGATCTGTACCACATTTTGATTGGATCATTGGTTTGTTGACCTCTAATTTCTTTAGTCCATTGTGTATTTTGGATATCATGCCTCTGTCAAATGCAAGATTGGTAAAAAATCTTTTCACTACTCTCAAGGTTGCCATTTTATTCTATCGATGGTATTCTTTGTTTTACAGAAGAAGGTTTTTATTTCCTGAGTTCCCATTTATTGATTATTGATCTTATTGCTTGCACTGTTAGTATACTGTTCATGAAGTTTTCTCTTATACAAATGAGTTCTAGGCCATTCCTACTTTCTCTTTTATCAAATTTAATATATCTGGTTTTACATTGAAGTCTTTATTCGACAAGTTTGAGTTCTTTGCAGGGTGACAGACATGGATCTATTTGCATTCTTCTATAAGCAGACATCCAGTAAGACTAGCAACAATTTTGAAGATGCTTTCTTTCTTCCATTGAATAGTTGTGGCATCTTTGTCAAATATCACGTGTTCATTGGTGTGTGGATTAACTTCCAGTCTTTGATTTGGTTCCATTGATCAAACTGTCTGTTTTCATATCAAAAGCATAAGGGTTTTATTAATATTGCTCTACAATATGGCTTGAAATCAGAGATCATGATACCCCCCAGAAGTACTTTTTTTTTTACAAGTTTGTTTTAGCTACCTGGTAGTTTTGCTTTTGTATATGAAGTTTAGTATTGTTTTTTCAAGGTCTGTAAAGAATTGTGTTGGAATTTTTAAGGGAATTGGACTGAATTTGTAGATTGCTTTTGATAAGATGGCCACTATTCCATGAGCATGGGAGATATTTCCATATTCTTATAACTTTTCAGTTTCTTTCTTCAGAGACTTGAAGTTTTGTCATACAGGTCTTTCACTTGCTTGTTTAATGTTGTAACAAGGAATTTTTTTTATTCTTTTTTTTTTTTTTTTTGTGGCTATCGTGTTCGTTGTTGTTTCCCTAATTTCTTTATCAGCCAGTTTGTCATTTGTACAAAGGAGAGCTACTAATTTATTTTTCAATCCAGTTACTTTTTGAAGGTGTTTATCAGCTATAGGAGTTTTCCCATAGAACTTTTCCTATGACATATGGATAATATCATATCCTCTTGAATATCAATATTTTGATGGCTTACTTTCCAATTTGTATGCCATTGATCTCCTTTAGTTGTCTTGCTATAGCTAAAACTTCAAGTGCTATATTAAATATATATGGAGAGAGTGGACAGCCTTTTCTTGTTGCTGATTTTAGTGGAACTGTTTTAATTTCTTTGATGTTGGATATCTCTGCTTGTTATGTATTACCTTGTGTGTGTGTGTGTGTGTGTGTGTGTGTGTGTGTTTTGAAATGAGCCTCATATCCTTTTCCTTACTATGACTTTCATCAAGGGCTACTTTTTAGTATCTAATGCAATGATCATGTACTATGTTTCTTTGAGTTTGTTTTTCTTTATATGGTAGATTATATTGCAGGATTTTTGAAAACCATCCATGCATCCCTAACATGAAGCATAATTGGTCTTGGTGAATGAAGAGTGTGATGTATTCTTGGATTTGGTTTGGAAGTATTTTATTGAGTATTTTTGGATCAATGTTCATAAGGAAAAATGGTCTGAAATTCTATTTCCTTTCTGAATCTTTGAGTGGTTTACATATCACCATGACTGTGGATACATAGAGAGAATTTGGCAATGTTTTGTCTTTTGTCTTATGTGGAATAGTTGAGAAATATTGGTCTTAGCTCTTCTTTGGCATTGTGTGTTAAAAGTACTTATTCCTGGACTATTTTTGAAAGACTTTTAATGACTGCTTCTATTTACTTAGAGCTTATAGGCCTATTTCCTATATGCCGCAGTTTGAAGCATCCATTCAGTTAGCTTGTGTCTTTTTATTAGAGGAATTGTATCCATTGAAATTTAGAAATACTAATGACCAATGTTTGTTAATTCCTATTAGTTTGATGTTGTTGACATTGTGTGTGTGTGTGTGTGTGTGTGTGTGTGTAAAGTGTGCATGTATGGATGTGTATGCTTTTGTGTCCATGTGTGTGTTCCTTTGCTTTTGCTGGTCCATATTTGTTTCCTGTGTTTTCTTGGATGTAGTTATCTTGCTTGGGTGGAACTTTTCCTTCTAGTATCTTTTGTAAGACTGAATTTGTGGATAGATATTGTTTAAATTTGGTTTTGTCCTAGAATACCTTGTGTTCTCTTTCTCTGGTTATAGAAAGTTTTGTTCTGTATAGTGGTCTGGCTTGACATCTGTGATCTCTTAGAGTTTTCAAAACATTTGCACACATCCTTCTGACTTTCTGTGTCTGTTAAAAAATCATTTGTAATTCTGATTGATCTGTATCTATGTTACTTGCCGTTTTACCCTTGCATGCTTTAATATTCTTTCTTTGTTTAGTACATTTATTTTTTGTCTAATATATTTGGTGATCTTTAAGCTTCTTGTATGCCTATAGCCACTCCCTTTCTGGCTTGGCTGCTCCTCTGATGATCTCACAGTCTGTAGGCCTCCCAGAAGGTCTGCTTTATGCAAGGTAACTTGTAAGGTACCCTTCCAAACAGCCACAGCAGATGGGAATCCTGAGGATCCCAGTGCAATTGGACCAAACCATGCCCCCTGAATTCCACTCCCCTTCAGGCCAGTACTTCTGCTGAGGCAGATCATCAGCCTCTCTGCTCCTCTGAAGACACCATAGTCTGAAGGCCTCCCAGGTGGTTCATTGCACCACAGGGCAACAGAGCAACTGACCCAAAAGTATAAAAGACTCCCTGGAATTCTTTTGTACACAGAGCAACAGACAACAGAGTCTAAGTGCCTCTTAGGAGAACAGCTACACACTGGGCAACAGTTTGACTGCTCTTCTGAAGACTCAACAGTCTGAAGTTTTCTCAGAAGATCTGCTCCAGCCAGGGCAAAAGATCAGCAGCTTGTCTGCCCCTCTGAAGACACCACAGACTGAAGGCCTTCCAGAAGAGCCATTGCAGCCAAGGCAACATGTCGCCAGTATGCATGCACCTCTAAAGACCCCACAGTCTGAAGGACTCACAGGAGTCTTTCTATAGCCAGGGCCACAGGCCTACCAGGAGACTTATGGCAACTCAGGTAGACAAGAGGCAGGAACCATATAGAGACATACAGACAAGCTACCACCAGAGATAACTAGATGGAGAGAAGGAAGTACAAGACCATAAGCAACAGAAGCCAATATACTTCGGCTCCATCAAAAGCCAGTTCTCCCAACACAGCAAGCTTGAAAATCACCAACACATGGACCATCCTTTCATCTCAGCTCCAAACTTTGTCTCTGTAACTCCTTCCAAGGGTGTTTTTCCCACTTCTAAGGAGGGGCATAGTGTCCACACTTCAGTCTTCATTTTTCTTGAGTTTCATGTGTTTAGGAAATTGTATCTTATACCTTGGGTATCCTAGGTTTTGGGCTAATATCCACTTATCAGTGAGTACATATTGTGTGAGTTCCTTTGTGAATGTGTTACCTCACTCAGGATGATGCCCTTCAGGTCCATCCATTTGGCTAGGAATTTCATAAATTCATTCTTTTTAATAGCTGAGTAGTACTCCATTGTGTAGATGTACCACATTTTCTGTATCCATTCCTCTGTTGAGGGGCATCTGGGTTCTTTCCAGCTTCTGGCTATTATAAATAAGGCTGCTATGAACATAGTGGAACATGTGTCCTTCTTACCAGTTGGGGCATCTTCTGGATATATGCCCAGGAGAGGTATTGCTGGATCCTCCGGTAGTACTATGTCCAATTTTCTGAGGAACCGCCAGACTGATTTCCAGAGTGGTTGTACAAGCCTGCAATCCCACCAACAATGGAGGAGTGTTCCTCTTTCTCCACATCCACGCCAGCATCTGCTGTCACCTGAATTTTTGATCTTAGCCATTCTGACTGGTGTGAGGTGGAATCTCAGGGTTGTTTTGATTTGCATTTCCCTGATGATTAAGGATGTTGAACATTTTTTCAGGTGCTTCTCTGCCATTCGGTATTCCTCAGGTGAGAATTCTTTGTTCAGTTTTGAGCCCCATTTTTTAGTGGGGTTATTTGATTTTCTGAAGTCCACCTTCTTGAGTTCTTTATATATGTTGGATATTAGTCCCCTATCTGATTTAGGATAGGTAAAGATCCTTTCCCAATCTGTTGGTGGTCTTTCTGTCTTATTGACGGTGGGATCCACCCCATAATCAGCATCCAAACGCTGACACCATTGCATACACTAACAAGATTTTATCGAAAGGACCCAGATGTAGCTGTCTCTTGTGAGACTATGCCGGGGCCTAGCAAACACAGAAGTGGATGCTCACAGTCAGCTAATGGATGGATCACAGGGCTCCCAATGGAGGAGCTAGAGAAAGTACCCAAGGAGCTAAAGGGATCTGCAACCCTATAGGCGGAACAACATTATGAACTAACCAGTACCCCGGAGCTCTTGACTCTAGCTGTATATGTATCAAAAGATGGCCTAGTCGGCTATCACTGGAAAGAGAGGCCCATTGGACACGCAAACTTTATATGCCCCAGTACAGGGGAACGCCAGGGCCAAAAAGGGGGAGTGGGTGGGTAGGGGATTGGGGGTGGGTGGGTATGGGCAACTTTTGGTATAGCATTGGAAAAGTAAATGAGCTAAATACCTAATAAAAATGGAAAAAAAAAAAAGAAAATCACCAACACATTTGAAAATCAGGAAGTTGACTTAAAATCCTATATCATGAAGGTAATAGAGTCCTTTAAGCAGGATACAAATAAATCACTGAAAGAAATACAGGAAAACACAGGCAAACAGGTACAATCACTTAAAGAGGGAACAAATAAATCCCTTAAAGAAACACAGGAAAACACAATATACTGGTGAAGGAATTGAACAACGTGGTCCAAGACCTAAAAGTGAAAGTAGAAACAATAAAGAAAACATAAGAGTAGACAACCTTGGAAAAGGAAAACCTAGCAAAGAGGTCAGGAATTGCAGATGTAAGCATCACCAACAGAATACAAGAGATAGAAGAGAGAATCTCAGGTGTAGAAGATAACTTAGGAAAGATTGACACAATTGTTAAAAAAATTCAAACCATAAAAACCTTCTAACACAAAACATCCAGGAAATCCAGGGCACAATGAGAAGACCAAATCTAGGAACAGTGGGAATGGAGGAGAGAAAAAATTCCCAGCTCAAAGGACCCAAAAAATCTTCATCAAAATCATAGAAGAAAACTTTCCTAACCTAAAGAAAGAGAGGGTGATAAATGTACAAGAAACCTATAGAATACCAAATAGATTAGACCAGAAAAGAAAAATCCTCTTATTACATAATAATCAAAACACTAAATGAACAGAAAAAAGAAATAATAATAATTAAAAGTTACAAGGGAAGAAATGCCAAGCAACATATAAAGAAATTGGAGAGATCCTATACTAGCAACCTAACAGCATGCCTGGGTGTTCTAGAACAAAAAGGAAGCAAACACACCTAGGAGGCATAGGAGGCAGGAAATGATTAACCTCAGGGCAAAAATCAACCAAATAGAAACAAAGAGATCAACACAAAGAATCAAGAAAAACAAAAGTATTTTGTTTTAAGAAAACCAACAAGATAGATAACCCCCTAGACAAACTAACTAAAGGGCTCAGAGAAAGAATCCAAATCAACAAAATCAGAAATGAAGAGGAAGACATATCAACAGAAACAGAGGAAATTAAAAAAAAAAATCCTCAGATCCTAATACAAATGCCTATACTCAACAAAACTGGAAAAGGTAGGTGAAATGGATGATTTTCTAGTCAGATACCAGGTTCACAATTTAAATCATGAGCAGATAAAGTATCTGAACAGACCCATATTCCCTAAGGAAATAAAAGAAGTCATTAAAAACTTCTGAACCATATAAAAAGTCTAGGGCAGATGGCTTTAGTTCTGAATTCTACTAGACCTTCAAAGAACAGCTAATACCAATATTTCTCAAACTATTCCATAAAATAGAAACAAAAAGGTGCTTCACTTTTTTAATACATGAGAAATATAATTTTATATCTATATGTAATTATTTTGTTACAGTTTTAATTTATACAAAGACTAAAATTCTCTATAATATAAGGAGTTAAGCATTATGGTTTTTTTGCTTACATAACAAGCTTGTAGCAAAACAATGAAATTGTATAAATATTAAATTACTGTTTTATTAATGGATGTCATTAGAAATTATACTCTTTTATTCAACAGAATTATCTGAATACTTAGACTTTGCTATATACTAGTGTACAGAGATTTATTTTATTCTACTATTTGACCATTCTGTAATAGATTAAAGAACTTTTAGTCATTCCATTATAAATTTTGACTCTCCTAAAAGAAACTCCATAAGTATGAAAAATTAAGAATCTATATGCATCTATCTCAATATCCTGACATTGCTTTACATTTATTTGATTGTAATGTATAACATTTATAATATATTACTCTAGTATTATATCATATAACACATATAACATATTACTGACTAATTTTTCACATACTGAGTCTCAAAAATCGTTTTTCCATCTTCTTTTAGTACTTGAAGTTGTAGATGTTCAGAGGAAGAAGAAAGTTGGCAGAGATAAGTTTTCTTACCTCTTAATCTAGTCATCTTAAATAAGTAATGAGTAATTAGAATATTTACAATCTATTATGGAAGACTTCTATTTTAGTACATTGATGTGAATGTTAGTCACAGAATGACTGATAATTTATTAAGAATTATTTAACTGTTTCTAAGTTTAAGGCATCTGTTGGTTTCTTTTATCCACTCATTGTGTACACTTTGATGGCTTCATGAATTCATGAACATTCTATTTCTAATTCTCCTTGCACTATAATTTGGAAGCAACTTTTAGTTATATGTTTAATATATACTCCATGATGAAAATAGAAAGTAATTGAACAATCAGTAAAAGTGGTAGTAGAAAGAAAGATTCTGTTGAATGAAAAGATGACACAAATTGTTTAACCATAGTTATTTGTAGAATAGTTGACTCATATTATCTGTTAGAGAAGGTCATAAGGATATTCTTTATTGGTTACATATTTTTTACTTCATGTCAGTTCCACATGAACACGCAAGAAATACAAAGTATGATAAAATTATAAGCATAAAGGATGTATTAACTAGTTTTCAAAAGTATAGAGCCTCAAATTAAAATTTCTTATGTACAGGAGTTTGTAAATATATTATACTTATTGTAGTCTTCTTTAATTATTACATCCAATCATATCAGGGAAATAACAATTCCAGGAAGGAGCAGGAAATAATAGTATGTGATTTAATCATAAAAAATATATGCATCACAAAACTGTTTTGTTTTTAAGGCACTCATCACTTTAATGAGATTGTGATAATTCTCTTGGAAGTGACTATAAAATCTTTTCCTAGGAGAAAATTACACATATTTTTAAACTACCCAAATCTGTTCACTTAAAATCTGAAATAATTTCAAATATTTATCCATTAATTCATATTATGTAAAAACTGGTTATAAAACATACCAATTCCTCTTAACATATATCTTTTAATTATGTGAAAAATGATAAGAAATTTAATTTTGAATATATGATACAGTACATTTAGATACATACTATGATTATTTGAAGTGTCATTATATGTTGGTATCATAAATCATCTTTCAGACTTCTACAATATCAAAGCTTGCATCTTGAAGTCTTCTGATACTTAGAAGGGGCTTAGTGGTTTTCATGTTCAGTTTTCAAAGTACTCCCTGTGTTTTGTCTGTGGACAATAAATGTATCCAGAAAAACGCCTCAGATCAGTAACAAAAGCATCCCCACAAATGCTTATCTTTGGTTACAACCACATACTATTAGTTTTTCACAAACACTTCACACTTAAATACAATTGTGTTTAAAATCTGTTAAAAAAAAGAACTATTAGATTTTCCTATTTTTTTCACAAGCATAAATCACATTTTCTCTTACTTTCTATCTTTATACAGTATAATTTGTTTATATGTGGGGAGTGAACAATGTGCTTATTATAATGTTTTGCTAAAATACATTATTTCAAGTACTGCAGATAGTTGATATAGACACTAAAGTCTTTAATGAGTTCTTATATATTGACTCAGTGCTAATTATCCGGTGTCTGCTTTCTGTTTTGAAGTGACAGTTTTCATGGTTTCTGGATTATAGAGTTGAGATTATAGACACCTAGTGATCTCTGATGAATACACTTTTCATATAAATGTTCCAAGTACCTAACTCTTTTAGAATATTGTGTTTTTCTTCTGAGTTACTAGGATAGATGAATTGATGTATAAGTTGCAAAACAAAAAGAGAGTGGATTTGATCAGTGATTTGCAATTCTATTTTGTTGGCTTATTTTTGAATAAAAATTGAAATCTTTAACAAGTGAAAAAAGTTACACAGAATATTCACATGACCCATAAATGTTGTAATAAATATACAACAGAAATCTATTTAAGTCTTGTTTGTTTGCTTAATGTTCTTGATGGGCATTGATCACTTATATTAGATCAATGTTTTCAACAAGAAAATGGCCTTTTAAAGTTCTTTAAGGATGTACAATACTTGGAAGCATTTTCAATATTTCAGATTGAACTATATAAGAATACATGGTAGCACTATTTAGGAAATCAGCCATCACCATAGTACAGTGAATTCATATATATGTAGCAAAAAGAATAACTTAGTTGGGTGCATAATTAGAATTTCCAAATTTTAGCTCATTCTAGGCTAAATCATCCCACATAGATATTCAGAAAGCTAATTAAGATCTGGAGAGTGGATTCAATTTGTAAAAGAGCTCAACATTCAAGAATGGAACTCTGAGTTTGTGTCCCCCAGCATCTAAGTAAAAAGCTGGATATAGCTGCACATGTAAATCTAGCAGTGTGGAGAAAAAGAGATGGATCAAAAGAGCTCACTGGATATCCAGTCTATATGCAACATGAAATACTATCTCAACCCAATAAGGTGATACATAAAAACAGTCAATGTGTCCTGCTCTTTCCTTTGCATATATGCTTCAAATTATGCAAACTTATGTGAATGCAACACAAACATATATCAAACTCATTGCACATAAATGTAAATAATACATATACACACAAATGAAAGGAATTTATAACAGTATTAATTAATAAGCCAATTTCACTACTAATTTCAGGAATTCTATATGTATTTTTGTAGTTCAATATTTTTGTTTTAAGTATGATTACTTTATTGAGAAGGCTGCTTTGTCTAACTTGATTTTGCTTCCATTGTCTGCTAAAGCTCTCATTTTGTGCATGTATTATTTCGTAATTGCACTATTTTCCAAATGTTTTATTATAGTCAAAGGATAGTCTTTATATCTGTTTTCTTTATTAGATAATTCATGAATTTTATGAACAGTTACTAGCTGAATATGATCTTTTGTTGATGCCATGTCTATGAACTTATGATTGACTCTTCTAGTCTTGGAAATGGTCCAGCAATTTAGAGAAGCGACTAGTATACCTATATTTTGATGGAGTGGATTTGGGAGAGAAAGCCACCTTAGCATTGGGAGAGAAAAAACCCTGGTTCTTTTTTTGGGGAAGCTGATGGCAAGCATAGAGTCACAAAACCTGACACTAGTTTAGAATCATTAAAAATGAATGATGTGAACATGTTCTGATACCAGGTCAAATGACTACACAATTCAAGCTATGAGATATTATGTCAATAATTAGACCATAATAACTAAAAATAAATAGATTTTTCTTTTCTTACATATAATTAGTAACTATATCATGCCTGAATTATTGTTAGCAGCTGACTGGTTTCCATCTGTACAACTGGAACTAGCCCCTGTGCCACAGCTCTCTGCACCCAAATCCCAACCAAAGTGTCTCCCAGGAGTACTATCACACCCAAGATCACAGCTCAAAGGTGATACCACCACGATTGCTCTAATAGCTGCATCAAGAAGTACCCAACAGAAGCCCACAGTGCACTCAAATCGCAGAGCAGCTGATGACAGGAACTTTCTGTTTTCCCCCTGTGTCCTGGAACTAACCCTGTATATTCATAGCTCTCCATACCAAATTCCCACCTGGAGAGAGCTGGACTCCTAAGAGTGCTGACAGACCTAAGATCACAGGCTTACAGGTTCACTGTAGGAACAAGCTCCAGTCAGGGACAGCATGAGCAGCTAACAGGAGAGACAACCAGATGGCCAGAGGCAAGTGCAAGAACCTAAGCAATAGAAATCAAGGTTTCTAGCATTATCAGAACCCATCACAACAAGCCCTGGATAACCCAAAATACCCCAAAAGCAAGATTCTGATTTCAAATAACATTTCCTGTTGATGATAGAGGACTTTAAGAAGGACATAAGTAACTCCCTTAAAGAAATATAGGAGAACACAGGAAAACAGGTAGAAGCCCTTAAAGAGGAAACACAAAAAATCCCTTAAAGAGTTATAGGAAAACACTACCAATCAGGTGAAAGAATTGAACAAAACCATCCAGTATCTAAAAATGGATGTAGAAACAATAAAGAAAACCCAAAGGGAGACAACTCTGGAGATAGAAATTCTAGGAACGTAATCAGGAACCATAGATGTGAGCATCAGCAACAGAATACAAGAGATGGAAAAAAGAATCATTGGTGTAAAAGATACCATAGAAAACATCAACACAGTAGTCTAAGAAAATACAAAATGAAAAAGAGCTGCTAACTCAAAATTTTCAGAAAATCCAGGACACAATAAGAAAAACAAACCTAGGGATAATATGGATAGAAGAGAGCGAAGTTTCCCAGTTCAAAGGGTGAGTAAAATGTCTTCAAAAAATTATAGAAGAAATCTTCCCTAATGTAAAGAAAGAGATGCCTGTAAACACACAAGAAGCCTACAGAGGCCGGGAGTGATGTCACACGCCTTTAATCCTAGTACTCGGGAGGCAAAGTCAGGCAGATTTCTGACTTCAAGGCCAGCCTGGTCTACAAAGTGAGTGCCAGAACAGCCAGGGCTATACAAGGAAACCCTGTCTCAGATGGAAATAAAAGCCTACAGAATCCTAAATAGATTGGACCAGAAAATAAATTCTTCCCATAACATAATAATCAGAACATCAAATTCACAAAACTAAGAATATTAAGAGAAGGGCAAATGTCAAGTAATATATAAAGGCAGAACTATCTGAATTATAACAGACTTCTCAACAGAGGTTATAAAAGTCACAGAATCCTGGACAGATGTCGTACAGACCCTAAAAGGACACAAATGCCAGCCAAAGCTACAATACCCAAGGAAACCTATCAATTACCATAGATGTAGAAACCAAGATATTCCATGACAAAACCAAATTTAAACAATATCTTTCCATAATTCCAGCCCTACAAAACAATAGATGGAAAACTCCAACATGAGGAGGGAAACTACATCCAAGAAAAAGCAAGAAAGCAATCTTCTTTCAACAAACCCAAAAGAAGATAGCTGCACAATATAATTCTACCTCTAACAATAAAAAACCCAAGAAGCAAAATCACTGGTCCTTAATATCTCTTAACACCAATGGAATCAATTCCCCAATAAAAAGACATAGACTAACAGACTGGATACATAAACAGGACCTAGCATTTTGCTGCATATAGAAAATACACTTCAGTGACAAAGGCAGATTAAAGGCAGTGACTACCTCAGATTAAAAGGTTGGAAAAAAAATTGTTCCAGGCAAATGGTCCAAGGAAACAGGCTCCAATAGCCATTTTAATATAGAATAAAGTTGACTTTCAACAAAAAGTTATCAAAAACTATAAGTATGGATACTTCATACTCATCAAAGGGAAAACCTACCAAAATGATCTCTTAATTCTGAACATCTATGCTCCAGATACACTCATAAAAGAAGCTTTACTAAAGCTCAAAGCACACATTATACCTCACACAATAAAAGTGGGAGACTTCAATACCCCACTATCATCAATGGACAAGTCATGGAAACAGAAACTAAACAGAAACACAGTGAAACTAACAGAAGTTATGAACCAAACTTTAACTGATTAAAGGAATTTAACTGATATCTATAGAATACTTCATCTCAAAACAAAGGAATACACCTTCTTCTCAGCACCTCATAGTACCTTCTCCAAAACTGACCACATAATCAGCCACAAAACAGGCCTCAACAGATACAAGAAGATAGAAAGTATCCAATGCACCCTATCAGATCAACACAAACTAGGGCTAATCTTCAATAAAAAACAAAAACAGCAGAAAACTCACAGATACTTGGAAGCTGAACAACTCTCTACTCAATGATAACCTGGTCAGGTATGAAATTAAAGACATTTTAGAAGTTAGTGAAAATGAATGCACAATATACCTAAACTTAATGGACACAATAACAGTGGCAAGAGGAAATCTCAAAAGTTCTGAGTGCCTCCAAAAAGGAATTGGAGAGAGCATACACTACCAGCTGACAGAACACCTGAAAGCTGTAGAACAAAAAGAAGCACATACACCTAAAATGAGTAGACAGCAGGAAATAATTAAACTTGAGGCTGTAAGCAATTAACTAAAAACAAAGAAATCTATACAAAGACTCAACAAAACCAGGAGCTGGTTCTTTAAGAAAATCAACACAATAGATAAACCCTTAGCCAAAATAAACAGAGGGCACAGATGCAGTATCCAAATTAACAAAATCTGAAGTGAAAAGGGAGACATAACAAAAGAAATATCAAGGAAATTAAAAAAATTATCAGATCCTACAAAAATAGACTATACTCAACAAAACTGGGAAATCTAGATGTAATGGAAAATTTCTCGACAGTTACCAGGTACCAAAGCTAAATCAGGATGCCAAGACATAGAAGCAATCCTTAAAAGTCTCCCAACCAAGAAACCCCCAGGACCAGATGGTTTTAGTGGAGAATTTTATAAGACCTTCAAAGAAGAACTAGGACCAATAGTCTTCAAACTTCTACAACATATAAACAAAAGGAACACTATCTAATTTGTTTTATGATGCCAAAATTACACGTATACATAAACCGTGAAAAGACCCAACAAAGAAAGAGAACTTCAGACCAATTCCCCCTATGAATATCAATGAAAAATTACTCAATAAAATTCTTGTAAACGGAATCCAAAATGACATCAAAACCATCATTCACCATGAATGAGTAGGTGACAAACCCCCAGGGACACAGGGATGGTTCAATATAAGGAAATCCTTAAAGGTAATCCACTATATTAACAAAATAAAAAACAAACAAACAAACAAACAAAGAAACAAAACACCCGATCATCTCATTAGATGCTGAGAAAACATTTGACGAAATTAAACACCCCTACATGCTAAAAGTCATGGAAAGGTCAGCAATTCAAGGCCCACACCTAAGCATAGTAAAATAAATACACAGCAAAGCAGTAGTCAACATCAAACTAAATGGAAAGAAACTTGAGAAACAATCTCACTAAAGAAGCAATCCCACAAGGCTGCCCAGTCTCTCCCTACCTATTCAATACAGTAGTCCTAGCTAGAGCAATTCGATGAAAAAGAGGAGGTCAAAGGGATACAAATTGAAAACAAAAATCAAAATATCATCACTATTTGCAAATGATATGATAGTATATTAAAGAGACCCCAAAAATTCCACAAGAGAATTCCTGCATTTGATAAACAACTTCAACAAAGTGGCTGGATATAAGATTGACTCAAACAAATCAGTAGCCTTCTTCTACTCAAAGGATAAATGGGCTGAGAAAGAAATTAGGGAAATGACACCATTCATAATAGTCACAAATAATATAAAATATCTAGGGGTGATGCTAAGCAAGCAAGTGAAAGATCTCTATGAGAAGAACATAAAGTCTCTGAAGAAAGAAATAAAGAAGATCTCAGAGGATGGAAAGATCTCTCATGCTCATAGATTGGCAGGATTAATATAGTAAAAATGGCCATCTTGAGGAAAGCAACCTACAGATTCAATGCAATCCCTATCAAAATTTCAACTCAATTCTTCATAGAGTTAGAAAGAGCAATTTGCAAATTCATTTGGAATAAGCAAAAACCAATGATAGTGAAAATTATTCTTATCAACAAAAGAACTTCTAGGGGACTCACCATAACTGATCTCAAGATGCATTACAGAGCAATCATGATAAAAAAACTGCATGGTATTAGTACAGAGACAGGTAGGTTGATCAATGGAATAGAATTGAAGACTGAGAAATGAACCCACATACCTATACTCACTTGATCTTTAACAAAGGAGCTAAAATTATTCAGTTGAAAGAAGACAGCATTTTTAACAAATGGTGCTGATTCAACTGATGGTCAGCATGTAGAATAATGCAAATTGATCCATTCTTATGTCTTTGTACAAAGCTCAAGTCCTAGTAGATCAAGAACCTCTATATAAAACCAGGTACACTGACTCTTATAGATGAGAAAGTGGGAAGAGCCTCCAACACGTGGGCACAGGGAAATTTTTCTGAACAGAACACCAGTGACTTATGGTCTAAGATCAAGAATCAGCAAATGGGACCTCAAATCTGAAATGCTTCTGTAAGGTAAAGACACTCTCAATAGGACAAAATGGCAACAAACAGATTGGGAAACGATCTTTACTAATCTTACATATGATAGATAATATCCAGTACATACAAAGAACTGAAGAAGTTACACTCCATTGAACAAAATGACCCCATTAAAAAATGGAGTACAGCCTTCCAGTAGCCATCTGCAAGTGGGAGTAAAGTCTGTCCCACAGCCTTTTGTGTATTAGTTCTCCCAGGGGAGAGCTGGTCTCCTGAAAGTGCTCTGAATCCTGGTCTCAGAGGTGAGATCTCTATTTTCTCTCTGGTGACTGCCAAAACCAGGAGTGCACAGGGTGCAGGACTGGTGGAGTAGCTGGGACAGGGTTCTTCCATCCTCCATTTGCATCCAGGACCTGGGGGCTGTTCCCCAACCCTCTGTGCATGGGTCCAGCCAGGGGAAAGCTGGTGTCTCAGGAGTGCTGACACAGGCTTACAAGTCCACAGGAGAGACAAGCTCAAGCCAGTGACAGCAAGACCACCTAACAACACAGATAAACAGATGGGAAAGAAGTTCAAGAATCTTACCAACAGAAACCAAGGCTACATAGAATCACCAGAAACCAGTTCTCTCACAGCAGCAAGTCCTGGATACCCCAATACACTGGAAAAGCAAGATTTGGATTTAAAATCACATCTCATGTTGCTGATAGAGTACTTCAAGTAGGACATAAATAACTCCGATAAAGAAATACAGGAGAACAGGGGTAAACAGGCAGAAGTCCTTAAAGAGAAAACACAAAAAAACCCTTTAAAAATTGTAGGAAAACACAACCAAACAGGTGAAAGAGTTGTACAAAATCATCCAGGATCTAAAAAAATATAAGTACAAATAATAAAGAAATCATACAGGGAGACAACTCTGGAGATAGAAAACTGAGGAAAGAGATCAGAAGTTATAGATGTGAGCATCACCAACAGACTACAAAAGACAGAAGAGACAATCTCAGGTGCAGAAGATACAAAAGAAAACATTGACACAACAGTCAATGAAAATGTAAAATGCAAAAAGCTCTTAACCCAAAACATATAGGAAATCCAGTATACAATGAGAAGACCAAGCCTAAGGATAATAGGTATAGAAGAGAGTGAAGATTTCCAGCTTAAAGGGCCAGAAAATATCTTTAACAAATATATAGAAGAAAATATCCCTAACCTAAAGAAAGAGATGGCATAAACAAACAAGAAGTCTACAGAACTCCAAATAGATTGGACCAGAAAAGAAATTCCTCCCATCACATAATAATCAATACACCAAACGCACAAAACCAAGAAAGAATATTAAAAGAAGTAAGGGGAAAAGTCTAGAAACCCAATTAAAATATGGGCTACAGAGCTAAACAAAGAATCCTTAATTGAGGAATACAGAATGACTGAGAAGCACCTAAAGAAATGTTCAACATCCTTAATCCCCAGGGAAATGCAAATCAAAAGAATCCTGAGATTCCTACTTATACTAGTCAGAATGGCTAATATCAAAAGCTTAGGTGAGGGCAGATGCTGGTGGGGATGTGGAGAAAGAACACTCCTGCATTGCTGGTGGGATTGCAAGCTTGTACAACCACTCTGGAAATCAGTCTGGTGGTTCCTCAGAAAATTGGACATAGTACTACCTGAGGACCCAGCTATACTACTCCTGAGCATATTGTCAGAAGATGCTTCAACGTGTAATAAAGACACATGCTCCACTATGTTCATAGAAGCCTTATTTATAATAGCTAGAAGTTGCAAAGGACCCAGATGTCCCTCAACAGAGGAATAGATACAGAAAATGTGGTACACTTACACAATGGATTATTATTTGGCTACTAAAAACAATGAATCCATGAAATTCTTAGGAAATGAATGAAACTCGAAAATATCATCCTGCATGAGGAAACCCAATCACATAAGAACACACATGAAATACATTCACTGATAAGAGGATATTAGCCCAGAAGCTCAGAATACCCAAGATAAAATTCACAGACCACTTGAAGCTCAAGAAGAAGGAAGACTAAAGTGTGGGTACTCCCATCCTTCTTAGAAAGGGGATCAAATACCCATGGGAGGAGATACAAAGAAAAAGCTTGGAGCAGAAATTGAAGGAAAGGACATCCAGTGACTGTCCCACCTTGGGATTCATCACATATACAGTTACCAAACCCAGATACTATTGTGTATGTCCACAATTGCTTGCTGCCAGTTGGCTGAACTAGCTGTCTTCTGAGTGGCTCTGTGAGTGCCTGGCAAATAGAGAAATGGATGCTTAAAACCATCCATTGAGGACTGAGTATAGGGTCCCCAGTGGCAGAGCTAAAGAAAGGACCCAAGGAGCTGAAGGGGTTTGCAGCTTCATAGGAAGAACAACGACATGAATCATCCAGTAACCCCAGATCTCCTAGGGACTCAACCACCAACCAAACAATAAACATGGAGGGATCCATGGCTACAGCTGCGTATGTACCAGAAGATGGCCTTGTTGGACATCAATAAGAGGAGAGGCCCTTGGTTCTGTGAAGTCTTGGTTTCCCAGTGTAGGGGAATGCCAGGAAAGGGAAGCAGGAGTAGGTGGGTTGGTGAGCAGGGTGAGGGGGGATGGGGTAAAGGGTCTTTAGAGGGGAAATGAAGAAAGGGGATAACATTTGAAAAGTAAATAAAATATCTAATAAAAAAGTAAAAATACCAAACAAACAAAAACAAACAAACAAACAAAAAACAACCAACCAACCAAACAAACAAACAAACAAAGAATGTTGAGGTACAGAGCCAAATAAAGAATTCCAGATTAAGGAATATCGAATGGTTAAGAAGCACCTAAAAAATGTTCAACATACATTGTCATCAGGGAAATGCAAATCAAAACAATACTCAATCACATCAATCACAATTGTAACCAAAAATCACAACCAGGAATCACATCAATCACAATGTCTAAGGTAAAAATCTCAGGTGACAGCAGATGTTTGTGAGGATGTGGAGAAAGAGGAACACTCCTCGATTGATGCTGGGGTTGCAAGCTTGTACAACCACTCTGGAAATCAGTCTGGAGGTTCCTCAGAAACCTGGACATATTACATTTGGAGGATCCAGCAATACCTCTATCGGGCATATATCCAGAAGATGTTCCAACTGGTAATAAGAACACATGGTCCACTATGTTCATAGAAGCCTTATTTATAATAGCCAGAAGCTGGAAAGAACCGGGATGTCCCTCAACAGAGGAATAGATACAGAAAATGTGGTACATTTACACAATGGAGTACTACTCAGATATTAAAAACAATGAATTTATGAAATTCTTAGGCAAATGGATGGATCTGGAGGATATCATCCTGAGTGAGGTAACCCAATCACAAAAGAACTCACATGATATACACTCAGATAAGTGGAGATTAGCCCAGAAACTGAGAATACCCAAGATACAGTTTGTAAAACACATGGAACGCAAGAAGAAGGAAGACCAAAGTGCAGATGCTTCACTCCTCCTTTGAATGTGGAACAAAATACCCATGGAAGGAGTTACAGAGACAAAGTTCGGAGCTGAGACCGAGAGAAGGACCATCCAGAGACTGCCCTACCCAGGGACCCATCTCATAAACTACCACCAACCCCAGGCATTCTTGCATATGCCAGCAAGATTTTGTTGACAGATCCCTGATATAGCTGTCTCTTATGAGGCTATGCCAGTGCCTGGCAAATACAGAAGTGGATGATCATAATCATCTATTAGATAGAACACAGGGCCCCCAATGGAAGATGTAGAGAAAGTACCCAAGGAGCTGAAGGAGTCTGCAACCCTATAGGAGGAACAACAATATGAACTAACAAGTATGCCCAGAGCTCGTGTCTCTAGTTGTATATGTAGCAGAATATGGCCTAGTTGGCCATCATTGGGAGGATAGGCCCTTGGTCTTGAGGAAAATTATATGCCCCAGTATAGCGGAATGCTAGGGCCAGGAAGTTGGAGTGGGTATGTTGGTGAGCAGGGTGGGGTGGGGGTGTATAGAGGAAATTTGGGATAGCATTTGAAATGTAAATGAAGAAAATATCTAATTAAAATATTTTTGAAAAAAAAATGAGAAAAAAGTTTATTTTGGCTTCAGTTTTCAGAGAGTCTCTTTCATGGAACATCAGCATTATTGTTTTCATTATTGTTTTCATAAGTTATGAGGCTATAACTTATGGCAGGAGCATGTCATGAAACTAAAGAAAATAAATCTTTCTAAAATTCCTTGAAAATGAAGGCACAATGTAAACAAACTTATAAGACACTGTGAATGAAGTGCTCAAATTAAAAGTTCATAGCACTAAATGCCTTCATAAAGAAATTTGGACAGTACTCATAGTAGTAATTTAAAAGTACACCTGAAATCTCGAGAACAAATGAAGCTGGACCTATGCCCCCAAATATTTCTGTAGCATATAGGCAGCTTGGTTGATCTTCATGTGTGTCACCTAACAATTGGAACAGGGTGTGCCTCTGATTTTGTTGCTTGTAGCAGAATCCTCTTTGTCTAACTGGACTATGTGGTTTGGCTTCAATGTGAGATGTATTTAGTCCCACTCCAACTGGATGTTCAAGGTTGGGGTGCTTCTTCTTTGAGGATGCATTTGTAAGGGAGCAGAGCATGAAGGAGGCTATGATCAGGATGGAAACTGAATAAATTAAGAGAGAGAGAGACAGACAGATAGAGAGAGACACACACACACACACAGAGAGAGAGAGAGAGAGAGAGAGAGAGAGAGAGAGAGAGAGAGAGAGAGAGAGAGAAGAGGAAGAAGAAGAAGAAAGAGGAGGAGGAGGAGGAGGAGGAGGAGGAGGAGGCGATATTGGATACACATAATATTTCTTTTAATTTATTTATTCAATTTACATCCCAATATGAGCCCCCTTCACTTTTCATAACCCTCTCAAACCTCCTCCCCCAGCTTGCCACTCCCCTTCTCCTCTAAGAAGGAGGATGGTCCCTCGATGTTACCCCTCCACATACACCTGAAACACCAAGTGCCTGCAGGACAAGGCACACCCTTTCCCAGTGAGTCCAGACAATGTGGCCCTGTTAGGGGAATAGGATCCACAGGCAGAAAACAGAATCAACGACAGTGCTCCTGTCCTATCCTATCCACAGTTCCAGATGTTGGGGGATCTGCATGAAGAACCAGCTGCATATCTGTTACATATGCTAGGGGCTGGGTCCAGCCCATGCTTGCTCTTTGGTTGGTGGTTTACCCTCTGGGAGTCTACAAGATTCCAGGTTAGTTGACTGTTGGTCTTCCTGTGGAGTTCCTGTCCTCTCTGGGTCATTTAATCTTCCCTGTAACTCTTCCACAAGATGCCCGGACACCATCTAATGTTTGGCTATGGCTATTTGCATCTCTTCCAATTGGCTTCTGGGTGGAGCCTCTCAGGCTAGTTATGCGAGGTTCCAGTCTGAAAGCATAACAGTATCAGTGTCAGGGATTACTTCTTTCCCATGGGATAGGTCTCAATTTGAGGCACTCACTAGTTGGCTACTTCTATTTCAACTCTACTTTTGTCCCTGCATTTCTTGTAGGCATGGTACATTTTGGATTCAAGGGTTTGTTGGTGGGTTACTGTCCTTATTCCTCCATTGAGACTACTGCCTGGCTAGAGGAAGTGTCCACTTTAAGATTCATAAACCCATTGCTAGGAATCCCAGCTAGGGCCATTACCATAGATATCCTGGGACATCCCTGAACCTGGTCTCAGATGTGTCCTATAGATGCCCCTCTACAGATTTTCATTCTCTCTTTCCTGCTCTCCCTACATCTGATCCTTGTAATGCTAAACACCTCACCATCCTCTGTCCCACTCATCACATAACCCTCCTCAATATTTATTTTGTTTTCCCTATTGAGAAAATTTCAGCCATCTTCCCTTGGGCCTTCCTTGTTATTTGGCTTTTTGGGGTCTGTGAATTATAGCATGGTTATTCTTTATTTATGGCTAATATCTACTTCTAAGTGTGTACATAACATGCATGACATTTTGACTCAGGTTACTTCATTCAGGATGATATTGTCTAGTTCTATGCATTGGCCTGTAAAAGTCATAATTTCCTTGTTTTTAATAGCTGAGTAGTATTTCATTATGTATATGAAGCATATTTTCTGTATTCATTTGTCAGTTATGGGGCATCTAGATTTTCTCCAGTTTCTCAGTATTTCAAATAAAGCTGATATGAACACAATTGAGCAAGTGTTTTTGTGGGAAGGTGAAGCATCTTTTGGGCATTGCCCAGGAGAGCTATAACTGTGTCTTGAGATAGAAACATTCCCAGTTTTCTGAGACACAGCCAAATTGATTTCTAAGGAGTTTGTAAAAGTTTGCACTACCACCAGAAATGGAAGAGTGTTCCCCAGGTTCCACATACTAGCTAGCCTTCTCACTAGTTACCACCATTTACACTTTCTACTAGTTACCAATAGTACAAGCTGTGTACCAAGTTTTTGAAATAGGAGTTTATGGAGAAAATTAACTTCAAAGCATATAGATTGTTAAATTGGCCAATGAAATGTTCTCTATCTTTAAGTTTATTACAGATAGCATTGATTAATTTTTTTCCATTTTACTTTGACATTCTCCTAACACTACTCCATACCAACATTATCAAACATGGGCTTAACATTGCTAACATAATTGTAATTGATGCAATCCCAGTCTTAAAACCTGCTTGCTTATTTTTTCACAACATCTGTTACCAGCTTAAATCACTTTTTCCCCCTAGGAAACTTGCACTGATACTGAATGTAGAGGGAAACTATGCAACCAAAATTCAAATGGTAAAAAAAAAAGTCTTTGGCTTTCCATCAAGGAGAAGTACTTATAGTTCTTAAGTAGATTATTCTCTGGTTTGGAACTTCATAGAGTACTCTAAGAAGAATCTAGTAGCCATCAGATAGTCAAACCCCCTTGTACTGGCTGGTTTTGTGTGTCAACTTGACACAGGCTAGAATTATCACAAAGAAAGGAGCTTCAGCTGGGGAAGTGCCTCCATGAAATCCAGCTGTAGGGCATTTTCTCAATTAGTGATCAAGTGGGGAGGGCCCCTTGTGGGTGGTGCCATACCTGGGCTGGTAGAGTTGGGTTCTATAAGAGAGCAGGCTGAGCAATTCGGGGGAAGCAAGCCAGTAAGGAACACCCCCCCCCCCCCATGGCTTCTGCATCAGTTCCTACTTCTAGATCTGCTTGAGTTCCAGTCTTGACTTTCTTTGGTGATGAAAAGCAACATGGAAGTGTAAGCTGAATAAACCCTTTCCTCCCCAACTTGCTTCTTGGTCATGATGTTTGTGCAGTAATAGAAACCATGACTAAGACACACCTGTAGTAGTGTTACTCAAAGGAATAACATCAGCTGTACATCTACATGCAAAACATGAATATGTACCATTACTTGAAATTAGATCACTACATATGCACATTCTTATTCATACCCATTACTATAAGGGCTGTTGAGATTGATGGTGGTGGGGAAATGTACTTGCCATCAAGCATAATGATGTTTTGTTCCATGCCCAGACCCGCAAGGTTGAAAGAGATTGCCAGCTCCTTCAGGATATCATCTGACCTGTATATGTGTTCTGTGTCACATACATGTACACACACACACACACACACACACACACACACACACAAAACACACACACACACACAAAACACACACACATACACAGACACACACGCACACACTCACACACACACACACACACACACACACTTACAAATGTGATAGTAATAAAATGCTTTCCCATAAGTTTAAGCTATAAATAAAGGAGAAGAAAAACTAATGAATATTTCGCAATTACTAAAAATAGCTGAATACAATACTTTCTTTCTAGTAGGCAGATAAATTATTCATGTACAGGATTTCTTTGAGTATGTAGTCGATTTTAGTAAGACAAGAATTTGTCTCTAATGTTTCTGAGAATAAAAATAATAGGGAATTATGTTTAAGTATGTTGTTGATTATAACTGTCTTCTAGCCTTTCAAAGAAACTTAAGAAAGCCCCTATGCCCATATATTATGATAGAACGTATTAGGTACTATTTCATCACTGATGCTGCAGTTTATAAGGTCTCCTTAAAAGCCTCAGAACAGGGGCTAAAAATATACTATGTTTATTGACTTTTTCATGCTATGTTGCTTTAGTCTCATGTGCTTTGCATGAGCAGTGATATTTATTTCAGAAACTGGAGAGTACAGCTCTGTATTTGATAAGCAACAAAAATAGCAGCATTGAGGTAAGTGTGTAAGTTCACAAAAATAACGTCAATTTTTTTTTTTTTTGGAATTTAATGTTTCCTTGCTCTTTTAAAACTATTACTCGCAATTTTTGCAAGATGCTGGTTCTACTAATGTTACTGACAAGTTTCTCTATCACTCCAGATTATCTACTCATATACAGCTACATTTACAGTATAGATAAAAATATGGACAGGGATATGGACACAGATTATACAGTTTTGGAGAAATAATCTTTTTCTGTACTCCAGTATGGCCTGAAAATTACTGTGTAGTTCATATTGTCCTTAAACTTTTAGTGAGAATTCTGCTTCATATTCCCAAGTGCTAAAATGACAGCCCTGAGCCGCCATTTCTGGTAGTTATTAATATTACTTTGCTAAGCTATACACATAGAAGAAGTGAAGCCTGCAATCATAATCACAGGTTTTAGCTAAAAAAAGGAAGGCATCTCTGTCCTATCAAATTAATTGTACTGTGCATTGGGCAAGATTCTTTTTAGAGTATTCCCTGCAAATTATAATTTCTAAATTTTATATGAATTAGATAACAGGTAAATAATATGCATAAGAAACATAAGCACGAGAAGGAGGATCTAGAATAAAAACAAGTTTTAGAGAAACATGCATGCATTTATAAATTTCCCTAACATAAAATATACTTCATGTGTCTCTTTCCATCAATGATGGAATTGTGGCTAGTTTAATCTTCCCTAAGTCTTGATATCTCAGTTTTAGAAATAAGTTATTTCTTTTGGAGTTGCTGGAAATGGGAATCCTTAGATCTCCAAATATTATAGGCTATTGCCAAAATTATTGGTTCCCTCAAGAACTTAACAGGGAGACCAACCTTGTTGCTAAAACTACTATATGGCAGGGTCCTAGAACAAGATAAATTAACCCGCTGCTAACCTAGAACATAACTGTTGGCTAGCTGAAAGGTACTGTAAATGATTAAAGAAGAAGGAATTTTACCTAACTTTGAGCCCTGTAAGCTACAATATTGAACAGCCTAGCAAGATACGTGCAGTAGTGGTACAGATCTTACAGAAGTACCTATCCACATTTTAGATCTAATCAACAAGAAGATAAAACAAAAACAACAACAAAAAACAAGAAAAAATTACTGTTATTTGGCACCAATACCAGGGCCAAGTCCCTATGGACCAATAATAGGTCCTGGGGGAACACTACTACTATTAATTTATGAAAATACTATTAGACAGACTCCTAATAATTTATACATGCCTTAGTTAGGGTTTACTGCTTTGAAAAGACACCAAGATGAAGGCAACTCTTATAAAGGACAATATTTAATTGGGCCTGGCTTACACATTCAGAGGTTTAGTCCATTATGATCAAGGCAGAAGTATAGTAGCATCGAGGTAGGCATGGTACAGGAGGAGCAGAGAGGTCTTCATCCTGATCTAAAGGTCTATAGGCTTCCACATGGCTAGTAGGATTATCTCAAAGTTCACCCCACAGTGATGCACAACCTTCAAAAAGGCTGCACACCTACTCCGCAAAAAGCCATACCTCCTAATAGTGCCACTTCCTGAGCCAAGCATATTCAAACCACCACCACACTCATAGATTAATGATTTCACAACCCTAATCAGAGATTTTTTTTTCAGGAAATGACATTTGGCACAGACACCCAAAAATTGGTCAAGGTACAGAGAATAAGAGAATAGGGGTTCTCAGGCCCATATGAGATACCCATATAACACCCCTCTTCTCAAGGTTAAGGAATAATTTTAAGGGAAGTGACAAAAAGTGATAGTTTCTAGGAGAAGGAAAGTTGGTTTCCTAAAGGAATCTATCATGACTGCCCCTCAAAATACCCAATGAATAGCTGAAAGAGTCAGATGCAGATATTTGCACCCAACCAATGGATAGAAGCAGCCTACCCCATTGTTGAATTAGGGAAGGCTGAAAGAAGCTGAGGAGAAGTGTAATCCTGTAAGAGGACAAACAGTTTCAATTAATCTGGACCCTCAAGATCTCTCAAACCCTGAACCACCAAACAGACAGCATACACCAGCTGATATGAGGCCCCCAACACACATGCAGTAGAAGACTTCCGGGTCTGTGTTCTTTCAGAGATGATACACTTAACCCTCAAGAGATTAGAGTCCCCAGGGTGTTTAGAGGTCAGGTGGGGTGGGGGGTGGGGACATACATGTGGAGACAGGGTAGGGTAGGGAGGAAGTGTGAGGTGTGAAGTAGATGGATGGTAAATGGGGGGTGGGGAATGGAATATGGAGTGTAAAAATAAATTAAAAATAAAATAAAATTAAAATAAATTTTAAAAAGATTATGAACTTTGATATGTCAACCATGTTCCAAATGGATGGCCTCACATGCAAGAATGTATGTGCAGCACACAAATTGAACTCATTTCTTTTTTATTACCATTATTTTAAAAGAGAACACAAATTTGGACGGGTAGCACAAGAGTGTATTTAACAGCAGTTGTGCATCAAGGGTGAACGTGATAAAAAGATAACATATGAGCAACTCAAAGGATTGCTGGTATTTTCACAAATAATATTTAGATAACAATATATTCTGTTTCTATAAAAACAACTTCTTGAAATCACTATGTTGTTACAACATGGAACAACGGTTAACCTAAATATGTGTTTCCAGATTGTTAGTCACTCATGTTTGGCTCTAAAACAAATTATGTTGCAAGTAATAAAAAAGAAAAAAAAGATGAACTCTAAGATAATGTGACTAGGACTACTGAAAATCAGTGAACTGTGGCTAGAGAGATGACTATTATTAACATAGTTTTTTCAGGTGAAGGTGCTTGCAGCAAAGCTAGATAACCTGAATTTGGTCACTGAGTCCCACATAGAAGGGTGAGCCAGTTCCCACATATTGTCCTCTGACCATCAAACATGGACCCACACACACATATGTCCACACCTCCAACCTGCATATATACACAAAATAAAGAAATAAATAAACTAAAATTTTAAATGATATTAGTAAACTGATATAATAATTTTATTTAGCATATATATGCTTATATAAATATATCATATATAAAAATCATATATATATATATACACACATATATATATAAAATCACATATATATATATATATATTCACACATATCCATTATTCAAATAGTGGCTCTAAAATATATAACTTTCACAGTACAAGGAGAAATTTTTTTTAGGAACTGTACTCCTTTCAAAGTTCCTTTCAATCCAAAATTTTCTTGCAACATCAAAATCTACTGCTGAAGCCAACTAATCTCATGTGTATTTAAATGTGTGTGTTAGTGCACATGTGTGTGTTAGTGCACATGTGTGTGTTAGTGCACATGTGTGTGTTAGTGCACACGTGTGTGAGTGAAAGTGTGTGTGTCGGTGTGTGAGTGTATTGGCGTGTGTGCCTGTGTGTCTATGTATGTTTAAATTTTGATTATCTACAGGTAAAATGGATACCCTAAGAAAAGTATTATTGAGACAAAACACCTACTTTTGCTTTTTGATGTGGTGATATGAAATATTTCATAGATAATAATCAGCTCTAAACTTCTAATCTGCACTACATGTACAAATTAAATCTATCTATCTCTCAGGGGGTAATGTTAATGGACTGTCATAATTTTCTCCTTAACAACAGGGATGCTCCTGGGGAATGAATGGAGCATAATCATCCATGTAGTTTAACCAAGTACACTATTTTTCTGTGAATGGATTTTCTTGTTATCTCAGCATGCACAGCATGAAAAGTGCATATTACTTCTAGTGTAATACATCTTAGTATATTAACAGTAGTGCATTGAATCAATTTAGACAAAACACTTTATTTTTGGTGATCAGCCATTGAAAATACATCATTGTTTCATTTATCAGACTGTTGATCTCTAGTAATGTTATCATGGGTAAATCGTTTACAAAACTAAAATATAAGACAATGAGAATCTTTTTAACTTAAAATTTGAAATCTATGCACTTACTTTTAACATCACTAACCAAACTGTTAAAGACTATGTTTTTATTGCTAACACTAGGTCTTTATTATGGATTAATGCATACACACTAAATATTTACATAGCTGTATATACCAAATATTCTGAATTGATAGTTTTCACAAAATATATTTAGATGCCTATATTTTATTACTATATGAGAATATATCTTCTAAAATTCTCTTCTTGCTGCAGATAGAAAAATAGTAGTCTCTATTTTATAGTATGTATAATGTACAAAATTGTATGTAATCTTTTGATACCTGCTAAAATGAATGAATTCTAAAATATCTGATATCCAGGAAGATTTTCTCTACCATTATAGATTACTCTATTAGTGCATATGTTAAGAGTGCTAGGTATATGTCACAGTAACACTGTAATATTTAAGAGAAGAAACAGTATAACTGTTTTCTTTATCATTTGCCATCTACATATTATTTCAGTGGCATTTACTATGTACAAGGTTTCAACAACATGCTCTTCCTTTTTCTGTTTTAAGCCATTCATCCTTCATTAAAACCTAAGAGAGAGGAAGCCAGGGTGTGGTTGGGTGCATGGGAAACAGCGTGGATTTGGGGGGATTTAGATGAGGGGAACCATAATTAGGGTATATTGAAATACATTTGAAAAAAATCTATTTTCAATTTTAAAAGATCTTTCCATGTTTACCTCGGTTAGTCAATCTTAGCTGCACAGTTGTCTCCTCATAAAACCTTCCTTTATACAAGCCTACTTTCATAACAATGAACATTGTATTTCTTTTTTTTCAATTTTTATTAGATATTTTCTTTATTTACATTTCAAATGCTATCCAGAAAGTTCCCTATACCCTCCCCCTTCCCTGCTCCCCTACCCACTCTCTCCCACTTCTTGGCCCTGGCGTTCCCCTGTACTGGGGCATATAAAGTTTGCAATACCAAGGGGCCTCTCTTCTCAGTGACTAGGCCATCTTCTGCTATATATGCAGCTAGAGACACAAGCTCTGGGGGTACTGGTTAGTTCATATTTTTGTTCCACCTACAGGGTTGCAGACCCTTTCAGCTCTTTGGGTACTTTCTCTAGCTCCTCCATTGGGGGCCCTGTGTTCCATCAAGTAAATGACTGTGGGCATCTACTTCTATATTTGCCAGGCACTGGCATAGCCTCACTAGAGACAGCTGTATCGGGGTCCTTTCAGCAAAATCTTGCTGGCATGTTCAATAGTGTCTGCGTTTGGTGGCTGATTATGGGACATTGTATTTCTAAGCCTATGATTATGTTTTACTTCCTAGCTTCATGAAATACTTAATCCTCTTCACATTTCTATCCATTGAGAATGTGAATGCCATACCTTTATAAATTTTTTTATTGGGTGCCACTAGTCGGCCATCATTGGGAAGAGAGGCTCCTTGGTCTTGCAAACTTTATATGCCCTAGTACAGCGGAACACCAGGGCCAAGAAGTGGGAGTGGGTGGGTAGGGGGCAGGGCGGGAAAAGGGAATAGGGAACTTTCAGGATAGCATTTGAAATGTAAATAAAGAAAATACCTAATAAAAATTGGAAAAAGAATTGGAAAAAATAGGTTTTTTTTTCATTTTATTCATGAGAATTACATATAGATATGTATATCAAATATGGTCTCCTACCAAGTTTGCCTTTTTTATCTCCTACAAGTATTTACTCCTACCAAGTTTGGCCTTTTTATCTCCTCTATTTGTGTATTTCCCAATTTTTTTTTTTTTATTTTTATGACATTAAGTCAAGTTAGTAATGTCCATACATTTAGGAATGTGAGAACATATGCTGGAAAATGGAAATCCCATCAAAACCCAAATCCTCTAAAAATAATGATTTTTTCTCCTCCCTAGCAATTACCAACCACTATTACCTGGTCAATAAGGATTAATATTTGGTAATCATCTTTCCCATCTACATTAAACTTTTGCTTGGCTTAATCTCAGGTAGGTCTTGTGCAAGTAGGCATATGATCCCTATGTGGTTTCCAGAAGACAGCACTTCATAGTGCTCTCCCATATCCTTAAGGTAACATAAACTGCCTGGATTAATATTATATGCTTGCATGGTTGAAAAATGAAAATTTAAGAAATGTAATATAATTGCTGAAGAAACTAATGTTAAATTAAATTGTAAATCCTGGTAAAGACTTTGAAATTAGTTAAGAAGAAGTTTGAAAACATGGTAATGAACTGAGTTAATATAAGTTCTTAGGAAAAGTGGAAAAGAAAAATATATGAGATAAAAATAGATAAGATGAATGAATCAACAAATCTCATTTCTTTGAGTCCTTAAACTTGTGGGTTCGATGGAACCTATTAAATGAATAATTGAGGATCAACATTATAACATTAACTTCTATGGAATGAGTATGAGCTTGTATTTAGATCATTACTTGTGAGGAAGCAATACTTACTACTATAGCATCAATGATGCATATATATATATATTCATATATGTATATGAATATATGAATATATTAGAAAGAGAGAGAGAGGGAGAGAGAGGATAAGTAATTTTTATATGGAATTGGTTTATATGACTTTGAATACTGGAAAATAATATCTATAGCCAGTCAGTGAAATGAATATGCATGTCCAAGACAAGTGATAAAACAGTTCTAGTCTACCTACAAATTTTATTTGCAGAGAAGACTGATATTCCAGCTTACAGACAGAGTGAAGTAATTTTTCACTTAAGCATTGGTATTGTTGATGTCTTTAACACATTTGATGATGCCTATTCACATTGAAGAAGGCTTATGCAAAAGTTAATTTCATGCAGAAATAGTATCACAGATATGAGCTGCAAAAGTCTTTAACCAAATATCTGGACACCCTGAAATCTAGTTAAATTGAGACATAAAATCAACCATATGTTCTCCAAGCTGTTTCTTTCTGTGGCTTATGTAAAATACTATCACGACAGAGTAGAGATTAAATAACTATCAGTATTAGCTTTTGTCACCTATTTTCATGGCAAAGTTTTCTCATTTGTAAAATGAAGACAACACATGCCTTTTTCCAAGAGTTAAATAAATCAATGCTTATAAATTAGTTGACATTGTCCTTGGCATGAATGAAGTACTCAAAAAATTTAGGTGGTGATATGACTATCATTTTATAGTCACGATCATTTTTTTCTAAAAGGGGAAAAAAGTACAGGGTGTATGGTGAAGTGATAGACATTGTCTATGTAAAACCTGCAGCATAGATTAATCATTGGAGATTTAGCCAAGTAGGGGACCTACTTTTCTTCTCATAAATACATTACAACCAAATGCCTTAGGTAAAAACTCATATATTATATATAACATAAATTTCTCATAAAAGTTAACTCCATTTTATCTTTGCTCTCAACACAGAATAAAATACTTGAAGTATCAGGACTCTAGGTTATATAATATTCATATTTCTGCTTTAGTTATTCATATTTTCTGAAATATAAACCACCAAACTATCTTCTCGCTCTCTCCATCAGATTTACTTCTTTCATGCATAGTGATGTACATATTTAGGGAGTCACATTATTATCTTAGGAGGACATATGAAAGATTTAATGATACTCAACAAAACTGGAAAACCTGGACGAAATGGACAAATTTCTGGACAGATACCAGGTACCAAAGTTGAATCAGGATCAAGTTGACCTTCTAAACAGTCCCATATCCCCTAAAGAAATAGAAGCAGTTATTAATAGTCTCCCAGCCAAAAAAAGCCCAGGACCAGACGGGTTTAGTGCAGAGTTCTATCAGACCTTCAAAGAAGATCTAACTCCAGTTCTGCACAAACTTTTTCACAAGATAGAAGTAGAAGGTATTCTACCCAACTCATTTTATGAAGCCACTATTACTCTGATACCTAAACCACAGAAAGATCCAACAAAGATAGAGAACTTCAGACCAATTTCTCTTATGAACATCGATGCAAAAATTCTTAATAAAATTCTCGCTAACCGAATCCAAGAACACATTAAAGCAATCATCCATCCTGACCAAGTAGGTTTTATTCCAGGGATGCAGGGATGGTTTAATATACGAAAATCCATCAATGTAATCCATTATATAAACAAACTCAAAGACAAAAACCACATGATCATCTCGTTAGATGCAGAAAAAGCATTTGACAAGATCCAACACCCATTCATGATAAAAGTTCTGGAAAGATCAGGAATTCAAGGCCAATACCTAAACATGATAAAAGCAATCTACAGCAAACCAGTAGCCAACATCAAAGTAAATGGAGAGAAGCTGGAAGCAATCCCACTAAAATCAGGGACTAGACAAGGCTGCCCACTTTCTCCCTACCTTTTCAACATAGTACTTGAAGTATTAGCCAGAGCAATTCGACAACAAAAGGAGATCAAGGGGATACAAATTGGAAAAGAGGAAGTCAAAATATCACTTTTTGCAGATGATATGATAGTATATATAAGTGACCCTAAAAATTCCAACAGAGAACTCCTAAACCTGATAAACAGCTTCGGTGAAGTAGCTGGATATAAAATTAACTCAAACAAGTCAATGGCCTTTCTCTACACAAAGAATAAACAGGCTGAGAAAGAAATTAGGGAAACAACACCCTTCTCAATAGCCACAAATAATATAAAATATCTCGGCGTGACTCTAACGAAGGAAGTGAAAGATCTGTATGATAAAAACTTCAAGTCCCTGAAGAAAGAAATTAAAGAAGATCTCAGAAGATGGAAAGATCTCCCATGCTCATGGATTGGCAGGACCAACATTGTAAAAATGGCTATCTTGCCAAAAGCAATCTACAGATTCAATGCAATCCCCATTAAAATTCCAACTCAATTCTTCAACGAATTAGAAGGAGCAATTTGCAAATTCATCTGGAATAACAAAAAACCGAGGATAGCAAAAACTCTTCTCAAGGATAAAAGAACCTCTGGTGGAATCACCATGCCTGACCTAAAGCTTTACTACAAAGCAATTGTGATAAAAACTGCATGGTACTGGTATAGAGACAGACAAGTGGACCAATGGAATAGAATTGAAGACCCAGAAATGAACCCACACACCTATGGTCACTTGATCTTCGACAAGGGAGCCAAAACCATCCAGTGGAAGAAAGACAGCATTTTCAACAATTGGTTCTGGCACAACTGGTTGTTATCATGTAGAAGAATGCGAATCGATCCATACTTATCTCCTTGTACTAAGGTCAAATCTAAGTGGATCAAGGAACTTCACATAAAACCAGAGACACTGAAACTTATAGAGGAGAAAGTGGGGAAAAGCCTTGAAGATATGGGCACAGGGGAAAAATTCCTGAACAGAACAGCAATGGCTTGTGCTGTAAGATCGAGAATTGACAAATGGGACCTAATGAAACTCCAAAGTTTCTGCAAGGCAAAAGACACTGTCTATAAGACAAAAAGACCACCAACAGACTGGGAAAGGATCTTTACCTATCCTAAATCAGATAGGGGACTAATATCCAACATATATAAAGAACTCAAGAAGGTGGACCTCAGAAAATCAAATAACCCCCTTAAAAAATGGGGCTCAGAACTGAACAAAGAATTCTCACCTGAGGAATACCGAATGGCAGAGAAGCACCTGAAAAAATGTTCAACATCCTTAATCATCAGGGAAATGCAAATCAAAACAACCCTGAGATTCCACCTCACACCAGTGAGAATGGCTAAGATCAAAAAATCAGGTGACAGCAGATGCTGGCGAGGATGTGGAGAAAGAGGAACACTCCTCCATTGTTGGTGGGATTGCAGGCTTGTACAACCACTCTGGAAATCAGTCTGGCGGTTCCTCAGAAAATTGGACATAGTACTACCGGAGGATCCAGCAATACCTCTCCTGGGCATATATCCAGAAGAAGCCCCAACTGGTAAGAAGGACACATGCTCCACTATGTTCATAGCAGCCTTATTTATAATAGCCAGAAACTGGAAAGAACCCAGATGCCCCTCAACAGAGGAATGGATACAGAAAATGTGGTACATCTACACAATGGAGTACTACTCAGCTATTAAAAAGAATGAATTTATGAAATTCCTAGCCAAATGGATGGACCTGGAGAGCATCATCCTGAGTGAGGTAACACAATCACAAAGGAACTCACACAATATGTACTCACTGATAAGTGGATACTAGCCCAAAACCTAGGATACCCACGATATAAGATACAATTTCCTAAACACATGAAACTCAAGAAAAATGAAGACTGAAGTGTGGACACTATGCCCCTCCTTAGAAGTGGGAACAAAACACCCATGGAAGGAGTTACAGAAACAAAGTATGGAGCTGAGATGAAAGGATGGACCATGTAGAGACTGCCATATCCAGGGATCCACCCCATAATCAGCTTCCAAATGCTGACACCATTGCATACACTAGCAAGATTTTACTGAAAGGACCCAGATGTAGCTGTCTCTTGTGAGACTATGCCGGGGCCTAGCAAACACAGAAGTGGATGCTCACAGTCAGCTAATGGATGGATCACAGGGCTCCCAATGGAGGAGCTAGAGAAAGTACCCAAGGAGCTAAAGGGATCTTCAACCCTATAGGTGGAACAACATTATGAACTAACCAGTACCCCTGAGCTCTTGACTCTAGCTGCATATGTATCAAAAGATGGCCTAGTCGGCCATCACTGGAAAGAGAGGCCCATTGGACACGCAGACTTTGTGTGCCCCGGTACAGGGGAACGCCAGGGCCAAAGGGGGGGAGTGGGTGGGTAGGGGAGTGGGGGTGGGTGGGTAAGGGGGACTTTTGGTATAGCATTGGAAATGTAAATGAGCTAAATACCTAATTAAAAAAAAAAAAAGAAAACAATCCAGCTTTATAGCATGTGATTGCTTGCTATAAGTCAAGTTATTGTTTTTATTAATGTTAACTCTGATCCAGTTTATTTATTTTAAGGTACCTATATGTCTCAAGCATGACAAATTATTGTATATTGGGCTTTAACTGTGCAAATTTATAATTCTTCCTTCTTCCATGCTGATTGTACTGTTTACCCACATAAACTTTGTCCTGTCAGTTTCTCTCCCCTAAAACTAAGTTCGGTAGTTTAGTCAAACCAACTTCTTGTTAATCTACTTTCACTTGTAATGCTTACTGAATAAAAAATTTTCATTTAATTGTTAAAAAAAAAAAAAAAAAAAAAAAAAAGATTTAATATATTTCTAAGAGAAGTATGAATCTCATTGAAGATTAGCCTTCCTTATTACATTAGTTCATTAATGTAACAATACCTATTAGTACACTAAACTGTGGTTTGCATTAACTCTATTATTGCAAAAGTTGAACTTAATGATTATAAGAAATAATGAGTATATGTTCATAGCCAGAATAAAGCTTAAAAACAAAGTATTAATTACACAGGCCCTTTCACAAATAACATAAACTATCTATTAGAAATATAGATAAAATCATGATTTCTTTTGTAGTTGCAGCACAACTATCCCATAGATACATGTGATACATGATTTAACATCAAGTATATAACATCTTCTGTTATAAAAAATGCATTCATTATGAAAGTACTTACACAGAAAATTGCTAAACTTTTTATGCCTTATATATTCCCAAAGTGTACAATGCATATTATACCAAACGAGATTGTTTCAAACTTCTTCTAAGAGGAATATTGCATCATGTACAGTACATAAAAAGGTAATATAAAGGCATAGCCTCGTTTAGTTTTGAGCAGCTTGAAATTTTTCTACCTAATCATTTGTTAAGAATTTTAAATAATTTAAATAAATGTTACCTAATCAATATAGTGTATTTTATATTTCCCAAGCCTAAAATGTGGCTTAATTTTTAACAATTTCTTTCTATCATTGTCAGTGAAGTTCAGTTAACATTATAGTTGAAAATTCAGTCAAACTATCTCAGGCAAGTGAACAAATAAACATGAATCATGATTGGTAGTAATGTTAATGCATGTGGTCAACATCTCAGCCTAACTTCATTCATACTATGAGAGATAGAGATGAACTCAAATGCAGGGGTATTCTAAAAAATACTTTAGGACTATGCCCCCTGAATATAAATAATATTGAACAAAGGTCTGAGAAATTGTCAAAGCTGAAAGGAAGCTAGAAGGCACACACACACACACACACACACACACACACACACACAACCAAAAACCAAAAAACAGCAATAACATTAACAACCACCATGACAAAATGTAGAACAGTATTCTACAGGGAATAATAAACAGAAAAGTCAATTTGTGGAGTGGCAGGGAAACCTGAGAATATAAGTTTTGCAAAGGAATTTTAACCTAGCAGCATGGCTGCCATGGCAAGGGATCACATACTAGGTCTGTGTGATACTTTGCCAGAGCAAAGTATGTAATTTCCTTGAGAATGGTACATAACTATTGCCTCATTGATAGTCAAAAGCTTACACAAATAAATTTGAATATTGATAAGGAAGTTTTGCTACATACTTTGTAAGAATTTTCCTAATATATAACTCGTAAAACTATAATATTCATTTATTCTTTTAAAAATACTTTGCCAAATGTTATCCTGTTTCCCTATTATTTTTTGAAAGTAGAAAAGAATATGTTGTTTTCTTTTTGATAAGGGGCATAGTTTAAATAGAACAAATTATTGTACATTGCTAACATAAAATTAAATGGAACATATAATAGCCAACCAGTTCATAAAGTTAGGCAAAAACAGAAAGGCTACTCTCTAAGGTTAATGTTCAGACAGATATTAAAGTAAAAGATGTACTCCAGTAATCAAAAATAACAAGAGGTTGAATCAGAAAAACTATATATTTGATAAAATCTGGACTGCATATCAAGTTTTAGGTCAAGTTGTACAATAAGAGAGACTCTGTTTCACAAAACCTTAATTGATTAATTCAAGAACAACTTAAGTTGTAAATGTAATAGCAAATTTGACACAGATATAAAATATAAAAATGTGGTAAGTTCAAATAGAAATAAAAAATAGTTAAGAGAGATACATGTAAAATTGGCCATTTTCTACAAACTTTGCTGGACTTTCCTATCTTAAAACTGAGGCTCTAATATTGTCACTTTATGGTGACAACTTTCCATGTGTCTAAGAACAACGTCCTTATTTCACAGATATTATTTGGTAGAACATATTCAAAGTATTTTAGATAGGAAACCATGAGATTAAATAATGCCAGATTGCAAATAAATATACTATTTAATTTTTTTTTATTTCTTGGTATGAGAGATTCACCTCTCTGTATCTGTCTCTTTCTCTGTTTCTCTCTGTTTGTCTCTCTGTCTCTGTCTGTCTCTGTCTGTCTATCTGTCTCTCTCTTTGTGTGTGTATGTCTATTTCTATGTATAGGTGTTTATCTGTTTATGTGAGTACTATATCCCCAGCTGCAAAAAGAGAATGTTGGATCCCTTGGAGCTTGAATTACAGAAGTGCAAAATGCCACCCAATAGGAATGCTGGGAACTGATCTGGGATCTTCTGGAAGAGCAACAGATGCTCTTAATGAACCCTTTCTCCAGCCCAAAACTAACAGATTTTGAGAAGAAAAAATACCAAACACATACCACATTTGTTCTCCATTCTGACAACTGTAATTATTCACTGTAATTAACAATGAATTAAGAATATATGCTGTAAAAATACATATGTTATATATTCACAAAACAAATAGAGAACTTCTAAAATGGTAGGCAAGAAAACCTAAAAACAGGATTCACCATAGAAACAATCAAAAGAGTGAAAAATGTCAATATAAACTGTTCCAGAATTTGAGATTCTTCAATTTGAAGAACATGGTAGAAATATGAAACAGAAAACTAATGTTTAAGTTAAACATGCAGACAGGTATTAAAAGTACTGACAGCATACTTCTAATCATAGCTATCTGGAGGTTGAGACAGGAGGATCATATATTAGATGGCAACAATTACAGTTTAATAATTATATTTGCCAATATTCAGACCAAAATTAACAGAGACTCACAGAATTGTGACAGACACTCAATATAGTGACATAATCACAATGGAACATCTAAAAAAATTCATGAAAGTGAAAAAGAATGAGTAAATAAACTTTAAAAATATTAACTTTTTATTTTAGATGAAAATGTATAATATTCATATTTATGAGTGTCATCAAACATTGATTTTCTCAAAGAGATCTATACATAGAAAAATTATAACTAAGCTATCCAAATACAACAAAGCCTGAAATGACAAGAATTACATGATATCAGATAAGTATCATTGTAGATTAACAGCTGAGTTTTCATAAGAAAATATTGCAATGAATGTGATAATATTTTTGGAGGGATAAAAATCCTACAGCAAGAAAAAATAACATTCTGAGTTAAGATCTTCTTTGGCAAAATAATATTAATATGAACAACATTCTTCATCAAAGAAATATGAAGGGCAATCCTCACTATGAAATAAAATAATTCTCTAGTGTAAATGGAATCCATATAAAATAGTAAAAGTCATTAATGAACTTAATTACATAGATACATATAAAATACATTAGCATATTTATGTTTTAACATCTATTTTTCACATGCAAACAAAAAATAAACAATATACAAATACCAAGCTACTAGTCTTAAGAAAATAGAGGAGGAGTAGATTTGAAGGACAAAGGAGATGAGGAGGATAGGAGGAACTGAGTGAAGGGATACTGCTATTTAGAAGTGTTATATGGATTTAAGGTGGGACCAGCCAGGAGTAAACAGGGCACAGGAGCAGTGGAGCAGCTGGGACAGGGGAGACATGGTCTCCCAGGAATGCTGACAGAGGCTTACAGGCCCACAGGAGGGACAAGCTTAACTCAAAGACAGCATGACCAACTAACACCAGAGATAACCAGACAGCAAATGGCAAGTACAAGAACAGTACCAACAGAAACCAAGGCTACTTGGCATCATCAGAATCCAGTTCTCCCACAACAGCAAGTCCTGGATACACAAACACACTGGAAAAACAAGATTTGGACCTAAAATCACATCTCATGATGCTGATAAAAGACTTCAAGAAGGACATAAATAGCTCCCTTAAAGAAATGCAAGAGAACATAGGTAAACAGGTAGAAGCCTTTGAAGATGAAACACAAAAATTCCTTAAAGAATTACAGGAAAGTACAATCAAACAGGTGATGGAAATAAACAAGACCATCCAAGATCTAAAAATGGAAATAGAAACAATAAAGAAATTACAAAGGCAGACAAGTCTGGAGATAGAAAACATAGGACAGAAATCAGGAGTCATAGATGCGAGCATCAGCAACAGAATACAAAAGATAGAAGAGAGAATCTCATGCGCAGAAGATGCCATAGTAAACATTGAACAACAGTCAAAGAAAATACAAAATGCAAAATGTCCTAACCCAAAACATCCAGCAAATCCAGGACACAATCATAAAACCAAACCAAGTATAATAGGTATAGAAGACAGTGAAGATTCACAAATTAAAGGGCCAGTAAATATCCTTAACAAAATCAGTAAATATCCTTAACAAAATTACAGAAGAAAATTCACCTAATATAAAGAAAGAGATGTTCATGAACATACAAGAAGCCTACAGAAATCCAAATAGATTGGAACAGAAAAGAAATTCCTCCTGTCACATAATAACCAAAACACCAAATGCACAAAACAAAGAAAAAATATTAAAACAGTAATGGAAAAGATCAAGTAACTTATAAAGGCTTACATATCAGAATTGCATCAGACTTCTCACCAGAGACTACGAAAGCTAGAAGATACTGGGCAGATGTTATATACACCCTAAGAGAAAACAAATGCCAGCCCAGACTACTATACCCAGAAAACCTCTCAATTACCATAGATGGAGAAACCAAGATATTTCATGACAAAACCAAATTTATGCAGTATCTTTCCACAAATACAACCTTTCAAAGGATAATAAATTAAAATGCCAACACAAGCAGGGAAACTACACCCTAGACATATTGAAAAAATAATCTTCTTTTAACAAACCAAAGGGAAGATAGCTGCATAAACATAATTCTATCCCTAACAAGAAAAATGACAAGAAGCATCAATTACTTTCCTTAATATCTCTTATATCAATGGACTCAATTCCTGAATAAAAAACATAGACTCACAGACTGCATAAGTAAACAGGACTCAACATTTTGCTGCATACAGGAAACCCACCTTAGTGACAAAAACAGACAGTACCTGAGTGTAAAAGGTTGGAAAACAATGTTCCAAGCAAATGTTCCCAAGAAACAAGCTGGAGTAGCCATTTTAGTATCTAATAAAATCGACTTTCAACCTAAAGTTATCAAAAAAAGACAAGGAGGGACACTTCATACTCATCAAAGGTAGAATCTACAAAGATCAGCTCTCAATTCTGAACATCTATGAAGCAAGTTCAACTGCATCCCCATACAATAAAGAAACTCTAGTAAAGCTCAAAGCACACACTGCACCACACACATTAATTGTAGGAGACTTCACAACCACACTCTAATCAATGAACAGATCATGGCAACAGATAGTAAACAGAGACACAGTGAAATTAAGAGAAGTTATGAACCAATTGGATTTAACAGATATTTTACAACATTTTATCCTAATAAAAAAGAATATACCTTATTTTCAGCACCTCATGGTCCCTTTTCCAAAATTGACCATATACTTGGTCACAAAATAGGCCTCAACAGATATAAGAAGACTGAAATAATCCCATGCATCTTGTGAGATCATCATGGATTAAGACTTGTCTTTAATAACAATAAAAATAATAGAAAGCCCACATACACGTGAAAGCTGACAACACTCTATTCAATGATAACTTGGTCAAGGATAAAGTAAAGGAATAAATTAAAGACTTTTTAAAATTTAATGAAAATGAAGTCACAACATACTGAAACTTATTGTACACAATGAAAATATACATATAAAATACCTTGGTGTGACTCTAACTAAGCAAGTGAAAATCTGTATGACAAGAATTTCAAGTCACTGAAGAAAGAAATTGAAGAATATCTCAGAAGAGGAAAATAACTTCCATGCTCATGGATTAGTAGGATTAATATAGTAAAAATTGTTGTTGCAGTAAATCTCCTCCTAAATATGCTCCGGCAATAAAAACATGACACATTTAATATGATTACATGTTATGCACCTAGATTGGGCAGATCTACTGATATACTCCCATCTTCCACATCTATGAGATCCCTTAGAACTTGCAGTTTCTCCAGGCCATGTGCTTCTGTCTGTTTTTATTTTTCCTCTTCCTCCTCTGCATCCTTTCCCTCTTCCATTTTTTCCGTCTTTTCTCTGCCACCTTCTGCTCCACCTTCCCTTTTATCTGCCCAATGATCAGCTCTTCTTTATTTTACAAAGATGGAAAGCAGGTTTACGGGAAATCACCTGAGTGCTGATTCATTCCTTGTTCATAGCCACTCACAGGAGAACAGAATTAACATCAAATACAATTAGCTTCAGGGCTACCCACCACAAATGGCCATCTTTCGGAGAGCAATCTACAGATTCAATTCAATCCCCATCAACATTCCAACTCAATTCTTCATAGATTTAAAAAGAGAAATTACCAAATTCATCTGGGTTAAGAAAAAAACCCAGGGTAGCTAAAACTATTCTCAACAATAAAAGATCTTCTGGGGGAATCCCCATCCCTGACCTCAAACTGTACTACAGAGCAATTGTGATAAAAATTGCATGGTATTGGCACAGTGACAGTCAGATAAATTAATGTAATAGAATTGAAAACCCAGAAGTGAACCCACACACCTATAGTCACTTGACCAGCATTTTCAACAAATGGTGCTTGTTCAACTGTCAGTTAGCATGTAGAAGAATGCAAATCAATTCATTCTTATCTCCTTGTACAAATCTCAATTCCAAGTGGATTAAGGACCTGCACATAAAACCAGAGACACTGAGACTAATAGAAAAGACAGTGAGGAAGGGTCTGGAGGACATGGGCTCAGGGGAAAATGTTCTAAACAGAACACCAATAGCTTCTGCTAGAAGATTAAGGATTGACAATGGGACCTCATAAAATTGCAAAGCTTCTGTAAGGGAAAAGATACTGTCAGTAGGACAAAATGGCAACCAACAGATTGGGAAAAGATCTTTACCAACCGTACATCCAATAGAGCACTAATATCTAATATATTCCAAGAACACAAGGAGTTAAGACTCCTGAGAAACAAATAAGCCTATAAAAAATGAGGTACAGAGCTAAACAAATAATTCTCAACTGAGAAATACTGAATGGCTGAGAAGCACCTAAAAAGTGTTCAACTTCCTTAGTCATCAGGGAAATGCAAATCAAAACAATCCCGAGATTCCATGTCACACCAGTCAGAATGGCTAAGATCCAAAACTCAGGTGACATCAGATATTTGCACGGATGTGGAGAAAAAGGGACACTCCTCCATTGCTAGTAATTATAAAGTATATTTTTCTTATTCTTTTGAAATTCTTTATGTCAGTGGTTCTCAGACTTCCTAGTGCTGTCACCCTTTAATAGAGTTCCTCATGTTGTGGTGACATTAAAAAGGTTAAGTTTTTTCTACCTTGTCTCAGCTGAAGCCATATTTGCTTTCTACCTCTTGCCCTGGAATGTCTTGTTGAAAGCTCTCAATTATATTCTAGAAACTTAGGTTCTAAATGCCCTAGCTCACTGTACATTCTTGTCTCTTGTTAAACTGCTTGCTTGCTTCCTCCTGCAATTACCAACAAGGATGTACTGTTTTCTATGTTATTTGTCTTTAAAAATTCCCCATACCTAGGTCAAGAGTAATGCATGCCTTTAGTGCCAGTATTTTGGGAGTCAGAGGCAGGAAGGTCTCTGAGTTAGAGGATAGACCTGTCTACAGAGAAAGTTCCAAGACAACTAGGACTACACAAATAAACCATGTCTCAAAAACAAAACAAAGCAATCAACCAAACAAACAAAAACCAAACCAACCACACCAAATATCTCTGTAATATGCATTCAAGACTGCTCTGTGAGAAATTTTTCTTTCCTTCCCAACTTAACAAAACTCTCAATTCAAAGTTTGGACTTCCTCAGTGGTCTATGGTTTTTAACCCAATGATAATAACACTTAACCATAAAATTATTTTTGTTGTTACATCATAACTGTAGTTATGATACTGTTTGTAGACTGCAAAGTAAATATCTGTGTTTTACAATAGTCTTAGGTGAACTTTGTGGAAAGGTCATTCAATCCCAAAGGAGTTGTTACCTACAGGTTGAGAGCCACCATTCTATTTGAACAAGGCAATATTGATATAAGAAGACAGTCTCTTACTATTATTAATGTGAGGTTCAATGTGTGCTTTGACCTTCAGTAATGTTTACCATTTACATGTCTGGGTGCCCTTGCATTTGGGGCATAGGTGTTCAGAATTAAGTTCCTCTTGATGGTTTCCTTTGATGAGCATGTAGAGTCCTTCCCCATCTTTTTTGATGATTTTGGTTGAAAGTCTATTTTATTGGATGCTAGAATTGGTTCTCCAGCTTTTTTCTTGGGATAGTTTGCTTGGAAATTTTTTCCAGCCTTTTTCTTTGAGGTAGTATCAGTCTTTGTCACTGAGGTGTGCTTTCTGTATGCAGCAAAATTCTGGGTTCTCTTTACATATTTGGCCTCATAGTCCATGTCTTTTTATTGGGCAATTAAGTCCACTGATCTGGAGAGATATTAAGGACCAATGATTGTTGCTTCCTGCTATTTTTGTTAGAGGTGGAATTATGCTTGTGTGATTTTCTTCTTTGGGGTTTGTTGAAAGAAGATTACTTTCTTGCTTTTTATTGTGTGTAGTTTCCCTTCCCTCCTTCTATTGGAGTTCTCTTTTTATTATGTTCTTTAGGGCTGAATTGGTGGAAAGATATTTTTAAAATTTGGTTTTTCACAGAATATCTTGTTTTCTCCCTCTAGGGTAATTGAGAATTTTGCTGGATATAGTAGCCTGGGCTGGCATCTTTCTTCTCTTAGGGTCTGTATGACATCTGTCCAAGATCTTCTTGCTTTTAGAGTCTCTATTGAGAAGCCTGGTATTATTTGGATGGTTCTCCCATTATATGTTACTTGAACTTTTTCGATTACCGCTTTGAATATTCTTTCTTTGTTCTTTGCATTTGATGTTTAATTATTTTGTGGTAGGAGAAATTTCTTTTCTGTTCCCATCTGTTTGGTGTTCTGTAGGCCTCTGGTATGTTTGTGGGCATCCCTTTCTTTAGGTTAAGGAAGTTTTCCTCTATAATTTTGTTGAAGATATTAATGGCCCTTTGAGTTGGGAATCTTTACTCTCTTCTATACCTATAATTTTTAGGTTTGGTGTTTACATTGTGTAGAGGATGTGTTGAATGTTTTGAGTTAGGAGATTTTTGCTTTTTGTATCTTCTTTGACTGTTTTGTCAATGTCTTTATTGTACCTTCTATGCCTGAGATCCTCTCTTCTATCTCTTGTAGTCTGTTTGTGATGCTTACAATTGTGACTCATGTTCTATTTCCTAAGTTTTCCATCTCCAGAGTTGTCTCCTTTTGTGCTTTCTTTAATGTTTCTATTTCCAGTTTTAGATCCTGGATGGGTTTGTTGAATTCATTTACCTGTTTTATTGGGTTTTCCTGCATTTCTTTAAGAGATTTGTTTCTTCTTTAAAGGCTTCTACTTGTTTACCTGTGTTCTTCTATATCTCTTTGAGTTATTTATGTCCTTAAATAACTCTATCATATTCATGAGATGAGATTTTAGATTGTAATCTTGCTTTTCAGGTGTGTTATGAGTCCAAGACTTGGTGTGGTTGGATGTTGACAAGTAGCATTGGTTTCTGTTTCTTTTGTTTTTGTGCTTACCTCTGGCCATCTGGTTATCTCTAGTGCTAAATGTCCTTCCTGTCTCTAACTGAATCCTGTCCCTCCTGTGATGCTGATTGTTTCCTGTGATTCAAGCTGCCTCTGGAATCCGGAAACCTTGGTGTGACCAAGCTCCTGAGAGCCTGTTGCATCAGAGCTCCTGGGAGTCAAGCTTTCTCTGAGTGTTACAGATGTGGGTGGAGAGCCAGAGCCCTGGATCTGCCCCAGGAACAAGTGCAAGCTGGAAGGAATCTGTGGCTTTGGATGGGCAGAGGTTTGTGTTTCTCTGGTTCCAGTGAGGGTCCCAGTTATCCTGGGTGTTGGGAAGGATGTTATGGCCTCAACTGTGTTCTTGAGCATGTCAAAGCTCCAGTGCTCCTGGGTGTGTCTGACTTCCAGAGAGTGGGGCTTCCTCTATCATCCTGTGATCCTGGGCATTTCAGAGCACCTGTGATCCTGGGCATGTCAGAGCACATGGGAGTTGAGTTCTCTCTGGGTATAGTAGAAGTGGGTGCAGAGCCAGCACCTCTAGTCTACTCTGGGTGCTGGTTCAAAATGGAAGGAACACTTTTATATTTTATTTCAGCTCTTTTGTCCATGGAATTTTAAATTTGGTATCTTGAGTATAACCAAGATTTCTTAAACATGTTGGTCATTTATTTATAATTTTATTAAGATATGTCTGAACATATTATTTCATTCAATTTGTAGCATGCTTAAAATTCTTCTTGGCCTTGCCTACTGATGTTTCCACTATGCTCATTGCATTGATTAACTTTTTCATTTCCACTATTTCTTTTTGGTTCATATTTTCAGCAGTATTGCTGAAATTTTTCATTCTTGATTATACTTCCCACTAATGTTTACACCAGAAGCGAACACAAGTAAGATACAATGATTTAGTAGCACAGCAGCCCTCATAAAAATTGCTGTAAGAACATTTGTGTAGTTCCCTTATGTCCACCAATAAGGTACAAAGATGAAAAAAAAATCTAGAGATTTGGTAAAAGGTATTTTATAGATCTTTAGAATTAATGATATTAATATTAAGAATTAAATTATAAGATTTTAAAAATGAGGAAAAGAAAAGAAAGTGGGAATAATTTGTAACATATATGTATTAAAAGTATGAGAAATAACAGAAAACATATAACATAATGACAGTTCCCAAGCCCTATTCAGGTAAGATACAAATTAGAACATGACAACTGCACAATTGAAATATATGGGCAAGAACAGACATCCAATTACTCTTAGCACTTTGAACAGCTATGACAGTCTGTACTAATCAATCCAACTCTAATAAAAAATGTCTATAATCAAGATTGAGAGCAAGACCAAGCTGTCAATAGTAACATGAATATTGAGAAGGTACTCATTCCCTAAAGTTCAGGAAATATTGTTGACTAAGAAACCCAAGATCTATAATATAAGGAAGAATACTGTGATGTGCTCAATATATAAATTATACAAAGAGAGAATAAAATATATCTGGAATAAATAAAAGAAGATATTTAAAAAATAAGTCTCTGTTTCTTTCCTGTTGGGATGAATATGAGTTCATTGCACTCCTGATTTTTTTGCTATTGTTTGTTTTCTCCAGCTTGTTCTTTGTGTGGATAGTAAACTTATACTCTCAGTAATTCAAACAAGTTAGTCCAGTAAATCCAGTCAGAGAGTCACTGCCTTCTATCTCATGTGATGAACATTAAAGTTACCCCATGCTGTACTTGTATTATATGAGTGGTTGACCTGCATGAATATGACCATATGCATTCCTAGAACCCATATGCATTCGTAGAGCCACTAGAGACTATAAGTGTACATGGGATCCCTTTGAACTGTAATGCTGGTGGACCTTGTAGTGACATTGAAGTCAGTTCAGGAAAACCCAAGACCAAGTGCTCAGCAAAAAGATTTATTTGTCCCAGAGGGATAAAGAACAACAATAAGGAACAAAGACAGTAGATAGAGTAAAAGGGAGAAGTTGAAAAGAACAAAGGGAAGGGACGAAAAAAGGATCAGTGGAGAGGAGAAAGGGGTGTTTGTCCTAAGGTACAAAGAACTGCCTCAGGATAGGGAGGAGATGAACTTGGCCCACAGACAAATGGCAGTTTATAAAGGTAAAGAGGGAATTCCTGCTCCCTACCCTGTGTTAAGACAAGTTGGTTAATTTTTATTGGACATGCTAATTGAGGTATCCAGAAGGGGACTTTTGATAGTTGGACTTCAATAAAACTGGACCTTAGTATTCAGCCTTAATAGGAAGAAGTGGCCAAGTGAGAGAATACAGACCTTTGGGAGTAGCTTTAGGAATCCATTTTAATGGTTTGCAGTGAGGCACATGGAATTAGATAAGGGCAAGGCCTTCCAAATCTATGCTTGCCATGTTCAAGTCAGCTAGATCCACTTCAGATGTGACCTACCAAGTGGGTGATGACACCTGAATCCAGGTCCTCTCTCTAAGGTGCTTCCTAATGTCTAAGGTTCTGAGAGGATGTGTAAAGCACATATCTCCTTCTGTTTAATCCTGCTGCTGCTACCTATTGTTTGCAACCTTTCTCCTCTGAGCGTACTTGATTTCTCTGGGAGACTGTATAAGTTCAGAATACTTTCTGTTCCCCAGTTGTCACTTACCTAGAAAGTGCGAAGAGTGATGTGTCCGATATATTCTTCAGATACTTATCCAATGTACTTCTGGAACAGCTTAGCTCCATGTTCTCATGCTGTGTTTCTACCTCAATCATTCTATTATGTACATTTAAAAGAAATATATTTCCTATGTCTTTTTATATTTTGTCCTGTGTTGTAAAAAATGGGTGTTTGAAAAAAAATTGGCCTCTGTGTCTCAGTCTTTTTTTTTTCTCTCCCATTATTTTATTATACTGCTTTCAGTACAAGACAGACTTAATTATAATGGATGTTTAATTGGTACATAATATTTGTACATCTCTAAAATGTATTGTGGTAATTACTGCTTATTTTATAATATGTAATAATCAAATCAGGATAATAAGCATTTGACTTCTTAAATTAATCACTTATTAGATATTTTCTTCATTTACATTTCAAATGCTATCCCAAAAGTCCCCTATGCCCTCCCCCTGCCCTGCTCCCCAACCCATCCACTCCCTCTTCCTGGCCCTGGCATTCCCCTGTACTGGAAAATACCATCTTCACAAGACCAAGGACGTCTCCTCCCAATGATGGCCAAATAGGACATCCTCTGCTACATATACAATTAGAGACACAAGCTCTAAGGGGTACTAGTGAGTTCATATTGTTCCTCCAATAGGGTTGCAGACCCCTTTAGCTCTTGGGTACTTTCTCTAGCTCCTTCATTAGGGGCCCTGTGTTCCATCCAATAGGTGACTGTGAGCATCCATTTCTGTATTTTCTAGGCACTGGCATAGTCTCACAAGAGATAGCTATATCAGGGCACTGTCAGCAAAATCTTGCTGACATATGTAATAGTGTCTGGGTTTGGTTGTTGTATATGGATCCCTGGGTGGGGCAGTCTCTGGATGGTCCTTCCTTCAGTCTCAGCTCTGAAATTTGTCTCTGTAACTCCTTCCATGGGTATTTTGTTCCCCCTTCTAAGACGGAATGAAGTATCCACACTTTGGTCTTCCTTCTTCTTGAGTTTCATGTGTTCTGCAAATTGTATCATTGGTATTCTAAGATTCTAGGCTAATATCCGCTTATAAGTGAGTGCATATCATGTGTGTTCTTTTCTGATTGGGTTACCTCACTCAGGATGATATCCTCCAGATCCATCCATTTGCCTAAGAATTTCATAAATTCATTGTTTTTAATTGCTAAGTTTACTCCATTGTGTAATTGTACCACATTTTCTGTATCCATTCATCTGTTGAGTGACATCTGGGTTCTTTCCAGCTTCTGACTATTATAAATAAGGCTGCTATGAATATAGTCAATCATGTGTCCTTATTGCAAGATTGAACATATTCTGGGTATATGCCCAGGAGAGGTAAAACTGGGTATTCAGGTAGAACAATTTTCAATGTTCTGAGGAACTGCCATATTGATTTCCAGAGTGGTTGTACAAGCCTGCAATCCCACCAACAATGGAGGAGTGTTCCACTTTCTCCACATCCTCACCAGCAACTGTTGTCACCTAAATTTTTGATTTTAGCCATTCTGACTGGTGTGATCTGGAATCTCAAGGTTGTTTTGATTTGCATTTTCTGATGATTAAGGGTATTGAACGTTTTTTCAGGTGCTTCTCAGCCATTTGGTATTCCTCAGTTGACTATTCTTTGTTTAGCTCTGTACCCCATTTTTAATAGAGTTATTTGATTTTCTGGAGTCCATGTTCTTGAGTTCTTTATATGTATTAGTCCCCTTTCTGATTTAGTATTGGTAAAGATCCTTTCCCAATCTGTTGGGTGTGTTTTTGTCTTATTGACAGTGTCTTTTGCCTTAAAGAAGCTTTTCAATTTTATGAGGATACATTCGTCAATTCTCAATCTTTTATTTTTTATTTTTTTAATATTTTTTTATTATTACGTATTTTCTTCAATTACATTTAGAATGCTACCCCAAAAGTCCCCCATACCCTCCGCCCCACTTCCCTACCCACCCATTCCCATTTTTTGGCCCTGGCATTCCCCTGTACTGGGGCATATAAAGTTTGCGTGTCCAATGGGCCTCTTTCCAGTGATGGCCGACTAGGCCATCTTTTGATACATATGTAGCTAGAGTCAAGAGCTCCAGGGTACTGGTTAGTTCATAATGTTGTTGCACCTAAAGGGTTGCAGATCTCTTTAGCTCCTTGGATACTTTCTCTAGCTCCTCCATTGGGGGTGCTGTGCTCTGTCCAATAGTTGACTGTGAGCATCCACTTATGTGTTTGCTAGGCCCCGGCCTAGTCTCACAAGAGACAGCTATATCAGGGTCAATTCTCAATCTTACAGCACAAGCTATTGCTGTTCTAGTCAGGAATTTTTCCCCTGTTCCCATATATTTGAGGCTTTTCCCCACTTTCTCCTCTATAAGTTCCAGTGTCTATGGTTTTATGTGTAGTTCCTTGATCCACTTAGACTTGAGCTTTGTACAAGGAGATAAGAATGGATCAACTCACATTCTTCTACATGATAACTGCCAGTTATGCCAGCACCTTTTGTTGAAAACATAGTGAAAATTTAATAAAGTATTTTGAGTGGAGGAATTATTTATTCTAAGGTGAAAACTTAATGTCCTCTTAACCCCTGTCTGTATCTTTTCTAGTTCTCCAAATTCTTTCCACAAACAGTGTCACCTTTAAATGTTTGTAACTTCATCCAGTTTTTCCTTGTGAAATCTCTTTTATTCTATCTATCATTTATTGCTTTGTCGTCTACAGTTCGTTTGCAGGTTTCACGTGCATTGGTGTCCAGCACTGTCTTTGCTCTCTGTTGATAGTCTGCAATCCCATCTATATTCCCTTTTAATTCTTAAGAACCAAAGAATTTATAGTAAAATCAGTTTCTCGGGAAAAAATAAACTCAGGTTAGGGTGATGAGTATATAGTCTACTTTTTCAGGTCATGGAAAGGGAAGAATAACTAGGACTTTTAATGGACTATACTACAGTATACCTGGAACTGAGTAAAGCAAGGTCTAACCAATAGATTTTATGGGACTATAGAGATGGCTAAGTAGTTAGGAGTACTAGATGCTCTTCCAGAGGATATGGGTATTCACAGCTCCCACATGAGATTCCATAACCATCCGTAACTCTGGCTGCAGGGGATTCAATATCTTCTGACTTCTACAGGCATTGAAAGTACATTGTGTGCAGAAATATATGCAGAGAAAACATCCCTATGTGTATACTAAAATAAGTAAATACACCTTAAACATAAGAAAAAATAATTTTAAAAAGAGTACATCATTTTATCTCCCTTTTAAGTTTTGCTTCTTCCATTTACAGATGTCAAAACTTCCTATTATGTTACTTTAGGTAGCCTTTAAATATTTCCCCAGGAGAAGAGTGTCTAGAGTTCCTATTGATATTCTTTCACTATTTACATAGTTTTAATGATGGCAAAATACAAATCTAAATCACAAAGTTTTAAAAGATAAGTATGATATCATAATCAAAATACAAAATATTTATTATGGAAGAAATCATATTCATTTTTCTTATTTTTAATTTGGTTTTCTAGAATTCATCTATGAATATTATATTTACATGACTTCTCTTCCTTCAGTCCTCTCTCTTCCCCCTCAAAAGTCCCCATTACTCTCACTAAAACGTTACAAATTTTAAAGTTATTAATGCTACAGATATGTATATTTATATATAAAATATGTATCTATATTTATATGCATATTTACATCAATAAATATAACTATCGAATATTCTAATTCTATCTAATGTTGTTTGTATAAATTGAGGGCTTCCCATCTAGTACTAGACAACCAATAAGAAACTTTGTCCTGGGAGAAGATGAATTTTCCCTTCTCAGCAGTGATTAAATGCCTGTTGCAGTTCATCTAGGGGTAGGACCCTGTAAGCTTTCTGCCATCTACTCTGGCATGTAAACTGTCCTTGTCATTATGTAGGTCTTCTGGATATAATTATATTCATTTCCTATCTTGAAACTTATGATTAGTTTTCTATCTTAGAAAATGCTTACATCAGATTGTCAATTTTGAAAACAGATGCTAAAGGAATGGGAAGAAAGATCAATAGTTTGTCTTTAGTTTCTGCCCTTAAATGTGTCTCAAATTTCATTGGCAGAATGTTAGAGCCTGAACCTAAAATCATCAAAGTGATAGCATGACAACACTAAAATAAAATTCTTGAGAATAATTTTAGTAGGAAGATATCTTTTGCCTTTTAAGCTAATGCTGTCCTTTAGCAGAATTCTGGTATGAGCAAAGTAATGGAGTTGCTATTATACTCAGTAAAATATTAATTTGATAATATTTTGTATTTAACCCAAAGGGACAAACAAAAATTATGTAAAAAGTAATTATTGTATCATGGCATTTTGCAAAACCTTCAAAAAACTTCCAGTTATCACTTTTGCACTTTGAACATTTTCATTTCATTAATTTGACTTACTCATGGACCTAGAAGTGAGAGAAGTCTAATTAATTAGCTACAGTGGTTTAATATGTTCTAATAACTTCAACAATCTAAAATATAAATATAATACTACTTATGGGAAATTGTCTCTGGATAAATTAACCATTGTATTATTTTGCTTGCTTCCATATATTTAATAAGACAATATTTATTTAACTTCATTGAAACAATGTATATTTATATAATGTCTTATGAAATACATGAATGCACAAAATTCTAAAATTTTAAAAAAGATGTTAAGCAGCAAAGTAATGATGGATCTGAAGGATTCACTATGAGAAATAAAGGAAAATATAGCATACATGCAACCACTTATTGTATGTAAAAATATGTATTTATTTATATGAATGTGTATGAATTCACTATATGTATGGGTATCATAGGTATGCAAAGGATTACAGAAGTCAGTAGACACATCAGATTTCCTGAAATGGGAGTTTGTTATGTTTTTAAGTTGTCAAGGCTTATAGTATAAACCTCTGGATATCTTTTTCTTAATAATATGATCATAATTGTATTTTATCAAGTTAAATCATTATATTTAATGACTGAATCCAAAGAGTTCATTACAAGATATTATTCTTTTTCACATTAACATGTCAAATTTTGCATTGCAATCTGTTGTTTCCATTAGATATCTTTGTTATAGAAACAACTTGCTACAAATCATAATGATAAATGTTAGTGAAATAATGAATCAGTAGGCAAAGTATAAAAAATGATTTTTTCTTTAATTAGCTTGAAGCTACAAATTATAATCATTATTTCTTAATAATAGGTATTTATTTGAGTATATTTGTCATTAAAGACATTTTAGTGACTTCAAACCATTACATAGTAGCAAGTATCAAAAAAGATTTTAGTGAATTGACATTTTTTTTAAATTAAACCTATATCTAATTTACCACTGAAACGTGATTTTATTTATTGCTGTAAACCAGACAAAGCAGGATGGCTTGATTTCTTCTAGGCCTTAACTATAGCTTTAAAAAAAATCTAATTTTTTGGTACCGTTCTTCAGGTACCAAATAAAAAACTTAGAAAAAAAAAATGGATAATGAAAATTCTTACTAGGGTTGGATTAACAGAACAGAACTTAAAACTAAAATACTAAATACCTCACTTTGATTACATCGTTGGGTATTATTTTTAGTAAGTTATATAAACATTGCTTCTAGCTATGATTTTTAAATATACATCCACAGATCACAATCAATTATACATGTTCTGTCTGAAAGTCTCATTGGTCAAGCTAACCTTTGCCCTCAACACTTGATCTGGTGACAGTGCACTACAACCCTGCAGTAGATGTAGTGAAATATTCGGGTTCCTTTTCCCAGCCAATGTGTTTACAGTTCTCGATTTTTTTCCTTTTTTTTCTTAGATATTTTCTTTATTTACATTTAAAATGTTATCCCCTTTCCTAGTTTCCCCCTCAACCCCCCCCCCCCCCCCGCTGCACAGGAAACTACACACTCCTACTTCCCCTGTACTGCAGCATAAAGCATTCAAAGGACCAAGGGCCTTTCCTCACGGTGAAGAATGACTATGCCCATCCTCTGCTCCACAAACAGCTAGAGGCATGTGTGCCACCATGTATTTTCTTTGATTGGTGGTTTAGTTCCAGGGAGCTCTGGGGTTACTGGTTATTAGTTCATATTGTTGTTCCTCCTATGGTGCTGCAAAATCCTTCAGCTCCTTGAATACTTTCTCTAGTTCCTACATTGAGGACTCTATGCTCTGTCTAATGGATGGCTGTGAGCATCCACTTCCGTATTTTTCAAACTCTGGCAGAACCTCTCATGAGACAGCTATATCAGGTTCCAGTCAGCAAGCTACTGTTGGCATCTACAATAGTGTCTGTTTTTGGTAGTTGTTTATGGGATGGATCCCCAGGTGCGGAAGTCTCTGGATGGTCATTCTTTCAGTCTCTGTTTCTCACTTTGTCTCTGGAACTCCTTCGAAGGGTATTGTGTTCCTCCTTCTAAAATGACAGAAGTATCCACACTTTGGTCTTCTTTCTTCTTGAGATTCATGTGTTTTGTGAATTGTATCTTGGGTGTTCTGTGCTTCTGGGCTAATATCCATTTATCAGTTAGTGCATATCATCTGTGGGTTTTTTGTTTTGTTTTGTTTTGTTTTGCTTTTTTTTTTTTCGTATGTGTGTGTGATTGGGTTTTCTCACTCAGGATGATATCCTATAGATCCAAGCATTTGTCTAAGACTTTCATAAATTCATTTTTTTCAATAACTGAGTAGTACTCCAATGTTTAAATGTACCTCATTTTCTGTATCAATTCCTCTGTTGAGGGACATCTGGGTTCTTTCCACCTTCTGGCTATTATAAATAAGGATGCTATGAATATAGTGAAGCATGTGTCCTTATTACATGTCAGGGCATTTTCTGGATATATGCCCAGGAGTGGTATTGCTGTATTATCAAGTAGTACTATGTCCAATTTTATGAGGAACTGCCAAACTGATTTCCAGAGTTGTTGTACCAACTGGCAATCCCACGAACAATGGAGGAGTGTTCCTCTTTCTCCACATCCTCACCAGCATCTGCTGTCACCTGAGATTTGATCTTAGCCATTCTGACTGCTTTGAGGTGGAATCTCAGGGTAGTTTTGATTTACATTTCCCTGATGACTAAGGATGTTGAACATTTTTTTTAAAAGGTGCTTCTCAGCCATTCTGTATTCCTCAGTTGAGAATTCTTTGTTTAGTTCTGTACCCATTTTTTGATAGAGTTATCTGGTTTTCTGGAGTCTGTTTCTGGAGGCAATCTGTTGGTTGCCTTTTTGTCTGATTGGCAGTTTCCTTTGCCTTACAGAAGGTTTGTAATTTTATGAGGTCCCATTTGTTAACTCTTGATCTTACAGCACAAGTCATTGGTGTTCTGTTCAGGAATTTTGCCTCTGTGCCTATATGTTCAAGGCTCTTCACCACTTTCACCTCTATACTTTTGAGTGTCTCTGATTTTATGTGGAGTTCCTTGATTCACTTCGACTTGAGCTTTGTACAAGGAGACAAGAATGTGTCAATTTTCTTTCTCCTACATGCTGATTGCCAGTTGAACCAGCACAAGTTATTGAAAATACTGTCGTCCCCCCCCCCACACACACACTGGATGGTTTGACCTCCATTGTCAAAGATCAAGTGACCATAGGTGTGTGGGTTCATTTCTCGGTCTTCAATTCTATTCCACTGATCTACCTGCCAAACACTGTACCAGTACCATGCAGTTTTTATAACAATTTCTCTGTAGTAAAGCTTGAGGTCAGGCATGGTGATTCCCAACAGAGGTTCTTTTATTGTTGATAATACTTTTGCTATTCTTGGTTTTTTGTTATTCCAGATGAATTTTCAAATTGCCCTATCTGACTCTGTAGAGAATTGAGTTGGTATTTTGATGGGGACTGCATTGAATCTATAGGTTGCTTTTGCCAAGATAGCCATTTTTATTATATTAATCCTGCCAAACCATGATCATAGGAGATGTTTCCATCTTCTTAGATTTTCTTTGATTTCATTCTTCAGAGACTTGAGGTTTTTATCACACAGACCAATCACTTGCTTAATTAGAATCACACCAAATTATTTTATATAATTTGTGATTATTGTGAAGGGTGTTGTTTCCCTAATTTGTTTATCATCCTGTATATCCTTTGTGTAGAGAAAGACCACTGATTTGTTTGAGTTAATTTTATACCCAGGTACTTCACTGAAGTTGTTTCTCAGCTTTAGTAGGTCTGTGTTGGCATTTTTGGGATCCCCTGCATACACTATCATATATTCAACACATAGTGATATTCTGATTTCTTCCTTTACAATTTGCATCACTTTAATCTCCTTTTGTTGTCTAATTTCTCAGGCTAGAACTTCAAATAATATATTGAATAGGAAAAAAAGAGAATATGTAGCCTTGTCTAGTCCCTGATTTTAATGGGATTACTTCAAATTTCTCCCCATTTATTTTGATATTGGCTACTGCTTTGCTGTATATTACTTTCATTATGTTTCGGTATGGGCCTTGAATTCCTGATCTTTCCAAGACTTTTATAATGAAGGGGTGTTGGATTTTGTCAAATGCTTTATAGGCATCTTGTGAAATGATCATGTGGCTTTTATTTTTGAATGCCTTTATATGTCGGATTACATTGATGGATTTCCATATATTGAACCATCCCTGCATCCTTGGAATAAAGCCAACTTGATCATGTTGCATGATCATTTTGATACATTTTCTGATTTGTTTTGTGAGAATTTTATTGAGTATTTTTGCATGTGAGAATTTTATTGAGTATTTTTGCATTGATATTCAAAAGGGAAATTGGTCTGAAGTATTCTTTCTTTTTTGGGTCTTTGTGTTGTTTAGGTATCAGAGTAATTATGGCTTCATAGAATGAATTGGGTAGAATATCTTATATTTTTATTTTCTAGAGAAGTTTGAGGAGTATTGGTACTAGGTCTTCTTTGATGGTCTGATAGAACTTATCACTAAAATCAACTGGTCCTGGACTGTTTGTTTGTTTGTTTCCCCCACTGGGAGACTAGTAGTGACTGTTTCTGTTTCTTTAGTGGATATGGGACTGTTTAGATAGTTAAACTGATCCTGGTTTAACTTTGGTACCTGGTATATGTCAAGAAAATTGTCCATTTAATCCAGGTTTTCCAGCTTTGTTGAGTATAGGCTTTTGTAGTAGAATCTGATGATTTTTTGGACTTTCTCATATTCTGTTGTTTTATCTCCCTTTTCATTACTTATTTTCTTACTTAGGATACTGTCCCTGTGCCCTCTCATTAGTCTGGCTAAGTGTTTATCTATTTTATTGATTTTCTCAAAGAACCAGCTCTTGGTTTGCTTGATTTGTTGTACAGTTATTTTTGTCTCCACTTGGTTGATTTCAGCCCTGAGTTTGATTATTTCCTGGTGTCTACTCCTCTTGGGTGAATTTGCTTCCTTTTGTTCTAGAGCTTTTAGGTGTGCTGTCAAGCTGCTTGTGGATGTTCTTTCCAGTTTCTTTTTGGAGGAACTCAGAGATATGAGTTTTAATCTTCTTTCTTTGAATCCCATAAATTTCAGTATGTTGTGACTTCATTTTCACTAAACTATAAAACGTTTTAAATTTTGTTCTTTATTTCTTCCTTGACAAAGTTATCATTGATTAGAGTGTTATTCAGATTCCAGGTGTATGTGGGCTTTCTATTGTTTATGTTGTTATTGAAGATCAGCCTTATTCCATGGTGATCTGATAGGTGCATGGGATTATTTCAATATTATTGTATCTGTTGAAGGAAGCAAATTACCCCAAGAGGAGTGGATGGCAGGATATATGGTCAGTTTTCAACAAGGTACCATAAGGTGCTGAGAAGAAGGTATATAATTTTGTTTTAAGATAAAATGTTCTCTCTCTCTCTTTCTCTCCCTCCCCACTCTCTCTCTCTCTCTCTCTCTCTCTCTCTCTATCTATCTATCTATATATATATATATATATATATATATATATGTGTGTGTGTGTGTGTGTGTGTGTGTGTGTGTTTATATGTTAAATCTATTAGTTTCACTGTGTCTTTGGTTAGTTTCTGTCTCCATTATCTGTCCATTGATGAGAGTGGGGTGTTGAAGTCTCCCAGTATTATTGCATGTGGAGGAATGTGTGCTTTGAAGTTTACTAAAGTTACTTTAATGAATGTGGATGCCCTTTCATTTGGAGCACAGATGTTCATAATTGAGAGTTCATCTTGGTAGATTTTACCTTTGATGAGTATGAAGTGTCCCTCCTTGTCTTTTTGAGAACATTAGGTTGAAAGAAGATTTTATTTAATATTAGGGTGGATACTCCAGCTGGTTTCTTGGAACCATGTGCTTGGAAAACTGTTTTCCAGACTTTTACTCTGAGGTAGTGTCTGTCTTTATCCCTGAGGTGGGTTTCTTGTATGCAGCAAAATGTTGGGTCCTGTTTATATAGCCAGTCTGTTAGTCTATGTTTTGTTTTGTTTTTTTTAATTGGGGAACTGAGTCCATTGATATTAAGAGATATTAAGGAAAAATAATTGTTTCTTCCTGTTATTTTTGTTGTTAAGAGTTGGGAGTCTGTTATTGCAGCTGTCTTCTTTTAGGTTTGTTGAAGGATTACTTTCTTGCTTTCTCTATGGCTTAGTTTCTCTCTTTGTATTGGAGTTTTCCCTTTATTGTTCTTTGAAATGTTGGTTTCATGAGAAGATATTGTGTGAATTTGTTTTCGTCATGGAAAACTTTGGATTCTCCATCTATGAAAAATGAGAGTTTTGCTGGGTATAGTAGTCTGGGCTGGCATTTTTGTTCTCTTAGTGTCTGTATGACATCTCTCCAAGATCTTCTGGCTTTTAAAATCTCTGCTGAGAAGTCTGGTGTAATTCTAGTAAGACTGCCTTTATATGACACTTGACCTTTTTCCCTAATGCTTTTAGTATTCTTTTTTTGTTTAGTGCATTTGTTGTTTTGATTAGTATGTGTTGAGGGGAATTTCTTTTCTAGTTCAGTCTAGTTGGAGTTCTATATGCTTCTTGTATGTTTATGTGCATCTCTTTTTTAGGATATGGAAATTTTCTTCTATAATTTTGTTGAAGATATTTACTGGCCCTTTAAGCTGAAAAATCTTCATCTCATCTATACCGATTATCCTTAGGTTTGGTCTTCTCATTGTGACCTGGATATCCTGGATGGTTTGAGTTAGGATCTTTTTGCATTTTGCATTTTCATTGATTGATTTTTTCTATGTAATCTTCTGCATCTGAGAGTCAATCTTCCATGTCTTATATTCTGTTGGTGATGCTTGCATCTATGGCTTCTGTTTTCTTTCTTAGGTTTTCTATCTCCAGATTTGTCTCCCTTTGTCATTTATTCATTGTTTCTACTCCCATTTTTAGATCCTGGATGGTTTTGTTCAATTCCTTCACCTGTTTCGTTGTGTTTTCCTGTAATTCTTTAAGGATTTTTTTTTTTTTTTTTTGGATTTACTCTTTAAGGGCTTCTACCTGTTTACCTCTGTTCTCCTTTAATTCCATAGGCAAATTTTTGTGTTTCCTCTTTAAGAGTTTCTACAAGTTTACCTGTGTTTTCAAGTATTTCTTTAAAGGAGTTATTATTGTCCTTCTTAAAATCCTCTACAAGCATCATGAGATGTGATTTTAAATCTGAATATTGCTTTTCTGGTGTGCTATAATATCCAGAAATCTCTGTGTTAGGAGTACTGGATTCTGATGATTCCAAGTTGTCTTGGTTTCTGTTGGTAAGATTCTTGCATTTACCTCTTGCGATCTGGTAATTATAGGTATTTGATGTTCTTGCTGTCTCTTGCTGAAGCTTGTTTCTCCTGTGAGTCTGTAAGCCTGTGTTAGCACTCCTGGGAAACTAGCTCTCTCCTATTAAGACCAGTTCACAGAGGGTTGAGGAACAGCCCCACCTCCTGTCTGCAGTTATAAGCCCATATGACTCAGTTCCAGATGTTGTGTCTCTTCTGAGGCCTGTGTGATCCTGAGTGGGCCTGCCTCAAAGAGTATCTGGAGAGAAAATAGGCCCACATTTATATTCAAGGTACCTCCTTTCAGATGATTTTGTATGTGGGCCTTTGATGGGGATTTATCTTGATTAACTCTACCATAACCTCTTTATGAGGCAGAGAAGATTAGTGGAGAGCAAATGGCAAGTTTTCTCCATTAAGAAACCATGCTCCGTTTTATATATATATATATGCTTATTTTCTTTTAGTTATTTTCTCTTTCTTTTCTCAAGTCCCCAGCTTCATAGAACAGTATGGCATAACATACTAATTAGTTTCGTAAGCATTGAGGCCATTTCTACATCTTGGATGATCCAAAAGCCACTAGAAAGCATGCTTCAATCGGAAAAAAAGGAAGGAACAGTGGCAAAACTGCACGTGGGTTAAGTGGGGGAGAATTAGCACTTTTTCAAGTTTAATGTTTTTTGCATTATTGTGGCAAATGATAAAAAGCTTACTATTAATTTTATTTTGGCCTGGTATTTTAATTGACTAGTCCAGAATATCATACTTCTACTTAATATGCATCCTGAGAAGGCATAATTTCAACTTCTGAAAACTAACCAAAACATATGATATTATATTCCTTTATTGGAAAGAATATTGCAATTTAAAAATGTTTAAGTAGCTTTGATAAAATCATAATGATAACTAATGATAAAACCAATGTATGATTTCAGATTTCACTGAATCATTGACATAGTCTCTAACTTGAATAAAGAAAATGTTCACTTTCTCTCTGATGTCTCTCTAAGGAGGATCCACACAGGAGTGTACAGGCTGTAGAAGCAGCAGAGTAGATGGGACAGAGTCCTACAGGCCTACATCTGCTGCAATGAGGTGGGGCTGTTCTACAGCACTCTGTGTACTGGTCTTGCCAGGGGAGACCTGGTCTCCCAGGAGTGCTAAGGCAAGCTTACAGACTCACAGGAGGAACAAGCTGCAGTCAGAGACTGCAAGAACAGTAGGCACCGATAATTACCAGATGGCTAAAGGCAAATGCACGAATCTTACAAACAGAAACCAAGGCTACTTGGAATCATCAGAATCCAGTACTCCCAACACAGCGAGTCCTGGATATCACAACACCCCAGAAAATCAAGATTCAGGTTTAAAAATCACATCTCATGATGCTGGTAGAGGATTTTAATAAGGACATTAAAAACTCCATTAAAGAAATACAGGAGATCACAGATAAACATGTAGAAGGCATTAAAGAAGATACATAAAAATCTCTTAAAGAAATACAGGAAAACTCAACCAAACAGGTGAAGAAATTGTAAAGAACCATCAAGGATCTAAAAAGTTAAGTAGAAGAAAATAAAGAAATCACAAAGGAAGACAACTCTGGAGATGGAAATCCTAGGAAAGAAATCAGAGGCCATAGATGCAAACATCACCTACAGAGTACAAAAGATGGAAGAGAGAATCTCAGGTACAGAAGATTCTACAGAAAACCTGGACACAACAATCAAAGAAAATATAAAATGCAAAAAGATCCTAACTCAAAACATCCAGAAAATCAAGGACACAATGAGAAGACAAAACCTAAGGATAATCAGTATAAATGAGATGAAGATTTTCAGCTTAAAGGGCCAGTAAATATCTTCAACAAAATTACAGAAGAAAACTTCCCTAATCTAAAGAAAGGGATGCCCATGAACATACAAGAAGCCTACAGAACTCCAAATAGACTGGACCAGAAAAGAAATTCCCCCTGACACATATTAATAAAAACACAAAATGAAGTAAACAAAGATAGAATATTAAAAGCAACACCAAATTAAGTAAACAAAGATAGAATATTAAAAGCAACACCAAATGAAGTAAACAAAGATAGAATATTAAAAGCAACACCAAGTGAAGTAAACAAAGATAGAATATTAAAAGCATTAAGGGAAAAAGGTAAAGTATCATATAAAGGCAGTCTTACTAGAATTACACCAGATTTCTCTGCAGAGATTTTAAAAGCCAGAAGCTCTTGGAAAGATGTCATACAGACCCTAAGAGAACACAAATGCCAGTCCAGGCTACTATACCAAGCAAAGCTCTCAATTACCATAGATGGAGAAACCAAGGTATTCCATGACAAAACCAAATTCACACAATATCTTCCCATGAATCCAGTCCTTCAAAGGATAATAAATGGAAAACATCAACACAAGGAGGGAAACTATTCCCTAGAAAAAACAAGAATGTAGTCTTTTCAAATAACATAAATAAGATATTCACAAAAACAGAATCCCAACTATAACAACAAAAATAACTGGAGGCAACAATTTCTTTTCCTTAATATCTCTTAATATCAATGGAAACAATTCCCCAATAAAAAGACATCGACTCACAAAATATAAGCAGGAGCCAACATTTTCCTGCATACAGGAAACCCACCTCAGGTACATTGAAACTACCTCAGAGTAAAGGACTGGAAAACATTTTTTTCATGAAAATGGCCCCAAGAAACAAGCTGCAGTAGCCATTGTAATATCGAATAAAAGTGATTTCAGCCTAATTTTATCAAAAAAGACAAGTAGGAACACGTCATACTCATCAAAGATAAAATCTACCAAGAGGAACTCTCAATTCTGAATATCTATGCTCCAAATGGAAGGGCATCCACATTCATTAAAGAAACTTTAGTAAACCTCAAAGAACAAATTGCACTACATGCAATAATAGTGAGAGACTTCAACACCACACTCTCATCAATGGACAGATAATGGAAACAGAAAGTAAAGAGAGACACAGTAAAACTAACATAAGTTATGAACCAAATGGATTTAACAGATATCTATAGAATATTTTACCCTGAAACAAAAGGATAAGCTTTCTTCTCAACACCTCATGGTGCCTTCTCCAAAACTGATTATATAATCTGTCATGAAACAGGCCTCAACACATCAAAAATATTGAAATAATCTTATTTGTCCTATCAGATCACCACGAACTAAGGCTGATCTTCAGTAACAACATAGATAATAGAAAGCCCTCATACACATGGAAGCTGAACAACACTCTAGTCAATGATAACTTTGTCAAGGAAGAAATAAAGAAAGAAATTAAAGACTTTTTAGAGTTTAATGTAAATGAAGTCATAACATAGTCACACTTATGGGACACAAGGAAAGCAGTTCTGAAAGGGAAACTCATATCTCTGAGTGTCTCAAAAAAGAAACTGGAGCACTAGCAACTTCACAGAACACCTAAAAGTGTAGAACAAAAGATAGAAAATTCACCCATGAGGAGTAGACAGCAGGAAATAATCAAACTCAGGTCAGGTCTGAAATCAACCAAGTGGAAACATAGATTAACTCTACAAAGATATATCCAAATGAGAAGCTGGTGTTTTGAGACAATCAACAAGTTAGAAAGACCCTTAGCCAGACTAACTAGAGTGCAAAGGGACAATATTCAAATTAAAAAGGGAGACATAACAGCAGAATCTGAGAAAATAAAAAAAAAAACCCAAATAAATATGTAAATAAATAAATAAGAAAACATCACTACTTTTAATTTAATTTATAAAACACTACATATTCCTTTCTTGAAACTAAGGAGGTTAACCCCCCCCCCTTTATTTTATCTTGGGTAACAAACAAAATCTCAAGAATATAAATATCCCTGGGGTAAAGTTCAGAGGGCTGGCACTGACAGTGCTATGCCCCACCAGGATGGGCTCATGGTTGACATGGTCTGTCTGCCTAGGAGTGTGCAGTATAAGACTTGTGACCATCTCAGGCTAGCTCCCTGTCCAGACCAGATGGTGTAGTACTGGTGGTTTTCTTGGACTAGCTTCTGTAGTCCCAGATGGGGTTCAGCTAATCGCCATCTCCCTCCCCACATTTGTAGCCTATCTGAGCCTGAGCAGAACCAGACTGGTCTTTTTAAAGATGTCTTACACACACTAATTTAAAATTGGGTTATAAATTATCTATAGCACTTCCCCCTTGAGTTGTATTCAGAGTCAAATCCTTGACTCTGTGGTGGGTACATGTTTATTTTGGGATCTAAATGTCATCAGCATAATGACACCCAGACAGGAATGCTTGAATCCACTTAAGGCTTTAATGATAAAAGCATTTAATCTTCAGCTACTATACAGAGCAGCACTGGTCTTCAGGTGCCAGATCCAGGTCTGAGAGAATTTCATATGGAGAAGCAACTAAGAAAATGGACAATCAATTCGAAAGTATCCACAGTTTGATCAGAGCTCTAGTGGGAGTAAATTTGTGGGGCAGCTTTGGAAAGCTATTAGTGTTACCAAAATTCAGATATAGTAATTGTACCTCATCTATCCTCTTTGGAAACTTTAGGGTTCCTGCTAAGATGGGGTGTTTCTCACAATAATAGGAAGATTTTTTGTTAAGCATTTTAAATGTCATATTTTTCAGATCACTGATGATTTGAGGACAGTTATCTACTAAGTATATCTCTTATAAACAAACTTTACAAGTAAGCTTCCCTCCCCCATATATCTCCCCAGCTTGTTGAGTCCTCCTGAGCAAACCTAGCTGCTCAGAGCAGCCTGCTATCCCAGGGAGACCTTCATTCTCTCACCACCTCCCCTTCTACCTTCATCAGACATGTTGAGCTTGAACCACACAGGTAAATTTCCCTTCCCCCACACATTCTCCCTGCTTGGTGAGTACTCTGGGCATATGAAACTGTCTCGAGCAACCAGCTAGCTCAAGCAGACCTCCATTCCCCTGATCCCTCCTGCCCACATTCATTAGATCAGGGGATCATGAGCCATACAGACCTGTGTCTCGTGAACCATAGAGACCTGCAGATCTGGTACCATATAAGCCAAGGATACCCATCATAGAACTGCCAAACCAGGACCACTTAGGTAAAGCTCCCTTCCACTACCTACTACAACTGGAACATTTTAAGACTAAAAGCCATCCAGATGGCTAAATATTCTCAAAAGAACACTATCAACAAAAGCCAATGAAATATACCTTAAGAGCACAGGTATCCTACTAGAGAAAGCCCTGCATACCCTAACACAACCAAAGCACAAGAACATGACCTTAAATCCAAGCTTATAAAAGTGATAGAGGCCTTTGAAGAACATCTATCTAGTCAATGATCTTGGGGTCAGGGAAGAAATATAGAAATTAAAAACTTTCTAGAATTCAATGAAAACGAAAGCACAGCATAATCAAATTTGTGGGGCACAATGAAATCAGTGCTAAAAAGAAAGTTCACAGTAATAAATGCCTCCATAAAGAAATTAGAAAGATCCCATACAAGCAATTTAAAGTACTCCTGAGAGCTCTAAGGAAAAAAGAAGAGGCAAACACACTAAAGAGGAGAGGAAGTCAGGTAGTAATCAAAATTGGGGCTAAAATCAATCATTTAGAAAGAAAGAAATCAATACAAAGAATTAACAAAACAAGATCTAGTTCTTTGAGAAAATCAACAAGCTAGACAAACCTGTACCTTTAATCTTGTTTAAATGTTTACTTTTAATGATGATTCTTCAACCCTTTAACCTCCCTTCTAGCCCACCAACCACCAGAGGTAGTGGAAAAGAAAGGATACAGGGAACATAGACCTGTTTAGAAATAGTTCTTTGGAATAAATCTGATCTATGTTTTCAGGATTTTGGCAGTTCAGTTCACAGGTCAGCAGTGGTAACTTGATCCACTCAGAAACACTTCAAAGGTATACCAGTAGTATAGGTTGATAGAGTCAGGATAGCAAATATGAATCAGCAGTGGTGGCACAGCCTAGCAGAAAGAGCCAGGCCTCAGCCTGGAGTTACCAGAGCCAACAGAAATAACAGGAAATGTTTTAGGCTTTGCCTCTCTCAGTGAAAAGACAAAGCGTGAATATCACTGAAAAAGGGAGATTGACTAGATATCTGCCCTGCAAGGCTGCATATTTCCATTCATTCTCTTGGCCATCTGGTCTTCTGAAATCAGGCTCTGTTAGCTGGAACACAGTGTAGATAAGGGGAGACAGTCTATAGGCTTTTTGCCAGAGTGCTCAGATCATCATTGTCTTACTGCCTCATAAGATAGAAATATTCCAGTTTCTTGTGTTTAGTGTTTGGTGCTCCCAGCTATAAACCTAACTCCCCATTCTCACAGTTACTTATCCCATTCCTCCTCCCCCTTGCCTCTGTCAAGATGCTCCCCTCCAACAGTCCTCCCCCTTCCTTAGAGCCTCAATTTTCTCAAGGATTAAGCACATCTTTTTCCCACTGAGATCACTCCAGGCAGTCCTCTGCTATATATGTGCCTAGTGCCACAGACCAGTCCCTGTATGCTGCCTTGTAGGTGGCTCAGTCTGTAGGAGTTTCCTGGGGTCCTAGTTAGTTGAGACGAATGCTCTTCCTATTTGGTCACCCTCACTTTCAGCTTTTTCAATTCTTCCCCAACTTAGGTGATCACTGACTTCAGTCCAATGGTTGGTTGTAGGTATCTGCTTCTGTCTCAATCAGATGATGGTGGGGCCTATCAGAGAACAGCCATACTAGGTTCCAATCTGCAAGCACACCATAGCATCAATAATAGGGTCAGGCCTTGGTGACCCACCCCCAAACCCCATGAAATGAATCCCAATTTGGGCCAGTCATTAGACCACCTTTCCTTCAGTCTCCTCTCCACTTTTGTCCATGAAGTTCTTTTAGAAAGCAACAATTTTGGGTCAGAAGTTCTGACTGTGGGTTTATAACCCTGTTGTTTCACTTGAGGCCCTTTCAATCTACTAGAGATTGACTCCCCATTGTTCGGCATTTTGGCTAAGGTCCCTCCCCCACTGAGTGCTGAGAGACTATTGCTTGTCCAGTCTTTGGTATTTTCTAGAGAGTCCCCCCTGCCTTCCTCCCTGCAAGGCTGCATATTTCCATTTATTCTACTGTCTATCTTGTCTTCTCTTCTGCCCCCCCCCATATCTGATCCTGTTCTCCTTTTTCTTTCTCCCCTTGACACCCAGGTCGCTCCCTTCCTCTGTCTCACATGATTATTACTTTACCCCTTCTAAGTGAGATTGAAGCATCCCACTTGGGTCCTTTTGGTTGTTACACTTCTTATGGTTTTTGGACTGTATCCTAGGTTTTCTGTATTTTTGGCTAATATCCACTTATTAGTGTGTACATACCACACAGGTACTTTTGTGTGTGTGTTGCCTCACTCAGGATGGTATTTTCTATTTCATTTATTTGCCTGCAGAACTCATGATGTCCTCATTTTTAATAGCTGAATAGTATTCCATTATATAATCAAACCGTGATTTCTGTGTCTTTTCTTCAGTTGAGATACACCTGGGTGGTTTCCAGCTTCTGACTATTGAAAATAAGGCTTTTATGAGCATAGTGGAGCACATGGTCCTTGTGCTATGGTGGTCCATCTTTTGGGTATATGTCCAAGAGTGGTATAGTAGGTTCTTCAGGTACAACTATTTTCAATTTTCTGAGGAACTGCCAGATTGATTTCCAGAGAGTTTATACCTGTTTCCAATCCCACCAGAAATAGAAGAGTGTTCCTCCTTCTCCACATCTGAGCAAGTGTGTGCCATCACTTGAGTTTTTGATCTTAGCCATTCTTATTGGTGTGAGGTGGAATCTTAGGGTCTTTTTGATTTGCATTTCTTTGAAGACTAAGAACTTTGAACATTTATTTAAGTGCTTCTGGACTATTTGAGATTTTTCTATTGTGAATTCTCCATTGAGCCAAGTACCCCATTTTTAATTGGGATATTTGGTTTTTGTAGGTTAACTTCTTGAGTTCTTTATATATTTTGGATAGTAGCCCTTAATCAGATGTAGGGTTAGTAAGAATTTTTTCCCAATCTGTAGGTTACAGATTTTCCTATTTTGCCTTACAGAACATCTCATTTATCAATTATCGATCTTAGAGGATGGGCCACTACTCTTCTATTCGGCGAATTTCCCCCGTGCCAATGAGTTCGAGGCTCTTTCCCACTTTCTCTTCTATTAGATTCACTGTATCTGATTTATGTTGAGGTTCTTGTTCCACTTGGACTGGAGCTTTTTTCCTGGGGATAAATAAGGATCTATTTTCATTCTTCTACATACATACTGCTAGTTAGATCAACACCATTTATTGCAGACACTTGCTTTTTTTTTCACTGAATTGTTTTGGCTTCTTTGTCAAAGATCAAATTTCTATAAGGATGTCTGTCCCTGTCTCTGTCTCTCAGTCTCTCTGTCTCTGTCTGTCTCTCTGTCTCTGTCTCTGTCTCTATCTCTGTCTCTGCCCCCCCCCCCTCTGTGTGTGTGTGTGTGTGTGTGTGTGTGTGTTTATTTCTGGATCTTCAATTCTATTATATTGATCAACCTGACTTTGTCTGTACCAATACCATGTTGTCTTCTTTTTCACTATTGCTTTGTATTACAACTTTAGTTCAAGGATGTTGATTCCTCCAGAAGATCTTTTACTCTTGAGAGGTATTTTGGCAGTATTGGTTTTTTTGTTTGTTTGTTTGTTTGTTTGTTTTTCCATACAAAGTTGAGAATTACTTTTCTCATGTCTGTAAAGAATTTTGTAAGAATTTGTTGGGAATTGTATTGAATCTGTAGATAGCTTTTGGTAAGATGACATTTTCACTATGTTAATACTACCAATCCATGAGAATAGGAGATCTTTCCATCTTCTGAGGTCTTCTTCAACTTCATTCTTCAGGCTTTTGATGTCCTTGCCAAACAGATCTTTCACTTTCTTAGTAAGAGTTACACCAACATACTTTATACTCTTTGTGCTTATTATGAAATCTGTTGTTTTACTAATTTCTTTCACAGTCTGTTTCTCATTAGTATAAAGGAAGGATACTTATTTGTTAAAGTTGACTTTATATCCTAATACTTTGGTAAAGTTGTTTATCAGCTGTATCTCTGGTAGAATTTGGAGGGAACATTTATGTATACTAGCATATCATCTGAAAAGTGATACTTTGACTTCTTCCTTTCCAATTTGTATCTCCTCAAACCCTGTTTGTTGTCTAATTGCTCTAGTTAGAACTCCAAGTACTATATTGAATAGATAGGTAGAGAGAGTGCAGCCTTGTCCTGGCTTTTAATAGAATTGGTCCTAGTTTCTGTCCATAAAATTTGATTTTGGCTTTTGGTTTGCTATATATTGCTTTTATTATGTATAGGTATGTGCTATGAATTCCAGATTTCTCCAAGATTTTTAACATGAATTGATGCTGTATTTCAGCAAATGTTTTTTCCTAATGAAATGATCATGTGACTTTTATCCTTGAGTTTTTTAATATATTGTATTAAGTTGATGGGTTTTTGATATATTGTAATTTTTCTGCATTCCTGGGATAAAGCCTACTTGGTTGTGGGTGATGATGGTTTTGATCTGTATTTGAATTTGATTTCCATGAATTTTATTGAGTAATTTTTCCTTCAATATTCATAAGTGAAATTGGCCTAAAGCTCTCTTTCTTTTTGGGATATTTCTGAGGTTTAGGGATCAGAGAAACTATGGCTTAATAGAATGAATTAGGTAGTAATCCTTTTGTTTCTATTTATTGGAATCGTTTGAGGAGTATTGGTAGTAGCTATTCTTTAAAGGTCTGGTAGAATTCTCCACTAAAACTATCAGGTCATGGTTTATTGTTGCTGGGAGGTTTTTAATGACTATTTCTATTTTCTTAGGGGTTATAGGATCATTTAGATAGTTTACTTGATCTTTATTTAACTTTGGTACATGGTATCTGTCTAGAAAATCATCCATTTCATCTAGATTTTCCATTTTGGGGGGTATATATAGTCTTTTATAGTAGGTTCTGATTATTCTTTAATTTCTTCAGTTTCTGTTTTCTGTTCCTCATTTCATTTCTGATGTCATTAATTTGGATACTCTCTCTGTGCCCTTTAGTTAGTTTGCATAGGTGTTATCTATTTTGTTGATTTCCCCAAAGAACTAGCAGGGGTTTTTTTGTTGATTCTTTGTATCTTTCTCTTCATTTATAACTGGTTGATTTTAGCTCTGGGTGTGACTATGTCCTGAAGTCTACTCCTCTTGAATGTGTTTTCTTCTGTCTGTTCTAGAGCTACTGAGTGTGCTGTTAAGTTGCTGGTATGTGATCTCTCTAATTACTTTATGAAGGCACTTAGTGCTATGAATTTTCTTCTGTAGAATATAAAAAACATTTGCTGAAATACAGCATCAATTCATGTTAAAAATCTTGGAGAAATCAGGAATTCATAGCACATACCTATACATAATAAAAGCAATATATAGCAAACCAATTGTGCCCCACAATTTTGGGTATGTTGTGTTTTCATTTTCATTGAATTCTATGAAGTCTTTGATTTCTTTCATTGTTTCTTCCCTGACCAAGTAATAATAAATCTGATACTTATTCAGTTTCCATGAGTATGTGGTATTCCTGCTGTTTCTTTTGTTACTGAAGTCCAGCCTTATTCAGTAGTGATCTGATAGAATATATGAGGTTTCAACCTTTTTGTTTTTGCCCAGTCTTGTTTTTTTATCCAATTATATGGCCACTTTTGGAGAAGGTTCTTGGACTGTTTTGTTCAATTCATTCACCTGCTTGATTGTTTCCTCTTTAAGAGTTTCTACCTGATGAAAGAAGCAGAGGAGAAGGGCAATTCTGTAGGTCCTTATGGAAGAAGTTGAGGAGAAGGGTGGTTCTATAGTTCTTTTGGTATCCAATACCAAAGTTAAAACAAACTTGAAGCAATGCCACTAATATCAGGGACTAAACAAGGCTGTGCTCTCTCTACCTACCCATTAAATATAATAATTGAAGTCCTAGCCAGAGTAATTAGACAACAAAAGAAGATCAAGGGGATACAGATTGGAAAGGAGGAAGTCAAAATATCACTATTTACAGATAATATCATAGTATATATAAGTGATCCTCAAAATACCAACAGAGTACTCGTAACCTGATAAACAACTTCAGTGAAGTAGCAGGATATAAATTAATTCAAACACATCAGTTGCCTTTTTCTACACAAAGGATAAACAGGCTAAGAAAGAAATTAGGGACACAACACCCTTTACAATAATCACAAATATAAAATACCTTAGTGTGACTCTAACTAAGCAAGTGAAAGATCTATATGATAAGAAATTCAAGTCTCTGAAGAAAGTAATCTAAGAAGATCTCAGAAGATGGAAAGATCTCCCATGATCATGGATTGGCAGAATTAACAAAGTAAAAATGGCTATCCTGCAGTAAGCAATCTACATATTGAACGTAAACCCCATCAAAATTCCAACTCAATTCTTCAACGAATTAGAAAGGGCAATCTGCAAATTCATCTGGAATAACAAAAAACCTAGAATAGCAAAAAACTCTTCTCAAGGATAAAAGAACCAACCTCAGGGGGAATCACCATGCCCAAACTAAAGCTGTACTACAGAGCAATTGTGATAAAAACTGCATGGTACTAGAATAGCGACAGACAACGAGACCAATGGGAAAGAACTGAAGACCCAGAAATGAACCCACACACCTATGGTCACTTGATCTTTGACAAGGGAGCAAATACCATCCAGAGGAAAAAAACCAGCATTTTCAACAAATGGTGCTGGCACAACTGGCTGTTACCATGTAGAAGAATTAGAATTGATCCATTCCTATCTCCTTGTACTAAGGTCAAATCCAAGTGGATCAAGGAACTCCACATAAAACCAGAGACAGTGAAACTTATAGAGGAGAAAGTGGGGAAAAGCCTCGAAGATATGGGTACAAGGGAAAAAAATCCTGAATAGAACAGCAATGGCTTGTGCTGTAAGATCAAGAATAGACAAATGGAACCTCATAAAATTGCAAAGCTTCTGTAAGGCAAAAGACCCCATCAATAAGACAAAAAGGCCACCAACAGATTGGAAAAGGATCTTTACCTATGCTAAATCAGATAGGGGACTAATATCCAATATATATAAAGAACTCAAGAAGGTGGACTTCAGAAAATCAAATAACCCCATTAAAAAATGGGGCTCAGAGCTGAACAAAGAATTCTCACCTGAGGAATACCGAATGGCTGAGAAGCACCTGAAAAAATGTTCAGCATCTTTAATCATCAGGGAAATGCAAATCAAAGCAACCCTGAGATTTCACCTCACACCAGTCAGAATGGCTAAGATAAAATATTCAGATGACAACAGATGCTGGTGAAGATGTGGAGAAAGAGGAACACTCCTCCATTGTTGGGGGATTACAAGCTTGTACAACCACTCTGGAAATCAGTCTGGTGGTTCCTCAGAAAATTGGACATAGTACTACCAGAGGATCTAGCAATATCTCTCCTGGGAATATATCCAAAAGTTGTTGCAACTGGTAAGAAAGACACATGCTCCACTATGTTTATAGCAGCCTTATTTATAATAGCCAGAAGCTGGAAAGAACCCAGATGTCCCTCAACAGAGGAATGGACACAGAAAATGTGGTACATTTTCACAATGGAGTACTACTCAGCTATTAAAAAGAATGAATTTATGAAATTCCTAGGCAAATGGATGGATCTGGAAGGCATCATCCTGAGTGAGGTAACCCAATCACAAAAGAACTCACATGATATGCACTCACTGATAAGTGGATATTAGCTCAGAAACTTAGAATGCCCAAGATACAAGATATAATCTGCAAAACCCATGAAACTCAAGAAGAAAAAAGACCAAAATGTGGACACTTTGCTTATTCTTAGAATTGGGAACAAAACACCCATGGAAGGAGTTACAGAGACAAAGTTTGGAGCTGAATTGAAAGGATGGACCACCTAGAGATTGCCATACCCGGGGATCCATCCCATAATCAGCTTCCAAATGCTGACACCATTGCATGCACTAACAAGATTTTGCTGAAAGGACTCAGATATAGCTGTGTCTTGTGAGGCTATGCTGGGGCCTAGCAAACACAAAAGTGGATGCTTGCAGTCAGCTATTGGATGGATCACAGGGTCCCCAATGGAGGAGCTAGAGAGGAGCTAGAGTACCCAAGGAGCTATAGGGGTCTGCAACACTATAGGTGGAACAACAATATGAACTAATCAGTCCCCACCCCAACCCCCCAGAGCTCATGTGTCTAGCTGCGTATGTATCAGAAGATGAACTAATTGGCCATCATTGCAAAGAGAGGTCCAGCCGTCTTGTAGACTTTATATGCCTCAGTACAGGGGAATGCCAGGGCCAAGAAGTGGGAGTGGGGGGGCAGGGTAGTGGGGGGAGGGTATGGTGGGACTTTAGGGATAGCATTGGAAATGTAAATAAAGAAATTATCTAAAAAAAAAAAAAAGAACTGCTGGGAAAATCACCATCCCTGAATTCAAGCTTTACTGCAGATCAATTGTGATAAAAACTGCATGATATTGGTACAGAGCCAGACATGTTGATCAGTGAAATAGAAATCAAGACCCAGAAATAAAATCATCCACTTATGGTTACTTGATCTTTGACAAAGACACAAAAAACATACAATGAAAAAAAAATCTTCAATAAATGGTGCTGGTCTAACTGGCTGTCTGCATGGAGAAGAATGAAAATAGACACATATTTGTCACCTTGTACAAAGCTCAAGTCCAAGTGGATCAAGTACCTCATCATAAAACCAGATACACTAAACATAATAGAAGAGTAATTGGGAAAGAGCCTCGAACACAAAGGCATAGGGGGAAATTTCCTAAATAGAACTCCAATGGCTCATGCTCTAAGATCAAAAATTGACAAATAGGACCTCATGAAACTTGAAAGCTTCTGTAAGACAAAGGATATAGTCGATAAGACAAATCTGCAACTTACAGATTGGGCAAAAAAAATCTTCACTAATCCCACATACAATAGAGTACTAATATCCAAAATATATAAAGAACTCAAGAAGTTAGTAACCATAAAACCAAACAACCCAATCAAATATGGTGTATAGAACTAAATCAAGAATTCACAATTGAGGAATCTCAAATGGCTGTGAAACACCTAAAGAAATGTTCAAAGTCCTTAGTGATCAGAGAAACACAAATCAAAGTGAACCTGAGTTTCCACCTTACACCAATCAGAATGGCTAAGATCAAAACCTCAGGCAACAACACATGTTGGAGAGGATGTGGAGATAGAGGATTACTCCTCCATTGCTGGTGGGAATTCAAACTGGTACAATCACTCTGGAAATTAATCTGGAATTTCCTCAGAAAATTGAAAATAGATCTACCTAAAGACCCAGCAATACCACACTTGGAAATATACCCAAAATATGCCCCACCATACCACAGGGACATGTGTTCCTCTATGTTCATAGCCACCAGAGTCTTGGGAGATATGGTACTCCTAGGACTCAAATGTAGGGGCCTTATTTGGAGGGCCTGACAGTAGGAGAGGGAACTTATAGAGCCTACCTCCAGCTGGAAAACAGAACTTCAAATGAGGGAGAGGTTTTCCATCCCACAGTCACATCTCTGATCAATGTTCCTGTTTGAAAGAATTACAGGGATGGAAATGGAGAGGGGATTGAGGAAAAGAAGGTCCAGTCACAAACTCAAAATGGGATCCAGGTCAAGAGGAGGTCCCAAGGCCTGATGACATTACTAAGCCTATGGCATGCTAACAAAAAGGGACCTATCATGACTGCCCTCCAAAATATCCAAAAAGCAGCTGCAAGAGTCAGATATTTGCACCCAACCAATGGACAGAAGCTGCTGACACCAGTTGTTGAATTAGGGAAGGCTGAAAGAAGCTGAGAAGTGGTAATCCTAGAGGAGGGCCAGCAGTTTCAATTAATCTGGACCCCCACAATCTCTCAAACACTGGACCACCAAACAGACAGCATACACCAGGTGATATGAGGCCCCACAACATTCATACAGTAGATGACTGCTGGGCCTGTGTTCATTCAGAGATGATGCCCCTAACCCTCAAGTGACTGGAGACCCCACAGTGTTTAGAGGTCAGGTGGAGTGGGGGAAGGGGTCATCCAAGAAGAATCAGGGTAGGGAGTATGTGTGGGATGTGGAACAGTTGGAGGGTGGATACAGGGGGGCAGGGAATGGAATATGGAGTGTAAAAATAAATTTAAAAATTCTATTTAGAAAGCAAAATAATATGAATGATTTCATATTGGGAATTTAATTTTATACCAAGTATATATCAATGCATTAATTTTAATATTCCAAAAAACAAAATTAAATTGGAAACAGTTTTGTTTCTAAGTATTTAAAATAACAAATTAGGGACAGTGTACTCCAGAAACCAGTTTGGAATACAAAAGGAAGTTATAAAGAAAAGTAGAAGTTTAAAATGTCTTATTGTAATTGTTTAGCCAATGTTTCATATAAATGTGTTGTTCAGGAAAGTTAGCATACAAAATAGTGAATTTTTTTAACCTTTCCTCATTAATCAATGTGTTAAGATTAGCTTATAACTGTGGCAACTTTACTTTCTGAATTCAGCCAAAATGTGCAAAGTATCAGAAAATTATATTTTTATTCATTTTGTATTTATTTATGCATAGCTATTAAACTGATTTTTTTCTGCCTGATTTTAACAATCCAGTTGAATTGTTTGACTGGTGATTCACCAAATTGTCAATGTACAAATACATGAGTACAGTGTGTTCTATTTGTAATGTTTTTGTCTACAAAAAAAAAAAAAAATGAGTCAACTGAGAAATTTATCTCACAATTACTAGTCCCCTCACTTACAAATTGGCCATATCAATAGCTACGTCCATATTAAGTAATAAAAATTAAGCATTTAGCTCACATTGTCTATTTTATTTTACCATTAATATTCATTGTTAATTCAGCAGCTTTGTACACATTTTACACACTTAACACTTGCCATGAAGTGAGCCCAATATTGTTATCCAGATAATCACCAGCCTTGTCACACATGTCAGCTCTACAATTATCCTTAATTAACTGGAACCTTGATGCAATCACTAGAAGCAATCAGCAAAAATCATTCTGCACTATTCCCCTTTGACTTTCTCCAGCAGAGGCAGTTGGAATATCATTTGATTTTAAGCAAGGGACAAAATATATGTATCAAAAATTGTTGTTATAAAATTTATTTTTAAAGTAATGTGTCAGGATATACCTGATTGAAAATAAATAATTTTTAACATGTTAGAAGCTTTAAAACAAGATATACTGTACAAAATGCATAGAAGATATACAAACATATTGACAAAGCACCTTGACTTTATGTAAATGAAGATAGCTGTCAATTGGAATAGATAAAGTGTCAAAACATTTTTGCTTTGGTTTTGTCATGAAGGGTTTCATGTTGTCCAGCCCATTCTCAATCTCATTAGGCAGCTGAAGTTCCCCCTTGAACTCCTGATCTTCTGGCTTACATTTCCTATGCTCTGGCACTACAGGTATGTACATCACATCTGTTTAAAAGTTAAAATTTTTATGTATAATGAGCATAATTATACTAAAGAGTTTAATGTCTTTTGGATAAATAGATTTATTTAGAAAACAGAAGATGGAGAATCACTAGTAAAAAATGTACATATAACAAAATTACACACATACAAGTTACAATAGAACATTTTCATAGTTAAAACACAAAGTAAATTCTCAAACACAAAACATGATTAAAATGGATGTTAAAAGACAACATCTGTCAATGCTAGTCATCACTAATTTAAAAGAAAATCGAAGATATGGGCACAGGGGAAAGATTCCTGAACAGAAAAGCAATGGCTTGTACTGTAAGATCAAGAATCTATAATTGGGACCTCATAAAATTGCAAAGCTTCTGTAAGGCAAAGGACACTGTCAATAAGACAAAATGGCAACCAATAGATGTGGGAAAGATCTTTCTGAATCCTAAATCCAATCAAGGGCTAATATCCAATATATACAAAGAACTCAAGAAGTTGGACTCCAGAAAACCAAATAACCCTATTAAAAATGGGGTATAGAGCTAAACAAAGAATTATCAACTGAGGAATACTGAATGGCTGGGAAACACTTGAAAAAAGAAAAAAAAAATACTTCAACATCCTTAGTCATGAGGGAAATGCAAATCAAAACAACCCTGAGATTCTACCTCATACCAATTAGAATGGCTAAGATAAAAAACTCAGGTGACAACAGATTCTGGTGAGGATGTGGAGAAAGAAGAACACTACTTCATTGCTGGTGGGACTGAAAGCTGGTACAACCACTCTGGAAATCAATTTGGAGTTTCCTAAGAAAATTGGACATAGTTCTACTGGAAGATGCAGAAATACCACTCCTGGTCATATACGCAGAAGATGCTCCAACTGTCATAATGACACATGCTCCACTATGTTTAGAGCAGCCTTATTTATAATAGCCAGAAGCTGGAAAGAACCCAGATGTCCCTCAACAGAGAAATGGATACAGAAAATGTGGTACATTTACACAATGGAGTACTACTCAGCTATTAAAAACAATGAATTTATGAAATTCTTAGACAAATGGATGGATCTGGAGGATATCATCCTAAGTGAGGTATCCGAGTTACAAAAGAATACACATGATATGCACTCACTGATAAGTGGATATTAGCCCAGAAGCTCAGAATCTTTCTTAGAAGTGGGAACAAAATACCCATGGAAGGAGTTACAGAGACAAAGTTCAGAGCAAAGACTGAAGGAATGACCATCCAGAGACTGCCCCACTTGGAGATCCATACCATAAACAACTACCAAACCCAGACACTATGGCAGATGCCAACAACAGACTGCTGACCGGAGCCTGATATAGCTGTCTCCTGAGAGGCTTTGCCAGTGCCTGGCAAATACAGAATTGGATGCTCACAGCCATCTATTGGACAGAGCACAGGGTCCCCAATGAAGGAGCTAGAGAAAGTACCCAAGGAACTGAATGGGGTTTGCAGCCCCATAGGGGGGACATCAATATGAACTAACCAGTACCCCAGAGCCCCCAGGAACTAAACCACCAATGAAAGAAAACACATCGTGGAACTTGTGGCTCTAGCTGCATATGTAGCAGAGAATGGCCTAGTTGATCATCAGTGGGAGGATAGTCCCTAGATCCTGTGAAGGTTCTATGCCCCTGTATAGGGGAATGCCAGGTCCAGGAATGGGAGTGGGTGGGTTGGGGAGCAGGGGGAGGGGAGAGGGGATAGTGGAAATTTGGAGGAGAAACTAGGAAAGAGGATAATATTTAAAATGTAAATAAAGAAAATATCTAATTAAAAAAAGGGATTAGAAAATATCAAATTAGTATAGGGAAGTAAAAATTTTTAAGTGCACCTGTATTTAACTATTACATTCATCAGCCAGATTTTGGAGAGATGATAAAGACCAGGTGTGTTTAAATTAATCAAGTTAGTGAGAAAAAGAAAGAAAGTAAATATATATAGAGAAGACAGGGAGTAGAATATTGATTTGAAAAGGAGGAATGAATAGACAAGTTGTGGTGTCATATTATTTTAATCCCAGCACTTGAAAGGTAGAACTAGGAGGATTTTCATGAGTTCAAAGGTAGCTTAGTCTACATAGGATTTCCAGGATACCCAGAACTCCATACAGAGAGCCTGTACAATGTTTCCTATATTCAGTGGTTTAACATAATATATATTCTCTTATGCCAGGTTTGTTAAATGAATGTGTTAGAGCTAACATCCATGTTTAGCCATGACTGTTTCTTTGTTATTATTAAGAGAAGATGTTTGTCTTTTTCAAATTTTAGACTTTGCTAATATACTTAATAGAGATTTATTCAGATTGTCATTCTTGGTATGCCAGCTGCAAAATATAATTCTTATCATTTACCTTCAGGTATACCATAAAAATGGAAGACGTGTAAGACCAAAGCTTATATGTTACCAAATCTATGCCTAACAATTTTTACTTCTATTTCATCCAACAAAGCCATATTAAATGGCCAGTTGTAATGAGAATTAATTTGAAAAGGGCATCTTATTTTTTGCTAAATTCTTTATATGTGGAAATAAAGAATAAATGTATGTATAATGTGTGTTAACAAAATCAAAGAAAGTATATTTGTGGAAACTCCCATTCAGTATGCATTTTTCAGTGTATGCAAACACAGAAGTCGCACTCTACTCTTAAAATATTTTTATTTATTATTTCTTTTGATAAATGAATGTGAAAAGTTGAAAAGGACAAAGGATTGGAAGTAATCTCTGTATAGTAGTACATGACTATAATCAAAGCACTCTGAAAGCAAAGGTTGGAAGACTGCATTTTTAAGGTGTTTTGGTCTATATACTGTATTCCTTGTGACCATGAGTTATAAAATAACACAGCTTCAACCAAACAAGAACAGGTCATAACAGAGTAAAACCAAACAAATGAAAAGCAACAACAATAAACAACAAGGAGAGAGAATAAAATGTGATTAGAAATAACATGGTAATAGAATAAAGAAAATTTATGTCGATAAAATGATTAATTTATAGGCAATGAAATTATACTAAAGTCATCTCATGACACATAAAATTTTTAAACAATTGGCTCATTACTAAAGAGCCTATAATAAAACCCACAACTACATTTATTAATAATCACCTTAATTTCCAATATTTGCAAAAAATTCTGAGATAACTAAGTGGGGTTTTTCAGAAAAATTCTTGAAGTTCCAAAGAATGCATTTATTTTGACTTTGTATTTTTATTACAAAGAATGAGTGTAAGATAAAAAAAACTGTGTTGGGAAAGTGGCAAATGATAGACATATTTGTTGACAATTCATTATGCAAATTAAAAGACATTATCTAATTTAGCATATGAATGATTTTTTTCACATATGTTTCTTCTCAGTTCTGAACATATCTAAGAATAAAAAAGAATGAATAGTAATAGTTCTCAGAGAATTAGACCTAAAAGTTTGAATGTCGTTAATGGGTTTCTTGTTGCAAAAAAAGGAAAAGAAACACATTTTAAGCACTACCATTTTGTTTTCAGATTACTTTTAATCATAGGAAGAAACTAATCTCAAGGTCCCAGGCCTTGGCAGTACTGGGGAGTTCATTGTAGCTGAACAGCTTCTGTTGTGGACTGTTGGATGACTCCAGATATTTCAGGTATAATTTTTAAGGAGACTTTTGTCTGAATTCAGCCATCTCATGGACACCTTTACCTTTTTGTTGGGAGGGTCAAATATGTTCATGGCCACAGGCCTAGGAATGAACACCTATCCAACTTCTCAAAATGTTTTTGTAACTGTCTGTTTATCAGTAAAGAATATAGAAATTGCTGTTTTATAAACCAAAATTATACAATCACAAATTATAAAAATATATAACTACATGCCTGTTATGCCTTATTTACCCACCTCTTTGTTCCCTTATCGTTCTAAAATTCTGGGCAAGAGTCCAGCAGGGCACCTGGCTGCAAAATCTAAATAAGGACCTTGAAGCCAGGTGTCCTGGATACAAGCCCAGTCTCCAACGGGTACTCCCTTGCTTAACCTGTAATTTTAAGATACAATTGGATAACACTGCAGCTCCTCACACATTTGCTTTATGTTTCCATCCATGAAAATATTGTACAATCTTACTCTGGAGACAGAGTTCATATCCAGAACTTAGAAAATAAAGCTTTCATTTTTAAACTTCTGTCTCTGACGTGAGTTTTCTCAACTTCCACCACAAACACAACAGTTATAAAACATCTATCTCTAAATATTAGACTTAGAGGTAATTATATAAAGATAATATGGCTTAACAAATATTTGAGTTACATCATTCTATTCTGTCTAAATTTCAAGTTAAAGATAAACTATGCTGGCTTTCCTTAAAGTAGGTCAGAATCTAACATTTATTTTTTTATGAGAGAGGGTGTCTGGTTTTGTGGTTTTAATTCTGGTAATCTTCCTAAATTCTGTTGAAATCATAAATAAAGAAAACATTCAGCAATAACATTTTTATGAATAACTATGAAATGATGAAATAAACACGAAATGAATTAGTGTCAGAAGTAAACAAAAGTATAATTACAGGGTAATTTAAATTCAGGGATATGGCTGCACTGGCAAAGGATCACATCCAAAGGCCTAGGTCTTTGTGATTTCACTGGAATGCAGACAGGCCATAAACATGTAATCACTCTGTCTAGAATGCAGACTTGCTCTTAGAATACACACCTTTAATCCCAAACAATGTAGGTAAGGTTACTTTGTAGAAGGAAACAGCCATGCTTGAAAGTGACATCTAATTGACAAAATGAAGAATCAGAGTAAGATTTGACAGAATGAATTAAAGATAAGATACAACCAACCAAGACAAGTAGGGCACAAAAGAGAGGTAGTTAAAACTTAAGAGAGCAGAGTTGGGAGGGCAAAGAAAAGGGCAGACAGAGAGACAGAGAGACAGAGAGACAGAGTTGACAGAGACAGAAAGGAACAGAGAATTTTTTTACCAGGACAGTTTTACAGAGACAGGTCACACGTGAAGACAAAACAAGCCAGAGAATGAGAGAGTCCTAGAAGAGTAGAACAAATTGCCAGAGTTAGTTTGAGGCCAAGCAGAGCAATTCAATCAGAATCTGAGATAAACCAGTTTAAATCAATCAGGCTGGCAAGTAGTTTGGGCAAGAACCGCTGAGTTGAATGAGTCAGCCAGAGTTCAGAAAGAACTAGAAAGAGTGAGTTTATTTCGAACTAAGAAGCCAATAAAATTATATCTGGCAAATAAAAGTTTCTTTTAGATATGTTCTTTATGAACCAACAGTTGTTGTGTAATAATAAGAATATGTATTTTTCCTGATCTTTTAAATTGAAGGAGATAAAGTTATCATGTATTTTGGGACACTGTTTGAATATTTAGATTGGCATTGTATACATCATGATAATACCACTGTGTTAATTTTAATCCTGTTTTAATATAATACAATAATTACAGTATACAAATGAAGGAAAGATGCTTGTAATAGATGTCAAATGCTAATTGTCTGCAATTAAGTACAGTCCATGACTATTAATATAGCTTTATTTTCAACCTACACTTGAAGGTGACCTTATATTAATAGGGTACAACAGTATTCCTAGCTTCTTAATGAATAATGTCCTTCTAAAATTCAATTAAAATGCTTAATTTTAGTGCCCACACTGGGACTTAAAGCTTTTCTGCTTGTGACAGTGTTCAAAGAAATTCTAACATGGTGCTGAATATATAAGCTAAACATTATATGATAGTCATAAAACCATTTTTTAAAACTCTTCTTTCCTATGAATGTAGTTTTACTATATTTTTTAACAGTCAAAATAAATTTTCATACCAAAAGGGTGGGTTTTTACTTTAACATGAACAGCATCTTCACTGAGTATTTTAGAGGCTACAGGACATAGATCTTCAATATTTAAAAAAAAACCTATTAATATATTGATTTTATAATTGTCAATACTGGGAATATTACTTCATGTTATTACATAGTATAAAATGGAAGACATGGTTTCAGGACCATTTCAGAAATTGTGTTCCTAAATTTAAGTACAAATGTATTTCATGTGCTTTTTTTTACAGTTGATCTTAGCCAAAAGGCTGAGAAGCGATCATGTGCTTTTTAAAAAACATTGTTCAAATTCTATTTTATTAGAGAAGTTAACAGTATTTCATATTTAATAAAGTCAGTATCTCAAATAGAAAATATCAAAATCAATATTTTATCACAATAAAATGGAATATAACAATTTGATACACACACATTTGTTAGGTCATAATGATAGCAGCAGTACAGCTACTACAATTGCTACTAAATTTATCCAGGGTAGATGATCATGAGAAAACAGTAACCTATTCTCAATAATTTCACAGAAACTCTCTGATTCCAGGAGCCTTGCTGACTAGATACTTTCAGTCCCTTCATTTATCCCTAAACAACCACTCTTAAGAGGCAAAGATACATCAGCTACCCATAAACTTATGTGATTATTACAGGTACAAACCCCCTATAGGTACCTCTTCAGGACCTTGTTATACTCAAGGTAGGGCAAATCTCCCAAGAGGAAGAAATATGTCCACAAGCATTCAGCAAACCTCTAAAGCCTACTTGCTTCTCTCCAGCTGGGCTGTTTTTCTCTACTTTTCTGAGACAGCCCAGAAGTTTGTCCCCTCCAAAATCATTTTTCTACCTGTGGTGTTGCCCTGTTCTGTAGTTTTGCTGCACTCCCTTATAACACTGAAGAATGATGGAAGGATAACAATGTTTTTCTTCCTGTATGTATGCCACTACCTTGCTAAAGGAGCCTAAAACTTGAAGCACATATGCATACTGCAGTTTCTATCATCTATTACCTCCCAATCTTAGTCTAGGTGTTTTAATGGGACATACACTGGTTGCACTGCCAGGAACAGTGAAAAAATATGCATGCTACACTTTCAGAATCAAAGCTGCAATGAAGTAATATAATGAAAAATGGATTGAGCACTACCAGAAACATCCTGAATTCATTACAAATTTGTCACTTGTACTTCCTTGTTGCATGTTCATAGACATTTTACTGTTGATATGATTTTGTTTGTTTCTTTTTACAATATTCATATTTAATCAGGATCTTTGAATTTGGGGCTGTAACTCAATTTGAGAGGACAAACAATACTAAATGATGCTCTTAAAATAAGATTTTTTCAGGAAAAATTATCTTTTAGCACAATGGTTTTTCATATAATTCTAATTTCAAGTTGGTGACCCAAATATGTTTCATGTCACATTATTTGGTCAGATTAATCATCCAAACTCTTCGTACTGGATTGTAAATTTAGGACTATCCAGAATTCTTTAGTCATTAAACAATTTCCTCCCATTTCATCACTGAGCTGTGGCTAAATTCTCAAGTCAGATATAAGACTGCCTGATTTAGTCTCAATGGGCTCCCATGCTGGGAAAATCTGTCTCACTTTGTGTCCTTCCATCAAATCCACCAATGAAGTGGAAGTTGCAAATATGAAAAAACAATAGTCACTGAGCAGCTACCTCCATCACTATTCCCAGAGAGTCAATTAGGCACTTTGGAAGCTGAATGACTTCTTTCAAGCCATTGAAGCAGTAACTTACTTAATGGAACCCCAGTGACAGGGAAGAGTTCACACAGTTTCCAAAAATGTTCAACTTTGTCCAAGGGAGTAGTTTACTCACTATAAAAATCTAACTAAATCAATCTGGGCCAAAGACTCCATTTATAAAAGGTTAAGTGACTTTGATGCTCTGGGAGATAATGAAATAGACATATCTATTTCATATGGATGAGCACTGAAATAAAAAGCAACACAAAATAGAAAAATAATCATAATGTAAGTGTGGGAAGTGGGTCACAAACATGTATAACTAGCATGCCTTTGTGAAATTTATATTGTACGATGAATTTCATGAATTTCATGAGAACAGATAATACAACACAATCACATCAGTTTCATGAGAGGGAGACATAATTTTTAGAACTTAGAGAAGTAGTTGAGAATACACATTCAACTAAATTAAATGAATTAGTAAAAATAAATTAGGAAACATTTTACATTAAATATTGCCATAAGTACAACAAACACTATTGCCCCATTTCATGTGTTATTCCTCTGAGGAGCTTTTACTTACTAAAGAATGAGAGTATCTCAAGAAAGAAATCAAAGAAGGTCTCAGAAAATGGAGAGATCTCAGTGCTCATGGATTGCCAGAATTAACAGTAAAAATGGCCATCCTCTCAAAGGCAATCTATAGATTCAATGCAATCCCCATCAAAATACCAGCACAAATATTCTAAGACATGGAAAGAACAATTCTCAAATTCTCTGGAAAGGCAAAAAACAAACAAACAAGCAAACAAAACAAAACAGAATAGCAAAAACAATACTTACAATAAAAGAACAGCTGGGAGTATCACCATCCCTGACCTCAAGCTTTACTACAGAGCAATAGTGATTAAAAACTGGATGGTATTGGTACAGAGACAGACGTGTTGATTAATGGAATAAATAATAAGTTGTGACCTAGAAATAAATAATAAATTGTGACTTATGGTCACAACTGAGGAATCTCAAATGGCTGAGAAGCACCTAAAGAAATGTACAAAGTCCTTAGTGATTAGAGAAATGCAAATCAAAATGACCCTGAGATTCCACCTTACATGAATCAGAATGGCTAAGATCAAAACTTCAGGTAACAACACATGTTGGAGAGGATGTGGAGAAAAAGGATCAGTCCTCTATTGCTGGTGGGGTACAAACTGGTATAACCACTCTGGAAAGTCGTCAGAATTTTGGAGGCTCCTCATAAAATTGTAAATAGATCTACTTAAAGACTCAACTATATCACTCTTAGGAATATACCCAAAAGATGCCACACCATGCCACAGGGACATGTATTCTACCATGTTCATAGCGGTCTTATTTGTGACAGCCAGAAAATAATAACAATGGATACAGAAAATGTGGTTCATTTACACAATGGAATACTACTCCGCTATTAAGAGGACATCCAGAGTTTTGCAGGCAAATGGATGGACTAGAAAATATCATCCAGAGTCAGGTAACTCAGACCCAAAAAGACATGCATGGTATGTACTCACTAATAAGTACATATTAGCCAAAAAGAAAACAAAAATAGTACAGAATACCAAAGATGCAGTCCACAGAACTCAAAAAGCTCAACAAGTTGAAGTGCCCAAGTGAGTACACCTCAGTCCCACTTGGGAGAGAAAGAGCAATCACTAGTCAGGAGGGATATGGGAGGGAAAGTGGACAGGGTAGGAAGGAGTTGGTGGGAGTGGGGAAATTGATCTGGTATTATTGGGTGAGGGAAAATGACTGAAGCCCTAAAGGCCAGAAAAAAAGAATGGAAACAGGCAACCTCAGGAAATAGGAGGTTTGGCGGACACCCCAAAATGCACCAGAGACTTGGGAGGTGAGAGACAGGAAGGCCTGGCTGTAGGAGAGGGAACTTAAAGACCCCACCTCCAGCCAGAAAACTGAACTTCAAATGAGGGTGAGGTTTGCCATCCCACAGTCCCATCTCTGATCAGTAATTGCTCCTGTCTGAAAGGATTACAGGGATAGAAATGGAGAGGAGCTTGAGGAAAAGAAGGTCAAGTAACAAACTCAAAATGGGATCCAGATCAAGGGGTGGTCCCAAGGCCTGACGCTATTACTAAGCCTATGGCGTGCTCACAAAAAGGGACCTATCATGACTGCCCTCCAAAAGACCCAACAAGCAGCTGCAAGAGTCAGATGCAGATATTTGCACCCAACCAATGGACAGAAGCTGCTAACCCCTGTTGTTGAATTAGGGAAGGCTGAAAGAAGCCAAGGAGAAAGGTGATCCTCTAGGAGGACCAGCAGTCTCAATTAATCTGAACCCCCCAAGATCTCTCAAACACTGGACCCCCAAACAGACAGCATATACCAGCTTATATGAGGCTGCCAAGAAATATACAGTAGAGATCTTTCAGATCTGTGCTCATTCAGAGATGATGCATGTAAACCTCAAGAGACTGAAGGCCTCAGGGAATTGAGAGGTCAGGTGGGGTGGGGGTGGAGGCATCCATATGGGAAAGGGTGGGTTGGGGAGAAGGTGTGAAATATGGAGCAGACTGAGGGTGGATGGAGGGGGCGGGGAATGGAATATGTATAAAAATAAATTAAAAATAAAATAATTTTTTTAAAAAAGAAAAAAGTATGAAAGTAATGTGTATAAAAATATTCATAATACAGACAGTTATTGTATGCACAGTGTACCTTTTTTGTCTTAATGTTCTAATTCATACCATAGCTAAATATTCACTTGGATATTGTCTAAAGGATTTAGAAAATTCTTTTTTTTTTTAAGTGTTTCTCTGTGCAGTCCTAGCTGTCCTGGAACTCACTCTCTACACCAGGCTGACCTCAAACTCAGTAACCTGTTGGGAGCCGCCCCCACATTCGCCGTTACAAGATGGCGCTGACAGCTGTGTTCTAAGTGGTAAACAAATAATCTGCGCATGTGCCAAGGGTATCTTATGACTACTTGTGCTCTGCCTTCCCCGTGACGTCAACTCGGCCGATGGGCTGCAGCCAATCAGGGAGTGACACGTCCGAGGCGAAGGAGAATTCTCCTTAAAAAGGGACGGGGTTTCGTTTTCTCTCTCTCTTGCTTCTTGCTCTCTTGCTTCTTGCACTCTGCTCCTGAAGATGTAACAATAAAGCCTTGCCGCAGAAGATTCTGGTCTGTGGTGTTCTTCCTGGCCGGTCGTGAAAATGCGTCTAATAACAATTGGTGCCGAAACCCGGGACGAGAAAAAAACTCGGGACTGGCGCAAGGAGGATCCTTCATTTCAGAACCAGAACTGCGGATCACGTTTATAAAGGTTCCCGTAACACAGACTGTTGAGAAGGATTCAACTGCCGAATTCAGAACTCATCAGCTGGGGAACGACGGTGATAAAGGTTCCCGTAAAGCAGACTGTTGAGAAGGATTCAACTGCCGAATTCAGAACTCATCAGCTGGGGAACGACGGTGATAAAGGTTCCCGTAAAGCAGACTGTTAAGAAGGATTCAACTGTATGAATTCAGAACTTTTCAGCTGGGGAACGAGAGTACCAGTGAGTACAGCTTCACGAGGTAAGCCTGGCCTTGAACTTTCTAACGAAATTCAAGACAGTCTATCAGAAGTAAAGTGGAATATGTTTGGCCTTGAATTTTTTCTGGTGTTAGGAGCCCTTTTGTTCCTTTTCACATGTTATCAAGTGGTTAAGATAGGGCGGATTCTAGATGAAATTCAGGACAAGCTATCAGAAGTAAAGCGGGGAGAGAGAGTAGGAACAAAGAGGAAATATGGTACACAAAATAAGTATACAGGCCTTTCCAAGGGTCTTGAACCCGAGGAAAAGTTAAGGTTAGGTAGGAATACCTGGAGAGAGATTAGAAGAAAAAGAGGAAAAAGGGAAAAGAAAAAAGATCAATTAGCGGAGGTCTCTAGGAGATACTCGTCACTAGATGAGCTCAGGGAGCCAGCTCTTAATAGCTCTAAAGCAGGTGAAGAATCCTCCTCTGAGGAAACAGACTGGGAGGAAGAAACAGCCCATTACCAGCCAGCTAATTGGTCAAGAAAAAAGCCAAAAGCGGCTGGCGAAGGCCAGTTTGCTGATTGGCCTCAGGGCAGTCGGCTTCAAGGTCCGCCCTATGCGGAGTCCCCGCCCTGCGTAGTGCGTCAGCAATGCGCAGAGAGGCAGTGCGCAGAGAGGCAGTGCGCAGACTCATTCATTCCCCGAGAGGAACAAAGGAAAATAAAACAGGCATTTCCAGTCTTTGAAGGAGCCGAGGGTGGGCGTGTCCACGCTCCGGTAGAATACTTACAAATTAAAGAAATTGCTGAGTCGGTTCGTAAATACGGAACCAATGCTAATTTTACCTTGGTGCAGTTAGACAGGCTCGCTGGCATGGCACTAACTCCTGCTGACTGGCAAACGGTTGTAAAAGCCGCTCTCCCTAGTATGGGCAAATACATGGAATGGAAAGCGCTTTGACACGAAGCTGCACAAGCGCAGGCCCGAGCAAACGCAGCTGCTTTGACTCCAGAGCAGAGAGATTGGACTTTTGACTTGTTAACGGGTCAGGGAGCTTATTCTGCTGATCAGACAAACTACCATTGGGGAGCTTATGCCCAGATTTCTTCCACAGCTATTAGGGCCTGGAAGGCGCTCTCTCGAGCAGGTGAAACCACTGGGCAGTTAACAAAGATAATCCAGGGACCTCAGGAATCCTTCTCAGATTTTGTGGCCAGAATGACAGAGGCAGCAGAGCGTATTTTTGGAGAGTCAGAGCAAGCTGCGCCTCTCATAGAACAGCTAATCTATGAGCAAGCCACAAAGGAGTGCCGAGCGGCCATAGCCCCAAAAAAGAACAAAGGCTTACAAGACTGGCTCAGGGTCTGTCGAGAGCTTGGGGGACCTCTCAGCAATGCAGGTTTAGCAGCTGCCATCCTTCAATCCCAAAACCGCTCCATGAGCAGAAATGATCAGAGGACATGTTTTAACTGCGGAAAGCCTGGGCATTTTAAGAAAGATTGCAGAGCTCCAGATAAACAGGGAGGGACTCTCACTCTTTGCTCTAAGTGTGGCAAAGGTTATCATAGAGCTGACCAGTGTCGCTCTGTGAGGGATATAAAGGGCAGAGTCCTTCCCCCACCTGATAGTCAATCAACTGATGTGCCAAAAAACGGGTCATCGGGCCCTCGGTCCCAGGGCCCTCAAAGATATGGGAACCGGTTTGTCAGGACCCAGGAAGCAGTCAGAGAGGCGACCCAGGAAGACCCACAAGGGTGGACCTGCGTGCCGCCTCCGACTTCCTACTAATGCCTCAAATGAGTATTCAGCCGGTGCCGGTGGAGCCTATACCATCCTTGCCCCCGGGAACCATGGGCCTTATTCTCGGCCGAGGTTCACTCACCTTGCAGGGCTTAGTAGTCCACCCTGGAGTTATGGATTGTCAACATTCCCCTGAAATACAGGTCCTGTGCTCAAGCCCTAAGGGCGTTTTTTCTATTAGTAAAGGAGATAGGATAGCTCAGCTGCTGCTCCTCCCTGATAATACCAGGGAGAAATCTGCAGGACCTGAGATAAAGAAAATGGGCTCCTCAGGAAATGATTCTGCCTATTTGGTTGTATCTTTAAATGATAGACCTAAGCTCCGCCTTAAGATTAATGGAAAAGAGTTTGAAGGCATCCTTGATACCGGAGCAGATAAAAGTATAATCTCTACACATTGGTGGCCCAAAGCATGGCCCACCACAGAGTCATCTCATTCATTACAGGGCCTAGGATATCAATCATGTCCCACTATAAGCTCCATTGCCTTGACGTGGGAATCCTCTGAAGGGCAGCAAGGGAAATTCATACCTTATGTGCTCCCACTCCCGGTTAACCTCTGGGGAAGGGATATTATGCAGCATTTGGGCCTTATTTTGTCCAATAAAAACGCCCCATCAGGAGGGTATTCAGCTAAAGCAAAAAATATCATGGCAAAGATGGGTTATAAAGAAGGAAAAGGGTTAGGACATCAAGAACAGGGAAGGATAGAGCCCATCTCACCTAATGGAAACCAAGACAGACAGGGTCTGGGTTTTCCTTAGCGGCCATTGGGGCAGCACGACCCATACCATGGAAAACAGGGGACCCAGTGTGGGTTCCTCAATGGCACCTATCCTCTGAAAAACTAGAAGCTGTGATTCAACTGGTAGAGGAACAATTAAAATTAGGCCATATTGAACCCTCTACCTCACCTTGGAATACTCCAATTTTTGTAATTAAGAAAAAGTCAGGAAAGTGGAGACTGCTCCATGACCTCAGAGCCATTAATGAGCAAATGAACTTATTTGGCCCAGTACAGAGGGGTCTCCCTGTACTTTCCGCCTTACCACGTGGCTGGAATTTAATTATTATAGATATTAAAGATTGTTTCTTTTCTATACCTTTGTGTCCAAGAGATAGGCCCAGATTTGCCTTTACCATCCCCTCTATTAATCACATGGAACCTGATAAGAGGTATCAATGAAAGGTCTTACCACAGAGAATGTCCAATAGTCCTACAATGTGCCAACTTTATGTGCAAGAAGCTCTTTTGCCAGTGAGGGAACAATTCCCCTCTTTAATTTTGCTCCTTTACATGGATGACATCCTCCTGTGCCATAAAGACCTTACCATGCTACAAAAGGCATATCCTTTTCTACTTAAAACTTTAAGTCAGTGGGGTTTACAGATAGCCACAAAAAAGGTCCAAATTTCTGATACAGGACAATTCTTGGGCTCTGTGGTGTCCCCAGATAAGATTGTGCCCCAAAAGGTAGAGATAAGAAGAGATCACCTCCATACCTTAAATGATTTTCAAAAGCTGTTGGGAGATATTAATTGGCTTAGACCTTTTTTAAAGATTCCTTCCGCTGAGTTAAGGCCTTTGTTTAGTATTTTAGAAGGAGATCCTCATATCTCCTCCCCTAGGACTCTTACTCTAGCTGCTAACCAGGCCTTACAAAAAGTGGAAAAGGCCTTACAGAATGCACAATTACAACGTATTGAGGATTCGCAACCTTTCAGTTTGTGTGTCTTTAAGACAGCACAATTGCCAACTGCAGTTTTGTGACAGAATGGGCCATTGTTGTGGATCCATCCAAACGTATCCCCAGCTAAAATAATAGATTGGTATCCTGATGCAATTGCACAGCTTGCCCTTAAAGGCCTAAAAGCTGCAATCACCCACTTTGGGCAAAGTCCATATCTTTTAATTGTACCTTATACCGCTGCACAGGTTCAAACCTTGGCAGCCGCATCTAATGATTGGGCAGTTTTAGTTACCTCCTTTTCAGGAAAAATAGATAACCATTATCCAAAGCATCCAATCTTACAGTTTGCCCAAAATCAATCTGTTGTGTTTCCACAAATAACAGTAAGAAACCCACTTAAAAATGGGATTGTGGTATATACTGATAGATCAAAAACTGGCATAGGTGCCTATGTGGCTAATGGTAAAGTGGTATCCAAACAATATAATGAAAATTCACCGCAAGTGGTAGAATGTTTAGTGGTCTTAGAAGTTTTAAAAACCTTTTTAGAACCCCTTAATATTGTGTCAGATTCCTGTTATGTGGTAAATGCAGTAAATCTTTTAGAAGTGGCTGGAGTGATTAAGCCTTCCAGTAGAGTTGCCAATATTTTTCAGCAGATACAATTAGTTTTGTTATCTAGAAGATCTCCTGTTTATATTACTCATGTTAGAGCCCATTCAGGCCTACCTGGCCCCATGGCTCTGGGAAATGATTTGGCAGATAAGGCCACTAAAGTGGTGGCTGCTGCCCTATCATCCCCGGTAGAGGCTGCAAAAAATTTTCATAACAATTTTCATGTGACGGCTGAAACATTACGCAGTCGTTTCTCCTTGACAAGAAAAGAAGCCCGTGACATTGTTACTCAATGTCAAAGCTGCTGTGAGTTCTTGCCAGTTCCTCATGTGGAAATTAACCCACGCGGTATTCGACCTCTACAGGTCTGGCAAATGGATGTTACACATGTTTCTTCCTTTGAAAAACTTCAATATCTCCATGTGTCCATTGACACATGTTCTGGCATCATGTTTGCTTCTCCATTAACCGGAGAAAAAGCCTCACATGTGATTCAACATTGCCTTGAGACATGGAGTGCTTGGGGGAAACCCAGACTCCTTAAGACTGATAATGGACCAGCTTATACGTCTCAAAAATTCCAACAGTTCTGCCGTCAGATGGACGTAACCCACCTGACTGGACTTCCATACAACCCTCAAGGACAGGGTATTGTTGAGCGTGCGCATCGCACCCTCAAAACCTATCTTATAAAACAGAAGAGGGGAACTTTTGAGGAGACTGTACCCCGAGCACCAAGAGTGTCGGTGTCTTTGGCACTCTTTACACTCAATTTTTTAAATATTGATGCTCATGGCCATACTGCGGCTGAACGTCATTGTTCAGAGCCAGATAGGCCCAATGAGATGGTTAAATGGAAAAATGTCCTTGATAATAAATGGTATGGCCCGGATCCTATTTTGATAAGATCCAGGGGAGCTATCTGTGTTTTCCCACAGAATGAAGACAACCCAGTTTGGTTACCAGAAAGACTCACCCGAAAAATCCAGACTGACCAAGGGAATACTAATGTCCCTCGTCTTGGTGATGTCCAGGGCGTCAATAATAAAGAGAGAGCAGCGTTGGGGGATAATGTCGACATTCCCACTCCCAATGACGGTGATGTATAATGCTCAAGTATTCTCCTGCTTTTTTACCACTAACTAGGAACTGGGTTTGGCCTTAATTCAGACAGCCTTGGCTCTGTCTGGACAGGTCCAGATACAACTAGATGTATTATGACAAATAACTCAGCAGGGATGTGAACAAAAGTTTCCGGGATTGTGTGTTATTTCCATTCAGTATGTTAAATTTACTAGGACAGCTAATTTGTCAAAAAGTCTTTTTCAGTATATGTTACAGAATTGGATGGCTGAATTTGAACAGATCCTTCGGGAATTGAGACTTCAGGTCAACTCCACGCGCTTGGACCTGTCGCTGACCAAAGGATTACCCAATTGGATCTCCTCAGCATTTTCTTTCTTTAAAAAATGGGTGGGATTAATATTATTTGGAGATACACTTTGCTGTGGATTAGTGTTGCTTCTTTGATTGGTCTGTAAGCTTAAGGCCCAAACTAGGAGAGACAAGGTGGTTATTGCCCAGGCGCTTACAGGACTAGAACATGGAGCTCCCCCTGATATATGGTTATCTATGCTTAGGCAATAGGTCGCTGGCCACTCAGCTCTTATATCCCACGAGGCTAGTCTCATTGCACGGGATAGAGTGAGTGTGCTTCAGCAGCCCGAGAGAGTTACAAGGCTAAGCACTGCAATGGAAAGGCTCTGCGGCATATATGAGCCTATTCTAGGGAGACATGTCATCTTTCATGAAGGTTCAGTGTCCTAGTTCCCTTCCCCCAGGCAAAACGACACGGGAGCAGGTCAGGGTTGCTCTGGGTAAAAGCCTGTAAGCCTAAGAGCTAATCCTGTACATGGCTCCTTTACCTACACACTGGGGATTTGACCTCTATCTCCACTCTCATTAATATGGGTGGCCTATTTGCTCTTATTAAAAGAAAAAGGGGGAGATGTTGGGAGCCGCCCCCACATTCGCCATTACAAGATGGCGCTGACAGCTGTGTTCTAAGTGGTAAACAAATAATCTGCGCATGTGCCAAGGGTATCTTATGACTACTTGTGCTCTGCCTTCCCCGTGACGTCAACTCGGCCGATGGGCTGCAGCCAATCAGGGAGTGACACGTCCGAGGCGAAGGAGAATTCTCCTTAAAAAGGGACGGGGTTTCGTTTTCTCTCTCTCTTGCTTCTTGCTCTCTTGCTTCTTGCACTCTGCTCCTGAAGATGTAACAATAAAGCCTTGCCGCAGAAGATTCTGGTCTGTGGTGTTCTTCCTGGCCGGTCGTGAAAATGCGTCTAATAACAGTAACCCACTCTGCCTCCCAAGTCCTGGGATTACAGGCATGCTCAACCACTGTCTGGCCTAGAAAATTTTTATAAATTATTCCATGAACAGATAGGGGTTCAAGCCATTGGTCATTAGATAGATTTTTTACTTTGCTGTCAATGCACAGTTTCATTAAGTTTAAAGTGACTTAGTTATAATAAAGGGGGAAGGACATATTTTTGAGTGTTCATTCATAATATATTTATATAGTAAGCACATTTTTAATTTTCCTACAATACTAACTGAATTTTTAGACAAGCATATTGTTTTGTCAATTGTATGAACTGATGTTTTCTCTTTTTACCATTTTTTTATCATTCTCTACATCTGATTAATTTCTGTTATAAAATTATAAGAAGTAAGAAGTATGCCAGTTTTTAGATAACAAATGTACAGCATTTAAATGAAATGAGTCACCATTGGAATAACACAATAATATAGAATTTTGATAATAGTAATACTAATCATAATTTAGAAATTTGATATTGGTAGCTTTCAATATAAGTAAAAGAGGTGTGGACACTGCACTGATTTTCTCTTATTGCCTATCAATAACAGACAATGACTTAAACAAAAATGTTTTATTGTAAGTTTCCAGGATATGAAACTATCATTGGTTAAATGCAGCATTAGAATTCTTTTATTCCTCTCTGAAGATCCTTGGGAAGAAATATCAGTTGCCAACAGAATTCATGGGGTGGAACTTAATGATCTTCTTCTCCATACTTGCTATAGTTCTGATTAGCTTGAACTTGTACAATCCTTGGGTATGAATCATAGCTGCTGGGAATCATGTGTTCAATTGTTCTCTCATGTCTAGATGATACTGTCTAGCTGCAAACACCCACTGCATTTGGCTCTTAAAGTTTTTCAGCTCCTCCTTCCTTGGTGATCCTTGTGCTTTGTGCAAAAGGCTGTGCCATAGCTAAGCTTGGTTGTTAACTTGACTAAGAGGCTTTCTGGTGGTGAGAAGACCAACTCTGAATCTCGGCCACAACTTCTGGTGGCAGCCCACATAAAATTCATTCTATCAGTTCTGTTCCTTTATAGAACACTGACTAATACCAGATATAATATACATGTCCTAAGTGGGATTGAGCACTTTATAGCTTTTGTGACTTATGTGTTGACTAGTTGTGGATCTCTATACTAACCACAATCTACTGCAAAAAATAGTTTCTATGGTGTCAGGAAATACATTTAATTGAGTCAAATAATTTTACTGCACATTTTTCAAGCAACTAGATGAATAAAAACACCTCTTCTTCCAGAATCTGTCTCCTACTTTCTTTTTAAATTTAAATGTGATTTAAGTGTTCATGTGCACTACCTGAATGCAGGTTTGTGCATTCTGATAAAAGTCAAAAGAGAGTGTCAGATACACAGAAATTGAGTTATAGGTGGTAGTGAGCAACCATATGCATGCTAGGAACTAAATCTGGATACCTTGCAAGAGCTAGAAGTACTTTTCCCACTCAAGCACCTCTCCATCTCTAGTGTTAATTTATCTGAATTTGTGTATACCAGAGGATTTCAATGACCTTCAACTGTGGTAATATCAGTCTACCTACCTAACAAAACCAGAAAGAGAATGCTTTAAAGCAAACAGTTAAATGTAACTATAATGGGAAAAAAAACCTACTGACATCAGGTACTACAAGCTATACCTGCAGACCTTGAGAACTACTCCCATCAGGGACTACCAGGTCTGCCAACTCTAGGGACATCCAGGTGGCTAAAGGCTAGCATAAGAACACAATCAAAAATAGCAAGGGCGAAGCCCCTTCCGCTCCACTCGAGCCCCGGGGTACCTTGCCAGCAGAGTCACCCGACATTCGCAAGGGCCCACACAGGATTCCCCATGGGATCCTAAGACCTCTGGTGAGTGGAACACAGCGCCTGCCCACGGAACCTGAGACTGCTGGAAATAGGGAAGCAGACTACCCGGGCCTGACCTGGGGCACAAGCCCCTTCTGCTCCACTCGAGCCCCAGGTACCTTGCCAGCAGAGTCGCGCTACACACGCAAGGGCCCACACAGGATTCCCCACGGGATACTAAGACCTCTGGTGAGTGGAACACAGCGCCTGCCCCACTCTAATCGCGCAGAACCTGAGACTGCGGTAAATAGGGAAGCAGACTATCCAGGCCTGACCTGGGGCACAAGCCCCTTCCACTCCACTCGAGCACTGGGGTACCTTGCCAACGGAGTTGCCTGACACCCGCAAGGGCTCACAGAGGATTCCACACGGGATCCTAAGACCTCTAGTGAGTGGAACACAACTTCTGCCAGGAGTCCAGTTCGAACACCAGATATCTGGGTACCTTCCCTGCAAGAAGAGAGCTTGCCTGCAGAGAACACTCTGCCCACTGAAACTAAGGAGAGATCTAGCCTCCCAGGTCTGCTTATAGAGGCTAACAGAGTCACCTGAAGAACAAGCTCTTACCATAGAAAACTATAACAGCTAGCTTCAGGGATTACCAGGTGGTGAAAGGCAAATGTAAGAATCCTACTAACAGAAATCAAGACCACTCACCATCATCAGAACGCAGCACTCCCACCCCACCTAGTCCTGGGCACCCCAACACAACCGAAAATCTAGACCCAGATTTAAAAACATTTCTCATGATGATGATAGAGGACATCAAGAAGTACTTTAATAAGTCACTTAAAGAATTACAGGAGAGCACTGCTAAAGAGTTACAGGCCCTTAAAGAAAAGCAGGGAAACACAACCAAACAGGTAGAAGTCCTTAAAGAAAAACAGGAAAACACATCCAGACAGGTGATGGAAATGAACAAAACCATATTAGAACTAAAAGGGGAAGTAGACACAATAAAGAAAACCCAAAGCGAGGCAACGCTGGAGATAGAAACCCTAGGAAAGAGATCTGGAACCATAGATGTGAGCATCAGCAACAGAATACAAGAAATGAAAGAGAGAATCTCAGGTGCAGAAGATTCCATAGAGAACATCGACACACCAGTCAAAGAAAATACAAAATGCAAAGGATCCTAACTCAAAACATCCAGGAAATCCAGGACACAATGAGAAGACCAAACCTACGGATAATAGGAATTGATGAGAATGAAGATTTTCAACTTAAAGGGCCAGCTAATATCTTCAACAAAATAATAGAAGAAAACTTCCCAAACATAAAGAAAGAGATGCCCATGATCATACAAGAAGCCTACAGAACTCCAAATAGACTAGACCAGAAAAGAAATTCCTCCCGGCACATAATAATCAGAACAATAAATGCACTAAATAAAGAGAGAATATTAAAAGCAGTAAGGGAGAAAGGTCAAGTAACATATAAAGGAAGGCCTATCAGAATTACACCAGACTTTTCACCAGAGACTATGAAAGCCAGAAGAGCCTGGACAGATGTTATACAGACACTAAGAAAACACAAATGCCAGGCCAGGCTACTATACCCGGCCAAACTCTCAATTACCATAGATGGAGAAACCAAAGTATTCCACGACAAAACCAAATTCACACAATATCTTTCCAAGAATCCAGCCCTTCAAAGGATAATAACAGAAAAGAAGCAATACAAGGACGGAAATCACGCCCTAGAACAAGCAAGAAAGTAATCCCTCAACAAAGCAAAAAGAAGACAGCCACAAGGACAGAATGCCAACTCTAACAACAAAAATAACAGGAAGCAACAATTATTTTTCCTTAATATCTCTTAACATCAATGGACTCAATTCCCCAATAAAAAGACATAGACTAACAGACTGGCTACACAAACAGGACCAAACATTCTGCTGCTTACAGGAAACCCATCTCAGGGAAAAAGACAGGCACTACCTCAGAGTGAAAGGCTGGAAAACAATTTTCCAAGCAAATGGTCTGAAGAAACAAGCTGGAGTAGCCATTCTAATATCGGATAAAATGGACTTCCAACCCAAAGTTATCAAAAAAGACAAGGAGGGACACTTCATACTCATCAAAGGTAAAATCCTCCAAGAGGAACTCTCAATTCTGAATATCTACGCTCCAAATGCAAGGGCAGCCACATTCATTAAAGACACTTTAGTAAAGCTCAAAGCACACATTGCACCTCACACAATAATAGTGGGAGACTTCAACACACCACTTTCATCAATGGACAGATCGTGGAAACAGAAACTAAACAGGGACACAGTGAAACTAACAGAAGTTATGAAACAAATGGACCTGAGAGATATCTACAGAACATTTTATCCTAAAACAAAAGGATATACGTTCTTCTCAGCACCTCACGGGACCTTCTCCAAAATTGACCATATAATTGGTCACAAAACAGGCCTCAACAGATACAAAAATATTGAAATTGTCCAATATATCCTATCAGACCACCATGACCTAAGACTGATCTTCAATAACAACATAAATAATGGAAAGCCAACATTCACGTGGAAACTGAATAACACTCTTCTCAATGATACCTTGGTCAAGGAAGGAATAAAGAAAGAAATTAAAGACTTTTTAGAGTTTAATGAAAATGAAGCCACACCGTACCCAAACCTATGGGACACAATCAAAGCATTTCTAAGAGGGAAGCTCATAGCTCTGAGTGCCTCCAAGAAGAAACAGGAGAGAGCACATACTAGCAGCTTGACAACACATCTAAAAGCTCTAGAAAAAAAGGAAGCAAATTCACCCAAGAGGAGTAGACGGCAGGAAATAATCAAACTCAGGGGTGAAATCAACCAAGTGGAAACAAGAAGAACTATTCAAAGAATTAACCAAACGAGGAGTTGGTTCTTTGAGAAAATCAACAAGATAGATAAACCCTTAGCTAGACTCACTAGAGGGCACAGGGACAACATCCTAATTAACAAAATCAGAAATGAAAAGGGAGACATAACAACAGATCCTGAAGAAATCCAAAACACCATCAGATCCTTCTACAAAAGGCTATACTGAACAAAACTGAAAAACCTGGACAAAATGGACAAATTTCTGGACAGATACCAGGTACCAAAGTTGAATCAGGATCCTGTTGACCATCTAAACAGTCCCATATCACCTAAAGAAATAGAAGCAGTTATTAATAGTCTCCCAGCCAAAAAAGCCCAGGACCAGACAGGTTTAATGCAGAGTTCTATCAGACCTTCAAAGAAGATCTAATTCCAGTTCTACTCAAACTATTTCACAAAATAGAAGTAGAAGGTACTCTACCCAACTCATTTTATGAAGCCACTATTACTCTGATACCTAAACCACAGAAAGATCCAACAAAGATAGAGAACTTCAGACCAATTTCTCTTATGAATATCGATGCAAAAATCCTCAATAAAATTCTCGCTAACCGAATCCAAGAACACATTAAAGCAATCATCCATCCTGACCAACTAGGTTTTATTCCAGGTGTGCAGGGATGGTTTAATATACGAAAATCCATCAATGTAATCCATTATATAAACAAACTCAAAGACAAAAACCACATGGTCGTCTAGTTAGATGCAGAAAAAGCATTTGACAAGATCCAACACCCATTCATGATAAAAGTGTTGGACAGATCAGGAATTCAAGGTCCATACATAAACATGATAAAAGCAATCTACAGCAAACCAGTGGCCAACATCAAAGTAAATGGAAAGAAGCTGGAAGCAGTCCCACTAAAAACAGGGACTAGACAAGGCTGCCCACTTTCTCCCTACCTTTTCAACATAGTACTTGAAGTATTAGCCAGAGCAATTCGACAACAAAAGGAGATCAAGGGGATACCAATTGGAAAAGAGGAAGTAAAAATATCACTTTTTGCAGATGATATGATAGTATATATAAGTGACCCTAAAAATTCTACCAGAGAACTCCTAAACCTAATAAACAGCTTCGGTGAAGTAGCTGGATATAAAATTAACTCAAACAAGTCAATGGCCTTTCTGTACACAAAGAATAAACAGGCTGAGAAAGAAATTAGGGAAACAACACCCTTCTCAATAGTCACAAATAATATAAAATATCTCGGCGTGACTCTAACTAAGGAAGTGAAAGATCTGTATGATAAAAACTTCAAATCTCTGAAGAAAGAAATTAAAGAAGATCTCAGAAGATGGAAAGATCTCCCATGCTCATGGAATGGCAGGATCAACATAGTAAAAATGGCTATCTTGCCAAAAGCAATCTACAGATTCAATGCAATCCCCATCAAAATTCCAACTCAATTCTTCAACGAATTAGAAGGAGCAATCTGCAAATTCATCAGGAATAACAAAAAACCTAGGATAGCAAAAAGTCTTTTCAAGGATAAAAGAACCTCTGGTAGAATCACCATGCCTGACCTAAAGCTTTACTACAGAGCAATTGTGATAAAAACTGCATGGTACTGGTATAGAGACTGACAAGTAGACCAATGGAATAGAAATGAAGACATAGAAATGAACCCACACACCTATCGTCACTTGATCTTCGACAAGGGAGCTAAAACCATCCAGTGGAAGAAAGACAGCATTTTCAACAATTGGTGCTGGCAGAACTGGTTGTTATCGTGTAGAAGAATGCGAATCGATCCATACTTATCTCCTTGTACTAAGGTCAAATCTAAGTGGATCAAGGAACTTCACATAAAACCAGAGACACTGAAACTTATAGAGGAGAAAGTGGGGAAAAGCCTTGAAGATATGGGCACAGGGGAAAATTCCTGAACAGAACAGCAATGGCTTGTGCTGTAAGATCGAGAATTGACAAATGGGACCTAATGAAACTCCAAAGTTTCTGCAAGGCAAAAGACACCGTCAATAAGACAAAGAGACCACCAACAGATTGGGAAAGGATCTTTACCTATCCTAAATCAGATAGGGGACTAATATCCAACATATATAAAGAACTCAAGAAGGTGGACTTCAGAAAATCAAATAACCCCATTAAAAAAAATGGGGCTCAGAGATGAACAAAGAATTCTCACCTGATGAATACCGAATGGCAGAGAAGCACCTGAAAAAAATGTTCAACATCCTTAATCATCAGGGAAATGAAAATCAAAACAACCCTGAGATTCCACCTCACACCAGTCAGAATGGCTAAGATCAAAAATTCAGGTGACAGCAGATGCTGGCGTGGATGTTAGAAAGAGGAACACTCCTCCATTGTTGGTGGGATTGCAGGCTTTTAAAACCACTCTGGAAATCAGTCTGGTGGTTCCTCAGAAAATTGGACATAGTACTACCTGAGGATCCAGAAATACCTCTCCTGGGCATATATCCAAAAGATGCCCCAACTGGTAAGAAGGACACATGCTCCACTATGTTCATAGCAGCCTTATTTATAATAGCCAGAAGGTGGAAAGAACCCAGATGCCCCTTAACAGAGGAATGGATACAGAAAATGTGGTACATCTACACAATGGAGTACTACTCAGCTATTAAAAAGAATGAATTTATGAAATTCCTAGCCAAATGGATGGACCTGGAGGGCACTATCCTGAGTGAGGTAACACATTCACAAAGGAACTCACACAATATGTACTCACTGATAAGTGGGTATTAGCCCAAAACCTAGGATACCCAAGATATAAGATACAATTTCCTAAAAACATGAAACTCAAGAAAAATGAAGACTGAAGCGTGGACACTATGCCCCTCCTTAGAAGTGGGAACAAAACACCCATGGAAGGAGTTTACGAGACAAAGTTTGGAGCTGAGATGAAAGGATGGACCATGTAGAGACTGCCATATCCAGGGATCCACCCCATAATCAGCATCCAAACGCTGACACCATTGCATACACTAGCAAGATTTTATTGAAAGGACCCAGATGTAGCTGTCTCTTGTGAGACTATGCCTGGGCCTAGCAAACACAGAAGTGGATGCTCACAGTCAGCTAATGGATGGATCACAGGTCTCCCAATAGAGGAGTTAGAGAAAGAACCCAAGGAGCTAAAGGGATCTACAACCCTATAGGTGGAACAACATTATGAACTAACCAGTACCCCGGAGCTCTTGACTCTAGCTGTATATATATCAAAAGATGGCCTAGTTGGCCATCCCTGGAAAGAGAGGCCCATTGGACTTGCAAACTTTATATGCCCCAGTACAGGGTAACGCCAAGGCCAAAAAGGGGGAGTGGGTGGGTAGGGGAGTGTGGGTGGGTGGCTATGGGGGACTTTTGGTATAGCATTGGAAATGTAAATGAGCTAAATACCTAATAAAAAATGAAAAAAAAATTAGCAAGGGCAACATAGCACTATCAGAACCTAGCTATCCTACTACAACAAGCCCTATATAGCCTAACATACATGAATTACAAATAAAATGACTTGAAATCTATTCTTGTGAAGATTATAGAAGCTTTTAAAGAGGAAATAAATAATTCCTTTAAAGAACTTAGCAAAATACAAACAGTAGAAACTCTTAAAGAAGAAATAAATAAACATAAGGAAATACATGAAAATATTATCAAACAGGTAAAAAAAGAGTGAGAATAAAACTGTTCAAAATCTGAAAATAGAAAAAATGAAGCAATAAGGAAAACACAATCTGAGGAAATCCTGAAGATAGAAAATCTATAAAAGAGAACAGAAACTTCAGACATAAGCTAAAACAACAGAATATAAACAATATAATAGTGAATCTCAGGCATAGCAGATGCCATAGAAGAAATTGACACATTGGTTAAACAAAATGCTCGAAGCTAAAAGTTTCTAAAACAAAACATGTGGAAAATTTTGAACACTATGAAAATACTGAACCTAAGAATAGTAGGAAATGAAGAAGTTTGTCAACTCAAAGGCCCAGAAAATATCTCCCACAAAATCATAGGAAAATATTTCCTTAACCTAAAGGACAAGGTGCTTATAAACACAAAACAAGCTTAAAGAACACCAAATAGAGTGAACCAAAAAGAAAAAATTCCTTCCACATAATAATCAAAACACTAAATATACAGAAAAAAGAAAAAAAAAAAAAACGAAAGCCACAGGGATAAAGGCCAAGTAACCTATAAAGGCAAGAGTTGTTAAAATTTCAGACTTCTCAATAGAGCCATTAAAAGCCAGAAGAGACTGGACAGATTTTTTTTTTCCAATTTTTATTAGGTATTTAACTCATTTACATTTCCAATGCTATACCAAAAGTCCCCCATATCCACCCACCCCCACTCCCCTGCCCACCCACTCCCCCTTTTTGGCCCTGGTGTTCCCCTGTACTGGGGCATATAAAGTTTGCAAGTCCAATGGGCCTCTCTTTCCAGTGATGGCCGACTAGGCCATCTTTTGATATATATGCAGCTAGAGTCAAGAGCTCCGGGGTACTGGTTAGTTCATAATGTTGTTCCACCTATAGGGTTGCAGATCCCTTTAGCTCCTTGGCTACTTTCTCTAGCTCCTCCATTGGGAGCCCTATGATCCATCCATTAGCTGACTGTGAGCATCCACTTCTGTGTTTGCTAGGCCCCGGCATAGTCTCACAAGAGACAGCTACATCTGGGTCCTTTCAATAAAATCTTGCTAGTGTATGCAATGGTGTCAGCGTTTGGATGCTGATTATGGGGTGGATCCCTGGATATGGCAGTCTCTACATGGTCCATCCTTTCATCTCAGCTCCAAACTTTGTCTCTGTAACTCCTTCCATGGGTGTTTTGTTCCCAAATCTAAGGAGGGGCATAGTGTCCACACTTCAGTCTTCATTCTTCTTGAGTTTCATGTGTTTAGCAAATTATATCTTATATCTTGGGTATCCTAGGTTTGGAATAGAATTGAAGACCCAGAAATGAACCCACACACCTATGGTCACTTGATCTTCGACAAGGGAGCTAAAACCATCCAGTGGAAGAAAGACAGCATTTTCAACAATTGGTGCTGGCACAACTGGTTGTTATCGTGTAGAAGAATGCGAATCGATCCATACTTATCTCCTTGTACTAAGGTCAAATCTAAGTGGATCAAGGAACTTCACATAAAACCAGAGACACTGAAACTTATAGAGGAGAAAGTGGGGAAAAGCCTTGAAGATATGGGCACAGGGGAAAAATTCCTGAACAGAACAGCAATGGCTTGTGCTGTAACATCAAGAATTGACAAATGGGACCTAATGAAACTCCAAAGTTTCTGCAAGGCAAAAGACACCGTCAATAAGACAAAAAGACCACCAACAGATTGGGAAAGGATCTTTACCTATCCTAAATCAGATAGGGGACTAATATCCAACATATATAAAGAACTCAAGAAGGTGGACTTCAGAAAATCAAATAACCCCATTAAAAAATGGGGCTCAGAACTGAACAAAGAATTCTCACCTGAGGAATACCAAATGGCAGAGAAGCACTTGAAAAAATGTTCAACATCCTTAATCATCAGGGAAATGCAAATCAAAATAACCCTGAGATTCCACCTCACACCAGTCAGAATGGCTAAGATCAAAAATTCAGGTGACAGCAGATGCTGGCGTGGATGTGGAGAAAGAGGAACACTCCTCCATTGTTGGTGGGAGTGCAGGCTTGTACAACTACTCTGGAAATCAGTCTGGCGGTTCCTCAGAGAACTGGACATAGTACTACCGGAGGATCCAGCAATACCTCTCCTGGGCATATATCCAGAAGATGCCCCAACTGGACAGATATTTTAAGTTCTCTAAGATATCACAGATGCCAATCCACACTTCTATACCCAGCAAAACTTTCAAACACCATAGATGGAGAAAACAAGATATTTCATAACAAATCAAATTTAAGGGTTGTTTTTCTACTAATCCAGCCCTACAGAGGATACTAGAAGGAAAAGCCCAACATCATGATGTAGTAACTACATCCAAGAAAAGAAAAGAAATAGATAATTCCACACCAGTGAAATCAAAAGAAGATAATCACACACACACACACACACACACACAAATACACACACACACACACACACACTTACATATATTCATACAAATACTCAGTACCATGACCAACTTCAAAATAGCAAGTCCTAACACTCATTGCTTGTTAGTATTTCTTAACATCAATGTTCTCAATTCCCAAATAAACAGACACAGGCTAACATAGTGAATGCATAAACAGTACCCATCATTCTTCTTCAAGCAAGAAACACACATCAGAAACAAAGGGAGAGGCATTCATTCAGAATAAAGGGATGGAAATTTTCCTAAGCAAATGTGACCAAGAAACAAGCTGGAATAGACATTTTATTATGAAATAAAATAAACTTTCAAACCAAAGCAATCAAAAGAGATACATAAGTACACTTCATTATCATAAAAGTAAAAATCCACCAAAATGACATCTCAATTCTGAACATACATGCCACAAATGCAAGGGTACGCACATTCATAAAGGAAACATTACTAAAGTTTAAATTACACATTGAACAGCACACATTAATAGTGTGAAACTTCAACAGCCCAGTCTCATAAATCATCAAGATAGAAACTAAACAGAGAGATCATGAAACAGATGTTATAAACCCATATTGCCCTAACAGAAATCTATAGAACATTTCACCCAAACACAAAAGACTATATCTTTTTCTTAACACCTCATGGAACCTTCTCTAAATGTGATCATATACTCAGTCATAAACCAGGACTCAACAGATACAAGAAAATTGAAATAAATAATTGCATTCAATTGGACGACCATGGATTTAAAGCAGGATTTCAAAAACAACAGAAAGCCTAAATACTCATGTGAACTGAATAACTCTACTCAATGATAACTTGGTCATGGAAGTAATAAATAAATAAACTGAAGACTTTCTAAAAATCAATGAAAATGAAGGCGTAACATACCCAAACTTATGGGACACAATGAAAGCAGTGCTAAAAGGAAAGTTCATAACACTAAGTTCCTCATAAAGAAATTGGAGAATTCTCATACTAACTATTCAAAATTGCAACTGAAAGCTCTAGAATAATTAAGAAGCACACACACCCAAGAGGAGTAGAAAGTGTAGACTGATGAAAATAATCAATCTCAGGAATGAACTCCATTAATTATTAACAATAATAACAGTAGGAAAAACTTAACAAAACCAAGAGCTATTTCTTTGAGAAAATAAAAAATATAGACAAATCTTAGCCAATCTAACCAAAAGGCAGAGAGACTGTTTCCAAATTAATAATATTAGAAATTAAAAGGGAAACATAAAAATGGATAATGGAGAAATTTAAAGAATCATTAAGTGTTAATTTGAAAGCTACTCAACAAATTAGGGAAATCTAAATGAAATAGATGACTTTTTTGTTTCTTTGTTTTTCTTTTTCTTTTTTTAAATAGGTACTTTCTTCACTCATATCTCCAGTGCTATCCCAAAAGTCCCCCCCACCCTCCCCCCAACCCTCCCCCCACCCACTCCCATTTCCCGGCCCTGGCATTCCCCTGCACTGAGGCATATAAAGTCTACATGACCAATGGGCCTCTGTTTCCACTGATGACTGACTAGGCCATCCTCTGATACATATGCAGCTAGAGACACGAGCTCCGGGGGGAGGGGTCACTGGTTAGTTCATATTGTTGTTCTACCCATAGGGTTGCAGTTCCCCTCAGCTCCTTGGGTACTCTCTCTAGCTCCTCCATTGGGGGCCCTGTGATCCATCCAATAGCTGACTGTGAGCATCCACTTCTGTGTTTGCCAGGCCCCAGCATAGTCTCACAAGAGACAGCTATATTCAGGGTCCTTTTAGCAAAATCCCGCTAGAGTATGCAATGGTGTCAGCGTTTAGAGTCTGATTATGGAATGGATCCTTGGATATGGCAGCCTCTAGTCAGTCCACCTCTTCGTCTCAGCTCCAAACTTTGTCTTTGCAACTCCCTCCATGGGCGTTCCGCTCCCAATTCTAAGAAGGGGCAAAGCGTCCACACCCTGGTCTTCATTCCTCCTGAGTCTCATGTGCTTCACAAATTGTATCCTATATCTTGGGTATTCTAAGATTCTGGGCTAATATCCACTTATCAGTGAGAACATATCATGTGAGTTCTTTTGTGATTGGGTTACCTCACTTAGGATGATGCCCTCCAGGTCCATCCATTTGTCTCTAGACAGATATCAATTACCAAATTAATTAAAGATCAGTTAAATTATCAAAATATTCCTATCAAACCTCAGGAAATAGAAGCAATCATTAAAGGTCTTTGAGAAAAAAAGAGAAAAACACAACAAAATCAAACAAACAAACAAACAAAAAAAACAGGGCCAGATGGTTTTAATTATACCAGACTTTCAAAAAGGAGATAATACCAACACTCCTCAAACTATTCCACAAATAGAAAGAGAAGGAACATTGCCAAACTCAATCTATGAACTCACAGATACCATGATGTATAAAATATACAAACATTCAACAAAGAAAGAGAACTTTGACCAAATTCATTTATGAACATCGACACAAAATACTAAAGAAAGTTCTTTCAAACTGAATCCAAGAGCACATCAAAAATATCATTCACAATGATCAAGTAGGTCTCATGCCAGAGATGCAGGGGTGGTTATATATTTTTAAATCCATCATATGAAGAAAGTGAAAGAGCCTGTCAATGGACAGCTATACCAGGCTCCTGTCAGCAAGCACTTTTTGGTAGTATCAGGGTTTGATATCTGCAAATGGGATGGATCCCCAGGTAGGGCAATCTCTGGATGGCCTTTCCTTCAGTCTCAGCTCTACTCTTTGTCCCTGTATTTCCTCTAGACAGGAACAATTTTGTGTTAAAATATTTGAGATGAGTGGGTGATCCATGCCTAATATCTGCATATGAACTCTACAGATTTACTCTCCCGTTTGTTGGGTATTTCAGCTAATGTCATCCCCATTCTGTCCTTGAGCCTGTCTTAGTCAGGGTTTCTATTCCTGCTCAAACATCATGACCAAGAAGCAAGTTGGGGAGGAAAGGGTTTATTCAGCTTACACTTCCACGCTGCTGTTCATCACCAAAGATGTCAGGACTGGAACTCAAGCAGGTCAGAAAGCAGGAGCTGATGCAGAGGCCATGTTACTTACTGGCTTGTTTTCCCTGGCTTTCTCACCTTGCTTTCTTATAGAACCTAAGACTACAAGCCCAGAGATGGTACCACTGACAAGGGGTCTTCCCCTCTTTATCACTAATTGAGAAAATGCCTTGCAGCTGGATCTCATGGAGGCATTTCCTCACCTGAGCTCCTTTCTCTGTGATAACTCCAGCCTGTGTCAAGTTAACACAAAACCAGCCAGTACAGATCCTCTTGCTTTCCTGACCTCTAGGACTTTCTTGTGGTTACCCCTAGTTCCGCAACCCCCCCCCCCACTGCTACACAATTCCAATCATTTCCTGACCTTCTGTATATCTCCCCTATCTCTTTGCACACCTGAAATTGCCCCCTTTCCCCTACCCTTTCTCTCTCTTTCCCAGATCCCTTCCTCCCTCTACCTCCTGTGATTATTTTGTTCCCCCTTCTAAGTAGTACTGAAGCACCCACATGTTGATCTCCCTTCTTCTTGAGCTTCATATGGTTTATGAGTTGTAGCGTGAGTATTCTGAGTTTTTGCCTGATATATGCCAGGTGTGTTCTTTTATGACTGGCTTACCTCACTCAAGATGATATTTTCTAGTTCCATCTATTTACCTGTGAATTTCATGAAGTCGTTACTTTTAATTGCTGTTGGAGCATCTTTTGGGTATATGCCCATGAGTGTTATAGCTGCGTCCTCAGGTAGCAGAGGAATCTTGAATGGCCAAGAAGCATTTAAAGAAATGCTCATCATCTTTGTCCTTGGGAAAATGGAAATCAAAATGATCCTGAGATTTGAATTTACAGCATTAGTAATGGCTATGATCAAAAACCCAAGGGACAGCACATGCTGGCAGTGATGTGGAGAAATGGGAACAACCTTATGTTGCTTGTAGGACTGCAAATGTTTATAACACCCTGGAAATCAATCTGGTCATTTCTCTGAAAAATGGGGGAAAAAGTTATACCTGAAAAGCCAGCTATATTACTTCTGGCATATACCCAAAAGATCCTCTACCATACCCCAAGGACATGTGTTCCACTATTTTTGTAGCAGCTTTATTCATAACAACCAGAAACTTGAAACAATACAATTATCTTTCAACTGAAGAATGGATACAGAAAATGTGGTTTGTTTGCACAATAGAATAGTATTCAGCTATTGAAAATGAGGACAACATGAATTTTGCATGCAAATGGATAGGACTAGAAAATTTAATCCTGAGTGAGGTAACCCTGACCTCAAAAGACTTGTATTGTATGTACTCACTGATAAATGGATATTATCCAAAAAATATAGAATATACATGATACATCGCCCACAGACTCAAAGAAGTTAAACAAGAAGGAAAGTCCAAGCAAGGAAGCTTGCATCACACTTTAAAAGGACATAAATGTCATAGGAGGCAGATGGAGGTAGGGAACTGGGTTAGACAGGAGAAAAGGAGGGAAAGGGGGGTGTCAGGTATTGGGGGAGACAGGAAAGAGGCTCAGAGTGCCAAGAGAATGAATGGAAATCTGTAGCTGCAGGGGTTGTGAGGTTGTGAGAAATCTTTAGGAATCCCTAGACACATGGGATATAGCAGGCTTCCTGGAGTCAATGCAGATGTCATTACCTGAGATGCCTAACAGGAGGGATATTGTACCTGAAAAGGACACCCCCTGTGGCCCCGGCAAGACCACCAGTTGAGTGATAAAGACACCAACACAACCACTAAAACTTCTATCCCAAATTTGTCCTTGTGAAAAGAAATGCAGGGACAATGAAGGAGCAGAGATGCAGGAGTGGCCAAGCCATAACCAGCTCAACTTGAAACTCATTTCATGGGCAAAAACCAATCCCTGATACTTACTATTAATGGAATTGTGTTAGGCTTTCAATCAGGAGCCTAGCATAACTGTCCTCTGAGAAGCTCTGCCAAGCAGCTGATTGAAATAGGTGAAGATACACAAAGGCAAACATTGGATAGGGATTGGGATTCCTAGGGAAGTTCTGTGCGAAGGAATGAAGGTTTTTAGGGGAATTTAAACCCCACAGGAAGTACCACTGGAACTTCTCAGAGACTGAGCCACCAACCAAAGAACATACAATGGCTGGAAGGAGGCCCCAAGAATATATGTAACATATATGCAGCTCAGTTTTCAGGTTTGTCTCCTAACAACTGCAACAGAGACTTTCCATAAAGCTGTAGTCTGACTGTGGAGTCCATTCTCAACAAGGCTGCCTTGTCTGGCCTCAGTAGGAGGGGATGTGTCTAATCTGGCACATACTGGATGTTCCAGAATGGGATGATATGCGAGGCGACACCCTCACAGAGGAGAAGGGAAGGAGGAAGGGGGGAAGGACTATGAGAGTGGGGACCAGGAGTGGGGGCCACGGAACTTGGGATATAAAAAGACAAATACATAAATCAGACTATATGTGAGTTAAATGAGACACTAAAATATATTATTTTTAATTATTGTTAGAATTTAAAATAACTGCCTACTGTCATCTCTTTCTCTGACCTTGCTTCCTTAGCTCTTCTTCTTATAGATTTCCTTGTGTAGTTTTTTTTTTTCTCTTTTAACTTTCACATCTATTCTTAATCCCAAAGATGGGAAAAGAAAGACCATAGTCTCAAATTATGAAGCCCAAAATAATTAAAGCAACCTGTTTGAGAAAGAAATGTGGGTACATGTCTGCCTTCCCCTAAGTTCCTGTTTGAGATGTCTGTATTAGATGTTAGGAAGATGAGATTTTTAAAACTCAGTGTTAAGGATTTCCACATGGCATATTTGCCAGGGCAAAATAGGGGTATTATATGAGCAGAATATAAGTATAACATGTTAGTCATAATGACCTCCTGAAACAAAGACATGGTTGCAAGACAGTGGCAACAACATGGTAACCATAGATAGCAAAAAAAGGTAGGGTTGCAAGATGCTTATTAACTTTTTGAAAAAAAATATGATTGCCATTCCTGGAACAGGAAGTACAGAAAGATTCATAGTTAAGCTTTCAGTTGGGATATAGGTCAATCCTTGAGAAATAGAGCTATAATCATAAAAAGGAATGAATCTAGCTTGCCTTTGCTATAGAATGGCTTCTAAACCTACCATGAATGCAGGCAGGTTCTTCACTATATTAAATAATATTATTATACAATTTAGTCTGAAAATTCCTTTTATCCCTAAAAGTGAAAATGTCATTTCTATCTGAGTTGAGGTCACTGGAGCTTAAGGAAACTACAGGATGTTAAAGATAACCAAATGAAACTATGTGTGTGATTTCTCTCTGTCCAGCATTACTGGGAATTTATGCTGAGAATTCTCTTTGAGCACTGCTGTTGATACTCTTCTTCTTCTTCTTTTTTTTTTTTGTCAATTTACTGATCAATCTTGTTGAACATGGAATCTATTTTACTTTGCTTCTGTTTGCTGACCAGAGCCCTACTAAATATTTGAGTGCTGCAGTTACAAGAGTAAAGACATTTCCTTATTTCCATCCACAATTTTCTTCTGGCTCATATGTCATTAGCACATGGGTTTTCTGGGAAATGTCATCACAAAACCTCATCCTCAAATATCCTAAGCCAGTTTCTTAATGCAGAGAGAGAGAGAGAGATAGAGAGAGAGAGAGAGAGCAACAGAAACAGACAGAGAGAAACAGAGAGACACACAGAGAGACAGAGAAACAGAGAGAAATATTACATTTTAATTACAAAGACATCATCTTTGTATCTTATGGTTATTAAGCCTTTCTCATATCCTGAAAAGATATAATTTTCTACATATTTCTCTAAAATCATTTCACCTTAACTTCATGTAATCGTGTCATGTGTGTATGTGGTAACTATTTACATATGATGTTTGTGTCCAGAAAAAAAATACATTTTTATCAAACTGTGGATATTTCAGTTCTTCTTTTAAAAATATTTTTATATATGATGAAATATTTTTCTGAAGGTGCAGAAAGATGGCTGAAGCTTGCTGCACTAAACAAGAATGTCTTGCTCATGGTTTAGAGACCAAGGGAAGAAAACAAGATCTTATCAAGAGGCTGCAGGCAAATATTTTTTTTCCATTTTTTATTAGGTATTTAGCTCATTTACATTTCCAATGCTATACCAAAAGTCCCCCATAGCCACCCACCCCACTCCCCTGCCCACCCACTCCCCCTTTTTGGCCCTGGTGTTCCCCTGTACTGGGGCATATAAAGTTTGCAAGTCCAATGGGCCTCTCTTTCCAGGGATGGCCAACTAGGCCATCTTTTGATATATATGCAGCTAGAGTCAAGAGCTCCGGGGTACTGGTTAGTTCATAATGTTGTTCCACCTATAGGGTTGCAGATCCCTTTAGCTCCTTGGCTACATTCTCTAGCTCCTCCATTGGGAGCCCTATGATCCATCCTTTAGCTGACTGTGAGCATCCACTTCTGTGTTTGCTAGGCCCAGGCATAGTCTCACAAGAGACAGCTACATCTGGGTCCTTTCAATAAAATCTTGCTAGTGTATGCAATGGTGTCAGCGTTTGGATGCTGATTATGGGGTGGATCCCTGGATATGGCAGTCTCTACATGGTCCATCCTTTCATCTCAGCTCCAAACTTTGTCTCTGTAACTCCTTCCATGGGTGTTTTGTTCCCAATTCTAAGGAGGGGTATAGTGTTCACACTTCATTCTTCATTCTTCTTGAGTTTCATGTGTTTAGCAAATTGTATCTTATATCTTGGGTATCCTAGGTTTGGGGCTAATATCCACTTATCAGTGAGTACATATTGTGTGAGTTTCTTTGTGAATGTGTTACCTCACTCAGGATGATGCCCTCCAGGTCCATCCATTTGGCTAGGAATTTCATAAATTCATTCTTTTTAATAGCTGAGTAGTACTCCATTGTGTAGATGTACCACATTTTCTGTATCCATTCCTCTGTTGAGGGGCATCTAGGTTCTTTCCAGCTTCTGGCTATTATAAATAAGGCTGCTATGAACATAGTGGAGCATGTGTCCTTCTTACCAGTTGGGGCATCTTCTGGATATATGCCCAGGAGAGGTATTGCTGGATCCTCAGGTAGTACTATGTCCAATTTTCTGAGGAACCGCCAGACTGATTTCCAGAGTGGTTGTAAAAGCCTGCAATCCCACCAACAATGGAGGAGTGTTCCTCTTTCTCCACATCCACGCCAGCATCTGCTGTCACCTGAATTTTTGATCTTAGCCATTCTGACTGGTGTGAGGTGGAATCTCAGGGTTGTTTTGATTTGCATTTCCCTGATGATTAAGGATGTTGAACATTTTTTCAGGTGCTTCTCTGCCATTCAGTATTCCTCAGGTGAGAATTCTTTGTTCAGTTCTGAGCCCCATTTTTTAATGGGGTTATTTGATTTTCTGAAGTCCACCTTCTTGAGTTCTTTATATATGTTGGATATTAGTCCCCTATCTGATTTAGGATAGGTAAAGATCCTTTCCTAATCTGTTGGTGGTCTTTTTGTCTTATTGACGGTGTCTTTTGCCTTGCAGAAACTTTGGAGTTTCATTAGGTCCCATTTGTCAATTCTCGATCTTACAGCACAAGCCATTGCTGTTCTGTTCAGGAATTTTTCCCCTGTGCCCATATCTTCAAGGCTTTTCCCCACTTTCTCCTCTATAAGTTTCAGTGTCTCTTGTTTTATGTGAAGTTCCTTGATCCACTTAGATTTGACCTTAGTACAAGGAGATAAGTATGGATCGATTCGCATTCTTCTACACGATAACAACCAGTTGTGCCAGCACCAATTGTTGAAAATGCTGTCTTTCTTCCACTGGATGGTTTTAGCTCCCTTGTCGAAGATCAAGTGACCATAGGTGTGTGGGTTCATTTCTGGGTCTTCAATTCTATTCCATTGGTCTACTTGTCTGTCTCTATACCAGTACCATGCAGTTTTTATCACAATTGCTCTGTAGTAAAGCTTTAGGTCTGGCATGGTGATTCCGCCAGAAGTTCTTTTATCCTTGAGAAGACTTTTTGCTATCCTAGGTTTTTTGTTATTCCAGATGAATTTGCAAATTGCTCCTTCCAATTCGTTGAAGAATTGAGTTGGAATATTGATGGGGATTGCATTGAATCTGTAGATTGCTTTTGGCAAGATAGCCATTTTTACAATGTTGATCCTGCCAATCCATGAGCATGGGAGATCTTTCCATCTTCTGAGATCTTCCTTAATTTCTTTCTTCAGAGATTTGAAGTTCTTATCATACAGATCTTTCACTTCCTTAGTTAGAGTCACGCCAAGATATTTTATATTATTTGTGACTATTGAGAAGGGTGTTGTTTCCCTAATTTCTTTCTCAGCCTGTTTATTCTTTGTATAGAGAAAGGCCATTGACTTGTTTGAGTTTATTTTATATCCAGCTACTTCACCGAAGCTGTTTATCAGGTTTAAGAGTTCTCTGGTAGAATTTTTAGGGTCACTTATATATACTATCATATCATCTGCAAAAAGTGATATTTTGACTTCCTCTTTTCCAATTGGTATCCCCTTGATCTCCTTTTGTTGTCGAATTGCTCTGGCTAATAATTCAAGTACTATGTTGAAAAGGTAGGGAGAAAGTGGGCAGCCTTGTCTAGTCCCTGATTTTAGTGGGATTGCTTCCAGCTTCTCTCCATTTACTTTGATGTTGGCTACTGGTTTGCTGTAGATTGCTTTTATCATGTTTAGGTATGGGCCTTGAATTCCTGATCTTTCCAGAACTTTTATCATGAATGGGTGTTGGATCTTGTCAAATGCTTTTTCTGCATCTAACGAGATGATCATGTGGTTTTTGTCTTTGAGTTTGTTTATATATTTTGTCTTTGAGTTTGTTTATATAATGGATTACATTGATGGATTTTCATATATTAAACCATCCCTGCATCCCTGGAATAAAACCTACTTGGTCAGGATGGATGATTGCTTTAATGTGTTCTTGGATTCGGTTAGCGAGAATTTTATTGAGGATTTTTGCATCGATATTCATAAGAGAAATTGGTCTGAAGTTCTCTGTCTTTGTTGGGTCTTTCTGTGGTTTAGGTATCAGAGTACTAGTGGCTTCATAAAATGAATTGGGTAGAGTACCTTCTACTTCTATTTTGTGAAATAGTTTGTGCAGAACTGGAATTAGATCTTCTTTGAAGGTCTGATAGAACTCTGCACTAAACCCATCTGGTCCTGGGCTTTTTTTGGTTGGGAGACTATTAATAACTGCTTCTATTTCTTTAGGGGATATGGGACTATTTAGATGATCAATTTGATCCTGATTCAACTTTGGTACCTGGTATCTGTCCAGAAATTTGTCCATTTCGTCCAGGTTTTCCAGTTTTGTTGAGTATAGCCTTTTGTAGAAGGATCTGATGGTGTTTTGGATTTTTTCAGGATCTGTTGTTATGTCTCCCTTTTCAGTTCTGATTTTGTTAATTAGGATTTTGTCCCTGTGCCCTTTAGTGAGTCTAGCTAAGGGTTTATCTATCTTGTTGATTTTCTCAAAGAACCAACTCCTCGTTTGGTTAATTCTTTGAATAGTTCTTTTTGTTTCCACTTGGTTGATTTCACCCCTGAGTTTGATTATTTCTTGCTGTCTACTCCTCTTGGGTGAATTTGCTTCCTTTTTTTCTAGGGCTTTTAGATGTGTTGTCAAGCTGCTAGTATGTGCTCTCTCCCGTTTCTTCTTGGAGGCACTCAGAGCTATGAGTTTCCCTCTTAGAAATGCTTTCATTGTGTCCCATAGGTTTGGGTACTTTGTGGCTTCATTTTCATTAAACTCTAAAAAGTCTTTAATTTCTTTCTTTATTCCTTCCTTGACCAAGGTATCATTGAGAAGAGTGTTATTCACTTTCCACGTGAATGTTGGCTTTCCATTATTTATGTTGTTATTGAAGATCAGTCTTAGGCCATGGTGGTCTGATAGGATATATGGGACAATTTCAATATTTTTGTATCTATTGAGGCCTGTTTTGTGACCAATTATATGGTCAATTTTGGAGAAGGTACCATGAGGTGCTGAGAAGAAGGTATATCCTTTTGTTTTAGGATAAAATGTTCTGTAGATATCTGTCAGGTCCATTTGTTTCATAACTTCTGTTAGTTTCACTGTGTCCCTATTTACTTTCTGTTTCCACGATCTGTCCTTTGAAGAAAGTGGTGTGTTGAAGTCTCCACTATTATTGTGTGAGGTGCAATGTATGCTTTGAGCTTTACTAAAGTGTCTCTAATGAATGTGGCTGCCCTTGCATTTGTTGCGTAGATATTCAGAATTGAGAGTTCCTCTTGGAGGATTTTACCTTTGATGAGTATGAAGTGTCCCTCCTTGTCTTTTTTGATAACTTTGGGTTGGAAGTCGATTTTATCCGATATTAAAATGGCTACTCCAGCTTGTTTCTTCAGTCCATTTGCTTGGAAAATTGTTTTCCAGCCTTTCACTCTGAGGTAGTGTCTGTCTTTTTCCCTGAGATGGGTTTCCTGTAAGCAGCAGAATGTTGGGTCCTGTTTGTGTAGCCAGTCTGTTAGTCTATGTCTTTTTATTGGGGAATTGAGTCCATTGATATTAAGAGATATTAAGGAAAAGTAATTGTTGCTTCCTTTTATTTTTGTTGTTAGAGTTGGCATTCTGTTCTTGTGGCTGTCTTCTTTTTGGTTTGTTGAATGATTACTTTCTTGGTTGTTCTAGGGCGTGATTTCCGTCCTTGTATTGCTTCTTTTCTGTTATTATCCTTTGAAGGGCTGGATTCTTGGAAAGATATTGTGTGAATTTGGTTTTGTCGTGGAATACTTTGGTTTCTCCATCTATGGTAATTGAGAGTTTGGCCGGGTATAGTAGCCTGGGCTGGCATTTGTGTTCTCTTAGTGTCTGTATAACATCTGTCCAGGCTCTTCTGGCTTTCATTTTCTCTGGTGAAAAGTCTGGTGTAATTCTGATAGGCCTTCCTTTATATGTTACTTGACCTTTCTCCCTTACTGCTTTTAATATTCTATCTTTATTTAGTGCATTTGTTGTTCTGATTATTATGTGTCGGGTGGAATTTCTTTTCTGGTCCAGTCTATTTGGAGTTCTGTAGGCTTCTTGTATGATCATGGGCATCTCTTTTTTTATGTTTGGGAAGTTTTCTTCTATTATTTTGTTGAAGATATTAGCTGGCCCTTTAAGTTGAAATTCTTCATTCTCATCAATTCCTATTATCCGTAGGTTTGGTCTTCTCATTGTGTCCTGCATTACCTGGATGTTTTGAGTTAGGATCCTTTTGCATTTTGTATTTTCTTTGACTGTTGTGTCGATGTTCTCTATGGAATCTTCTGCACCTGAGATTCTCTCTTCCATTTCTTGTATTCTGTTGCTGATGCTCGCATCTATGGTTCCAGATCTCTTTCCTAGGGTTTCTATCTCCAGCGTTGCCTCGCTTTGGGTTTTCTTTATTGTGTCTACTTCCCCTTGTAGTTCTAGTATGGTTTTGTTCATTTCCATCACCTGTTTGGATATGTTTTCCTGTTTTTCTTTAATGATTTCTACCTGTTTGGCTGTGTTTTCCTGCTTTTCTTTAAGGGCCTGTAACTCTTTAGCAGTGCTTTCCTGTAATTCTTTAAGTGACTTATGAAAGTCCTTCTTGATGTCCTCTATCATCATCATGAGAAATGTTTTTAAATCTGGGTCTAGATTTTCGGTTGTGTTGGGGTGCCCAGGACTAGGTGGGGTGGGAGTGCTGCGTTCTGATGATGGTGAGTGGTCTTGATTTCTGTTAGTAGGATTCTTACGTTTGCCTTTCGCCATCTGGTAATCTCTGAAGCTAGCTGTTTTAGTTGTCACTGTTAAGAGCTTGTTCTTCAGGTGACTCTGTTAGCTTCTATAAGCAGACCTGGAGGGTAGCACTCTCCTTAGTTTCAGTGGGCGGAGTATTCTCTGCAGGCAAGCTCTCTTCTTGCAGGGCAGGTACCCAGATATCTGGTGTTCGAACCAGACTCCTGGCAGAAGTTGTGTTCCACTCACTAGAGGTCTTAGGATCTCGTGTGGAATCCTGTGTGGGCCCTTGCGGGTGTCAGGCGCCTCCGCTGGCAAGGTAGCCCGGGACTCGAGTGGAGCGGAAGGGGTTTGTGCCCCAGATCAAGCTAGGGTAGCCTGCTTCCCTATGTACCGCAGTCTCAGGTTCCGTGCGATTGGATTGGGGCAGGCGCTGTTTTCCACTCACCAGAGGTCTTAGGATCCTGTGGGGAGTCCCGTGTGGGCCCTTGCGGGTGTTGGGCAAGACTCTGCAGGCAAGGTAGCCCGGGGCTCGAGTCGAGCGGAAGGGACTTGTGCCGCATATCTTGAAGAACATGCTGACGAAGAAGAAAAGGAAGATAATCTATTGGAGATGAAACTGAGGAAGAAGAACCAAAGACTATAGAACTGCCTGTTGAAGAAGAAGAACACTGAAAAGGCTGGTGATATGGCATCACACACACACACACACACACACACACACACACACACAAAAGTGGTAAAAATTACATCTGGAATATCTCAGACTGAGAGAATACAGAAATTTGAATGAGTCAATGTACCTGAAAGTTTGGAGAACAAGAAGGCTGCTCAAGTAGGTAGGTTTGGAATTTCTTCAGTTCCAATAAGAGGTTCATCATCTGACACCAAGCTTATAGTTAAGCTGGAAAAATTAAAGGAAAGAACACATAGATTTGGTTTGAATGTCTCTTCCAAACCTAGAAATTCTGAGGATCATGAGAAGCTGAAAACATCGAAAAAGATTTGGGATTTTGACCAGTTTAGGTGGAAATGAAAACCCAGAGGACAGAGAGACAAATAAAATAAAAACAAAACAAAAATAAAAACAGAGCATTTTGGGATTTCATAATAAAAAGTCCATGATTTCTGCTTCATAGTGGTTTCCATTTCTCAAATTTTTCTTGGTTTCATACACACACACACACACACACACACACACACACACACACACACACAGAAACCTGTCTACATGAGTAGTTATGAGGAAGCCTGTACCTTTGGTATGACCTTGAATTCAGCAGCAGTTTTATTTAACTGCTGCTCTATATTTAAGAATTTTTTGGTTTATTTTTAAACTTTTTGCTTATTAATAAAAGGAAAGAAAAATATTTTCTATGACCAATTAAAATGCAAGTGCACGTTAATGAATTTAAATAGTGTTATCATATACTAAAAGACCTGATGCTTACTACCTTTTATATTTGGGTCCTCTAAAAATCTTAAATCGTAGTAAAATGCTATATCTGAGTATATTAAGTAATTCATAAATCTTAAAATGCTAATTATTTATATAAAGAGCATTCATTAGATGCATAATATTATATTAAGCTATCAAATTAATGTTATATTCATTGTTTTGATGAGGAGTTCCTTCCATAGAGATTTTAAATTCATGTCTCTGTGTATTTGAATATCTATATAATGGATAATTTAAAATGTATATAATTTCTAAAATATTCTTATTATGAACCTAAATGTAAGTTTTTTATTATGCCTGCACTACATATGAATTAATAGATATATGTTTTTAATGAAAATTAGGACATGACTGCTTCTTGGTATAGTTGAGGAGAAAGGGTTTCTGTAGTTATGAGAGAGACACATCTGGAAGAATCCAGACTAAAATGACCAGAAGAATAGAATTGGGCATTTGGGGAACGAGATAGAGGGAGAGTGAAAAGAGAAAAGAGAAAAGAGAGAAGAGAAAAAAAGGAGGAGAGTTTACATTCCTTTCAAGTAGAGATTAAAAGAGAATAAAGTAACTATTTAAAACTTGATCATATTACATACAATTATTATTTGAAATGGTAAATTTTTTCTATTATTTTGAATACAGTTTTAAATTTAGAATTTTTTTCTATTTTTTTAATTTATTGGTTATTTTATTTATTTACATTTCAAATGTTATCTTCTTCCCTGTTTTCCCATCTGCAAATCCTCTATCCCATCCCTCCTTCTCCTGCCTCTATGACAGTGCTCCCTCACCCACCCCCACCCCCCACTACTGCCTCAGTGCCCTAGCATTCCCCCTCCGTCATTGAGCCTTCACAGGACCAAGGGGCTTCCCTCCTGGCGATGCCTGACAAGATAATACTATAATACTCTGCTACATATGCAGCTGTAGCCATGGTCCCCCCCATGTGTACTCTTTGATTGGTGGTTTAGTCCCTGGGAGGTTTTTTTTGGGGGGAAGGGGGTCTGACTGGTTGATATTGTTGTTCTTCCTATGGGGTTGCAAACCCCTTCAGCTCCTCCAGTTCTTCTCCTATCTTCTCCATTGGGTTCCCCATGCTCATTCTGATGGTTGGCTGTGAGAGGCCACATCTATATTTGTCAGGCTCTGGCAGAGCCTCTCAGTGGACAGCTATATCAGGCTCCTGGCAGTAAGCACTTGCTTACTTAAGCATCTCCAATAGTGTCTGGATTTGGTATCTGCATATGGGCTGGATCCCCAGGTGGGACAGTCTCTGGATGGCCTTGCCTTCAGTCTCTGCTCTATTCTTTATCTTGTATTTCTTTTAGACAGGAGCAATTTTGGGTTAAAATTTTTGAGATGGGTGGGTGGCCCCATCCTTCAACCAGGGGCTATGCCTATCCTCTGGATATGGCCTCTACAGGTTCTCTCTCCCCTTTGTTGGGTATGTTATCATTATCTTCTTGAATGTTTAGGACTGGGGCATGAGTTAACATGATTCAATTGCTAATCACATAATTTAATTTAAAAATATACATTATAAAAATATATAATGCCATGAATACTTTTGTGGACGAAAATTAGGAGTGAGATATTGCAAAGGATTAGGACTTTGAAGAAAATCCCAAGCTTATATCTTCTGAACATGTATTCATGAGCCAATAAAAATTTAGTTATTGACATGCATGTTAATATTTCATCATGGATGAGGGAGAGGACCATTAGACCTCTATTTCTCTTGAATGAAACTTATAGAGCCCACCTCCATCAGGAAGACAGGGCATCAAATGAGGGAAGGGGTTGCCATCCCAGAGTCAAAACTCTGACTCATAATTTTTTTTTGTCTGAAAGAACTGCAGCAACAAAAATGGAGAAGAGCCTGAGTCAAAAGGAGGTCCAATGACATGCCCAAATTGGGATCCAGCTCAAGGGGAGTTCCCCAAACCTGACACTATTACTGAGGCTATGGAGTACCCCCCAAAAGGAGCATACTATGATTGCTCCCCAAAAGACCCAACAAGCAGCTGAAAGATCCAGATGCAGATATTTGCACCCAACTAATGAACAGAAGCAGCTGAGCCCTGTTGTTTAATTAGGGAAGGCTGAAAGAAGGTAAGGATTAGGCCACCAGCTGATATGAGACACCCAACACATATAGAGCAGAGGACTGCGGGGTCTGTGTTCATTCACAGATGATGCATCTAAATCTCAAGAGTCTGGAGGCCCCAGGAAGTGGAGAGGTCTGGTGGGGTAAGAGGTAGGGGGTTGGGAACATCCTCATGGAGACAGGGGTAGGGGGAGGAGGTATGGAATATAGAACAGTCTGAGGGTAGACAGGGAGGAGGATAAAATCTGGAGTGTAACAAAAAAGATTATTTTTTTAAAAGAAATGACTATTGGTAGTTAATGGTAGTTATAGAAAAGGGTATCATTTTTTTCAGTGGGGTAGCAAAACTTGTCCTAAAAATAAACTTCTTCCTGTGCTTGGGCAAGAATCTCTAAACATAGTGGGCCATCTACAAAAAATTTTCACAGCTGAAAGAAGAAATCATAGATTTTAAATTGTGTGTCAGCCGAGCAGTGGTGGTACATGTCTTTAATCCCAGGATTTGGGAGTAAGAGGCAGACAGATTTCTGAGTTTGAGGACAGCCTGGTCTACAGAGTGAGTTCCAAGATAGCCAGGCCTACACAGAGAAACCCTGTCTCATAAAACCTAAATAAATAAATAAATAAATAAATAAATAAATGGTGTGTCATTCTGAGTAATCTCAAAATATCTTACATCAATTAATTTTATTTCCTTGATTATATATATATATATATATATATATATATATATATATATATATATATAATTTACTACTGGATCAGTTAGAAGTCATCTCATTAGTCAGATTGAGTGTTATAGTATTATAATGCTGGTATAGCCGGGGGTGGTGGCATAGGCCTTTAATCCCAGCACTAGGAGGCAGAGGCAGGCAGATTTCTGAGTTCGAGGCCAGCCTGGTCTACAAAGTGAGTTCCAGGAGAGCCAGGGCTATACAGAGAAACCCTGTCTCGAGAAACAAAAACAAAAGCAAAAACAAAAACAAGAACAAAAACAAAAGAAAATAATGCTGGTATAGCCATAGATTCAGAAATTCACATGGTATAATAGAATATCAGGGATAAAATGTAGGGGGGAATAATAATCACAGTACTGTACATATATCTTTTTTTTTTAAATTCTATTTTACAAAGTGTAACATATTCAAATTAATATTTTACTTACTTTCTTATTCAGTTGTAACAAAATACCTTAGGCTGAATATTTATAAATGAGGGATAACAATTGCTAATGGTTTCATTAGATTTTTTTAATAAAAGAACAATATTTAAGAAGGGTTTTGGTTTAATGAGGTCTCTCTGAGCTCCGTTGATAATGATTTCATGCTTCATTGTTTGTGTCATTCTACCCTGAGCTATTCTAGTACATATAAATTATATAAACTAAAGAAAGGAGTCATATCAAACCACTTTTAAATTTCTGTTTTGTTGCTTTGTATGTCTGTCTGTTTGTGTGCGTGTGTATATGTGTGTGTGTGTGTGTGTGTGTGTGTGTATGTGTATGTTGTTATGAGTTCAGTTTTTAGAGAAAAGGCTCACAGTGTTGCTACAAATTATTTGGAACGGTCTATGTGACACTTATTAGTTTTAAATTCACCTTTGTGTTCCAAGGGCTGAAGTGAAAGATATGCAGCACTGTGAGCAGCACAAACCAGTTTTGTAAGGACATCGTTTTCATTCATGAAAACAAAATCCAAATGCTTTACTATGGCCCCCTTTCTCTCACAGGTATTTTTCCCCTTCTGTCTTTGATGCTTTGGAATTAGCAGATGAAGTCAATAATGGATTCATTATGACAAATTCATATACATGTATAGCTGCACTTTCACTCTATTGTATCCTCTCCTTAATTGCCCCCACCATTGGCACCATTTTACTTCTGGTAAGTTCCCTTACTCCATCCAGACACCACCAGACTTTCTATCTAGTTTCTTATAACGTGTATTCTGATAAAATGTCTTTTTTACACAACTCTCAAGATAAGTTTATCTCCTCCATTATCGTTATATGAACTATATATATACATGTTAAAATAGACTATCAGTAGCAGGAAGAGGGCTTTCAGGGTCTGGGCTCAGCTGCCCGTGGGGACCGAGCGGGACGGGCATGGAGTGAAAGGCGTCACAAGCTGCCGCTCCAGGGCCAACGCAGGGCAGGACACAGGGTTCATCTCTTAGCAATGCTGGAATGCTGCCAGCTAGAAACTGAGCAGTGTATGCTTGAGTGATGATGTCACTCCCCCCCCCCCCCCAGATTTGCTTATTTTACTTTTGTGAGTGCACAGTAGCCATCTTCAGACACACAACAGAAGAGGGCACCAAAAATCATTACAGATGGTTTTGAACCATAATGCCGCTACTGGAATTGAACCAGGTAGAGTGGTCGGCGCTCTTAATTCCCTGAACTTCCATTCATCCTTTAGGCATCATCTCCATCTGAGGGGACAAGAAGGGGAAGTCTGTGTCCAGGGGAAGCAGCAGATACGCCAACTCAGTGCGTGATGAGCTGTGGACTCTGCCAATGATTGGCAGTCAGCCAAGCCCTCCTCAGCTCCCACTGAGGCCAGAAGCAGGCATCAGATTCCACCACAAATCAAGTTAAAGAGGTTTGTTAGCTGTCTTGAGAGTCCTCCTGAGACGCCAACAAATGTTAATGGAGAACAGATCTCTCCTGCCTACACTACGCTTGACTTTTGTCCTTCCAACCAAGTGTGCTCCCAATCTAAGAGAGAAAATTCTGGAAACCTGTGACAGTTACATGAGGAAAACAATGCAGACTAGTCCCATCAGATGGCATATGCAATTGAGAACACCCTACAGGTTGCGAAGGGCTTTGTTCTTGTGAAGCTCCCTAGAAAGCATCTGATTTCCGAGACTGACAGTGAATCGGAGTGTCAATGTGTGGGACAAGAAGCCTTGTGGGACTCCAGACTCGTGCTGTAAAATCTACTGTCACCTGATCTTCATGTGAGTCGGGGTGCCAGGTCTTGGCCTACAGAAGCTGAGACATCTGGTTTTCCATTCCTCACTTAATCTGTCTGATGTGCTCATGTAATTGTATTACTTTGTGTTCCAATTGAGATACTTTACACTTTTGCTATTTTCAAATAGCTGTAGAAGCAGAGAATTAAAGCACCACCTGAACAAAGGGTTAAGGGAATGTGGCCAATTTGAATTTGTAACTGAGCTGAGATGGTTGTGAGGCCCAAGCTGCTCTAAGAATATTCTGTACTTGCCTAATGTATTAGTCAGTTCTATAGAATCGCAAACTGCTAGAATGAACTTCTCTCTATATGAAGGGTATTGTTTAGAATGACTTAGAGGCTGCGGTGGTCCAGCCAATTCAACAATAAGTAGCTATGAAGGTAAAATCCAAGGATCCAGTAGTTTCTCAGTCCATATGGCTAGATATCTCATCTTATCTTTAGAATAAGCTGGAATTCCAAAGAAGCTAGCTCTAATGCCAGTGAATTAATGGACTTGCTATCAAGGTTACATGACACACATGGCTACAGCCAATGGCCTGTGTCAATCATCTGAGCTGACTTAACTCTGAAAGTGCATTGGACATATCTTCAACCCACTTTATGATAAAATTCTTGGAGTGAATAAGGATGCAAGGGATATATACCTAAACATAATAATGTCACTTTACAGCAAGCCTATAGCCAATATTAAATTAAATGGAGGGATATTCGAATTAATTCCACTAATTCATAAGCAAGACAAGGTGGTCCATTCTCTTCTTATCTATTTAAAGTACTATCAAAAAGTTTAGCTAGAGTAGTAAAACTTAAGGGGATGAAAATTATATGAATTAGAAAGGAGGAAGTAAAATCATCTTTATTTGCGGATATGAGAGTATGCATAAGTGAACCAACATTTTCCAAAGGCAATTCTTGTGCTGATAAACACTTTCAGAAAAGTTGTTGGATACATGATTAACTAAAAAAATACAAACAAAATAGAGACATGCTGTTTGAATTGATTGTTGACACTTGTCCCACTTTTTCCTACATAATAAATAATCTTGAGTAACTCAATATAAGTGTGTTGGCTAAGATCTTACCAAATTCTTTGTAGTCACAGATTACTTTCAGTATTTTGGGTTTGTTGCCACAGTTTGAACATATAGGCACCACGATCATATTCTTCCAGATTACAACACTAAGGTAAGAAACCTTTTCTCCTTCTCAATTTTTAGTAGAAAAAATGTAAGTAGAATAATGTACCATACCATACTGACAGGCTCAATTATGAACACTATTTACAAAGAGTTATTATAAATATCCTGTTTTATCTGTATTGTACAGTAAACTTGTACAGCATTAATTTATATTCATCAGAGAAAACTGACATTAAAGTAGTGACAAGGTACAACAGTACATGTGATGATAATTGCTAAGAGCTCATGGCAAATAATGAAATCTCCATACTTTTATTTTTTCTTCTGGCTTCCATAACTAATGATCAGAAGTTTAATGATTGAAAACAATGCAGACCTCCTGTAGTTTTAGTATTCTAAAGCTCATTAAGCATCTTTAATCCATAAGTATCCTGTGTCAGGTTAGGCATGGTGGGACAGTACTGTAGTTTGAGAATTTCATGGATAGACTTTGAAATATTATAAACTCATAGTCAGTCTGGACTACATAACAAGATCCTATTTGTAATATATATACATACATACATACATATATATTGCTTTTCATATATATATATATACATATGTATGTGTGTGTGTCCTTAGTGCTTAGGACAAGTATATATATATATATATATATATATATATATATATACACACACACACACACACATATATATATATATTTAAATACATACATATATGTATTGCTTCTGATATATATATATATATATATATATATATATATATATATATATATATATATAATTTTTTTTTTGCAAAAGCAGATCTTGGTTTGAATGCTTTATTTTAATAACAAAAGTGAACTGATTTTTAACTTTGATTGTTTTGACTTGTTATTGCATTGTAGTTTTGAGTATTTTGAAATTAGATTCATATCATGTGTTATTTTCATATGTTCTGCCATAATGAGGTTTATACTTTAAGTTTCTGAAAATATAATACTATATAAATGTATTTTTATATAATCAAATGAAGTTTTAAAATGTCAATTATATATCAATGAAGATTTCAATCAGCGTTAGAATTCTTGCCTAGTATATATAAAGATATCAATTTATTACTCAGATCTCCCCAAGTCAATGACCAAATATGAAGATAAGATCTATTTTTCTTCTAATAGTTCTATATTAGACTCTATTTACAACTAGCAGAATCTTTCCTGCTTTATGCTAACAAGTATACATTATATGCATAGTTTTCAAAATACTTTTTGGTTAGTAGAATTGTTAGTGATTTAATTTATGATCTCAAAGTGTGACTTAAAAGATGTAAATTTAAAGCTATACAATAAAGAGGAGACACAGTAACAGAAGCTAGTCTGTGATGAGAAATAGTATGAAAAAAGCAGAGATCTATATTTGAGAAAAAAGCATTTATCACTTTTAAGGTGAATGAATCACACTGGAGGCATTACTTGCAAGGTCTTTTGCTAAATTCCAAAGACTAGATTGTTATATCTTAACTGTGAAATTGAGTTTATGACAAATGCTATCTTTAATGGCTGTAATTATACCTTATTTCTCACACTAAATATACAAAACACACACACACAAACACACACACACACATATTCAAGCGCATTGATGCGTTGATATCTGGCATTATCTAAAAAATAGCCACGTAGAAGAGAAATGTCTTTTGGTGCGTTTCTCTCAAGCCTTTTTACAAGAAGAATATCAGTGAAATATACAAAAACAATACATGACTTTGTTTTCACTGCAGCTTGTTATCAGAAATTCTCTACCTTGGAAAAGCCTGAGGAATCGATATGATTTCCTTGCTTTATGGAGCATGACATTGAAGATAGTTTCACCCGTGCTGTATTGTCTTGTTCACTGAAGGGTGATATCGGGGGAAAAAAAAATCAAATTTCTGTGCTTCTAGTGATTTTCATTTGCTCAAGAACATCTTGTTTTTCAAGCTCAACTTTATTTATTATATTGATCTAGAAATGTTTCTAAATATTTGCACATAATTTGACTATTCAAGGGATTCTATGTGAGGCAGTAGAAGGCATAAAGCATAAAAAATATAAAAGGTATCAGATATGAGGAAAAATTAAATCAATTAATGGAAAGTAAATATGCAGTATAATCTTAGTCCCTCTGCCAGTCTAGCACATTGTACTCACTCAGAAGAGATCCGGATCAAGAAAGTCTATTATTATTATTATCTTTCGTATCTAGTGAGTTTGTATTTTTATGACCCATAATTCATATATATTTTGTTAAATAAGCATTTTCACTGTGACATATCAGTTTCCTTTGCAAACAGGGAATAGAAGAGGTTCTTATTAATATGTTATGGCTTGACAATATTAGATAACTGTCAGTTTATAAAATGTATAAATGATGACAGAGAAGATTCCTACCTACAGGTTTAGGAGGAAAAGTGTTGAAAACAGAGTACTGAAATTCTGACCACAAGCTGAAGAGGTAAAGAAATGACAGCTATCACAACAAGCAAGATTTATACCTTCCAAATTTCCACCTCAGTCAATTGTATATCTGCACAGAGGATGCTGACATGCAACAACAACAGTTTTTAATCTTGGTAAATGTTATGTCAAATGCACAAAAATATAGAAAATTTGTATAGAATTCTTATTTTATCATGGGAGTAAAACAAAAATTTGCAGCCTTGTATATGTGCTAGCAAGTCATGTACCACTATGCTATATCTCCAACAAGAAGATTTTAAATAAAATAATTGAGGTAGAATAGATGGTTCACTGTATAATAATTTTGGTGTAAATATGAAGACCTGAGTTCAGATACTAGCATCTACCTAAAAGCCATACATGGTTTCATATGTCTGCGTAACAGAATTTTGGGGGTTTTCTGATAAGTAAGCAAGCTTCAGATTTAATGAGTAACCTAATCTCAACAGAATGAGGAGCAGTGATGATAAACAGAACATCAGACCTCCACTTGATTCCACATGAGCATATGATCCTGTACAGAAAAATTCACACATATATTACATAAGCACATAAGCACACTCATACACACAGAACCATAATATAATACTTAGAAATATTCTCAAATTTACCCTACATAAAATTTGAGCATCATAACTTCAGTAGTTTTGCTTTTTATATCAATTACAAGTTGACAGACTGCTATTCTCATCTGCAAATGTTTTCTCTGGGTTATAATTTTCTCACAATAAAATAATTCTAAATTTGACTCCCCAAAAGCTGATTTTAATATTAGAATTTTGAGAGTTCTGAGAGCAGATGAGCCTTTCTCAATACTGTTGTGCTTAGCTAGAGCAGCAAGGGTTTCTGAAAACTGAATGGTTACCAAAGCCAACCCAAGTCAGAGGCTTTGGTGTTCTTATTTCATGAATTCAGAGAATGAAAGTCAGTGGCCACAAATTATGAAGTATTGAAAGAAGTATTTACCTTAGGAAAAGAAAGAAGACAGAGCTCTCTTACAGCAAAAATGTCCCACTACCCCCTCCTCAGAAGAGTGGGATAATATTGACTCATTGCATTGGAATTAATTTGGCTTTCCTGGATGGAGAAAATGAAGGAGGTATGTGTGTGTGTTGGTGGGGAGGGGGAATCTTTTTTTACTCCAGATATTAGGTTCAGTGGATTTCATACTGTCCTCAGAATGGTTTTCAGGAAAATTGTAACATTTTAGAGAAAAGAGATAAGAGAAAATAAGATACACTTACTGGAATCTCCAGCCTCTGGCCATGGCCAGAAAAGAGACTCTTTTGATCTAGACACTTCTGGAACTTCTGGCCTTTGAGAAGGACAAAAATAATTCAATTTATACAGACATTTCTAACTTTTAACCATAAAAGAAATTGGTTAATTCTCTTTGTTTTTGCTTGTTTTGCTGTTGTCTGGTTTTAAATTGAGCTGCTAAGCCAATTTCTACCACTTGTTTGTATCATATTGGCATATTTAAGTATCATAACTGTATTATGATTTTACTGTTGTGAACAGACACCATGACCAAGGCAAATCTTATAAGGAAATCATTTAACTGGGTCTGGCTTTCAGATTCAGAGATTCAGTCCATTATCATCAAGGTAGGAACAAGGCAGCATCCAGGTAGGCATGGTGCAGGAGGAGCTGAGAGTTCTACCTCTTCAACTGAAGGCTGCTAGCAGAATACTGGCTTCCAAGCAGCTAGGATGAGGGTTTTAAAGCCCACACCTACAGTAACACACCTGCTCCATTAAGGTTGCACCTACTCCAACAGGGTCGCACTTTCTAATAGTATAATTCTGTGGGCCAAATCTATGCAAATCATCACAAAATCTCTAATGATATCTGTGGATATTAAATACAAAGTGAAAAATAAATATTAGAATATTGTATACAAAACTGAAGTCATAAGATTATTGATGAGTAAGAACTTACTAAGTATGACAGATTTTTAAAAATAAAACAGGAGAAACAACAATGAAAATACAAGGTAAATAAAATATCCCAATGTAGAAGTCTTAGAAGTTTTTTGATAAAGAAAATGCTATGTATATGAAAAGTTGAGAAGTGTTCAGTCCTAAAATAAAAGGTATTCACAAAATTTGAAGGAAAATAAATGGACTTAGAATGAATGTTGTTGAGATCATATAGACTCAGTATTAAAAATAACTGCACAATTTCCCTCCTATGTGAAACTTAGTCAATAATTGGTGTATTTGTAGACAAATTGACATGTGGGTACAGTATATCATATCAATAAGAAAAAAAAAAAGAAAAGTAACATTAGGGGGTGAGGAAGGATGGAAAGAATATAAAACTAATTGTTTTCTTAGCTCTAATTCTGCCATGGTTTTTCTTTTTCCTTTTTCTGGTGATAGACAAATGGAAAATATATTAGATAATACAATTGTAAAATCAAATGTGACCCTCAACAGATTCAGAATGGCTATTAGAACTATATTGAAGTTCATTAAGATGTACAGACTTTGGATCTGGTTAATTTTGTTGTGCAATGTTTTACATGTGTACATTTTAATAATCACATTTATTTTAAAAATTGGAAAATAATACCTCAATGAAGGGATCCAAGATAAAATACTAAGAAATCAATAGGAAAAGACATAACAATCAAAGCCTGGACATTCACTATGAACAAGATATTCTTAAAAGAAATACTAATTATCAATAAACACTTGACAATAAAATTAAATAAATACAGACTGGATTGTTGAGCATATTTTACTTATACAATTGGCAAAATATATTATACTAAGGAATGAATATACTTCAATTTAGCTTTATACATTGACACTTTAAAAATTACAAAAGATATTATATTCAGGAAGTTATCCTGTTTTGTTCCTTTATACTTCTTTATATACCCTTAGACACAATTGATTCTGATTTTCCAAAGTTATGATATAAAGTTCAGAATATACTGATTCTCCTAGTGGGAGAAGATTGTAGGTTAAATTTTAAGATCACAGGCCCCAGGCTGACAGCTTCATGTTTTCTCCTGTAGGCAATGTAGAGCTCTGAAAATATTCGGCAATGAATACTGGTAGCAATACAGAAATCAAATTTGAGCAGAATTGAAAAGTAACTAACTTCTTGCATGAATGTCTTATATTGACAGAAGGATTTTGTGTTTATTCTAAACATGCCTTAATCTTTGACAAAATGTCTTTCAAGTCTTTTATTTTTATAATAAGATGTTGAACACTACATTTGGAACTATATTATTTTGTTTTGTTAGAGCAGATTTACTGAATACGTAATACACTTGATCTTAGCCAAAAGGCCGAGAAGCGATTCTGAATATATAATAAAAGGAAAGGGGAACCAAACAACATATTCACACCTAAAAGTTATTCATATTTTTCAATAGTAAGTATATGTAAAATATATTTCTGATGAACATTTTTGCAACACTGCTAATAACACTGCATATCTGCATTCAATCCCCAGATCTTCATGATAAGAATCAATGACAACCATTTGTGTTTTGATCTCCCCATGCACTTGAGAGAGACAGAGACAGAGACAGCGAGACAGAGATTGAAAGAGAGCAATGTGATTATTTTTTTAAAGACAAAATGTTCTAATGGTAATAGTATGACCATGTAAACCCTAGACTTACTTTGCCATTGTTTAGATGAATAATTTATATTTTATGTAAATTTGCTTTGTGGTTACTTGGATATTTCTAGCTATCTCTCTATCAAAATTGTTATCAGAGTTTGTCCTACAATTTCTATTGAATTTAGTTATTCAGAACCAAAGAAAACCTATAACTTGTATAGTGCTCAGAGAAAACAAAAAGTTAACCTATAAAAAGTTAAACATGAAAGATCAGAAACCTATTCACATTTTGAAAACTAACACGAACTATTTCTATCTTCAGCTTTCATCCAGTGGCCCTCTATCAACTATTTATTCACGAACAACTTATGGTTTTATGGTGATCAATTTTTCCCCTCATGTCTAAGAAAATAGTATGAACCACTAATTTACTTAGCCTAGCTATATTTATCCATGTTGAAAGATAGTTAACTACACAGATTCCTTAATTTCTGTCAAGCAGACTTTCAAAACTTTTAAGCTATTTCTGATTTTAAAAAGATTCTTTGTAACTCTTGACATAAACATAGTATGTTATCCAGACTTGAGTTACTATTTTCTGTAGAAGACATGGCAGAATAAAATTAAGTGGAACCACTTAAATCTGTTATAGTATACTTAAAATAAACAAATCTGATAGGTGACACAGTGAAACCTGCATGTGATGTTGATTATATCAATTAAGATGTAGAATTTTAATAAATAGTTTATGTTAGTATAACTAAAAATAAAATCAAAATAAATTAAAGTGAAAGCCTCTGTTTAAAAGTTGATTAATGAAAAGTGAATAGCAAATGATTATTTTAGTATTATTTAGTGTTTATTTCAGTGTCTCAGGTCTGTAGTTAGTCACAGATAGAACGAAAGGTCACTTATTCTAGCTGGAATAGGATAACATCTATGGATATATTTACATTCTAAATACTGCCTAAACAATTCATTATGATTTTCTCAATTGCTTATTATACAATGAATATAAATGATGTGCAGTGGAAATTTCATCATCTGTGTGAATAAGTTAGGCAAGTACTGTGAGTGTCATGAACTTTGCAAGTCTTCTTAAAGTAAAAGTTCAAAGAGTATAAAAAGCATTACTTAATTGCAATATATAAGACTATACAAAGCTAATCCATATTTACTGCATCTATGGCACAAAATAAAACAGCTTCCCAATAAAAGGGATGTCTATATGCAAGGTCAAGAGGGCTATTTTTAAGAGTGTGCTCATTTTGTATTCCTATATTTGTATTACTCATGATAATTTTGTTTTTTCATGGTCAGAATGCCCCATAGGGGTTAAGTTTTTGTGAAGGTGCAGCTAAGTTTTCCCTCCTATTTCAAAAACTAATACAGTGGATTTCCTCATTTACAAGTTATATACCTAAATGAAGGGTGTACAACAGGCTTCATTTAAGTACCATTTGCATTATGATTTTAACCTCCTTTGATGAGCTTTTGGAAAGGAACATGAGAAAAATTACCCTAACATAGTATGCCTATCCAGATAAACAAAGGAAGAATAAAAGGGGAGAGTCTCATCTTACTCCCATAAATTTGATAGACATACCATAAATATGTATAACATTTCTTTTTTAGATGTTCTTTTATTATTCATTATTATTATTACTATTATTATTATAAGATATTTACATTTCAAATGCTATCCTGAAAGTCCCCTATACCCTGCTCCTGCCCCTGGCCCTGCACCCCAACCCATCCACTCTGGCTGGCTACCTGGCCCTGGTATTCCCCTGTATTGAGGCATATAATCTTTACAAGACCAAGGGCCTCTCCTCACAATAATGGCCAGGAAGGCCATTTCCTGCTACATATGCAGCTAGAGACAGGAGCTCCGGAGGGTACTGGTTAGTTCATATTGTAGCAGACCCCTTCAGCTCCTTGGGTACTTTCTATAGGTCCTCCATTGGAGGCCCTATGTTCCATCTAATAGCTGACTGTGAGCATCCACTTCTTTATTTGCCAGGCACTGGCATAGCTTCACAAGTGACAGCTATTCCAGGGTCCTGTCAGCAAAATCTTGCTGGCATATGCAGTAGTGTCTGGGTTTGGTGGATGTTTATGACATGGATCCCCAGGTGGGGCAGTCTCTAAATGGTCCTTCCTTCCATCGTAGCTCCAAACTTTGTCTCTGTAACTCCCTTCATGGGTATTTTGTTCCCAATCTAAGGAGGAATGAAGTATCCACACGCTTGAGCTTTAACAAAGGATCTAAAACCACCCAGTGGTAAAAAAGATAGCATTTCCAACAAATGGTGGCGGCTTAACTGGCAGCTATCATGTAGAAGAATGCAAATTGATCCATTCTTATCTCCTTGTGAAAAGCTCAAGTCTAAGTGGATTAAGGAACTCCACATAAAACCAGAGCAACTAAAATGTATAGAGGAGAAAGTGGGGAAAAGCCTCAAAGATATGGGTTCAGGGGAAAAATTACTGAACAGAATAGCAATGGCTTGTGCTGTAAGATCGAGAATCTACAAATGGGACCTCATAAAATTGCAAAGCTTCTGTAGGGCAAAAGATACTGTCAATAAGACAAAAAGACCACCAACAAATTGGGAAAGGATCTTTACCAATCCTAAATCTGATAGGGAACTAATATCCAATATATACAAAGAACTTAAGAAGCTGGACACCAGAACATCAAATAACCCCATTAAAATGGGGTACAAAGCTAAACAAAGAATTCTCAACTGAGGAATACCAAATGGCAGAGAACTACCTGAAAAAATGTTCAACATCCTTAATCATCAGGGAAATGCACATAAAATTTCTATAAGCACACTGCATGTCTGGTGTTAGTCACCCCTTTTGAAGACTTTACCCAAACTATATTTTGGAGTGCATGATTTACTTCATTAAATAAACTTCATGAAACTATGTATCAGATTAGTTTGAGATGGCAAGAAAGAAGGAAAAAGAATATTTACATAGACACATGGTATAAAAAGGGGTATTCCAGCCAGAAGCTGGAAAGAACCTAGATGCCCCTCAACAGAGGAATGGATACAGAAAATGTGGTACATCTGTCTACACAATGGAGTACTACTCAGCTATTAAAAAGAATGAATTTATGAAATTCCTAGCCAAATGGATGGACCTGGAGGGCATCATCCTGAGTGAGGTAACACATTCACAAAGAAACTCACACAATATGTACTCACTGATAAGTGGATATTAGCCCCAAACCTAGGATACCCAAGATATAAGATATAATTTGCTAAACACATGAAACTCAAGAAGAATGAAGACTGAAGTGTGGACACTATGCCCCTCCTTAGATTTGGGAACAAAACACCCATGGAAGGAGTTACAGAGACAAAGTTTGGAGCTGAGATGAAAGGATGGACCATGTAGAGACTGCCATATCCAGGGATCCACCCCATAATCAGCATCCAAACGCTGACACCATTGCATACACTAGCAAGATTTTATTGAAAGGACCCAGATGTAGCTGTCTCTTGTGAGACTATGCCGGGGCCTAGCAAACACAGAAGTGGATGCTCACAGTCAGCTAATGGATGGATCATAGGGCTCCCAATGGAGGAGCTAGAGAAAGTAGCCAAGGAGCTAAAGGGATCTGCAACCCTATAGGTGGAATAACATTATGAACTAACCAGTATCCCGGAGCTCTTGACTCTAGCTGCATATATATCAAAAGATGGCCTAGTCGGCCATCACTGGAAAGAGAGGCCCATTGGACTTGCAAACTTTATATGCCCCAGTACAGGGGAACACCAGGGCCAAAAAGGGGGAGTGGGTGGGCAGGGGAGTGGGGGGTGGGTGGACATGGGGGACTTTTGGTATAGCATTGGAAATGTAAATGAGCTAAATACCTAATGAAAAATGGAAAAAAAAGGGGTATTCCAGCTGACATGCTGATTAGAGGTACATATTTCTGCATCAATTGGACCTTCAGCCAGTCCTAGATAGTTCAGCTGAAGTAGAACTTTCCACATGCATGTATCCCTCTGACAATAATAAACAAGATTAGGTTAGGAAAGAACTCTTCTATATTTTTTTATTAGATATTTTCTTCGCTTACATTTCAAATGCTATCCCCAAAGCCCCCATAACTTCCCCCTGCCCTGCTCCCCAACCCAATCACTCCCACTTCCTGGCCCTGGCATTCCCCTGTACTGGGGTATATGATCTTCCCAACACCCACTGATGGCTGACTAGGCCATCCTCTACTACATATGCAACTAAAGACACAGCTCTGGGTGGTACTGGTTAGTTCATATTATTGTTCTTCCTATAGGGTTGCAGATCCCTTTAGCTCTTTGGGTACTTTCTCTAGCTCTTTCATTAGGGGCCCTGTGTTCGATCCACTTCTGTACTTGCCAGACACTGGCATAGCCTCACAAGAGAGAGCTACGTCAGGATACTGTCAGCAAAATCTTTCTGGCATATGCAATAGTGTCTATGTTTGGTGGTTGTATATGGGATGGATCCCTGGGTGGAGAAGTCTCTGGATGGTCCTTCCTTCCTTCTGTCTCAGCTCCGAACTTTACAAGAAGCCTACGGAACTCTTCTAAAATTTTGCTGAAGATATTTACTGGCCCTTTAATTTGGGAGTATTCACTTTCTTTTTTGTTTTTTGTTTTTGTTGTTATTGTTGTTTGTTTTGGGGGGTTTTTGTTTGTTTGTTTGTTTGTTTGTTTTCAAGACAGGGTTTCACCATATAGTTCTGGCTGTCCTGGAACTTACTTTGTAGACCAAGGTGGCCACGAACTCAGAAATCCGCCTGCCTTTGCCTCCTGAGTGCTGGGATTAAAGGCCTGTGCCACCACATCTGGCTTCACTTTCTTTCTTTTATTTATTTATTTATTTATTTATTTATTTATTACGTATTTTCCTCAATGACATTTCCAATGCTATCCCAAAAGTCCCCCATACCCTCCCCCCTACCCACCCATTCTCATTTTTTTTTGGCCCTGGCGTTCCCCTGTACTGGGGCATATAAAGTTTGTGTGCCCAATGGGCCTCTCTTTCCAGTGATGGCCGACTAGGCCATCTTTTGATACATATGTAGCTAGAGTCAAGAGCTCCGGGGTACTGGTTAGTTCATAATGTTGTTGCACCTACAGGGTTGCAGATCTCTTTAGCTCCTTGGATACTTTCTCTAGCTCCTCCATTGGGGGCCCTGTGATCCATCCAATAGCTGACTGTGAGCATCCACTTATGTGTTTGCTAGGCCCCTGCCTAGTCTCACAAGAGACAGCTATATCTGGGTCCTTTCAGCAAAATCTTGCTAGTGTATGCAGTGGTGTCAGCGTTTGGAAGCTGATTATGGGGTGGATCCCTAAATAAGGCAGTCTCTAGATGGTCCATCCTTTTGTCGCAGCTCCAAACTTTGTCTCTGTAACTCCTTCCATGGGTGCTTTGTTCCCAGTTCTAAGAAGGGGCACAGTGTCCACACTTTGGTCTTCATTCTTCTAGAGTTTCATGCATTTGGCAAATTGTATCTTATATCTTGGGTATACTAAGTTTTGGGCTAATATCCACTTATCAGTGAGTACATATTGTGTGAGTTCCTTTGTGATTGGGTTACTTCGCTCAGGATGATGCCCTCCAGGTCCATCCATTTGCCTAGGAATTTCATAAATTCATTCTTTTTAATAGCTGAGTAGTACTCCATTGCGTAAATGTACCACCTTTTCTGTATCCATTCCTCTGTTGAGGGGCATCTGGGTTCTTTCCAGCTTCTGGCTATTATAAATAAGGCTGCTATGAACATAGTAGAGCATGTGTCCTTCATACCGGTTGGGACATCTTCTGGATATATGCCCAGAAGAGGTATTGCTGGATCCTCAGGTAGTACAGAGAAGCACCTGAAAAAATGTTCAACATCCTTAATTATCAGGGAAATGCAAATCAAAACAACCCTGAGACTCCACCTCACACCAGTCAGAATGACTAAGATCAAAAATTCAGGTGACAGCAGATGCTGGCAAGGATGTGGAGAAAGAGGAACACTTCTCCACTGTTGGTGGGATTGCAAGCTTGTACAACCACTCTGGAAATCAGTCTGGCGGTTCCTTAGAAAACTGGACATAGTACTACCGGAGGATTCACTTTCTTTTAAACCTATTATTCTTAGGTTTGGTCTTCTCATTAGGTCCTGGATTTCCTCGATATTTTGGGTTAGGAACTTTTTGCATTTTGCAGTTTTTTTTTTTGTCTGCTGTGCCAATGTTTTCTATGCTATCTTCTGCACCTGAGATTCTCTCTTCGAATCCTTGTATTCTATTAGTGATGCTTGCATCTATGCCTCTTGATCTCTTTCCTAGGTTTTCTAACTCCAGGGTTGTCTCCATTTGTGATTTCTTCATTGTTTCTATTTCCATTTTTAGATCCTGGATGGTTTTGTTCAACCCCCTCACCTACTTGGTTGTGTTTTCCTCTAATTCTGTAAGGGATGTTTGTTTTTCCTCTTTAAGGCCTTCTACCTATTTGCCTGTGTCTCCTGTATGTCTTTAAGAGAGCTATTTATGTCCTTCTTAAAGTCCTCTATTATTATCATGAGATGTGATTTTAAATCAGAGTCTTGCTTTCCTGGTATGCTAAGGTATCCAGGGCTGGCTGTGGTGGGAGAACTGGCTTCTGATGATATCAAGTTTCTGGGTTTCTGTTTCTTATGTTCTTGGCCTTGCCTCTCACCATCTAGTTATCTGTGGTGTTAGCTGCTCCTGCTGTTTCTGAATATGCCTTGTCCATCCTGTAAGCATGTGCATCAGCACTCTTGGGAGATCAGTTCTCTCTGGTTGTAATTTGGGTATGGAGAACAGTGGCACAGGTTTAGCTCTAGGGCACACATGGAAAGTGGAAGGATCTTGTACCTGGCTCTTCAATGGAGGACTACTCAGCTATTAAAAATAATAACTCCCCAAAATTCACAAGCAAATGGATGGAACTAGAAAACATCATCCTGAATGAGGTACTCAGTAACAAAAGAACACAAATGGTATGTATTCACTGATAAGTGGATATTAGACAGAGTGTGGAATGCCCACAATACAACTCACAGATAATATGAAACTCAAGAGGAAGGAAGACCAAAGAGTGTATGTTTCAGTCCTACTTAGAAGGTAGAACAATATAATCAAGAAAAGTAGGTGGGAGGGTCTTGGGAAGAAGAGAGGAGGGAAAGGGGGGAAAAGAGGGGCAGAATCATGTGTGGGAGGAGAGGAAATTGTTGTACAGCGGGTCAGAAAATTGAACAGAGTCATGTAGCAATGGGGGATGGAGGACTGGGGGTAGCAACCAGAACATCTCAGATGCCAGGAAAGCAAGAGACTCCCAGGACACCACGGGGATCACATTAGTTGAAATACCACACAAAGGGGAGGGAGAACCTGTGGCGAACATATACAGAGGTTAGATATGCCCCCCAAAGTTGAAGAATGGGGCCACCCACCCATCTCCAAAACTTTAACTCAGAATTTTCCTGTCTAAAGGAATTACAGGGAAAATAATGGAACAAAGACTGAAGGAAAGGCCACCCAGAGACTGTCATACCTGGGAATCTATCCCACATGCAGACACCAAACCCAGACACTATTGCTATTGCCAAGAAGTACTTGCCGACAGGAGTCTGATACAGATGTCTTCTGAGAGGCTCTTCCAGATCCTGAGAAATACAGATGCAGATACTTACAGCTAACCATCTGACTGAACACAGGGACCCCAATAGAGGAGTTTGAGGAAGAAGTAAAGGAGCTGAAGGGGCCTTATCTGGCATCAAGGGAGGGAAGGCCCTTGGCCCTGTGAAGGCTTGATGCCCCAGTGAAGAGGAATGCTAAGCCAGTGAGGTGGAAGTGGGTGGGTGGGTCTAGGAGCACCTTCATAGAAGCAGGGTAAAGGGTGATGGGACACTTGGTTTGCAGAGGAGAAAACGGCAAAGAGCAAAATATTTGAATGAAAACAAATAAAATATCAAAAAAATAGCAACAAAATAGCATATAAACTGCCTGTGGAAGTTGATATTTTATATTTAAATAAGTATGACAAAATCACTTTTTTTGAAGTTTGTTCTAAGAGCTAAAGTTAATAATATCTAAATAATTTAAAGGAAGTATAAAATATGACCAATATATAATACAAAATGATAACCTACCACATATAAAGAAAACAAATGAATAAAAGTTTAACATTACCACATCAAAACTTCTTACAGGATGGTATAGGTGAAGGAGTATATATAAAGTATATAATATGTGTGAATGAAAATGTTCACAAATCTCATTAGTGTATATAATGAATATTTGACAATTAAACTTTTTACTGCTTTATATTGATAATAATTTTAGATAGAACAGTTTAAATGATCCATATTAAGTAAATGACAGTATGAAATCGCATGATGAATAAGAATTATTATATTCTTCTTGCTTTAAAATATTATACTTTTCTATAAAATGAGAGAGAATGCATATATTAACATCTATATTAAACATCAGCTTTTGACATAGAAATGCTCTAATATAATTGAAAATATTGTGTACTCTCAGAATTACATTTTGTTACTTTATATTCTCACATTACCTAAATATACACACAAAGACACACACAACACAGACATATATATTACCACAAGTGATTTAGCAGAATAATAAAATAAGAGTTAAAATAATCATGTCTGATCATATTCCAAGTAGCTTATTAAACTATGAAAAGCCAATTCCATTTAATGTAACTATAATTAAAAGCTAATTAGTTGATTAATTCATTGTCTTACATTTGCAGTAAACTCACTTTGAAATGATTCTGTAAAACTGTGTCTTAATGAGAATGTCAGTTTGAAAGTATTTGAAGAATGACCAAAATTGAGTACATATATGGAGATATATATTAGAGTGGAAATACATTCTCACAGTAATTGTTTGAAAATTGTTTAATGAGATTTCTGCTTTCCTGATACAACTTTTAAGTAAGAAAAATAATTCTGAGCAATATTGTTATATTTAATTACTTCAACTGAATAAAAAATTCAGACAGAAGCAAAGGTTAAATGTTCATTCGTTATTTCTGTTTACTTTACTATCCGTTTGTGTGTATTTGTCAGTGTGGCTGACAGCATGTTGGCCATAATCTGTGCTATCTACCACCAGAAACCAGATTGAAGTCCTCAAACTGTGCTGCTTTCAGATGCTATGGGCAAGGAAACTTTTCTTCCAGTGGTGTAGATGACTGCAGACTCATAACTAAGAATGAGAGATATTGAAGGCTTCTGTGACAACAATCCCCCCACCCCCCACAAAATCCCCTTACCAAAGAAACAATCCAAACAAGAGCTTATTTTCAAATACATTCATACTGACAGAAATTTATTGGAAGAAGGGCACAATTTAGCTCATAACTTTTTGGTACAGACTATTCTTATATCTTCGGTAGAGTGATCATTTTCAACTATTATTAAAGAGTATATGTAGAAAATTCTGTTACTTTCAGTACTCTAAATGCATATTATTAGCCATTCAAAAAGATCTTCCCTCTGGAAGATTAATCTGGTATTAACCTACCATTAAATGTCTATATCCTCGGCAATACCAATCATTGTGTTAGAACATAATTTTAATTTATTCTTCCTTCTCCATAATCTCAAGGCATTTGGAAATTAACATCTACTTGGATGATAATGAATTAGTAAAAATTATGTTTCTTACTGTATTTTTATCTAGATTGCAATACCTTGTAAATGGTTAGCACATAATTATTTCTTAATGTAGGTTTTAAAGATAATGTTCCAAAAGTTTTATCATGCCACTAACAGACATCGTGCATATACATACATGCAAACAAAACACCCTTATACATAATATGTCTGTATGAGAAAATATTTTAGTTAATGGCATGAATTAAATATACTACCTTTTTAAAATTAGAATATTTATTTAACATTTCCTTTCTCTTCATTGTTCATTTTAGCTGAAAATCATGAATATAAGGCAGAGCTATTTTTCCTTAGTGTAGACTACACATGATACATCTGTTTCTTGCACAGTGGAAGATAAATTTATTGATAGAATGCCTATAGTTTTTCAAATGAAACCATCTTCTGATTATTAAATTCTCTAGTATTTATATACTCAAAGCATTTCTCTGATTAACTAGCCTGGTCTACTATAAGCAATATGGAATCCTCTTAGGGAATGTAGGATGATTTCACACACCTTTTAATTTTATTATTATTATTATTATTATTATTAATGCTTTAAGGAAATTCTTCTTCTTTGTGGGTTCTGACATCAAAGGTATGCAACACCCTACTGAGCTGCTCCACATTATTTCCAGAAGATATTAAAAGTAGAAAAGAAAACAAAAAAAAGATACCTCTTAAAAATATGAAAGCACACTTACAGATATATATTCACACATGACAAAAAAAAAATCAAGGCAAGACAAAGAAACAGGAATCACACTATAAAACACGGAGTCTATTTTAGGTTGATCAACTACTCCTGGGCACAAGACCTGCTGTAGTGCATTGTTGATATACCAAAGAAATTCCATTGTAGGGGATGGATTTTCCTTTTCCCATAGCATATCAATCACAAAAAGCTTCTTAGGGCTGAGACTTTGTGGCTATTTTTCCCTTTGCACGAGTTTTTCTAGTTTGATTTCATATAGTTCTTGTTCATGCTATCAGCATTTTATATTTGATAGAGACCAAGAGTGAAAGAGCATAAAGATTTTTGGGTAAGTATGTAAGAAGGATATGGGAGGAGTTCATTGAGGGGAAAGAATATCAAAACACATGAAAAATAATTGAAACAAAAAGGAATGTATTATTGTTGTTGGCATTATTATATGTTTTTATGTGTTGTATTATTTTATGCCTCTACATGTAGACCTGGTGCTCATCGAAGTTAGAGGAGGGAGTCAAAGCCTTTGAAACTGGAATTACAGTTTGTTGTGAGCCATCACATACATGCCTGGAATTAAATCTGAGTCCCTTGAAAGAGCAGCTAATACTCCTCAACATGTATCTTCAGGAACAGCTGCATCATTTGTGAGCATGTATATGGGGAGATAATATCCAATATTATGATATTCTGCTGCCCGTTTAAATAATACAGAAAAAATTTTTTTAAATGTAGAATCTAAAAAATCCCCCTAATGTTGAGAAAGACCTTTTTGTTTAAATATTTGATCTGCTGAGAAAATGATTGTATTTTTTAAAATTATTTTTAGTGTATTACATTTTATTACATGATACTATTCAGAATGGCTAAGATATAAAACTCAGATGACAGCAGATGCTTGCGAGGATGTGGAGAAAGAGGAATACACCTCCATTGCTGGTGGGGTTGCTAGCTGGTACAACCATTCTGGAAATCAGTTTCATGGTTTCTTAGAAAACTGAACACAGTACTATTGAAAGATCCAGCAATATCACTGCTGGGCATATACCCAGAAGATGCTTCAACATGTAATAAGGACACATGCTCCACTAGCTTCATAGCAGCCTTATTTGTAATAGCAAGGAGCTGGAAAGAACCCAGATGTCCATCAACAGAGGAATGGATACAGAAAATATTGTACATTTACACAATGGAATACTACTCAGCTATTAAAAACAATGAATTCATGAAATTCACAGCAAATGGATGGAACTGGAAAATATCATACTGAGTGAGGTAACACAACCACAAAAGAACACACATGGCCTGTACTCACTTATAAATGGGTATTAGGTAAAGCTCAGAATACCCAAGATACAATTCACAGACCTATGATGCTTAAGAAGAAGGAAGACCAAAGTGTTTCAGTCCTACTTAGAAGAGGGAACAAAATACCCAGGGGAGGTAGAGGGAAGGGGGACCTGAGGAGAGAGAAGGGGGAGGGAAAGGGGGAAGGATCACCTATGGTAGGAGACTGGGGAGAATTACTGAGGGTTAGAAAATTGAATGGAGGTATGTACCAGCAGGGGATGGGGAACCACTAGAAAGGTGAACACTAGAAAGTCCCAGATGCCAGGAAGCAAGATGGTCCCAGGATCTAACGGATGACATCAGCTGAAATACCCAACAGAGGGGTGAGAGAATCTGTAGAGACCAAATCCAGGGATTAGGCACAGCCCCAAGTTGATGGATAGGGTCACCCACTCATCTGAAAATATTAACCCAGAATTGTTCCTGTCTATAGGAAACACAGGGACAAAGAGTGGAGGCTGAAGGTAAGGCCATCCAAAGACTACCCCATCTAGTGCTTCACTCGAGCCTGGTATAGCTATCTCCTGAGAGGCTCTGCCAGAGCCTAACTAATACAGATGAGGACGATTGTAGCCAACCATTGTAGTTAGTATGTATGATGACTGCAATGGAAGAGTTAGGGGAAAGACTGAAGGAGTTGAAGGGGTTTTCAACCCCCATAGGAAGAACAACAATATCGACAAACCAGACACCTCAGAGCTCCCAGGGACTAAACCAATGACCACAGAGTATGATGGCTCCAAACATGGAGGGATCCAATGGCTCCAGCTGCGTATGTAGCAGAGGATAGCCTTATTTGGTATCAATGGGAGAGGAGGCCCTATGTCCCAGTGTAAGGTAATGCTAGGGCAGTGAAACAAGAGTGGATGGATGGGTGGGTGGGGAGCACCCTCTTAGAGTCAGGGGGAGGTGGATGGTGTAGGAGGTTTGTGGAGGGGAAACCAGGAAGGGAGATAACATTTGAAATATAAATAAATAAAATCACGAGTACAAAAACAAACAAACAAACAAACTAACTAACTAACAAAATTAAAACCAGAAATGTAGTATATGCATCATCTTTCCATTGAACGTCTTTTATTATTTGTGTTATTCTCATTTTGTGAAAGACACAATATCCCCAAAACATATGTTCATACATTTTCAATGACATAAAATAATATGTTAAACAGCCTGACATTATTTTATCCTCATACTATTTTTCAACTCAAAATCTGTGAAATAGAAAAAGAACCATTTAAGCAACTCTTCAAAATACCATAAACTCCAGGGACATTAAAAAATCCTGTGAGACTATCAGAATAATTTTTAAAAACTCTAGGAGAGAAACCTTTAAGCTTCCTTGCAGCTAGCATTTTGTTAATATGGGTTTCTAGGATACCATTCACTTTGACATGTGTCCATTTGTTTGGATGTTTTAAAACTGTACAGATGAACAATTCCAAGGTCAGCACACTAATAAGAATTTGTCAGTTTTGACAGAAAAGCAATTTTTACAGTTATTAAAAAAATAAAAACACAATTTACATTCCAGTTTGGTTCACACTGCCATTTTTGATAAAGAATGTTGAGGGAAGAAGTCAAGACAAATGTTTGTTGAATCCCAAAATGTATATAAAGACAAAAGGGGATGGCATTAAATACAAAAGTGTAGATTATTTATTGCACATGAGAGAATCATGTCAGTAAAGAAACAGGAGAAGACAGATGCCATTCTTTGTTATGTCAACTCCTCGTGCAGAGATAGAGACTTTTTTCTCTCTTTTTTTTCTAGTTTTCAAAAAATGAAAATGAAAAGCATATTTTTTTCCTAAACTGGAAACATACATGGGTCAAATTCTTTCATGAATATAGCCTTACCCTTGTTGAATATGAAAACTTTCTACACATTTTACATTCTTTGTGTTGAAACTCAAAGACTTCTATAAAAACACTTAGATACTAGGTGATATAATCATACCCTATATCTCATTTTCATATTCTTATACTTAAAGACCATGATAAGGGAAATATGTTCTCATAATTTTTAAAATCTGCACTCAACACTTAAGACTGGTATATTATCCACTTCCTTGAATACATTGGAAAGGAAGACCCAAATAAAAGCAGGACTCTGCCACCAAAGTAGAGTCACTATCAAATAGGCAATAAACTGTACTTTACAACATAGTTGCTTACAATTTTTAGTTATTAGAGGCTAAAACAATGTGCCTTTGTTGATATGAATGAGAGTAGATACTAAAATGAGTATATTAAGTTGGTACTTTGAACTATTTTAATATAAAATTATATATTAACATTCCAATAGCAGATATTCATGGATACATGTGTTCCTCGTAGAGTGTTTGGTTAATAGGATTTGACTATGTAATTGTCATACTAGGTTTCTTTGAAGTAATTTTGAATCTTTCCTCATAATTCATGCTGAAAATTTTTGTTTTTCACTAAGATGGAAATCTAAACTTATATTAACAACAATTTAGATTAGTAAAAGTAGTTGATATTGCTAAGAAAGAAAATGCAATACTATTAGGATTAGCTTACCGGAGATGTCCATAAGATACAGAGTATAGCCAACTGAAAATATGGCCACATTGACGTAATAAGGTATCCAGGATTGGCCTCAAGTGTCTAGAACATGTTTTATTATTATTATTATTATTTTTGGTTTTTTGTTTTTGTTTTTTCTTTTTCAAGGAAACACACAAAGCCATACACAACCTGGTATCTCTAGTTTCCAGGGACTTTTGCAAAAGCAGCAGTTTGAAGTAAGCAGTTTTAACAACAGCTAAAATAAGCTGTTAAATCAGGCCTGGGAAGTATATTCCATACAAAGAGGCAGTTTAGCAGAACCAAAGAGAAGTTACCTGGGACAATCTGACCTTTGATTCTAGAATAGAATTGGATAATTTTCCATGATATTCTCTATCAAGAACATCAAATTCTTGTCAAATCTGAAATAGATTGAGCAATAAAAAAGGGTGAGGAAGTTTTACAATGTTGTAGCTTGACCACAATATCTATTACATCAGAAAAATATAGTAATTTTTGTAAACTAAAGAATGGATCTTCCAAATATTATCTTATATTACTTTTTTATTTATATAGGTGATCTTAAATGATATTAGGCAATAATCTCCAAGGCTGGTTTTTCACATTCTTGCTTCTGAAACTCTTAAAAATGAAATTAAATTTTAAGAAATACTTTTAAAAAGTTTTATGTATGACTACATACGTAACTATATATTATATATATAACACTTTTTTTAAAGATGCATATGCATCATTTACTTTTTATTAGATATTTTCTTTATTTACATTTCAAATGTTATCCCCATTTCCATGGAAGGAATATATATATATATATATATATATATATATATATATATATATATATATATATATATCTTTCATATATAAATTACAATATATATATATAGTAATTTATATATGACAGGCAGAGGATATAATATAAAAATAAAAATTTACTCTCCTTGACTTCAAGGAGTTCCATGTCCATGAAGGAGATTAAGATATAGTCATAAATAATTATTATAATACAGAGTGTAACCAATGTTGTATGAAAGATATATTAACCACTATGAAGTTAAACATGTAGTGATATGAGGAACTTATATCTGGTATCACAAATAAATGCAGACAAAATAAGATAGAAAAACTCAAAGCACAGTAACTAATACATTTCAATATAATTTCAATCAAGAAGGTTGATTTTTGTTTTGTTTGGAAGAGGATAGCATTTAGGATTTTCACTGCAAAGAAGTCAGTATCTGGATTTAAAGTTTCAAAGGACAAGGTTTCATTTTATGGGTTAATGAATCTTGATATTTTGTTAAAGCCAATGTTAGTCTATTCTGAGTATCCTAGAACTCTTAAGGATTATGCTAAATCTTTTGTGTCTATAAGCTATGAATTGAGCAACAACACTGAAATGGCAGTATGTTTATTTTCAGGGGGTTTAGTGAATATTGTACATTGAAGTTTTCCTCATACCATTTGAGAAAAACAAATAGATTACTACCAAACTACTCCTGTTGATAAAGAATGGGTCTATTCATCCATGAATTATGATAAGGACATCAGAGTTTGTAATCACATCCTCTCTTGCTAACATGACATCACTTCTTTAGCACACAAACATATCAAGGAGTCATTCTATGTTTTAAATTTTGTAGTATAAGCAATATAATTTGTAAAATTCAGAATTCTTACAGTGAATCTAGGTAAAGTAAATGTAAGTCTTCCAGAAAATATTTACAGTTCTAGATGCTGTTGAAAATATTTGCAATCCAATGAATGAGGGAAAAACATCAAAATTCACAAGAGATTAATACAAATTGATTCCAACTTTGTGAATGACTTTGAAGGAATCAAGAATTCACAGGAAGAAGCAGCTAACATATTGTAATGGCTGGTATTGTGTGTCAACTTGACACAGGCTGCATTTATTTCAAAGAAAGGAGCTTCAGTTTGGGAAGTGCCTCCATGGGATCCAGCTGTAGGGTATTTTCTCAATTAGTGATCAAGAGGGGGAAAGGCACCTTGTGGGTGGGACCATCCCTGGGCTGGTAATCTTGGTTCTATAAGAGAGCAGGCTGAGCAAACCAGGGGAAGCAAGCCAGTAAAGAACATCCCTCCATGGCCTCTGCATCAGCTCCTGCTTCCTGGCCTGCTGCCGTTCTAGTTCTGACTTCCTTTATTGATGAACAGCAATGTGGAAGTATAAGCTGAATAAACCCTTTCCTCCCCAACTTGTTTGTTGGTCATGATGTTTTTGTCCAGGAATAGAAACCCCTACTAAGACACATATCAAGAAAATTACAGTTAGAACTGTAACCTATTAAAGTATGGATATTATTTAAATCTTATCCAAAAACTTTAATGAGCTAGTAGTTTGAGTTCTCTGAATTCACAGTGAAAGTCATTGCTTCAGATAAAAATGAACTTAAAATGAAGTTTTAATACTATTTTAATGGAAATGAAGTGTATGGAATATTAAGAATCCTTAGCTGAATTAGTGAGTTTGACAGAATTTATTAAAACTTTAAAAAGAAGTTGTGACTATGTCATACAGAGAAATCTCACATCACAGGAAGAGTCAGTAAAAGCATGCAAGCCTCATTATTGTTTCAGTTTAGGGAGTTACCATAGACAGGCCAGCAAGTAAGAACCACCACACTAATGAGTTAGAACTCAAGGCAAGCAAAACGCTCCATCTGCAAAATCATTAAGACGTACCTATGCTTCTGAAAATAATTAGCAATATTTTTTCCCTTATTTCATTCTGAGGTTCAGACCTAGGGCATTGCACTCTATTGCTGAACTCGGTACCTACAATCAGATTAACAGTTTCAAAAAATAACGTAAATTTAAATTATGGCATGTGATTGTTTATGAAGGCGTGTGGATTTTGTACACCCAACAGAAAATAGTATGGTGTAAACATAACTTTTTTATCACTGAGAAATAAAAAAATATTTGTGATATACTTTATTGCCTAATTTACTTTACAAAAACAATCTTCAATTAAATGTGTAGTATCTCTAAATAATATAATAGTTTCTCCTATTTTGGGAAGAAAAAAAAGGTAATGGAACAGAATAAACAAGAACCATAATTTTAAGACTTAGATATGAAAAGCCAGGTTGTGGTGGTGCATGCCTTTAATCTCAGCACTTGGGAGGCAGAGGCAGGCAGATTTCTGAGTTCGAGGTCAGCCTGGTCTACAAAGTGAGTTCCAGGACAGCCAGGGCTATACAGAGAAACCCTGTCTCGAAAAACCATTAAAAAAAAAAAAAAAAAAAAGAAAGAAAGAAAAGAAAAAAAAAGACTTAGATATGATAGGATGTGTATTAGTGTTCAATACTATTTACCCTGGGGAGTTAAAAGACTAGAAAAAAGAAAAATCAAGGTTTTTGTAATTGGCATCAAATTTACTTTCCTCCTTTTGGCTATGACAGTCTATTCACTATCAAATTTCACAAGTAACTTAATAAAATATATCAAGGACTTGATAACCATTTCTTTTTTTTTTTTTTAGATATTTTCTTTGTTCCAATTTTTATGAGATATTTTCATCATTTACATTTCAAATGCTAACCCCAAAAGTCCCCTATACCCTCCCCGGCCCTGCTCCCCTCCCCACCCACACCTACTTCTTGGCCCTGGCGTTCCCCTGTACTGGGGCATATAAAGTTTGCAAGACCAAGGGGCCTCTCTTCCCAATGATGGCCTACTAGGCTTATTTACATTTCAAAATTTATCCCTTTTCCTAGTTTCCCCTCTGAAGAAGATCCCCCATCCCCTCCTCCCTACCTCTGCTCCCTAACCCATTCACTCCCATTCCTGGTCCTGCCATTCTCCTATACTGAGCTTAATTAGAACCTTCACAGGACCTCGGTCCTCTCCTCCCATTGATGACCAACTAGGCCATCCTCTACTACATATATAGCTAGAGCCTCAAGTTCCACCATGTGTTTTCTTTGACTTGTGGTTTACTTCCAAGAAGCTCTGGGGGTACTGGTTAGTTCACATTGATGTTCCTCCCATGGGGCTTCAGACCCTTTCAGCTCCTTGGGTACTTTCTCTAGCTCCTTCATTGGGGACTGTGTGCTATGTCTAATGGATGATTGTGAGCATCCACTTCTGTATTTACCAGGCACTGGCAGAGCCCCTCAAGAGACAGCTATATCAGACTTCTGTCAGCAAGTTCTTGTTGGCATCTGCCATAGTGTCTAGATTTGGTGGTTGTTTATGAGATGGATCCCCAAGTGGGGCAGTCTCTGGATGGTCATTCCTTCATTCTCTGCTCTGAACATTGTCTCTGTAACTCCTTCCAGGGGGTATTTTGTTCTCCCTTCTAAGAAGGATTATGTAATTCTGTACTAATATCAACTTATCAGTGAGTGCATAAGACAATTAGACATTGCTGGAAGATCCAGCAATATGACTCCTGGGCATATACCCAGAAGATGCTACAACATGTAATAAGGACACATGCTCCACTATGTTCATAGCAGCCTTATTTATAATAGCCAGAAGCTGGAAAGAATGTCCCTGAAGAGAGGAACAGATACAGAAAATGTGGTACATTTACATGATGGTGTACTATGCAGCTATTAAAAAATATGAATTTATGAAATTCTTGACAAATGACCTTTTATCATTAAAATGTATACATTATATTTTATTGGATTTTTAATTCTTCTCTCATATAGTACAGTCTGGCTGCAATTTCTTTTTTTTTTCAAGGTGGTTCCATGTGGGAGAAGTTTATTGTGCAGAGATAGAGGGATGGCGAAGTGGGTAGAAAGGCAGAGAAGAGGAATAAGAGAGAGAAAGGGGGAGAGAAGAAGGAGATGAAAGAGAGAGTGGGGAGAGGGAGATCCCTTAATTTATACAGAAAATGATGTCACAGCAGTGAGGGTGGAAACTGAGCCAAGTGAATTGTGGGATTGAGGGTCGCTGTCCTGGCAACACAGGTCAAGGTTCACATAGTTAGGCAGGGGCTTGGAGTGTCCTGGTACTAACATTCCTCCCTTCTTATTATTATAACTGCAATTTCTATCCCTTCCCTCTGCTAAGTCTCTTCTCACCACCTTCTATCTCCCTCAGATCCACTCATCTCCCTCTGCCTCACCTCAGAATAGTGCAAGCCTTCTAGGGACATCAATACAACAGAGTATAACAAGCTATAATATGATCAGTCATATACCATCACATCAGGGCTGAACGAGGCAACACAGTAGAAGGAAAAAAAATAGAAAGCTATTTTAAAAAGCTTTATTATTCCTCTTTATCCACATCCTTGCCAGTATCTGCTGTCACCTGAGTTTTTCATCCTAGCCATTTTGACTGATGTGAGGTAGAATCTCAGGGTTGTTTTGAATTGCATTTCCCTGATGACTAAGGATTTTGAATATTTCTTTAGGTGTTTCTCAGCCATTCAGTATTCCTCAGTTGAGAATTCTCTGTTTAGCTCTCTTCCCTAGTTTTTAATAGGGTTATTTGGTTCTCTGAAGTCTAACTTCTTGAATTCTTTGTATATATTAGACATTAGGCCTCTATGGGATGGTGGGATTGCAAGATGGTACAACCATGCTAGAAATCAGAAAGACAGTTCCTAAGAAAATTGGACATTATATTACCTGAGGACCCAGTTATACCCCTCCTGGCCATGTACCCAGAAGATGCTCCAACATGTAATAAGGACACAGGCTCCACTATGTTCATAGCAGCCTTATTTAGAATAGCTAGAAGCTGAAAACAACCCACATGTCCCTGGACAGAGGAATAGATACAGAAAATGTAGTACATTTACACAATGGGGTATTAAAAACACTTAAAACAATTAAAATTGCTTTTAAAAACAATGAATTTATGAAATTCTTAGGAAAATGGATGGATTTGGAGGATATCATCCTGAGTGAGGTAACCCAATCACAAAGAACACACATGGTATGTACTCACTGATAAGTGGATATTAGCCCAGAAGCTTAGAATGCCCAAGATACAATTCACAGACCACATGAAACTCAAGAAGAAGGAAGACCAAAATGTGATGCTTCACCCCTTCTTAGAAGGGGAACAAAATGTCCATGGGAGTATATATAGAGACAAAATGTGGAGCAGAGACTGAAGGAAAGGCCATCCAGGGACTGCCCCACCTGGGGATTCACCCCATATACAGCCACCACACCCAGAAATTATGGTAGATACAGAGAAGTACTTGGTGAGGGAAGCCTGATATGGCTGTCTCCTGAGAGGCTCTACCAGAGCCAGACAAAGACAGAGGCAGAAGCTTGCAATAAACACTGGACTGACCAATTAACATTAGTCCCTGATGGAGGAGTTCAAGAAGGAACTAGAGGAGCTGTGGGAGTTTTCAGTCCTATGTAGGGAGCAAGAGTGTCAATATGCCAGACTCCCTGGAGCTCCTGGGGATTGGACCACCAACCAAAGAATACATATGGAGGGACCCATGGCTCTTGACACATATGTGGCAGTGGATGACCTTGCTGGACATCAGTGGGAGGAGAGGTCCTTGTGCCTGAAGGTGTTTGATGCCCCAGTGTAGGGGAATGCCAGGGCAGGAGAATAGGAGTGGGTGAGTCAGTGCGAAAGCACCCACATAGAGGCAGGGTGAGGGGGGATGAGATAGAGGGTTTCCAGAAGGGAGACATGGAAAGAGGAAATCATTTTAAATGTAAATAAAGGAAATATCCAATCCAAAAAAACCCTTTATTGTTGTGAAAGACCTATTCTACTACCTTTACTCCAATTGTTTAATTTTTATTGTATATTTATCAAATCCTTATTCAAACATCCTTTCCTCAGTTAATGCTTAATTCATTTGATTCTCTTTGTCTAAACAATCATTGCTTCTTCCCCTCTTTGGTATAGATTCCTGAGCATTGAAGGGAGGGGTTTGATGAAGACATCCCATTTAGTGCTGAGTTTTCCAAGGTCTCTCATTCTTTGAATATTTTCAAATCTGGGGCCTCTGTATTAGTTCACATGTACTGCAAGTGGAAGTATCTCTGATAATGGCTGTGTGAGTTACCTAACTGGGTTGATTCTGGTATGGCCTATATGCATACTTTTTTAAAAAAAATATTTAATCTTTTATTATAGTCCAGACTTTATCCCCCTCCCAGTCCACCCTCTGACTGTTCCACATCCTATACTTCCTTCCCACCCCCAAAGCCTCCAAGTCTCCAAGAGGATATCCACATCCTTTAATCCCCACCCCACTAGACCTCCCCACTCCTGGTGGCCTCAAGCTTTTCAAAGGTGTTAGATGCATCTTTTCTCACTGAGGCCAGACCTGGCAGTCATCTCCTATATATATGCTGGGGCCTCATATCAGCTAGTGTATGGTGTCTGGTTGGTGGTCCAGTGTCCGAATATCTCAGTGGTCCAGATTAGTTGAGACTGATGGTCTTCCTGTGGGGTCACCATCCTCCTCAATTTCTCCCAACTTTACCCTAATTCAACCACAGGGGTCCCCAGCTTCTGTCCATTGTTTGGGTGTAAATATCAGCATCTGAATTTTTCAGCTACTTGTTAAGCCTTTTGGAGGGCAGTCATCATAGGCCTCTGTAAGTATACCATACCATCAGGAATAGTGTCAGACCCTGGGAACTCCCCTTGAGCTAGATCCCAATATGGGTCTGTCACTGGACCTCCTTTTCCTCATCAATTACAGGTTCTCATTGATATATGACAAGTGCATATCTTTCCAAAGTCATCATAAACTGAAAACATCAAAAGTCATAAGCATATTTAATAAAACTATTTCCAAATTCTTGGTCAAAAATATGTCTAATATTAAGGAATTCCAACAAACATAAGGAAATCAGTAATAGTGAAATGTAGAAATTAATTTAATTATTGCTATGTTAGAAAGACTTAGCATATTACAATGACCTCAGCTTATCATCAAATTGGGACACAGGACAAGAGGTATCATGTTCAGGCATTCTTGAAATTATTATAATGCTAATCATTATCCTATGTCTAGTTCTCAAAGGTGCTATAGAAGTCACCAAGATTTGAGACAACAGTTCATGTCATGATGTGCTTCCTTGTTTTTGGAAAAGAGAAGTTTTGTTTTATAGACTATGATAATTTTTCCCACTAGTGATCACAGTGTCATCTTGCTTGTTCTTCCTACAAGGCACCACTGTTCCTGCAATCTTGGGTGAAAATTATTAAATCCTTATGCTAAGATAATGGATGCTGTGAATCTCATGATGTTGATCATAGTATATTGATTATGAACTCCTTGAAATACTATTTACTTTTTTTTTTTAGTTTTATGGGGCAGAATCTTCCTATGTGTGTCTGATTGTCTGGGAAACTATGATTATAAAACAGGCTGGCCTTGAATTTCTGCTAATCTTTCTGCCTCTGCTTCTTCTATCCTGGAATTTCAGGTTTGTGTCAGGACCTCTAGCTTCTGGAATCTGAAAAACATTTTAGTTACTCTTATCTTGTTTCTTCAGCCTTATATAAGGATTAAATCCTTAACATGATTATTTTTTATATGAGTAACAGAGAATTCCTCATGCATCTGACTCCAGGTTTTAAATTAATAAAGTAGACATGTAAAACAGAAGTAAGTAGTACAAATTTTATTCTAATGTTAGTTGTTCATTGGGTATCTATATTCTCAAGTGTAATATCAGTGACTTTTTAGCAAAAGTAGAATCAATGGCCCTTTCATACTAACTGATTAGTATTATATATTAGCAACAGTACACTACAGAGGATTGTTGTCTACTCTTTCTATCAAGTTGTTGGCTACAGGTCCCAAACACTGCCACACATACAAGAGAATACTTATTTATTATGACTGGCCAAGAAAAAGAGATTAAAATTGAAATTTTAAAGTATAGTTCCTAAAGATTATATTTTGTTCTTGTATTATCATACCACACAATATGAAGTTGGAATATTCTTCTTTTAAAATTAATTTAAAAAGTATATTTTGTCTGCATGCATGGCTATGTATCACCTGTATGCCTGTCAGATAAAAGTAAGAAAGAAGGTGTTGGATTCCTTGGGGCTGGAGTTACAGATGGTTGCAAGCTGCCTTGCGGGCGCTGTGAATATTTCTGGAAGAGTAACCAGAATTTCTGATAGGACAAGTTTACAGCTCTTACTTGGGTTTAGAGTCAAGCATGCATACATAATTTTTAGTTAGGATTTCATTACTGTAAAGAGACACCATGACCAAGGCAGCTCTTACAAAAGAAAACATTTAATTTAGGCTATCTTTCAGTTTGAAAGGTTTAGTATATTATCATCCTGATGGGAAGCAGTGTAGTATATAGGAAGACATGGTACTGGTGAAGAGGTAAAGAGTTTTACTTCTTGATTTGCAGCTAGCAATGAGGATACTGGATTCTGCATTGTGTGGACCTTGGGCATAGAAGACCTGGCAGTCCACACACCACAGTGACACACTTCCTCTAACAGGGCCACACCTACTCCAACAAGATCATACCTCATAGTAGTGCCACTCCCCATGGGCCAAGCATTCAAACACATGAGTCTATGGGGTCATACCCTTCCAGACTACAACAATAGTCATGAGGAAATGATAAAGTGAGTCTACTGGTACCAGAAAGAGCTAACAAAATAAATTATTCTATCAATTCTCAAAGAAGAACCAAGCCTTATTGTAAACAAAGAAACAAATCCTTTGATTTTTGATCTTTGAGGACAAGTTTTATAATTTGAATTCCAATTCTGTAAAATAACATAGCTCTTTTCTGTAAGCCCAAAATTCTGATGATTTTATATAAGCAATAGAAAATTAAAACACTTGTCATATTTGTTCATATATGTAAGAGAAAGGAAAACATATATTTGGACCAAAAATCCTGCATGAATCTTGGACTTACTGTGCTATGTAAAAGAGGTAGTGCAAAGAATAACATATATAGTAACTCTGTTGATGCAAAATTTTAAAAATAATCATACAAATTGAGAAAGAGAATAGGAGCCATTTATAGCTGCCAAAATTAAGGTAAAATGAGGAATGGTAATAAAAATAGAGTATTTTACTCTGATGATAGAAAGTGTCTACAGCTGTACAGATGAGTTTGCAAATATAGGTGGAAATTAAAATAGTTCAGAATGTATATGTCAAATGAATTAATGATTTGGAATTTGATTATACACAAAACAGCTACTGATAGAAAATAGAAGGATTGGCTTCCCCTCCCCTCTCCTTTCATAATTCCTTTACCAACTTGATAAGACCTTGCTTTTTTGTTAATTATAAATTATCAAACAATGGAAAGAGGGTTGTCTGAAAAATTGGGTACAATCATTCCTATGGTAAAAGATCTCATTAGGGAAACCTTTTTCAGATCTCCTTATCTCCTATGTTGAGGTAGAGATGATTTGTTGGAAGTGAATATTCAGAATAATTGGACATTGCTTAACTCTGGCTTGGTCTTTTAGTGGTTCATTGTCAAGAAGGTAGTAGCCACATAAGTTTTGTTAGGTGGATTGAGTTTGATATTTTGTGTGGTTCAGAATTAGGACTTTCACTGATATATATATATATATATATATATATATATATATATATATATATATATTAAATTGCATATATATACTCATTTGGAATATATATATATATATATTCCAAATGAGTATATATATGCAATTTAATTAAATGGAGATAACAATGTTCACATAAGGTTCATCTTAACTCTTCATAGAATAATTTATACTACTTCATGGGTGACCTTCAGTAGTAATAATATTTTGATCAGGTTTTACCTTAATTGAGAATGTTATTAAGAAGTATTTTATAATTTAAAATTATATCATTATATTTGTATTAGCAACTTTCACAAAATATTGCATGTAGCAACTAATGTATATTTGTAATTTTGTTTGCTTTTTGTACATCTATAAAAATAATCATAAGAAATCTAGCAAAGATTTAAAATATTTTATATTAAATACTTTCAGAAATTTATATCTTTCTATCCATATCTTTCATAGATTCAAATAAGATTTCTGTATTTATCATAGCAACTGAAGTATTTGACAATAATGGAATATTGAACATAAATATTGAATTCCATACTTGTATGAATGAATTACTTAAATATTTTTAATATCAATGATATCTTATTGTAACATGTATATTATTCAATATATATGCTTCTTTTCCCTAAATTACCTCCTGCAGTCTGTGTTAAAATCACCAACATTCTGAATAGACACAATTGAGTAGTTGGTAATCACCATATATTTCTGTTTGTGTACAATTTTTTCCTGGGGGCTTCCTATTTTCTTCAATATGTAATTATTTTAGATATATTTGAAGTGTACATTACCAAACCAAGCATTTGGAAAGTTAATCATCAACATCAAAATTTGTAACATAAAATGTGTGTATTCTGTGAAAGTTTCATAGCTTTGACATTACTGAGATGCAGTATTAGTAGAACCTCATAAAAATTAGTGAGATTTTTTATTGAATAATAAACTATCATATTATCTTTGCCCTCAATTGTGGATTTGACATTAATTATGCTGTATTGCTCTTCATTTTTATGCTTCCTATAAAAAAATCACTATATCTGATTTCAAGACATATTTAATCTTTCACCTTTGTTCTTCCAATTATCTTTGTATTGTTTCATGCCAAGCTATATAATCTTATACTTTGTTTTAATGTCTTACAGAAGCTACATTATCTAATATTCTTCTTCGTCTGAATATTATTTCAGGTCATTTTAATTTAAGTACTCATAAACATGCCTAATCTTTTCTCACTATGTGCTAAAGTCAGAATACTTTAAAAAGAATAACGAGAACATTTGAGAATTTTTACTCTCAAGTTTTATATTTGTTTCTTAAAACTAAGTGATGGAAATGAAAGAAAAAGATTTCAAAAATCGTTTTCATGGATTTCTGAATTTCCTCCTCATTCTTTTAAATAGACATAAAATAAAACACTATAAATTAAAAAGCCTCCACAATACAATTACTACTGGAATCAGAAAGCACTGTTTGCAGCACTTTAAATTCTCAAATAAAAATTGCAGCAGATCTTGTTCCTTGTCTTGCTCCTACCTTTTCTGAAAGCCTGTAGGCATAATGCAGTAGGAGTAGAGGTTGAAATAATGTTAAGGAAAAGAGCAGAGGGCAGTTGAGTTCTTCAGGCAGTCAATATTAAATTACTCCCTGAAAAAGAAACAAAAACATTAATCCCAAAATACTGAACACCAGTCATGACTTGATTATTTTTAGGCTAGGCTATACAAAAGGGACTACAGATATGTGGGGTCACAAGAGTAAATTCATGAACGTAGTTTATCTGGAGGAAATCCATTTTCACAGACATGACCTGGTACTTAAAGGTGAGGCAGCAGAGAGAAAGAAAACCTTAAACAGAATATACACTAGTTCCCTGTTCTTCAAGCAATTTGTTCCAAGACACATCAGTGCTTGAATGAAACCACAAATAACACCAAAGCCTACGTAAATTTTGTTGGCTTTTTTTGTAAATTTACAGAGAAGTGTATTTAATGTTTGACAAAATACATATCAGTATTAATTAATAGTAAACTAGAAATATTTTAACAGTGCAATGCAATAAAACTATGTGAATGTGAGTTTTCCTAAAACATAGATGTGACACTTGATGCAGAGATTCATAGCAATTGGGGTCTTTTTGAAGATTGGGAGATAGAATTGTGTGAGGCAGAGGGGTCAAGGACACAAGAAGACCGGCAGAGTCAAGTAATCGCAGCTTATCCAAGGACTACCATCCTAGAGAGTATGTAGGGGGGGTGGCTCTAGGCCTCCTACACATTTGTAACAAATATGCAGCTTGGTCTTTATGTGAGTCCCCTAATAAATGTATTTGAGGCCTGTCTCAGTCTCTTTTCCCTGCAACCAAGTCCCCTTCCCCTACCTGGACATCCTGGTTGAGCCTCAGTGGGAGAGGGTGTTTATTTTTAGTCCTAGTAGGACTAGATGTCCTAGAGTGGGGTGATACCTAAGGGGGGGTCAATGTGAGGAGGGAGCAATAGGGGCCAGGGTTTGTAAAGTTGGGCCTGGGAGGACAGGTGGGAGGGTGTACTGTGCCCATGATGTAAAGTGAATAAAAACGAATTATTTAAAAAGAAGAGAGATAAACATCCTGAAGATGAAAATGAAATGAGAAACATAAGTTTCTGAGAAAAAAATGATGAAATAAAACTAATAAAAGAAAACCAAATATTTATGTTATTAATTCCTTTAAGAGAAGAAAAACAATCAAAGGCCAATTGAGGGGTAGTATGGAAACTTAATATAATAGAAGCTTCCTAAAATATATACTTATCTAAAAAAAATTCTTAAAGAAAACACCAAATAATGGGGGAGACAGAGTTCCACACCAAATAATAGGAGAAAAATAGTTCCCACCGGCCATCTATTATCACAAAATGAAGCTTCTAATCCCAGATTTGGGCTACATTTAACTGAGTTGTTGATCAAGAGGTCCTATGTGACAAACCAGGCTATTGCCAAGGCCTGTAGATTGCTCTCCAGAAACTGAGAACAAGGCTCCGTGACAGAAGGAACACCTCCACAACTCACTGCATATAGATAAGTCAAGTTGGTGCCTTCATTCCAATGTCTTTATTACAAAAATATACTCTGAATGCTACCAAAAGACCAATCTAGCCATTACACCTTTGATTGACAATAGTGTCCTGTCTGCAATATAGGCTAAGTTAATGGTCGCACAAAGCTTGTGGTGCTGACCAACTAATACCTGATTTGACTTAAGGACCACTTCAGGAGATAGTACCCATATGTGATACTGCTTGGGTTAATAAGGACCCAGGATAAAAAGAAAAACTATTACTGTTCTTGTGAAAATAAAATATCACCAAAATAAGTCCTAATGACATTCTTCTATAATCATAGAATAGTGCCTTGCTCAGCAGTCATCAGAGAAAATTCCTCCTACAGCAGATGGGAACAAATACAGAGACCTGAAGCCAGATATGCAGACAGAGAGAATTCTTGAGACCCGCAGACCTAATTAGGATGTCTCTATAAAATCTCTCCCCTCAGGGCTCAGGGAACCCTACCGAAGAGGAGGTTGAAGTGTAAGATCCAGAGGGAATACAGGACATCAAGACAAAGAGAGTCTCTAAATCAATAGGCTCTAAGTTCATATGATCTCAGAGAGACAAAGGCAGAATTCACAGGGACTGTGCAGTTCTTTATCAGATCATTTAAGTATATATTATGGCTTTTACTTTAGTGTTTTTATTGACAATCCTAAGTGTGTGAATGAATGGGTCTTTGCTTCTCCTGGGCTTTTTTTGAATGTTTTTGTTTTTCCAATTTCAATTACTTTTGTTTTATTTTATTTTATCATTATCTTTTACATGCCTGTTTATTTTCTGATAAGACAGAAAGGGAGTAGATCTGAATAGGAGGGGAGGTGGTCCACAATTAGGAGTAAAGATAGAGAAAACCACAATCAGGAAATTATATGTGAGACAAAAGTATCTCGTTTTAATACAAAGAGAAATAATATATTTTCAAGTATTTAGTTTTAATTTTTGTTTGAGTAAAGAGGAAATAAATAAACATATTTCAAATGCTTTTTTGATACATCGCCCAAAATTGATCCACTATGGTTTACTATGTGGTGCATTTTAGTAAAACTGAGACTTATTTTAACAGTTAACAAGCAAGTTATCCTCAGAGCATTGATGTGGAATGTTGATGAATCTTACAAAGGCATGATAATTAGATTGTGACTTTCTGAAGAGCAAGGCAAAAGAAAAGGAAGCAGTGACATATCATGTTCAAAAAAATTAAAGCAAGACAATATCTAAAACTCAAGGGACTGTAAACATACAAAATGATGTTGTTGAATCCCATTCATGCAAGAGAAAGAAAAAATGTAATTTAACAGGCAGATGATTGTCTTTTTCCTTTCATATGACTCTAAGGAAAAGTCAAAATTAAGAAAATTGATGAACAAAAATAAATCACTATAAAAGGGGATGCTTGCTCCCTCCTCACTCTCTTCTCCCTTACCTTCTTCCCTCTCTCTCCCCATTCCTCTTCCAAGTCTCTTTCCAGGTGCTCTTCTCTCTGCCTTTCTCTGTATCTACTACCCTCCTATACCCTAAATAAGCTCTATTATGTCATATACCTTCCTGTGTCTGGTACCTCAGTGGGAAATGATGCCTCAGTATGGGCCACATAGAGATAGCAGCTTCGCCCATGTGTGGTGATACATACAGCACCTCCATCAAACGTACCTCTGGCTTCTTTTATAAAACACAACACTGAGGATTTGGCAAACAGGTTGTTTGGAAAGGGATATGAATTTACTATTCCTGACTATTCTGAAACCATTTTATCAGGGAAATGGGAATCAGGATTTTTCTTTGGTAGGGAAATTAATGAAGAAGGAGGAAGAGGATAAAGGGAAATAGTGGTGACAAGTGATCTGATAGGGGACATTGCACAAGGCAGAGGGATCTTTAGGGAAGGGCAAAGGGAGTTAAAAATAGGAAGATAAGGTAGGTGGGTAAAATAACAATATGGATGTCTGAAAATTCCACTAATCATACTATTAACTATTGACCTAAGCATGTAATGTACATAATGCAATGTATAAATATACATATACAGTTTTAGTGAACTTTTCTCTTATGGGATGATAGTGCTCCCTTCATGAGCCAAAGACCACCCCAATACCAGACATTAAAAGCCCTGTTTTGAGTTGCTGGCCAGAGCTCTCCACATTCCTCATAGAGGAAACTTCTTTGCAACATCAGGATCACTACAGAAATCCCCAACTCTCAAGCCTAGTCCCAAAGAATACATTTTTACACACTCTCATGACTAAGGCCAAATGAAACACTGGGGAAGTAAGGGTTGGGGATACATGCAATTAAGGATCAGGATGTTTACTGTCAGATTGTCTCTAGTAACATCAGAAGCTAAAGTTTTACCAACGCAACAGTCCATATATGACCTAAATAACAATGATACCAACAATGTGAATGGGGAAAAGTCCCAAAAGCCTGAACCCTGCACAAAATAACTACTCACTACTGAATGAAGCTGGGAGCAAAAGAAGTGATTTTCCCAAGAACATGAGAAGTAGTTGTCCTGTGCCAAATAATCAGCTCTAAAAATATGCATATGTAATACGATAAGGACTGAACAGGCTACATTTAAGAATGTTCATGAATATACCAATCCATATATGCATACAATATCAATTAATGAAAGGTATGGTCATGAGTTTGAAGGAAAGTGGTGAGGGGTATATGAGATGATTGGGAGGGTATAAATGGAAGGAACAAATATTACAACTAAATTAATTGAAAAATATACAAAAGAAAAATTGACTGTGAAAATAAATTATTCTTTAAGTGCTGAAGTGGTAAATCCATGAGTAATGAAAAATATATAAATAAATAAAACTTATTGTAGTATAAGATATACTTTAATTAGGGTAAACTTAAACATTACCAAGATAGTCAAGTTCTACTATAAGAAAAATAGTCAAAAAATGAATGAAACTGTTTTAAAGTTATGTGACATAATCTCACTGAATGAAGTAGGAAGAAATACATGGCCAAGTAATCTCAGTTTCATATTTTTTTTTTTTAGTTAAAACAGCAATGTAGAGATAGCTTCTGATAATATTATACAGGGTTATTTGTATTTCCAAAAAATGGGTGATGTGCTATTATTCTATAGGATGAATGCCTGGGTATTTTATAGGGATTATACTATTTTTCAATAGAATACACAGAACACTTTTATGTTTTTATTTACATTTTGAGAATTTCATACAATATCAGAACCTCCCAGATCTTCCACACATCCAACTTCATTGCCAGGCAGAAACCCTAGAGGAGTGATAGAGACACCAACCCAACCACAAACTTTCAACCCAAAATTTATCCTGTTTACAAGAAATTCAGGAACAAAAATGGAACAAAGACTGAGGGAATGGCCAATCAAATCCGGCCCAACTTGAGACCTACCCTATGGAAAAGCACTAATACCTGACACTATTAATGACACTGTTATGCTCATAGACAGGAGATTGGCCGTCTCTGAGGCTGTCCTCAGAAAGGCTCCACTCACCATCTGACTCAGACAGGTGCAGACACACACAGCCAGCCGAACAATGAATGGAGCTTGGAGATTCTTATGGAAGAATAGGATGAACATTTGTGTCCCATAATGGGAGAGGAAGTCCACATGGAGAATAACAGAGTCAACTAACATGAACTCGTGAGTCTTTCACAGACTGAACTACCAAACAAAGAACCTGTGGAGGCTAGACCTAGACCTCTCAGCACATATGTAGCAGATGCGAAGCAGATGTTCATTTAGGTCCTGAACAATTAGAGCAGGGGTTAACTCAAAAGCTGTTGCCTATATGTGGGATATGTTCTAGCTGTGCTGTCTTGTCTGCCTGCAGTGGGAGAAGAAGCACCTAACCCGCAGAGACTTGAAGTGCCAGTTTCAGGGGGGAATACCCATTGTGGGCCCCCACCCACTCAGAACAGAAAGTGGAAGGGGATTAGGGGAATGATTATGGGAAGGGCTGACTGGGAGGGGTCAGTGAGCAGGATGTAAAGTAAATAAGTAAAAATAAAAACAGGATGTTCTTTGAATTTCTATTTATATTAAAGATTTATTTTGTTTTATTAATATATATGTATGTGTGTACTTGCATGAATTTGAGTGTTCCAATGTTTCCATATATTCATAGAATCCAAAAGAAATAATCAGGCATCCATAAGTTGTAGTTACAAATGATTAGAATTCAACTTGTGAGTGGTGTGCATCAAACCCAGTTTTGCTGAACAAGTAGCCAATGTTAATAAGGCACTGAGATATCTTTCCAGCTTATGTTCAACTGCAACATTATTATATAAAATTGTTGTACTGTTATATACTTTCATCTCAAATGCATAATGTTGTCATTCTGTTATCTTTGCCATAAGACTTCATATATATACACAAATATATATGTATATATTTACATGTATATACACACACACACACACATATATATATACATATATATATATATGTATATGTATATATATATCCATATTAAACACTTACTTTATTTTTTTTAATGTCATGTTAACTTTAAGTTGGTTCTGGTTAGTTTTTGTTAACTTGATATAAAATAGTCCTTTTAGGGGAAAGAGACCCTCAACTGAAACATTGTCTCCATAAGATTGGGCTGTAGGCAATTCTGTAGGGCATTTTCTTGATTAATGATTCATGTGAGAGTATGTAACCCACTGGCAGCAGAGACACCTCTGGGCAGATTGTTCTGGGTTAGATAAGAATTAAAGCTGAACAAGTCAAAGGGAGCAAGCCAGTAGGTAGAAGTCTCTTTGCTTCTTTCCTCACTTCCTACCCTAAATTCCCTCAGTGATGAACTGTTTCCTGGAAGTGTAAGATGAACTAGATCATTTCTTTTACAGTTTTATCACACCAACAGGAATGAAACTAACATACTTCTATTTTCTTTTGAAATTACTGATAACTTTTTCAAACTGATTTTTAAGTGTAACATGTAATGTGTATTTTCTCTCAAATTTTCCAGTACATTTTATAATTCCCATCTTTGGAAGTACTGCTTGAGTTACATCTCTGTTTCACACTGCCTTTTAGCTTTTGGCACATACATAATGAAATTGTTGCTGTACTGATGCTTTCATCCGCTAATTCTAACATCTGTGTCTGGTCTTTGATGATTTCAGTTGATTAATTTACTTTCTCATTCTGAGACATTTCCTATTTCTTTGAAGACCTGGTAGTTTCTTGTTAGAATGAAGAAACTGAATTTTACTCCACTGATTGCTGTATATTCATGTATTCCTATGAACATTATTAACCTTTGTTCTGGAAAATAGTTAACTAACTTGTCAACAATAATTCTGAAAACTGATCTGAATATTTGTTAGGCGAGAAAAAAAAAGCCACACTGTTCTATCATAGACTAATTATTTCACAGTACTGAGGCAAGATTCTTATGAATATACTCTGCAGTACCCTAGGAAACATGTTATCATTTTCAGCTAGACTGAAACATAATAATCTCACATATTTCTGGGTAAAAATTTATGTAGACTGAGTATTGATAAACTACATAATATTTCTATCACCTTACATACCCTACTATTTATTTCTTTATTTTTGACACATAATCATTGGTATGCAATGATGACTCCCATAATTATACAATAATTCCATATACTTTGATCCCCTTTCCCTCTACCTTACCATATTTTTGTGTTGCAAGCCATACAAAATTCATCTTATTTAACATTTAAACTGCACAATACATTGTTGATTATATTCAGTCTACAGATATAGTAGATCATCAGAACTATGTAGTTTAATTTTTAAAACTGGGACAAATGGCTGAAGTGTTTATTTAACAAATCAAAGCAGACCTGACTACCAGGTTCTTCCAGCATCCCTCAATCACTACCTGTTTCACAGTATGACAGGGATACAGTGCCCACTACTAAGCTTTCAAGTATAGGACAGGGGGCTTGGCTGCATTTTACTATATAATCCAAACACTTTGATGACTATGACTTGCATCTTTTTATACCTTTGTCCTTCTAGCTGAGGTAAATAGATCCTCTTTCTTTCCCCTCTCATTTTTCCTCACCTTGTCTCCTCACATGGATCAAAGCCCTGTCTAGTCTGAAATCTCCCAGATGTTTCTGATTTAGGCTATGCTCCTCCTTTTATCTCCAATAAACTTTCTCCTACGCCATTCCTAGGAGCAGTCCTATCCTTTCTTTTTCTTTTTTCTTTTATTTTTACTATGAGAATATATTTATTGACTTTTTAAAATGTTTATATTCATTTTAAAGGTGCATACAAAAATGAAAGGGTCAAGGATTTGACCATTTCCTTTTTTAATTGGTTATTTTATTTGTTTACATTTCAAATGCTGCCCCCCACTTCCCAGTTTCCTTTCTACAAGCCCTCTATCCCTTCCCCTTCCCCCTGCTTCTATGAGGGGCTACCCCTATCTGCTTACCCCATTCATGTGGCTGTTACATTGGATCCAATGAGTGGTCTTTCCACACTTACTCTATTCTCTATTCTCTTTACCCTCTCTTTGAATCTCAACTTATATTAATGGGATAATATTGTTATATTCCATATGAGTAAGATTTTACAGCATTTATATTTATTTATTTGCCTTTTTATTTATAAATAAATACATTACATTTATTTATTTATGTTTTTCATACAATATACTCTGAGCATGCTTCCCCCTGCCTCATCTCTTCCCAAATACTCCCCCTTTCCACACATTAAACTCTAAGCACCTCTCTCCTTTTAGAAACTAAAACAGGCAACAAGGAAACAAAAAGACAAACCCTCAAACAAACAATAAGAACTAACTAAACCACAACAAAAACTAACAAACCAGAAAACAATGATAAATTCATATACACAGAGAGACACAAACACAGAAAATAACAAGGCAGTAACAAAACAAAACAAAACAGAAAATCAGAAACCATGACATACACACACAAAGATCAGTACAGTTAAAAAAAACACACACACACAAAAATATCACTGAGTGAATTTTTACAATGCTGATCCTGCCAATCCACAAGCATGGGAGATCTTTCCATCTTCTGAGATCTTCTTTAATTTCTTTCTTCAGAGACTTGAAGATCTTATCATACAAATCTTTCACTTCCTTAGAGTCAAGACAAGGTATTTTATATTATTTGTGACTATTGAGAAGGGTGTTGTTTCCCTAATTTCTTCCTCAGGCTGTTTATCCTTTGTGAACAGAAAGGCCATTGACTTGTTTGAGTTAATTTTATATCCAGCTACTTCATTGAAGCTGTTTATCAGGCTTAGGAGTTCTCTGGTGGAATTTTTAGGTTCACTTATATATACTATCATATCATCTGCAAAAAGTGATATTTTGACTTCTTCCTTTTCAATTTGTATCCCCTTGATCTCCTTTTGTTGTCTAATTGCTCTGGCTAGGACTTCAAGTACAATGATGAATAGGTAAGGAGAGAGTGGACAGCCTTGTCTATTCCCTGATTTTAATGGGATTGTTTCCAGCTTCTTACCATTTACTTTGATGTTGGCTACTGGTTTGATGTAGATTGCTTTTATCATGTTTATGTATGGGCCTTGAATTCCTGATCTTTCCAAGACTTTTATCAAGAATGGGTTTTGGATTTTGTCAAATGCTTTCTCAGCATCTAAGTAGATGATCATGTGGTTTTTGTCTTTGAATTTGTTTATATATTGGATTACATTGATGGATTTCCGTATATTGAACAATCCCTGCATCCCTGGGATGAAACCTACTTGGTCAGGATGGATGATTGTTTTGATGTTTTTGGATTCGTTTAGCAAGAATATTTGTATATGTTGAGGCTTGTTTTGTGACCAATTATGTGGTAAATTTTAGAGAAGGTACCATGAGGTGCTGAGAAGAAGGTATATCCTTTTGATTTAGGATAAAATTTTCTGTAGATATCTGTTAAGTCCATTTGTTTCATCACTTCTGTTAGTTTCATTGTGTCCCTGTTTAGTTTCTGTTTCCATGATCTGTCCATTGGTGAAAGTGGTGTGTTGAAGTCTCCCACTATTATTGTGTGAGGTGCAATATGTGCTTTGAGCTTTACTAAAGTTTCTTTAATGAATGTGGTTGCCCTTTTATTTGGAGCATAGATATTCAGAATTGAGAGTTCCTCTTGGAGGATTTTACCTTTGATGAGTATGAAGTGCCCCTCCTTGTCTTTTTTGATTATTTTGGGTTGGAAGTCGATTTTGTTAGATATTAGAATGGCTACTCCAGCTTGTTTCTTCATACCATTTGCTTGGAAAATTGTTTTCCAGCCTTTCATTCTGAGGTAGTGTCTATCTTTTTTTCTGAGATGAGTTTCCTGTAAGCAGCAAAATGTTGGGTCTTGTTTGTGTAGCCAGTTTGTTAGTCTATGTCTTTTTATTGGGGAGTTGAGTCCACTGATATTAAGAAATATTAAGGAAAAGTAATTGTTGCTTCCTGTTATTTTTGTTGTTAAAGTTGGCATTCTGTTCTTGTGGCTGTCTTCTTTTAGGTTTGTTGAGGGATTACCTTCTTGTTTTTTTCTAGGGCGTGGTTCCCGTCCTTGTATGGGTTTTTTTTTTTTTTTCTGTTATTATCCATTGTGGGGCTGAATTCGTGGAGAGATAATGAGTGAATTTGGTTTTGTCATGGAATACTTTGTTTTCTCCATCTATGGTAATTTAGAGTTTGGCTGGGTATAGTACCCTGGGCTGGAATTTGTGTTCCCTTAGTGTCTGTATAACATCTGTCTATGTTCTTCTGGCTTTCATAGTCTCTGGTGAAAAATCTGGTGTAATTCTGATAGGCTTGCCTTTCTATGTTACTTGACCTTTCTCCCTTACTGCTTTTAATATTCTATCTTTATTTAGTGCATTTGTTGTTCTGATTATTATGTGTCGGGAGGAATTTCTTTTCTGGTCCAGTCTCTTTGGAGTTCTGTAGGCTTCTTGTATGTTCATGGGCATCTCTTTCTTTAGATTTGGGAAGTTTTCTTCAATAATTTTGTTGAAGATGTTTGCTGTTCCTTTGAGTTGAAAATCTTCATTCTCATCCACTCCTATTATCCGTAGGTTTGGTGTTCTCATGGTGTCCTGGATTTCCTGGATGTTTTGAGCTAGGATCTTTTTGCATTTTCCATTTTCTTTGATTGTTGTGCCAATGTTCTCTATGGAATCTTCTGCACCTGAGATTTTCTCTTCTATCTCTTGTATTCTGTTGCTGATGCTCGCATCTATGGTTCCAGATTTCTTTCCTAGGGTTTCTATCTCCAGCGTTGCCTCACTTTGGGTTTTCTTTATTGTGTCTACTTCCCTTTTAAGGTCTTGGATGGTTTTATTCAATTCCATCACCTGTTTGGTTGCGTTTTCCTGAAATTCTTTAAGGGATTTTTGTGCTTCCTCTTTAATGTCTTCTACCTGTTTGGTTATGTTTTCCTGCAATTCTTTAAGGCATTTTTGTGTTTCCTTTTAATGTCTTCTACTTGTTTAGCAGTGTTCTCTTGTACTTCTTTAAGTGAGTTATTTAAATCCTTCTTGATGTACTCTACCATCATCATGAGATATGCTTTTAAATCCAGGTCTAGCTTTTCAGGTGTGTTGGGGTGACCTGGACTGGGTGAAGTGGGAGTGCTGGGTTCTGATGATAGTGAGTGGTCCTAGTTTCTGTTAGTAAGATTCTTACGTTTACCTTTGCCATCTGGTAATCTCTGGAGTTAGTTGTTATAGTTGTCTCTGTTTAGAGATTGTTCCTCTGGTGATTTTGTTACCCTCTATCAGCAGTCCTGGGAGACTAGCTCTCTCCTCTGAGTTTCAGTGGTCAGAGCAGTTGCTGCAGGCAAGGTCTCCTCTTTCAGGGAAGGTGCACAGTTTTCTGGTGTTTGGACCTCCTCCTGGCCGAAGATGAAGGCCCAAAACAGGATCTTTCCCAGAAGCTGTGTTGCTTTAGCCTGTCACAGAAGCCGTTGTTTCAGTAGTCCACACTCTCACCTGTGTAGACTACTTTCCGAGGAGTCCCAGAACTAGGAACTAAGGTGACTCCCTCGGAACCTGAGGCAGAAGCCTCCCAGGCAGAGTGGACACCTGTGCTCTGACCAGGAAGAAGGCTGCTTGTCTGGAGCCAAAAATGGTGCTGCCTCAGAAGGTCTGTGGCTCTCACCTGCCCCAGAAACTGCTGGCCTCTGTATTCCACACTCTCACCTGTGCAGACTGCCCTCCGTGGAGTCCTGGAACCAGGTTTTGGATTTTGTGTTTTCCTTTCTTTTCCTTTGTTTTGTTTTGTTTTGTTTTTTAGGGATGCAGTACATCTGAGGCTTCCAATAATCTAGAAAATGACTCTACTAGTATTGCTTAGTGGACTTTTCAGGTTAAAAGACACAAACAAACAAACAAACAGGGAGACCACATGAAACTGTGAATAAATAGCAGTAGGGGGATATGGATACAATTGTGTATTGGAGAATGTACTTGTACACTTATGACATTCTCATACAATTTTCAGAAAGGAAAAATATAAATGCTATTGATAGATCAATTTCTTGATGTTAAATTCTTCATTAAATCAAGAAATATGATGAAACAATATATATGAAGCTACTAGCAGCACTGTGTAGTACTGTGGGCCTGAGTACCAGAGGCTTTCCATGGAGATTCCTGGTCAAGCTTGGTGGGAGGGTTCCTGCAAAGGGACAAGAAGGGAAGTGAATGTGGGCAAGGGGAGAAGTCACTTCCCTGCTTCTGCTGCATTGGTTGGCTCTGCCTCCATATCTGCCATGCCTTCCAGGTTACTTTGTAATTCCGTGCTGCCCTGCACTGAGATGAGTTGGGCTGGGTGGTTGAGAGGCCCAGTAGCCAAGGAGGAGTGCAGCAGAGCCTCAGGTGGCCCTTTGGGAAAGAAGATCTCTTTCCAAGTGTTAAAAGCCCATAGGACAAAAGGCTTAGATGAAGGAGTAGTTCTCGAACACCTTTTAGTCCCTGGGTAGGATTTTTATACAGTTTTTGGAATTATTCAGAGTTTGACTGCAGGTACTTCTCATAGGCTTGGACTGAGAGTTTGGGGAAAACTTATTTGCATGTGGAAGGGATTGGTGCAGCTACTAATGCATTGATGCCTCATACCTCTCTTTAGCGGGGCTATGGGAGGCTGTAGCTATGTGACAGGAGCTAGGTGCCCAGAAAGTGTGGCTGAACTCCTTCCATATCATGCAGGTGGAAATCACCACCCACCAGGGCTTCAGGTTCCAAACCTTTGCTCTACCAGGGACCAGGTCTGTGCACAGGCTACTACCCCACATAGTATTATGTTTTGTTGTAAACTCTTATCTTATTAATACAGAGAAAATTGAAATAGTTAAAAATATATAGTTAGTATTTAATACTATCAGTAAACTAGTAATGTATTACACATATTTGTTCAAAATATTGTATGATTGGAAGTTCTGTAGAATTATATATATATATATATATATATCAACATTACCATAAACATTCAAACAATGCCTTTAAGTACAAAATACAATGACTTCTGTCTTAATCACTGTTCTGTTGCTATGAAGAGATAAGATGACCAAGGAAACTTATAAAAGAAAGCATTATGTTGAAAGCATCCTAAGAGTGTTAGCTCATGATCATCATGGCAGAATGCATGGCAGCTAGCAGGTATGGTGTTAAAGCAATAGCTGTGCACTTATATCTTATCCACAGGAAGCAGTAAGAAAGAGAGAGAGAGAGAGAGAGAGAGAGAGAGAGAGAGAGAGAGAGAGAGAGAGAGAGAGAGAAGAAGAAGAAGAAGAAGAAGAAGAAGAAGAAGAAGAAGAAGAAGAAGAAGAAGAAGAAGAAGAAGAAGAAGAAGAAGAGAGAATGGTGAGGGCTTTTGCAATCTCTTTTGCAAACTCAAATCCCACCACTCTACTAAGAACTCCACCAACTGTGAACCAAACATTCACCCACAAGTTTATGGGGGTATTCTCATTCAAACCACCACCACAACTTACAACAGCCATACGAAATAATTATTTTTATTTTCTTTATTATTTTATGGTATTACTATATGCTATATGTGTTCTACTGTGCCTTAGTCTGCTTTCTATTGATGTTGTGAAATACTGACTTGAAACAATTTATGAAGGAAAGAGTTTATTTGGCTTACATGTACATACTCTGTTGAGAGAAGCCAAGGAAAGAATTTAATGCAGAAACCTGGAGGTAAAATCTGAAGGAGAATCACAAAGACATGCTATTTACTGGTTTGTTCCTGATGGTTTGCCTAGTGTCATAGTTTGGTTTTCTATTGGTTTGATAAAAACTATGGCTAAAAGGACTTGGTGAGAAATTGATTTGTTTAGTCTAACTCTAAAAGGTAGCAAGAAGTCCATCACTGTGAAGTAGGCTTAGGAATTGATGTTGTAAGACAGGAACCTGGTAGCAGAAACTGAAGCAGAAACCATGAAGAAATACTGCTTTTTGTTTTGCTTAACATGATATCTTTTGAACTGAACACCAGATACCCAGGTGTATTAGAAAGCCTCTATGAGCTGAGCCCTCCCACAACAATTATTAATCCAGAAGGTGAACAGCCATGCCTCCAGGCTAGTTTGGTGGAAGATGGCACATTTTCATCTGAGGATTATTTTTCTTAAAAGACTCTGGATTGTGTTAAGTTGTCAAAAACAGGCCAGCATGTACTGTTAACTAAGTGTTGCACAGCTCAGGACTGTTTTACAATTTTTCCTAAATAATATTCATTTGAAAATATTTACTAATTCTGATGTGCTTCTTAACTTATTTTTTATTTAGACATATGTTTCTTTATTTCTAGTTATTGTCCTGATTAGTTTTTAGCTTAACAAGATTGTTCAATAATGGATCTGTCAGTGGTGACAGGACAGAGATACAGCCCCAATAATGCCCCTAGATTTTTAGGAAACCTGATATACATCAAAATAGGAATCATGCCTTTAACAGTGAAGAGAATTTCAGTCCTGGTTAGCATAATAAATTAGAATTAAAAGAGATTTTTATTGAAGATAACTTTAGTGTAGGCATCAGCTAGTATGTTAGATAGAAGGACAAGCCTTCATAAAGAGATATCCAAGAGCACAGATGTGGAAATCTCAAGGATTTGTCATGGAAAGTGAGACATAAGTAAGGGGAGATACGGGCTTCTTAAGGAAGAGTCATACTAAAATATGGATATGCACGTGAACAAAAAGCCACAGACAGAAAATATGACACACTCATGCACGGATATCTATTCCTTAAGGAAGAATTAGATATAATAACACACATCCAAAGTATACTTATGGACTCCAGAAGGGATAAATCACAATTTGGTAAGCATTATATATGCCCTTTTAGTGGCTCTTAACTTATATATCAAAAATGTTAATAAGACAGTTTTATTTTTATTTTATTTTTATTGGTTATTTTACATATTTACATTTCAAATGTTATCCCACTTCCCAATTTCCCCTCCACCAGCCTCTTCCTACCCCTGCCTCTATGAGGGTGATCTACCACCTGTCATCCACTCGTGCCTCAGCAGTCTAGTGTTCCCCTATCCTCGATCATCAAGCAAAGGGACTACCCTACCAATTATGCCAGATAAGGCAATCCTCTGCTACATATCCAGCTGGAACCAAGGGTACCCCTTATGTACTCTTTGGATATAGGTTTCTTCCCTAGGAACTTTGGGGGATCTGGTTGATTGATACTGTTGTTCTTCTTATGAGGTTGTAAATCCCTTCAACTCCTTCAGTCCTTGCCCTAACTTCCCCACTGCAGTCCCCACACTCAATCCAATTTTTGACCCACCTCAAAAATATTAATCCAGAATTTCTACTGTCAAAAAGAAATGCAGGGGCAAAGAGTAGAGCAGAATCTGAAGAAAAGGTCATCCAGAGACTGTCCCAACTAGGGATCCATGCCATCTGCTGATATCAATCCCAGACACTATTGATGATGCCGAGAAATACTTATTGGCAGGAGCTCAGTATAGCTGTCCCTTGACACTTTTATTTTTATTTTCCTACCTTCTGTGATTATTTTGGATTATATACTCAAATGTAAGATTTGGAGTTATCGTCTTAGAGTAAAAAAAAAAGAACAACATACAGAATTTGTATTTCTAGGTCTGTGTTACTTATTCAGTGCAGGGATCATGGGGAGAGATAAGAGACAGACATATTGAGGGACATAGTAGGGAACACAGTATCTCTCTCTCTCTCTCTCTCTCTCTCTCTCTCTCTCTCTCTCTCACACACACACACACACACACACACACACACTAATAACCTTCAATTGTACTTTAGGCTTGTTCACTTATTTTTCATGTGGGAGTATGTTGTCTCTTACTCTTGGACCATAACTCCCATACTTACATTTAAGTATATAACCAAAAAGTATTCACAGGAAGTAGAAAAATAGAAAGTAAAGTTTCATATGTGTATAAATATGTCACATGGGGTAATACTGCTTCCTTCAATAACCACAGATTAACAAAAACTCCAGGGCCAGGAAAGGCAACTCTCCCTTTGATTTGTCTGGTCAGGGACTTCCAAGAGACTCTCAGAACCATAGAATCATTATTATTGCCATTTTCCCTTTCAGCTACCACATAGTTCAGATACAGTAACTGGGGAAATCTCGTTAGAAATGTCCAGAAAGGCTCCTCACTCTGAACTAGCTCTCATAATCTCAGAATGTGCTATTCCAGATTCTAAGGGAAAAAAAATCAATATCCTGCCCAGTTATAAACTATGAACCCCAACATTGACTAGCCCAGCATTACATTCCTAATGATTTAATAGTGGCATTTTTATCTTAGAGGTAACCAACATCTGCCTAATCATACTTAAGGCTTGTTCAATAGGAGGGAGATCATGACTGGTGCTGTAAACATAACTACCTGTGGCTGGAGAAGTTATAGCTCTAGAGGAAAGCCTACTACTGCCATTTTCCTAGATAATTATAATTTATACCTCTATTCTTAGTGTTTATGCTTATACAGACAGATATAATTTTACCAGTTATACCTGAAATGTTTACTAATAAATCCCTTCTCCATTGTTGCAATTTGCTTTCTATTTAAGTGATTAAACATTGGCCAAAATCACCCTAGATGAAGAAAGGTGTTGTTTAATTTTACACATTATAGTCTATCATCCAGGGAAGCTAAGGTAAAAAGCTGTAGGCAGTGACTGAAGCAGAGATCATAGAAGGCCGCTACATACAGGTTTATTTTTCATGTTGCTCAGTTTCGTTATAGAACTCAGGTATACCTTCTCAGGAATGGCACTTCCGATAATTGAATGAGCTCTCCAACATCAATTATTATTCAAGAAAATATCTGATAGGCCAGTCTGATAGAGTAATTTATTGATTGCATTTCCTGCTACCTATGTGACTCTAGCTTGTATAAAGTTGACAAAAACTAACCAACCCTCTCTTCACTGAGGAAGCGTCTTTTTGTAACAAAGGATGCTACAGAGATCCACAACTGTTCAAAATACAGACAACATATGTTTGTGACTACCCCTCTTCAATTAGTACAATCGTGGAATTAAAATACACTGGAAAAAAGCAAAGACTCTATTTATATTATTATATGATAGTTTTTATTTCTATATTTTAAGCTGTAGCTGTTCTTTTGTTTTTGTGGCTGTGTTTCAAACTAAAGGCTAGCTGACAGGTGATGGGGCTATTAAAAGGAGATTAAAATTATTTCATTCCTTGGAATGTACAGCAAAGTGAGGAACCACTTCACACCTGGCAAAGCAAGAATCTTACTCTCTATGTAACTAGTGATAAGCAGAGTTTACAGAAAGCAGAAGGATCTGTTAATAATTTCCTAACAGTTTTACAATTCATGGAAGGATCCAAGAAGTCGGAGATACTGAACCTTATCTTTTATAAGGTTAGAATGTATGCTTGCACACAATTGAGTTTTTCTTAGACATTACAGTACACCTATGACATAATATCCATGATTACTGCTCATGGAATGTTATGGAAGAGAGAAAAAGAACATTGTAAAACCCAGGGACCAAGCCCCATACTGTGAAATAGCATCTTTTAATATTCTAAGAAACCTACACCCATGAAATACCAATGATGTGGTTTGCTAAAAACAAAAACAAAAAACAAAACAAAACCAAACAAAACCAAAACAAAACAATCAAACAACAACAAAAAAAACCTGCATAATGATAATATCAATGAACTTACCACTGTGAATGGTATGGATGTCACAAGTTCCCATGGTTAAATGAAGATCTACAAGCAATTACTGGCTTGTGAGACAAGCATACCTATATGTTATGAAATCCCAAATGCTGAGACCTCAACACATGTATATATGAATAGCACTAAATAGTATTAATAGGTCACTGTTTATATGTGTATCTCACATACATATGCATATACACAAGGGAAGAATGGGAGGGAAGAGAGAGACACAGCAATGATGTACATATAGTACTCATGTATGCATACAACCTCCAAAATTTGAAAACATTAAAATATAGGGAGGAGCCCTTGTGGGGCATTGGGCTATACACAGACAGTCTGGTCTCCAGTCGAGCTGAGGTGTGAAACCCCAGGACAAAGTGGTGATTCACCTACATGAGATGGAAGGAGTTCTCTCATGTCTCCTGCATTCAAGACTCCTATCGAAGTTACTGCCCCCCACAGCCCCCATAGGAGAAGTATGGCTTTTCATCATGTAGACAATGTCCCAAGCTTCTGACCTTCAGGCTAGGCTCCTCCCCAGTTACCTGCAATAGTAAAGATAACAGCATACCAATAGAGGGGCTGCTTGGGCCCACCTTGCTCTCTTAATCCTCTTACTCCCCTTACTCTCTTCTCTCCCTCCTTGTCCTCTCCTCTTCTCTCCTCTCACTCTCTTCCTCCCTCTTATTCTCTCTTTCTTACTCTCTAGCCTTTACTCTTTTTTTTCTTTCTCCCTGTTCCATCCTCTTGGCCATGGCTGGTCTCTCTCTCTCTTTTATCTTCTCTCTTCCCCCTGTCTCTCTATTATAAAGCTCTAAAACCATAGACTGTCTCTGTTCATCAAGACCCACTGGTCTTACTCTCATCTATGTGGGAAGCTCTCTCCCTCAGTTCTCTCCCCCAAAACCCCAGGGCGACAGGGTGTCACCCCAGGGCCCCCAGTCAGGGGCTGCCCCTCATCCACCCCCTGTCAAGTGGAGTCAGTGGCTTAGATGCCCTCCCAGGGCCGAGTGGAAAGCATCTGGCAGCCTTCCTGTGTTCACCTGCTCAGAGCATAGGAGGAACTCTGGTCGGACATGGGCTATCCTCCCTTCCCCCCTCTTTCCCCAGCCCCTTTATTTTCCACAGGCCCTGGTGACCTCATAGTGATTATGGCAACATGGTGCAGACCTGCACAAACTCAAGTCAAATAAAGTATCAGCATGAAAGAGTTGTGCATGGAGTCCCACTCCTATTACCATTAGATTGCTGCTGGGAGAGGGGAAGTTGGTTTCCTTTAATGATGTGACGCCTGAAAGATATATTGGCCATACTCCAGGTCAGGCCCTATACCCAGGGTAGTTTGTCAACACACAGTGGATTGTATAGATATATTAAAATACAGAGACAGAAAGATAATGAAGTTGAGTAGGTAAGCAATTGGGGAAGGGAGTGGAAGGAACTCAGGAAGGGCCTAAAATATGATCAAAATTCATTATATGGCTTCTGTCTTATATTTTCATTTTATTGATATCAGATTATTTTCTCACATAATATACCCTTATTGTGATTTCTCCTCTTTCTATTCTTCCCAGTTCCTCTCCTCCTTCCTAATATCAGGATTTACTCTCTGTCTCTCATTAGAAAAGAAAAGGGTTCTAAGGAATAATAACAAAATAAAAAAATAATAAAAGGTCATAAAATAAAACCAAAATGTGTATCAAAGTTGTACAAGAAAAACTAACAGAAACAAAGGGTTAGGCACAAAAGAAGAGAAGGCACAAAAATTACAGACCCACTCATTTGCACACTCAGGAATCCCATAAAAGTACTAAACTGGAAACCATAATATATATATATACACAAATGACCTGGTAAAAACCCATGGAGGCCCTGTGCATGCTGCCTCCGTCTCTCTGAGTTCATATGTTCTTTGTTCCTGTTGATTTAGAGAACCTTATATCTTTATTGTCCTCTACCCTTCTAGCCCTTACACTTTTGCCATGTCGTCTTCTTCAGGGATTTCTGAGAATTGAGGGAATGGGTTTGATAAAAGCATTGCACTTAGGGCTAAGTATTCTAAAGTGTCTCACTTTCATCTGCTCATGTGTCTTTGCATTTATTATGATTTGCTGTGTAAGGAAGCATAATAACTAGTAAAAACACTGGCAAACAATCATTCAAGATAAAAAGAAAAGGAAATTTTTCTTTTAATAAGAGAGAATATAGGGTGGTTTCAAAATAGGATTTGATGGAATTATAATCCGACAAGGTAAAGCAAGATGCTTCAAAGCTTCACAGGGTTGTGAACATATCCTTCCCCTGTAAATAAAGGCACTGGTAAGATTCCTTTAAAAATATGAAGAATTACAGCTGGGAAAGAAAAAGAATGCAAGACAATTAGTTGTGCTAGAATTCTTGTTTCTCCGCTGGCAAAATAGTCACCTAGGTGTTTTAGTGAGAATCTCCACTTCCTTGCCAAGGTCCAAGTATTCCCCCTGCTTTTGTGTACTGCTTCATGCCCTTCATATTTGTTTAGATTCACTTTATGATCCAAAACGTACATATCTTTAGAGTTAATTTTTATCTGTTTCAAATGTATACTTTTTGAAATGTATTGATCCAGTTTCTTTTTATGTAAATCAATCAAGGTTTGATAATCATGTTTTCTATCTTTGTTCTGTTAATGTGTCATTGATCATTTTGTGAATATGGTAAAATAATATCATATATATGTTCTAGGTCCAGCCTTTGCTTATTCTTTGGTTGCTGATTCAGTTTCTGGGAGCCCCAAAGGGTCCAGGCTATTTGACTCTTTTGGTCTTTCTATATAGTCCTATCCTCTTTGGCTCCCTCAAACTTTCTCCCAATTCTTCTGTAAGACACCTCAGCTCCATCAGATGTTCGGGGGTGAATCTCTGCTTCTCTTTCCATTGGTTGCTGTATTGAGCCTCTCAAAAAACTGTTATGCTAGGTTCCTGTCTAGAAGAACAACAGAATATCATTAATAGTTACAGGAGTAGGTTCTTGTCCAGAGAATGGGTCTCAATTTGGGGCAGTCATTGACTTATGGTTCCTACATTCTCAGCTCTATAATTGTCCCTGCCCATCTTACTAGACACATATCAAGTCAAAGGCTTTGTGGGTAGGTTGTTGTGCTTATCCTTCCACTGGGTACCCTGACTGGCTGGAGGAAACAGTCACATCAGGAACCATGTCCCTCACTTCTAGTAATCTCAGCTAGAGTTGCTCCCTTAGAAACTCTGGGGCTTTCTCCATCCCAGGTTTCTGGATTGTCCCAGAGATTGCCCCACTCCCAGATGTTCTCATTTATCTCTCCCCTGATCTCTCTACATATGATCTCTAATCGTACCTCCATTCCCCTCTTCACCCCCTCACACCTAGTTCCTTTCTTTCAGCTAGCCCATGTATCTATTTTTTTTTCCATTCTGAGAAAGATTCAAATATCCTTCCTTGGGACTTCCTTATTATTTGGCTTTTATGGGGTCTGTTGATTATAGAATGGTTATCCTGTACTTTATGGCTAAAATCCACATATGCGTGAGTAGATACCATGCATGTCCTTTTGGGTTTGGGTTTTTTCACTTGGGATGATATTTTCTAGTTCCATTCATTTGTCTGCTAATTCACGATGTCCTTGTTTTTAATGGCTGAGTGGTATTCCATTGTGGAGATATCCAACTTTTTCTGTATCCATTCTTCAGTTGAGTGACATCTAGGTTATTTCAAGTTTGGGTCTATTACAAATAAAGCTGCTATGAACACAGTTAATCAGGTGTCCATGTGGGACTTTGGAGCACCTTTTTGGGTATAAGCCCAAGAATTGCATAGCTGGGTCTTGAGGTAGAACTATTCCAAGTCTTCTGACAAACTGCTAAATTAATTTTCAGAGAGAAGTTCGAATTTCTACTAGGAGCAGAGGAATGTTCCATTATTCCACAATCTCATCTATATGTGCTGTCTTTTGAGTTTTGATCTTAGCCATACTGATGGGTGTAATATGGAATCTCAGAGTCATTTTGATTTGAATTTCCCAGATGACTAAGGAAATTGTACTAGGTGCTTTTAGTCCATTTGATATTCCTCTGCTGAGAGTGGTCTGTTTAGTTCATAATCCAGGTACCAGGCTACACTCCAGAGACTCACAAATGCTAAATAAGATGGAAGGTCCAAGCAAGGAAGTTTGACTCTCACTTAGAAGGGGGGATCAAATAGTCAGAAGAGTCAGATATATGGAGGGAACTGTGATGGAGAGGAGATTGGGGGGGAATGTGGGGTTTAGAATCAGGTGTGGGGAAGAAAAGGAGAGATGACTAGATAGCCATGAAAATGAATTGAAATCTTAAACCGACCAGAATGAGGAGTTAGTAGGCATCTCCACGTCAAGACAGACACCTTGGACAAGGAGGCACCCACAAATCAATTTGGGTAAGTTATCCCTGAGTCACAACATTGGACATATGGAACCTAAAGAGGCCATCTCTTATACTCCATTTTTAATTGGGTAACTTGCATTCCCAGTGTCTATCTTCTTCAGTTATTTACAAATTTTGGGTATCAATCCTGTGTAGGGTCTTTCTCCAATCTGTGTGTTATCATTTTGTCCTGATGACAGTATCCTTCAATTACAGAAATTTTTCAGTTTCATGAGTTCCCAGTTATTACTTCTTGACCTTAGTGCCTGAAGCATTGGTTTTCCATTCAGGAAATTGTCTCCTCTACCCATGAATTCAAGGATATTTCCCAATTTTTATTAGATTAAGTATGTCTGGTTTTATGTTGAGGCCTTTCATCCATTTTGACTTCAGTTTTCTTCAGGGTGTTAAATATAAATGTATTTGAATTATTCTACAAGCAGACATTTGGTTAGACACACAATATTATTTAAAGATGGTGTTCCTTTTCTACTCTATGGTTTTTTTGCTTCCTTGTCAAAAGCCAAATGTCTATAGGTATGAGGGTTGATTTCTGTGACTTCAGTTGAAATTAACTGCTCCACATGTCTGCTTGTATTGCACTGTAGTACAGTTTGAAGTCAGGGATAGTAATACCTCCAGAAGTTCTTTTATTGTTCAAGATTCTTTCAGCTATCTCAAGTTTATGGATTTTTCATATGAATTTGGGAATTATTCTTTCAAGATCTGTGAAGAATTATGTTGGAATTTTGAGGGGGATTGCTTTGAACCTGTAGACTGGTTTTGGTAATATGGTCATTTTCACTGTGTTAATCTTACCAATCCTAGAGCAAGGGAGATCTGTCCACATTATGATTTTTATCTCAGTTTCTTTCTTCAGAGACTTGAAATTATTGTCATACAGGACTTTCACTTGTTTGGTTAGATTTATATCATGGCATTTTATGTCATTGTGGATATTTTGAAGGGTACTGTTTCATAACTTCTTTCTCAGACCATTTATGACTTATGTATGGGAGAGCTAATGATTTATTTGAATTAATTTTGTATCCAGCCATTTTGCGGAACATGTTTGCCAGCTGTGAGAGTTGTCTAGTAGAAATTTTGAAGTCATTGGTCATTTATGTATACTATCATATCATTTTCTAATAGCAATACTTGGACTTCTTCCTTTCTAATTTTTATTCCCTTAATTTCCATTAGTTGTCTTGTTGCTCTAGCTAGAACCGCAAGTACTATATTGAAGTGATAGGATGAGAGTGACAGCCTTTTCTTGTCCCCAAGTTTCTTTCCATTTAAGTTGACATTGGCTCTTTGCTTTCTGTATATTTTCTTTATTGTGTTTAGTTATGTTCTTGCATCCCCATTCTTTCTATGACTTTTAACAGGAAGGGATGTTGGATTTTGTCAAATGCATTTTTTGGCATCTAGTGAGATAACCAGGTTTTGTTTTGTTTTGTTTTTTTCTTTCAGTTTGTTTATATGGTGGATTATATTGATGCATATACTACAAACTGAACACAGGTCTGCTGGAAGAGCTAAAAGTAATTGCTAAGCCATATCTTCAACTCTCCAAAATATATCATCTCATTTTGCTCTTATTTCTTATAGCTTTTAGGATTCATTTCTAGCTTTGCCTTAGTTTCCTTACAATTTCATTGTATCACTCCATTTGCCTTCAATTTGTTTAGAAATTGCATCCTTTCTTATTTTTTTCTCCACTGGAATGTTACATATAAAAATGTGAATTTTAAGTTTATGAAAGGGTCTATTTTTTTAAAGTTTTTATTAAATGTTTCCTTCAAAATGCCTGATAGTACAAAATTGGTTCAATACTTCAATTTAACTCAGTGCCCTTCTCACATTTATGGATTAGTATTTAGTTTCTTAATCCCATTCATATTTAAATCACTAAATTGTCTTTGTTTCATCTATAAAACATCCATTTAACATAATTTATTTCAGATCAATTTTCCTATAACAAATGCTTAAGGTGAAGATTTTATATATGTGATTTATTAAGAATATGTTTTCAGTGGAGAGGAATAAGGGAGAAGAGAGAGGTAAACAGGAAAGGAGAATAAAACATCGAACATTTTGTTTAAAAAAAAGCACTACTTACAGCCAATGCTTCAAAGGTAAGTTTAAGAATATGTATATGTGAATAAGTATGTGTTTCTTATGATTTTCCAGCTCAAAGCTAGGATCTGTATTTTAACATAACTAAATCAATAACTCCTATTATAGAGCATAGCTGGCATTATATCAGAATTTATAAAACCAATGAATAGTTGAAAAGACAAATGGATTAACCTAATCCTGGTTTGAATATTTTAATAATTTAACTCATTTTGTCTTATGCTACATGAAATGGCTTTCTATTCACAAAGTACTCCTCATACACTTCTATAGTATTTTACAGTTATCCTTTTTTGTTCTTGGACATTTTCTCAGTCACCTTATTAACAGGGATAAGAAAGAAAAAAAATTAGTTGCTGAGACATATTATTTGAAGGTCAGTTGAAAGCATTTAGCAAGATTTTTTTTTTCAAATTGTGTACTGATTATATTTGTTTTGACCATTTTGTGTACTTATATCATATATTCCGCTGACTCTTACATTCCATTCTCTCTTCTTACTCTCTTCTACACCTGTTATTTCCCTTTGGCCACCTCCTCTGTATAGTTCTCTTACCACATTGATAACTTTTTGTTCTGTTTTGTTAATCAGATTTTAACCAGAAGTTTCTCTATGGCCACAAAGTTTGGAACCATCCATTAGTCTATGTTCACTCACTCTTTGTTACTCAGCTGAAGGTAATGACTAGATGGTGGGACCCAATAAGACTTTATGGCTTATAATTTGCTATTGAGAAGCCAAATTACACTAACACCTAGTGTAGGCAACTAGGCAATTATAACTACTCTGATAGCACATTTTCAGTGCTTTTTCAGTGGTTGTTTCATACTTGGATGATACCTTTTCACATACCTTCTCAATATTTTTTGGCATTTAATTATTTCTGCTTCTTTCATCATGTTCCCTGGTTGTTGAAGGGTTGGTCAAAATGCCCTGTTTAGGACTAAGCACAAAACTGCTATATTTGATAAACACTAAATAGCCATGAGTCTCTATATTTACTGTCTTTCACTCAAAAAATGTCATTTTCTGATTAGAGATATGAATAGCATCTGTCAGGTGGTAAAATCGTGAATATTTTGGTAGAACCATGAATATTAAACTTAAGTATGTTGTTACGTCAATTTAGCTAAACAATAGTAGAAAGATCTCTCTTAAAGTCTATGCACTCCACAAACATAAGATTTTGACTAGATAGATACTATCAGGCATATATTCCCAAATCAGGAGTAGTTGATTACACTCACAATCTTCATGCCACTCTTGTACCAGAGGTTATATCTTTCATGGTTTATTGGTACTGTAGTTAATAGAATTCAGATTTTGGATAAGACCACTATTGACTTTTCTCACCTAAAATCCTGCATAGCACCTTTCATCACTATAGAAGCTGTCTCACAGGGAGGAAGCCTCTTATTGAGTTCCAGGCTGCATATTCTCCATATCTTGCAGTCTAGATAAGTTCTATCTCCAGCAATAACATCTTATCCTCTAGTTTTAGTGAGCAGCAAGAAGAAATAGCAATAGCCTGTATTTTTTTTTTTTTTTGGATGGGGACTCTGATACTTCCTTGACCAAGAACTAATAAGTAGGTCATCCATGATTGGTACCAGGATTTCTGTGTAATAAATGATGGCTTCTAGGAGCAGCATTATTCAGCAAAGTGGGATATATCACTTCAATTCTTTGTAACTTGATTTAAAATATTATTTTACAATGTAGTGGGCTTTTGTACAACTTTTAAATAGATTACTCACTTAGATTAGTCTTCATTTTCCAGCCCCTGCACTCCTTATTCTTCAACACTCATTCCGGCATAAACTTATGTTTTCCCTGTCTACTTTCATATTACTACATTTCACTAGCTCCTCAGCCCTTAAGATATCCCCTTGATGGCTCCTTTCTAGTTTTACGGCTTCTACAAGTGCCCCAAGATAAACACATAAAGCTGTAGACTTGGCACTAGGATCCACAGATGTGAGAGGCCATATGGTGTTTGTCATTCTGGGCCTGGGTTACTTCACTCAGTATAAATTGTTACAATTGCATCCATTTACACAGAAATTTGTAATTTCTTTGCTGCTCTATTCACAATAACTGGGAAATGAAATCATCTTGCATGTTCATAAGAAGAAGAATGGATATGAAAATTTTATTCAGTGGTGAATCTTTGACCATGGGAGCATGGCATTATACAAAGTGTGTGTAGCAGAAACATATGGGCACAAATACACTTCATACACACTTTTTTTGATGACCTGACTGGCCTGGAACTCATGGTGTAAGCCATCTATCTGTGACTATCTTCAAAGGGAGTACTTGGATTAAAGGTAAATACATCTACCACATGTTTTTCTTCATGGATATTGTTAATACATGCAAATACTTTTCATTTTGCTCAACATGAATTATTACATTTCTTTCCACAAAAGTTCAATAGGCAGGAGAAAAAAATATTCCATTCCAATTCCATTCCATTCCAATGAACAGATCAACACATATAAAAAAATCTTTCTACTGGGCAAATACAAGCCAAATAATGACAATTTTTTGTACAGTAACCTGTTATAAAGTAGAAATTCATTGATGTTCCCATATCATTTGTTCATGTGATCAATCACTCCCACTGAGAATAATTAATAATTTTTCATCAAGGTAAAATTTTTAATAGACTGGTATAATGATAATGTCTATTAAACCTCTTTTAGAAATTTATTAATTTTATTTTATTTTTCAAGGTAGAAGGTAAGAACCAATCTCTTTTATTTTTTAATTGTTATTCTTTAATTTCTTTTTACACTCCAGTTGTTAACACCTCCTTGTCAGCCCTCTGACTATTCCTCATCCAACACATGTTCCCTGTCTCCCCACCCCACAGACCTCCACACTCCTTGGGGCCTCAAAGACTTGTCTCAAGTGTCTCAAGACAGTTAGATGTGTCTTCTCTCACTGAGGCCAGACCAGGAAGTTCTCTGTGGTATATGTGTCAGGGGCTTCCTATCATCTTGTGTAGTGCTGCCTCTTTGATGGCTAAGTGTCAGAGAGATCTCAAGGTTCCAAGTTAGTTGAGACTTCTGGTCTTCCTATAGAATTACTCCCCCTCTCAGCTTCTTCCAGCCTTTCCTTAATTCAACTACAGGGGTCCCTAACTTCTGTCCACTGGTTAGGTGTAAATATCTGCATCTGACTCTCTCAGCTGCTTGCTGGGCCTCTCATAAGGCAACTTTGCTAGGCTGCTGTCTGCAAGTACACCATAGAATCAGTAATAGTTTCAGGCCATGGAGACATCCCTTGGGCTAGAACTCCTGGGCTTGTTATTGGACCTCCTTTCCCTCAGGCTCTTCAAAATTTATTAATTTTGAATGATGGGACTGTCTTGAGATTTATTATCATGATGCAAAATTTCCATACATTTTCTAGTTTTTTTAATACTTATGTGATTCACTGTATCTGACTGGAGTGCAGAAAAGAGCCCATGGGTTTTATGTATTTATAATATTGGGGAGATTTTATTGCTATACCACTACATAAAAGTATTAAAATACACAGCAGCATAACAATATAATTTTTCTGATTGTTAAGCTTACAATAATATTCCACATTTTTGTATTTTTCTATGTTCAAAAGAAAATGAAAATTATGGTAAGTGATGTTAATTTTTTTTTTTTGATCAGTGGTAGTGTATAATATCAGAAACTCATAATTATACTAATGGGTTAAAAAGAAAAGAAAGAAATACATCAGTGTAAAAACAGAACTTATAGACATATGGCAGCTTTGAACAATGCTTGGTATAACAGAGACATTTAAATTTTAAATTTATTTTGAAGAAATATAACTGTGAGGCTCAATTCATTTAAGTAAAGAGAATTGCTTAATTTCAAAATTTGATAGCTATTCAAGGTTTTAGCAAATATATGTAATTTTCAAGAGAGTATATGTCCCTACTACAGTTTATATTTAATAAGTAAATATTATAATGTTACAATTACCAAGGCATATGAAGGTAGTTTATTTTTTACATAAAATTCTTTCACCAAAAATAAAAACTTAAATAATGGCAAAAATAATGACATTATAAGCATAATGTCTTATTTGATACTGGCCTATATTTGTAGTATTTGTGATAAGCAATAATAAAATTAGGAAAAGAATTACAGCTCTGACCACCTGAGCAGAGGATAGCACCATATTTTATCCTGGGTTCCTTAGAGACCAGTCTGTGCAGTAGAGTACTTGGGCTGTAGAAGCAACATAAATCCTGGGACAGGGCCCCTTTGTGAGACGCATGACTCCCCAGCAAGAAAGACTCCATAGCAGGATCCTTTTGCAACACGTTTATTGAGAGAGCATCGACTGCTTAAGCAAAAAAACCCCGAGCCCCAGAACTGGTGCTGCTTATATAGGCTTAGGAGTGGCGTGTCCACACCTGATTGGTTGTGCCCTCAGCACCTCATTCACATGCCTTGGGTCAGGCAGTGACTCAGCAAAAAACTCTATCTCACATGCGCACATTGGTTGTTTACCCATATTCATGGGCGTCGGCTTATTGAAACCAGCACCATTTTGTAATGGTGTTTGCTGCTTCCACATCTCTTATAATGGTTGTTTGTGGCTTCCCACACCCCTTTCTGGCCTTCATTTTTAGCATGGAGGAAGAGCTGAGCTCCAGACCTCTGTGAACTTTCCATGCAAAAGGAAAGCTTGCCTGCAGAGAGGACTCTGACCACTGATACTGAGTAGAAAGTCAGACTCCCAGGAGTACAGACAGAGCATAACAGAATCACAGGTGGAACAAAATCCAGCCACAGACAACTAAAGCAACTAATGCAAGAGATTACCAGATCACAAAAGTCACATGAAAGAATCTTACTAACAGAGAACAAGACCGCTCACAATCATCAGAACACAGCACTCACACCACAGTGAGTCCTGCGTACCCCAACACACCTGAAAAGCAAGATTTGGATTTAAAATCATATCTTATAATGCTGATAGAGGATTTTAAGAAGGAAATTAATAACTCACTTAAAGAAATACAGGCTAACACAGCTAAACAGGTAGAAGGACTTAAAGAGGAAGCACAAAAATCCCTTAAAGAATTGCAGAAAAATACTACCAAACAGGAGGTAGAATTGAACAAAACCATCTAGGATCAAAACATGGAAGTAGAAACAACAAAGAAAACCCAAAGGGAGACAAATCTGGAGATAGAAATCCTAGGAAAGAAATCAGGAACCATAGATGCGACCATCAGCAATAGAATACAAGAGATGGAAGAGAGAATCTCAGATGTAGAAGATTCCATCGCGAACATGGACCCAACAATCAAAGAAAATGCAAAATGCAAAAAGATGGAAACCACGCCCTAGAAAAAGCAAGAAGATAATCCTTCAACAAACCTAAAAGAAGACAGCCACAAGAACAGAATGCCAACTTTAACAACAAAAATAACAGGAAGCAACAATTACTTTTTCTTAATATCTCTGAATATCAATGGACTCAACTCCCCAATAAAAAGATATAGACTAACAAACTGGCTACACAAACAAGACCCAACATTTTGCTGTCTACAGGAAACTCATCTCAGGGCAAAAGACAGACACTACCTCAGAGTAAAAGGCTGGAAAACAATTTTCCAAGCAAATGGTGTGAAGAAACAAGATGGAGTAGCCATACTAATATCTGACAAAATCAACTTCCAACCCAAAGTAATCAAAAAAGACAAGGAGGGGCACTTCATACTCATTAATGGTAAAATCTCCCAAGAGGAACTCTCAATTCTGAATATATATGCTCCAAATACAAGGGCAGCCACATTCATTAAAGAAACTTTAGTAAAGCTCAAAGCACATATTGCACCTCACACAATAATAGTGGGAGACTTCAACACACCACTTTCACCAATGGACAGATCATGGAAACAGAAAATAAACAGGGACACAGTGAAACTAACAGAAGTGATGAAACAACTGGACTTAACAGATATCTACAGAACATTTTATCCTAAAACAAAAGGATATACCTTCCTCTCAGCACCTCATGGTACCTTCTCCAAAATTGACCACATAATGGGTCACAAAACAAGCCTCAACAAATACAAAAATATTGAAATAGTCCCATGCATCCTATCAGATCACCAAGGACTAAGGCTGATCTTCAATACCAAAATAAATAATAGAAAGCCAACATTCACGTGGAAACTGAGCAACACTCTTCTCAATGATACCTTGGTCAAGGAAGGAATAAAGAAAGAAATTAAGGACTTTTTGGAGTTTAATGAAAATGAAGCCACAACATACCCAAACTCATGGGACACAATGAAAGCATTTCTAAGAGGAAAACTCATAGCTCTGAGTGCCTCCAGAAAGAAACTAGAGAGAGCACACATTAGCAGCCTGACAACACACCTAAAAGCTCTAGAACAAAAGGAAGCAAATTCACCCAAGAGGAGTAGAAGGCAGGAGATAATCAAACTCAGGGGTGAAATCAACCAAGTGGAAACAAGAAGAACTATTCAAAGTATCAACCAATCAAGGAGCTGGTTCTTTGAGAAAATCAACAAGATAGATAAACCCTTAGCCAGACTCACTAGAGGACACAGGGAAAGCATCCTAATTAACAAAATCAGAAATGAAAAGGGAAACATAACAACAGATCTTGAAGAAATCCATAACACCATCAGATCCTTCTACAAAAAGCTATACTCAACAAAACTGGAAAACCTGGATGAAATGGACAAGTTTCTAGACAGATACCAGGTACCAAAGTTAAATCAAGATCAGGTTAATAAGCTAAATAGTCCTATATCCCCTAAAGAAATAGAAGCAGTCATTAATAGTCTCCCAACCAAAAAAGCCCAGGACCAGATGGGTTTAGTGCAGAGTTCTATCAGACCTTCAAAGAAGATTGAATCCCAGTTCTTCACAAACTATTCCACAAAATAGAAATAGAAGGTACTCTACCCAACTCATTCTATGAAGCCACAATTACTCTGATACCTAAGCCACACAAAGATCCAAAGAAGAAAGAGAACTTCAAACCAATTTCCCTTATGAATATCGATGCAAAAATACTCAATAAAATCCTCGCAAACTGAATCCAAGAACACATCAAAACAATCATTCATCATGACCAAGTAGGTTTCATTCCAGGGATGCAGGAATGGTTTAATATACAGAAATCCATCAATGTAATCCATTATATAAACAAACTCAAAGACAAAAACCACATGATCATCTCCTTATTTTCGGACAAAGCATTTGACAAAATCCAAAACCCATTCGTGATAAAAGTCATAGAAAGATCAGGAATTCATGGCCCATACCTAAACATAATAAGAGCAATCTACAGCAAACCAGTAGCCAACATCAAAGTAAATGGAGAGAAGTTGGAAGCAATCCCACTAAAATCAGGGACTAGACATGCTGCCCACTTTCTCCCTACCTATTCCACATTGTACTGGAAGTTGTAACCAGAGCAATTCGACAACAAAAGGAGATCAAGGGGATACAAGTTGGAAAGGAAGAAGTCAAAATATCACTATTTGCAGACAATATGATAGTATATATATATGTGACCCTAAAAATTCCACCAAAGAACTCAAAACTGGGAAACAGCTTCAGTACAGTAGCTGGTTATAAAATTAATTCAAACAAATCAATATCCTTTCTCTACACAAAGGATAAAAAGGCTGAGAAAGAAATTATGGAAAAAACCACCCTTCACAACAGTCACATGTAATATAAAGTATCTTGGTGTGACTCTAACTAAAGAATTAAAGATCTCTATTATAAGAACTTCAAGTCATTAAAGAAAGAAATTGAAGAAGATTTCAGAGGCTGGAAAGATCTCCCATGTTCATGGATTGGCAGGATTAATATAGTCAAAATTGCTATCATGCCCAAAGCCATCTACAGATTCAATGCAATCCCCATCAAAATTCCAATTCAATTCTTCACTGAGTTAGTAAGGACAATTTGCAAATTCATCTGGAATAACAAAAAATATAGGATAGCAAAAACTATTCTGAACAATAAAAGAACCTCTGGTGGAATCAAAATGTCTGACCTCAAGTTGTGCTACAGAGCAATTGTGAAAAAAATATGCATTTTACTGGTACAGCTACAGACAGTAGATCAATAGAATATAATTGAACACACAGAAATGAACCCACATACCTAAAACCATTCAGTGGAAAAAAGGCAGCATTTTCAACAAGTGGTGTTGGCACAACTGGCGCTTATCATGTAGAAGAATGGGAATTGATCCATTATTATCTCCTTGCAAAATGCTCAAGTCTAAGTGGATCAAAGAACTCCATATAAAACCAGAGACACTGAAATTTATAGAGGAGAAAGTGGGTAAAAGCCTCAAAGATATGGTGACAGGGGAAAAATTCCTGAACAGAACAGCAATGGCTTGTGCTGTATGATCAAGAATCAATAAATGGGACCTCATAAAATTGCAAAGCTCCTTTAAGGCAAAAGATACTGTCAATAAGACAAAAAGGCCACCAACAGAATGTGAAAGGATCTTTACCAATCCTAAATCTGATAGGGGACTAATATCCAGTATATATAAAGAACTCAAGAAGCTGGAACCCAGAATTTCAAATAACTCCATTTAAAATGGGGTACAGATATAAACAATGAATTCTCAACTGAGGAATACTGATTGACTGAGAAGCACCTGAATAAAATGTTCAGCATCCTTTATCATCAGGGAAATGCAAATCAAACATCTCTTACATTCCACCTCACACCAGTCACACCAGAATGGCTAAGATCAACAACTTATGTAACAGCAGATGCTGGTGAGGATGTGGAGAAAGAGGAACACTCCTCCATTGCTGGTGGGATTGCAAGCTTGTACAACCACTCTGGAAATCAGTCTGGCAGTTCCTCAGAAAATTGGACATGGTACTACTGGATGATCCAGCAACGGCTCTCCTGGGCATATGCCCAGATCTTCCAACTGGTAAGAAGGACATATGCTCCACTATGTTCATAGCAGCCTTATTTACAATAGTCAAAAGCTTGAAAGAACCCAGATGTCCCTCAACAAAGGAATGGATATAGAAAATGTGGTACATTTACAGAATGGAGTACTACTCAGCTATTACAAACAATGAAATTCTTAGGCAAATGGATAGATCTGGACGATATCATCCTAAGTGAGGTAACCCAGTCACAAAAGAACTGACATGGTATGTACTCACTGATAAGTGGATATTAGCCCAGAAATTTATAATACCCAAGATATAATTTGCAAAACACATAAAAATCAAGAAGAAAGAAGACTAAAGTTTGGAAACTTCATTCCTCCTTAGAATAGAAAACAAAATACCTATGAGATGAGTTACAGAGACAAAGTTTTGATCTGAGACAGAAGGATGGACCATCCAGAGATTGCCCCACACGGGGATCCATTTCATAATCAGCTACCAAACCCAGACACTAGTGCATATGCCAGTAAGATTTTGCTGACAGGACGCTGATATAGCTCTCTCTTGTGAGGCTATGCCAGTGCCTGGCAAATACAGAAGTGGATGCTCACAGTCACCTATTGGGTGGAACACAGGTCCCCCAGTGGAGGAGCTAGAGAAAGTACCCAAGGAGCTGAAGGGGTCTACATCCCTATAGGAGGAACAACCATATGTACTAACAAGGATTCCCAGAGCTTGTGTCTCTAGCTGCATATGTAGCAGAAGATGGCCTAGTCAGCCGTCGTTGGGAAGTGAGGTCCCTTGGTCTTACAAACTTTATATGCCCCAGTACAGGGGAATTCAAGGGCCAAGAAGCAGGAGTGGGTGGGTTGGGGAGCTGGGCTGGGGGAGGATATAGGGGAGTTTTGAGATAGCATTTGAAATGTAAATGAAGAAAATATCTAATAAAATTTGTAAAAAAAAATAAAAAAGGAAAATAATTATAACTTAAATTCATGACAAATGATACAATTTCAAATATTCATTAATTCTAAATTCCAAGCATATCAGAATCTGGTTTAAAAAAAAAGAGGATCTTGTAATTTCTTTCTTAATTATCTTCCAAAATTTCATGGGATGGTGGCTTGGTTCTCTGCAGCACTGTAGGAAGGTGGTAAAGTCTTTAATAGTTGGGGCTTGGTGGTAAAATTTGCACAAAAACAGCCAGAAAAGGTTTAGGTGCGGGTATATCTGATTCAGCAGAAGTCTTTAAAGCAGAATATAGATTGTTTCCTATACAGTACTTTCATAATATAAGTTTTTGTTTGTGTGTTTGTTGTAATTTATTTCATATTTATTAAATACTTTTATTTATTTATATTCCAAAAGTTGCCCCCCTTCCAGTTCTTAACCTGATCCTGCTCTTTCCCACATCTGAGAGGATGCTCACACAGCCTCTCCAAGATCCTTTTTCACTTAGGCATCATGTTTTTACAATATTAAGCTCATCCTCTCCCACTGAGGCCATACAAGGCAGCCTTCGGCTACACTAATGTGCCAGGGCCATGAACCAACCTAAGTATACTCCTTGATTTCTGGTTTGGTCACTGGGAGCTCTGAGGGTTCTTTGTTAGTTGATACTGCTGTTTTTTTCTATTAGGTTGCAATCCCTTTCAGTCCTTGGTCCCTGACCTCAAGCCAATGGTTGACTATAAGTAACTGCATTTGTCTCAGGCAACTGCTTGTAGAGCCTCCAAAAGACAACCATGGGAGGCTCCTGTCTGCATGCAAAATATGACTTTAGAAATAGTATCAGGTTTTGGTGTATACACATAGAAAGGGACCCAAGTTGGGCCAGTTACTGGGTAGCCTTACTTTCAGTCTCTGTTCCATTTTTCTCCCTGCATTTTTTTTTAAGACAGGAATGATTCTGGGTTAAAAATTTTGAAGACAAGTGGGTGGTCCCTTGCCTAAACTTGGGGCAATGTCTGTCTTCTGGAGATGGTTTCCTCATGTTCCATCTCCCCATTCTTGGGCATTTCAGCTAATGATTACTATATTACTATTGATCAGTAAAGAACACATATGATATATATAAACTAATAAGTGGATATTAGCCCAGAAGCTCAGAATACCCAAGATAAAATTTGCAAAACACATGAAACTCAAGAAGAAGGAAGACCATGTATGGATGGTATTGTAGTATGAATACTTTGATTTTGGAGAGAAAAATACCCACGGAAAGAGTTACAGAGACAAAGTGGGGAGCAGAGACTGAAGGATTGACTATCCAGAGACTACCCCACCTGGTGTTCCATCCCATATACAATCACTAAAACCAGACACCATTGTGGATGCCAACAAGAGCTTGCTGACACCTGAAAGGGGCCTGATATAGCTGTCTCCTGAGAGGCTCTGTCAGTGCTTGACAAATACAGAAGTGGATGCTCACAGCTATAAATTGGACTGATCACAGGATCCCTAATGAAGGAGCTAGAGAAAGTACCCAAAGGAGCTGAAAGGGGTTTTGTCTTCATCTCTTCAAGAAACAGTACCTTTTGCAATTGGGGTAGACAGTAGTAAGGACAAAGATTCCTGCCCTACTGATGTCACAGTGCTGTCCATCACTGGAAACAAATATGATGCTTATATTGTGCTCATGTTAAGAGGAGCCTTTTATGTTTCTTTCAAAACCAATGATTTTTCTCTAGATAAAATTAACTGGAATATACATTATAGCCTGGTAAAGAAATTTTATGTAAATATCTCCATGTATGATGGTGTCTTGCCTCCAAAATCTATCCTCAAATTCAGCAAAGTGTTTCAAATTTCTTACTTTTTAAAAAATGTATCTATCTATCCACTTATTTATTTATACTCCATATTTTATTCTTTCCCAGCCCCAACTACCCTCTGACTGTTCCACATCCCATATCTATTCCCTATCCCCCTTGTCTCTACATGGATTTCCCCACTCCTAACCCTACCTCACCTCTAAACTCTCTGGGGCTTCCTGTCTCTTGAGGGTTAAGTATGTCATTTATAAATGGACACAGACCCTGCAGTCCTGTACAGTATGTGTGTTGGACACTTCATATCAGTTGATGCATGCTGCCTGTTTGGTGGTCCAGAATTTGAGAGAATTCAGTGGTCCAGATTAATTGAGAATGCTGGTCCTCCTAAAGGATCACCCTTCTCCTCAGCTTCTTTCAGCATTCCCTAATTCAAAAACTGGGGTCAGCTCTTTCTGACCATTGGTTGGGTGCAAATATCTGCATCTGACTCTTTCAGCTCTTTGTTGAGTCTTCCAGAGTGCTGTCATGCTAGGTTCCATTTTTGAGTGATCCATAGCCTCAGTAAAAGTGTCAGGCCTTGGGACCTCCCCTTGAGCTGGATCCTACTTTGGTCCTGTAACTGGGCCTTCTTTTCCTCAGGCTCCTCTACATTTCCATCCCTGTAATTTTTTCAGTCAGGAACAATTATGGGTCAGAGTTGTGACTGTGAGATGCCTCCTCCCTCATTTAATGCCCTGTCTTCCTGCTGTAGTTGGAGTCTATAAGTTCCCTCTCCCTACTTTCAGGCATTTCATCTAAGGTTCTTCTCTTTGAGTCCTGAGAATCTCTAACCTCCCATGTCTCTGGTGCATTCTGGAGGGTCCCTTAAACCTCCTATCTCCCTAGGTTGCCTGTTTCCATTTTCTTTCTGCTGACCCTCAGGGTTTCAGTTCTTTTCCCTCACCCAGTACCAGATCAGATCCCCTTCTCCTTTCCACTCCCTCCCCCAACCCTCGTCCACTTTCTAGCCTGGGTCCCTCACTTCCTCCCAGCTTGTGATTACTTTCTTCTCTCTCCCAATTGGGACTGAGACATCCTCTCTTGAACATTTCAGCTTGCTGAACTTATTGAGTTCTGTGGACTCTATCTTGGGTATTCTCTACTTTTTTTTTTTTCTCCACCAGCAACAACAACAGCAGCAACAGCAACAACAACAACAAAACAGCAAAAACAACAACAAAACAGCAGCTAAGAAAAGCAGATAGGTGGATGAGGGTTCTGCCCAAACAGGCAGTCAATTTAACTGAAGCTAAGTTTGCTAGGGCATTTTGAAATACCTCAAATATTCCATGGAATTTTTCATCAAAGAGAACAAGTTCTAGATAAATGTAAAATGAGCTTAGCAAGAATATGAGATTGAGGCACCATTGCATTGTTTTGCCCTCTAACAATGTGATGAAAATTCAAAGTTTGGAGGTCACTCTTTGTAATTCCCGTTTACCTATGCTCCCTAAAAGTTATATCCTAGAGATTTTCAGGTGGCTAAACAAGTGAATATAATTATGAATATTTCTTGTTGGCTCTAAATGAAAATTAAAAGGAAATAAAAACAGAAGGAAAATAAAAATCTATACTGAACAAAACTGGAAAGTCTGGATGAAATGGATAGTTTTCCAGACAGATACCAGGTACCAAAGTTAAATCAGGATCAGATCAACCATATAAACAGCCTCATAGCTCCATAGCCACATAGCCCCCAAGGAAATAGAGGCAGTCACTAGAAGAAGTCTCCCAACCAGAAAATAAATAAATAAATAAATAAATAAATAAATAAATAAATAAATAAATGACAGAACCAGATAGTTTTAATGCAGAATTCTATAAGATCTTCAAAGAAGATCTAACACCAATACTTTTCAAACTATACCATAAAATAGAAACAGAAAGAACACTACTCAATTTATTCTATGAAGCCACAGTTACCACAGTTATACTGATAACTAAACCACAAAACAACCCAACAAAGAAAGAGAAGTACAGAACAATTTTACTTATGAATATAGATGCAAAAGTACTCAATAAAATTCTTGCAAACCAAATTCAAGAACACATCAAAATGATCATCCATCATGATCAAGTAGGATTCCTCCCAGGAATGCAGGGATGAATCAATATATGAAAATTGATCAATGTAATCCACTATATAAACAAACTCAAAGAAAAAGAACACATGATCATCTCAATAGATGCTGAAAAAGCCTTTGACAAAATACAACACCCATTCATGCTAAGAGTAATGGAGATATCAGTAATTCAAGGTGCATATATAAATATAATAAACACAATATACAGCAAACAAATAGCCAACATCAAACTAAATGGAGGGAAATTCAAAGCTATCTCATTAACATCAGGGACTAGACAAGGCTGCTCACTCTTTCCCTATCTGTTCAAAATAGCATTTGAAGTCCTAGCTAGAGCAATTAGACAACAACAGAGATCAAAGAGATACAAACTGGGAGGGAGGAAGTCAAGCTATCACTATGTGCAGATATTATGACACAAGCAGTCCCCAAAATTCCACCAGAGAAGCTGATATAAAGTTAATTCAAACAAATCAGTTGCCTTCCTCTACTCAAAGGATTAAAAAAGGCTGAGAAAGCAATTAGAGAAACAACACCTTTCATAATAGTCACAGAAAATATAAAATATTTCGTTGTGACTCTAACCCAGCAAGTGAAAGATCTGTATGACAAGAGCTTTAAATCCCTGAAGAAAGAAATGGAAAAACACCTCAGAAGTTGGAAAGAGCTCCCATGCTCATGGATTGGCAGGATTAATATAATAAAATTGGCCATCTTGCAAAAAGCAATATATAGAATCAGTGCAATCCCCATCAAAATTCCAACATTCCTCATATAGGTAGAAAGAGCAATGCTCAAATTCATTTGGAATAACAAAAATCCTAGGATATCGAAAAATATTCTCAACAATAAAATAATTTCTGGGAGTATCACCTTGCCTGACCTCAGGCTATACTATAGAGCAATAATAATAAAATCAAAACAGCAATGGCCCTAAAAAGAGTCTTTAATTTTCCCTCTGAAATTTCACAAACCAGAGCTCCATCTTCTGCAGTGTTCTCAACATTATCTTCCAAGCTCCTACACGACATCCGACAGATCTCTTAACAACAGATGGATCTTCAAGCCCAAAGTTCCAAAGTCCTTCCACAGTCCTCCCCAAAACATGGTCAGATTGTCACAGGAATAACCCACTCCTGGTACCAATTTGTCTTAGTCAGGGTTTCTATTCCTGCACAAACATCATGACCAAGAAGCAAGTTGGGGAGGAAGAGGTTTATTTGGCTTACATTTCCATACTGCTGTTGATCACCAAAGGATGCAGGACTGGAACTCAAGCAGGTCAGAAAGCAGGAGCTGATGCAGAGGCCATGGAGGGATGTTCTTTACTGGCTTGCTTCACCTGGTTTGCTCAGCCTGCTCTCTTATAAAACCCAAGACTACCAGCCCAGAGATGATCCCACCCACAAGGGGCCTTTCCCCCTTGATCACTAATTGAGAAAATGCCTTACAGTTGGATCTCATGGAGGCATTTCCTCAACTGACGCTCCTTTCTCTGTGATAACTCCAGCTGTGTCAAGTTGACACAAAACTAGCCAGTACACCAACCTTATATCCGATAGAGGACTAATATCCAAAATATACAAAGAACTCAAGAAGGTAGACTCCAAGTCTGAACAGGTTAGAGGGTGCGCCAGAGAACCGGACAGCTTCTGGGACGGGCAGAAGCACAGAGCCGCTGAGGCAGCACCCTTGGCGGGTCACAGACAGCCGGCCACCGTCCGGACCAGAGGACAGGTGTCCGCCTGGCTTGGGAGGCGGCCTCAGCCTCAGCAGCAGCTGTCGCCATCTTGGTTCCGGGACTCAGCAGAACTTAGGAAATTAGTCTGAACAGGTTAGAGGGTGCGCCAGAGAACCGGACAGCTTCTGGAACGGGCAGAAGCACAGAGCCGCTGAGGCAGCACACTTGGCGGGCCGCAGACAGCCGGCCACCGTCCGGACCAGAGGACAGGTGTCCGCCTGGCTCGGGAGGCAGCCTCAGCCTCAGGAGCAGCGGTCGCCATCTTGGTTCCAGGACTCCCTGGAACTTAGGAATTTTGTCTGCACAGGTGAGAGTCTGCACCACTGAAGCTGACAGCTTCTGGGAACTGCCAAAGCAACACAGCTTCTTAGAGAGGCCCTGTTTTGGGCCTTCTTCTTCGACCAGGAGGAGGTCCAAAAACAAGATATCTGCACACCTTCCCTGTAAGAGAGCTTGCCAGCAGAGAGTGCTCTGAGCACTGAAACTCAGAGGAGAGAATCTGTCTCCCAGGTCTGCTGAGAGACGGTAACAGAATCACCAGAAGAACAATCTCTAAACAGAGTCAACTATAGCTACTAACTCCAGAGATTACCAGATGGCGAAAGGTAAACATAGGAATCCTACTAACAGGAACCAAGACCACTCACCATCATCAGAACCCAGCACTCCCACTTCGACCAGTCCAGGGCACCCCAACACACCGGAAAACCTAGACCTAGATTTAAAAGCATATCTCATGATGATGGTAGAGGACATCAAGAAGGACTTTAATAAATCACTTAAAGAAATACAGGAGAACACTGCTAAAGAGTTACAAGTCCTTAAAGAAAAACAGGAAAACACAATCAAACAGGTAGAAGTCCTTACAGAAAAAGAGGAAAAAACATACAAACAGGTGATGGAAATGAACAAAACCATACTAGACCTAAAAAGGGAAGTAGAAACAATAAAGAAAACCCAAAGTGAGGCAACACTGGAGATAGAAACCCTAGGAAAGAAATCTGGAACCATAGATTTGAGCATCAGCAACAGAATACAAGAGATGGAAGAGAGAATCTCGGGTGCAGAAGATTCCAAAGAGAACATCGGCACAACAATCAAAGAAAATGGAAAATGCAAAAAGATCCTAACTCAAAATATCCAGGAAATCCAGGACACAATGAGAAGACCAAACCTACGGATAATAGGAGTGGATGAGAATGAAGATTTTCAACTCAAAGGACCAGCAAACATCTTCAACAAAATTATTGAAGAAAACTTCCCAAATATAAAGAAAGAGATACCTATGAACATACAAGAAGCCTACAGAACTCCAAATAGACTGGACCAGAAAAGAAATTCCTCCCGACACATAATAATCAGAACATCAAATGCACTAAATAAAGATAGAATACTAAAAGCAATAAGGGAAAAAGGTCACGTAACATACAAAGGCAAGCCTATCAGAATTACACCAGATTTTTCACCAGAGACTATGAAAGCCAGAAGAGCCTGGACAGATGTTATACAGACACTAAGAGAACACAAATTCCAGCCCAGGCTACTATACCCAGCCAAACTCTCAATTACCATAGATGGAGAAACCAAAGTATTCCACGACAAAACCAAATTCACACATTATCTCTCCACGAATCCAGCCCTTCAAAGGTTAATAACAGAAAAAAACCAATACAAGAACGGGAACAATGCCCTAGAAAAAACAAGAAGGTAATCCCTCAACAAACCTAAAAGAAGATAGCCACAAGAACAGAATGCCAACTTTAACAACAAAAATAACAGGAAGCAACAATTACTTTTCCTTAATATCTCTTAACATCAATGGTCTCAACTCCCCAATAAAAAGACATAGACTAACAAACTGGCTACACAAACAAGACCCAACATTTTGCTGTTTACAGGAGACACATCTCAGAGAAAAAGATAGACACTACCTCAGAATAAAAGGCTGGAAAACAATTTTCCAAGCAAATGGTATGAAGAAACAAGCTGGAGTAGCCATCCTAATATCTGATAAGATTGACTTCCAACCCAAAGTCATCAAAAAAGACAAGGAGGGGCACTTCGTTCTCATCAAAGGTAAAATCCTCCAAGAGGAACTCTCAATTCTGAATATCTATGCTCCAAATACAAGGGCAGCCACATTCATTAAAGAAACTTTAGTAAAGCTCAAAGCACACATTGCACCTCACACAATAATAGTGGGAGACTTCAACACACCACTTTCACCAATGGACAGATCATGGAAACAGAAACTAAACAGGGACACACTGAAACTAACAGAAGTGATGAAACAAATAGATCTGACAGATATCTACAGAACATTTTATCCTAAAACAAAAGGATATACCTTCTTCTCAGCACCTCATGGTACCTTCTCCAAAACTGACCACATAATAGGTCACAAAACAGGCCTCAACAGATTCAAAAATATTGAAATTGTCCCATGTATCCTATCAGATCACCATGCACTAAGGCTGATCTTCAATAACAAAAAAAATAACAGAAAGCCAACACTCACGTGGAAACTGAACAACACTCTTCTCAATGATACCTTGGTCAAGGAAGGAATAAAGAAAGAAATTAAAGACTTTTTAAAGTTTAATGAAAATGAAGCCACAACGTACCCAAACCTTTGGGACACAATGAAAGCATTTCTAAGAGGGAAACTCATAGCTCTGAGTGCCCCCATGAAGAAATGGGAGAGAGCACATACTAGCAGCTTGACAACACATCTAAAAGCTCTAGAAAAAAAAAGCAAATTCACCCAAGAGGAGTAGACGGCAGGAAATAATCAAACTCAGGGGTGAAATCAACCAAGTGGAAACAAGAAGAACTATTCAAAAAATTAACCAAATGAGGAGTTGGTTCTTTGAGAAAATCAACAAGATAGATAAACCCTTAGCTAGACTCACTAGAGGGCACAGAGACAAAATCCTAATTAACAAAATCAGAACTGAAAAGGGAGACATAACAACAGATCCTGAAGAAATCGAAAACACCATCAGATCCTTCTACAAAAGGCTATACTCAACAAAACTGGAAAACCTGGACAAAATGGACAAATTTCTGGACAGATACCAGGTACCAAAGTTGAATCAGGATCAAGTTGACCTTCTAAACAGTCCCATATCCCGTAAAGAAATAGAAGCAGTTATAAATAGTCTCCCAGCCAAAAAAAGCCCAGGACCAGATGGGTTTAGTGCAGAGTTCTATCAGACCTTCAAAGAAGATCTAATTCCAGTTCTGCACAAACTTTTTCACAAGATAGAAGTAGAAAGTACTCTACCCAACTCATTTTATGAAGCCACTATTACTCTGATACCTAAACCACAGAAAGATCCAACAAAGATAGAGAACTTCAGACCAATTTCTCTTATGAATATCGATGCAAAAATCCTCAATAAAATTCTCGCTAACCGAATCCAAGAACACATTAAAGCAATCATCCATCCTGACCAAGTAGGTTTTATTCCAGGGATGCAGGGATGGTTTAATATATGAAAATCCATCAATGTAATCCACTATATAAACAAACTCAAAGACAAAAACCACATGATCATCTCGTTAGATGCAGAAAAAGCATTTGACAAGATCCAACACCCATTCATGATAAAAGTTCTGGAAAGATCAGGAATTTAAGGACCATACCTAAACATGATAAAAGCAATCTACAGCAAACCAGGAACCAACATCAAAGTAAATGGAGAGAAGCTGGAAGCAATCCCACTAAAATCAGGGACTAGACAAGGCTGCCCACTTTCTCCCTACCTTTTCAACATAGTACTTGAAGTATTAGCCAGAGCAATTCGACAACAAAAGGAGATCAAGGGGATACAAATTGGAAAGGAGGAAGTCAAAATATCACTTTTTGCAGATGATATGATAGTATATATAAGTGACCCTAAAAATTCCACCAGAGAACTCCTAACCCTGATAAACAGCTTCGGTGAAGTAGCTGGATATAAAATTAACTCAAACAAGTCAATGGCGTTTCTCTACACAAAGAATAAACAGGCTGAGAAAGAAATTAGGGAAACAACACCCTTCTCAATAGTCACAAATAATATAAAATATCTCGGCGTGACTCTAACTAAGGAAGTGAAAGATCTGTATGATAAAAACTTCAAGTCTCTGAAGAAAGAAATTAAAGAAGATCTCAGAAGATGGAAAGATCTCCAATGCTCATGGATTGGCAGGATCAACATTGTAAAAATGGCTATCTTGCCAAAAGCAATCTACAGATTCAATGCAATCCCCATCAAAATTCCAACTCAATTCTTCAACGAATTAGAAGGAGCAATTTGCAAATTCATCTGGAATAACAAAAAACCTAGGATAGCAAAAAGTCTTCTCAAGGATAAAAGAACCTCTGGTGGAATCACCATGCCTGACCTAAAGCTTTACTACAGAGCAATTGTGGTAAAAACTGCATGGTGCTGGTATAGAGACAGACAAGTAGACCAATGGAATAGAATTGAAGACCCAGAAATGAACCCACACACCTGTGGTCACTTGATCTTCGACAAGGGAGCTAAAACCATCCAGTGGAAGAAAGACAGCATTTTCAACAATTGGTGCTGGCACAACTGGTTGTTATCATGTAGAAGAATGCGAATCGATCCATACTTATCTCCTTGTACTAAGGTCAAATCTAAATGGATCAAAGAACTTCACATAAAACCAGAGACACTCAAACTTATAGAGGAGAAAGTGGGGAAAAGCCTTGAAGATATGGGCACAGGGGAAAAATTCCTGAACAGAACAGCAATGGCTTGTGCTGTAACATCAAGAATTGACAAATGGGACCTAATGAAACTCCAAAGATTCTGCAAGGCAAAAGACACTGTCAATAAGACAAAGAGACCACCAACAGATTGGGAAAGGATATTTACCTATGCTAAATCAGATAGGGGACTAATATCCAACATATATAAAGAACTCAAGAAGGTGGACTTCAGAAAATCAAATAACCCCATTAAAAAATGGGGCTCAGAACTGAACAAAGAATTCTCACCTGAGGAATACCGAATGGCAGAGAAGCACCTGAAAAAATGTTCAACATCCTTAATCATCAGGGAAATGCAAATCAAAACAACCCTGAGATTCCACCTCACACCAGTCAGAATGTCTAAGATCAAAAATTCAGGTGACAGCAGATGCTGGCGAGGATGTGGAGAAAGAGGAACACTCCTCCATTGTTGGTGGGATTGCAGGCTTGTACAACCACTCTGGAAATCCGTCTGGCGGTTCCTCAGAAAATTGGACATAGTACTACCGGAGGATCCAGCAATACCTCTCCTGGGCATATATCCAGAAGATGCCCCAACTGGTAAGAAGGACACATGCTCCACTATGTTCATAGCAGCCTTATTTATAATAGCCAGAAGCTGGAAAGAACCCAGATGCCCCTCAACAGAGGAATGGATACAGAAAATGTGGTACATCTACACAATGGAGTACTACTCAGCTATTAAAAAGAATGAATTTATGAAATTCCTAGCCAAATGGATGGACCTGGAGGGCATCATCCTGAGTGAGGTAACACATTCACAAAGGAACTCACACAATATGTACTCACTGATAAGTGGATATTAGCCCAAAACCTAGGATACCCAAGATATAAGATACAATTTCCTAAACACATGAAACTCAAGAAAAATGAAGACTGAAGTGTGGACACTATACCCCTCCTTAGAAGTGGGAACAAAACACCCTTGGAAGGAGTTACAGAGACAATGTTTGGAGCTGAGATGAAAGGATGGACCATGTAGAGACTGCCTTATCCAGGGATCCACCCCATAATCAGCATCCAAACGCTGACACCATTGCATACACTAGCAAGATTTTATCGAAAGGACCCAGATGTAGCTGTCTCTTACGAGACTATCCGGGGCCTAGCAAACACAGAAGTGGATGCCCACAGTCAGCTAATGGATGGATCACAGGGCTCCCAATGGAGGAGCTAGAGAAAGTACCCAAGGAGCTAAAGGGATCTGCAACCCTATAGGTGGATCAACATTATGAACTAACCAGTACCCCGGAGCTCTTGACTCTAGCTGCATATGTATCAAAGGATGGCCTAGTCGGCCATCACTGGAAAGAGAGGCCCATTGGACACACAAACTTTATATGCACCAGAACAGGGGAATGCCAGGGCCAAAAAGGGGGAGTGGGCGGGTAGGGGAGTGGGGGTGGGTGGGTATGGGTGACTTTTGGTATAGCATTGGAAATGTAAATGAGCTAAATACCTAATAAAAAATGGAAAGAAAAAAAAAAGAAGGTAGACTCCAGAGAACAAAATATCCCTATTAAATTATGAATTACAGAGCTAAATAGAGAACTTTCAACTGAGGAATCTCAAATGACTGAGAATCACTTAAAGAAATGTTCAGCATTTTTAGTCATCAGGGAAATGCAAATCAAAACCACCCTGGGATTCCACCTCACACCACTCAGAATGGCTAGGATTAAAAACTCAGGTGACAGCAGATGTTGAGGATGTGGAGAAAGAGGAACACTCCTCCATTGTTGGTAGGACTGCAAGCTGGTAAAACTAGTTTGGAAACCAATCTGGTGGTTTCTGAGAAAATTGGAAATAGTACTACCTGCCAACCCAGCTATACCACTCCTGGGCATATAACAAAAGGTGCTCTAACATATAACAAGGACACATGCACCATTATGTTCATAGCAGCCTTTTTTATAATAGCCAGAAACAAATCCTATGAATGTGTGCCACCACAACTGGATGCTCACAGCCAACCATTGAACTGAGCACGGGGTCTCCAATGGAGGAGTTAGAGAAATGACTGAAGGAGTTGAAGGGGTTTGCAACCCCATAAGAAAAAGAACAATATCAACCAACCAGACTCACCAGAGCTCCCAGGAATTAAACCACCAACCAATGAGTACACATGGAGAGACCCATTGCTCCAGCTGCACATGTAGCAGAGAATGGCATTGTCTGGCATCAATGGGAAGAGAGGCCCTTGGATCTGTGAAGGCTTGATTACCCAGTGTAGAGGAATGCCAGGTGTGGTTGGGTGTGGGTGGGTGGGGAAACACCCTCATAGAAGCAGGCAGAGTGGGCATGGAATATGGGGGTTCAGGAGAGAATATGGAAAAGGGGATAACAGTTTAAATGTAAATACATTAAATATCCAATAAAAGGAAAAAAAGAATAAAAAAGAAAACTTGTCTACATCAAATACATATAACACAATATTGGAGATGATTTATAGGGACGCAGGAAGCCAATGAAAGTACCTCTAATTGATAATTCTAAACCAATTTGAGTAGTAAATATAATTGGGTAGAATTATCAATCAAAGAATATAAACATTATGTTTGAAATTTTGTTATAATAAAGTGATTGAATTAATCAGAGAGTGGCACTGGATATTGATAAGTATTTCTAACTAATCATGCAAGCTTAGAAGAGGAATAACACAACTATACATAGGCTTTCTATAGTGATTAACATCTATCAGATACAGTAGAGGCAATTGTAACAGCACACTAGATAAATTTTAGATACTCTACTTTTGTCCTCTGCTGTCCAGAAACCATTATAGATTATGTATTCATAATATCATTATAAAATTTTACATTTACTGAAATATTCTTCCTCCTTCATATAATTGCTGTCCACTCATGAGAAGACATCTCAAACAAATTCCAGTTAAGATGCATTTTACATAAATTCTGATTACTGAACTTCAAACTAATCAAGACCAGAGCAATGTACAATTCCCTATGCCTGTTATCACAGTACTCAGGAGTTGAGGCATGGGAATCAGGAACTTTAGGAATGTCCGCCTATATAATACAATTGTGTCTCATATATAAATTGTTTAAGTACCCTACATAGGGGGTAATGATCCATGCAGATCATAGGATGTCAAACTAAAAGCATAGTGCCACATGTGTGTGTGTGTGTGTGTGTGTGTGTGTATGTGTGTGTAACCTTTCTGATTGCTAATCAGTTGATCAGTTCAGAGTAGTGTTTCAAAGAGTCCCCTCCCAAACCAATATAGGCTATTAAACTTGTTCTTTGATTGCCTACCATAACTTGATGGTAATATATCACTACAGGAAACAAACACTTTGAACACAAGACTTGAAAAAATCAAGCTGGTGCTGACCTAGAACCTTTTGTTCTGCTGGATAGATTTCAAATATTATTAGGGCTCATAGAAGGGAAAATCCAGCTGCATTCTTACCCATTGGTGAACTCTATGAACTGCAGTAATGACCACTTTGTCAAAATATTCCCATGGGAATAGTGATGGTATGATTATTATGGGTATAACCAAATTTTATGTTTGGATTTAAAGCCCTCACCACAGGAGGAATCTCATGTCAGGTACTGTAAATCTGGCCAAAATATGTTGACTGTGGTGCTCATAGTCTCTTGGGGCGAATATACTACTATAATTTTGCTAAAGAGATACACTGAACAGAAAAATATGTGTTATAAACACTTATCTTTATACTCATAGATTAGTTCAGCTCTCAGTCCTCATTATAGAATCTTTTTTTTGCAATGAATTGTACTTAATAGAGAGGCTCAAAATTGGGCAGAGGGTAGAGAATAAGTATCCGTGTAATGTTCCATACTAAATGAGAAATATATACCATACTCCATCATGTTAAGACTTATGAGAAAATTTGAGAAAGAGGACAGGAAGATTGAATGTGCCAGAAATCAGGGAGGAGGAGTACTCTGAAAAAGTGACTTTGGGACATGAGAAGGTGTTTCACTCAGGTGAACTTATGGCAGCATTTACAACACATGCACAAGTTCAAGTCAGTCAACATTTCTGTATCAGGACTGTGATGGTCTCCATAGATTTATATATGTGAATGATTAGGAAGTGGCATTAAGATGTGTGACAATGTTGGAGTAGGTGTAGCTTTGTTGGAGAAAATGTATCATTGGAGGTGGGCTTTGTGATTTTAAATGCTTAATGTAGGCCCAGTGTTGCTCTGTCCCTCTGTCTCTGTATCTCCCCCCCCCCTCTCTCTCTCTCTCTCTCTCTCTCTCTCTCTCTCTGTGAGTTTGTGTGTGTGTGTGTGTGTGTGTGTGTGTGTGTGTGTTTGTATTCTCTACCACCTTTAGATAAATGTTGACTTATGTTCAGGTTCAAAGAACTTGGTGGGTAGAAAAATAGAAATTAGTCTTTTCAGTATGCCTTTATTTCTATGAAAGATTGTTATTCAAGTAAAATGAATAGGACCATTTAGTCTTTAATAGTCTCAATGTGTCGAGTACGGTCTATTCTCTGTAATGTTTCTAATTTGAATGAAAAAGTTATAGACATCTCACTGGCTGTGTTTATCTCAAACTTCATTCCTGCAACATGGTCATTGGAGTATGGGATATTTCAGTTTCTGAAAATAATTACTGAGTGGGAAATAAGGAACAAGCAAAGCCCTGTGTGAAGTAGCTGCAACTGAAGCATGATAGAATATTGAACAGATTTAACTAAACTATAGAGGCATATTTCAAAGGGAAATAAAGGCAATTGCAAATGTTAGAAAATTCATTTCATATTAAAACTGCAGGCATGCAATTTGATTGGTTTGATGTAAGGATAGAACATTTTGTTTAATTTTGTTGTCATATATTGCATACATTTTATAAATTTCAGTTTTTTCTATATTATGCACAGTAAAATGGTGACTATATCTAAATGCAATTTCGAAAAAATTGAAAATATTTTTTTAGAGTTTTACAATTAGGTTTTGTTATCTGGCAGATGTTATAAATTAACACTTTTCTCTGTATGTCAGGACTGATAAAGTTTTAGGCCATCATAGTGTCTATTGGTGAAAAAGTATTCTTTTAAAGTGCTATAAACACAATAGTTCATAATAACCATTATAGTGGAAAGAATTCACTAACCTTCCTATTATATGCTATAGTCAAATTTCTCAATTCTCTCAATGCAAATAATGCTGATATAACTGTACTTATCCTTGAAAGCTTTTCATCTACTACACAGTTTAGGACACTGAAATACTAACATCTGAGCTTCAGAAAGTTCTAGCTTCCTCAGATTTATTTTAATTTCCTTATCTGATAATTTAATAACAAGTTTCTACAAAACTGTTTTTACAGGCAATCATAACCAAATTGATAATATGTGAGAGAAATTTACTACAGATGGCATTATATGCATTTAGGTATCTCCGAAATTTTGTTCCATTTCAGTGGGATAGCAGCCCCATCCTGTACTTGATGCCCTGCCTTTCTGCTGGAGGTGGGCTCTACATGTTCCCACTTCCCACTGCAGGGTATTTTTATCTAAGGTCCCTCCCCTTGACTCCTGAGACTTTCACCTCCCAGGTTTCTGGTACATTCTGGAGGGTCCTCCCCAACCTCCTATCTCCCAAGGTTGCCTGTTTCCATTCTGTCTGTTGGCCCTTGGGGTTTAGTCCTTTCCCCCCCTCTACCCAATATCAGATCATGTTCTCCTTTCAACACCCCTATCCCCTTCCCCTCCTAGGTCCCTTCCTCCCTCCCCACTTATGGTTGCTTTCTTGTCTCTCCCAAGTGGGACTGAGGTGTCTTCACTTGGACCCTTCAGCTTTCTGACCTTTTTTTGTTGTTGTTGTTTGTTTGTTCTGTGGAAGCTTTGGCTGATAAAAGAAGCCACTTAAGGCTTTGTGTCCATAATTACTAGGAATATTCACTAGGGTCACTCACACAGATTCCAGGGAATTTTCACTGTACTTGGTTTCCATATAATCCTCCAAATGGCACCCAATTCCAGTTCTATCTCTCTGTACTCTCTCCTTTTACCCAGCAACAAAGCTTGATCCCTCTTGTTCCCATCCCCATCCACTTATAGTTCTCCCTCAAAATTTATTCTATTTTCCTTTTCCTGGGAGGTGCATGTGTATCTACTTGAACCTTCTTTTTAACTTAGTCTCCCTGAGTATGTGGATTTTAACATGATTAACTTATACTTGACAGATAATATATACTTATAAGTGAGTACATATCATATTTGTCTTTTTGATTCCAGGCTATCTCACTAAAGATGATTTTTTCTAGTTATATCCATTTGTATGCAAATTTCATTATGCTATTTTTAAATGCTGAGTAATACTTTATTTTTAAAGGTACCATAGTTTCTTCATCCATTCTTTAATTGAGGGACATCTAGGTTGTTTCTAGTTTCTGGATATTAAGAATAAAGCCACAATGAACATAGTTGAGGAAGTGTCTTTGAGTGAGGATGGGGCATCATTCGTTTAAATATCTAGAGTGGGATAGCTGGGCCTTGAGGTATATGCATTCCTAATATTCTGAGGAAACTCTATATAGATTTCCAAAGTACTGTGTAATTTTGTCTTTTCCTTCTATTTCTGCTCCAAAGTTTTTCTTTGTATCTCCTCCCATGGGTATTTTGTTCCCCTTTCTAAGAAGGACTGAAGTATCCACACTTTGGTCTTCCTTCTTCTTGGTCTTTATGTAGTCTGTGAATTGTGTCTTTGGTATTCTGACTTTTTAGGCTAATGGTGATTGCTAGAATGAGAGTTGTAGAATCATTACTGGGTTAAGGAACATTTTTAAATTAAGAAAATATATATTTTAGAATAAGATTTTCATATGTTTACTAGTACACTATACTTACATTGATAAAACACAATTCTCTCTCATTCCCCACCCCTTTCCCATTGGTTCCATTTATTTTTAAAAATTAGGATTTATATGCCTGATAATGATTTGGAAGCAGCCACTTGGCAGTTATAGTTTAGCAAACATCATCAAGATATACACATACATTGCTAGGGACACTATACAATGACAGGGACTGCCTACAGTATGTCAGGATGGAGCTATCTCAGAAGCCAGTGGCAGCTCTTTGTAGGTAAAGATGGTATCTGGGACCCTGAGAACAAGGGACACATTCCTCCAGGGGACCTATCTGAAATAAAGTACTCCACAGCAGCTCTGTGTAAAAAAACAGATGTTCCTATTTCTCCTAACTGTAACCCTGGACAATGGCTATATAGATTTCATTTCTGTGTGATTGTTTTTCAGTTGGACTTGGTGTGTATAATTGTTTTATTTTGCCTGACATCTTTATTTCTATCTCCTGTTCTGGTGAATTCTGTGAAACTAGATGGTCCTTGATATAATGATTCTTAAACAATTATAAATTGTGGGATGGGACACAGCACAACACAGTCCTAATGGCTAAGGCACACACTGTATTTCTCATCTTGAAACAATGTAATAACTATACAATGGTAGTTCTAGATTAATATTTGACTTACAAAAAAAACTTTAAAGAAATTATTAAACAGTTCGAACCAACATTGGGACCCTGAGAAAGGAAAAAAAATATTAAAGTTATGAAATAAGTTTTGTACAACATTTGAATTTGATGTGGCAATGATTGTACAGTGTCTTTTTTCTACCTGTTTTTTTGGAGTATCAATAAAAGTCTGGGTCATGCTGATCTGCGCAAGTGAGAGTGTGGACTGCAGAGACTAACAGCTTCTGGGTCAGGTAGAACCCGCCACAGAGCTTCTGGGGCACACAGCATTTCAGGCTCCAGACATCCAGGCACCTTCCCTGCCAGAGGAGAGATGTCCGCCCTGCCCGGGAAGGCTTCACCATAGCATCTGGGGGAGTCATCTTGGGTTCCCAAAACTGGTCTGTGCAGGTGAGAGTGTGGACTGCAGAGGCTAACAGCTTCTGGAACAGGTAGAACCCGCAGAGATTCTGGAGCAGACTGTTTCAGGCTCCAGACACAAAGGGTACCGTCCCTGCAAGAGGAGAGGTGTCTGACCCACCCAGGAGGGCTTTGCCACAGCATCTGGTGGAGACAGCTTGGTTCCCAGATCCCGCCAAGACTACTCTACTACAGGTGAGAGTGTGGACTACAGGAGCTATACAGATTCTGGGACAAGCCTTGTTCCCGGCCTTCATCTTCTGTCAGGAGGCAGGTCCGAACACCAGATATCTGTCCACCTTCCCTGCAAGAGGATAGCTTGACTGCAGAGAGTGCACTAACCACTGAAAGTCAGCAGAGATCTAGTCTTCCAGGTCTGCTGATAGATGCTAACAGAATCACGAGAGGAACAAGCTATAACCAGAGAAAACTATAACAACTAACTCCAGAGGTTACCAGAGGGCAAAAAGCAAATGTAAAAATCTTACTAACAGAAACCAAAAGCACTTACCATCATCAGAACCCAGCACTCCCACCTCAGCAAGACCTGGATAACCCAACACACCCAAAAAGATAGACCCAGATTTAAAAGCATATTTCATGATGATGGAAGAGGACATCAAGAAGGAATTTAATAAGTCACTTAAAGAAAAACAGGAGAACATTGCTAAAGAGTTACAAGTCCTTAAAGAAAAACAGGAAAACACATCCAAACAGGTGATGGAAATGAACATACTAGACCTAAAAAGGGAAGTAGACACAATAAAGAAAACCCATATTGAGGCAATGCTGGAGATAGAAATTCTAGGAAAGAAATCTGAAACCATAGATGCGAGCATCAGCAATAGAATGCAAGAGATGGAAGAGAGAATCTCAGATGCAGAAGATCCCATAGAGAACATTGGTACAACAATGCCCCTCCTTAGAAGTGGGAACAAAACACCCATGGAAGGAGTTACAGAAACAAAGTTTGGAGCTGAGATGAAAGGATGGACCATGTAGAGACTGCCATATCCAGGGATCCACCCCATAATCAGCATCCAAACGCTGACACCATTGCATATACTAGCAAGATTTTATCGAAAGGACCCAGATGTAGCTGTCTCTTGTGAGACTATGCCGGGGCCTAGCAAACACAGAAGTGGATGCTCACAGTCAGCTAATGGATGGATCACAGGGCTCCCAATGGAGGAGCTAGAGAAAGTACCCAAGGAGCTAAAGGGAGCTGCAACCCTATAGGTGGAACAACATTATGAACTAACCAGTACCCCGGAGCTCTTGACTCTAGCTGCATACGTATCAAAAGATGGCCTAGTTGGCCATCACTGGAAAGAGAGACCCATTGGACACGCAGACTTTGTGTGCCCCGGTACAGGGGAACGCCAGGGCCAAAGGGGGGGAGTGGGTGGGTAGGGGAGTGGGGGTGGGTGGGTAAGGGGGACTTTTGGTATAGCATTGGAAATGTAAATGAGCTAAATACCTAATTTAAAAAAAAAAATACAAAATGCAAAAAGATCCTAACTCAAAATATCCAGTAAATTCAGGACACAATGAGAAGACCAAAACTACGGATAATAGGAGTAGATGAAAATGAAGATTTTCAACTTAAAGGGCCAGCAAATATCTTCAATAAAATTATAGAAGAAAACTTCCCATACCTAAAGAAAGAGATGACCAGGAACAGACAAGAAGCCTACAGAACTCCAAATAGACTGTACCAGAAAAGAAATTCATCCCGACACATAATAATCAGAACAAAAAATGCACTAAATAAAGATAGACTATTAAAAGCTCTTAGGGAAAAAGGTCAAGTAATATATAAAGGCAGGCCTAACAGAATTACACCAGACTTTTCACTAGAGACTATGAAAGCCAGAAGAACTTTGACACATGTTATACAGACACTAAGAGAAAACAAATGTCAGACCAGGCTACTATACCCAGCCAAACTCTCAATTACCATAGATGGAGAAACCAAAGTATTCCACAACAAAACCAAAACCACACATTATCTTTCCACGAATCCAGCACTTCAAAGGATAATAACAAACAAAAACTAAACAAAACAAAGAAACAAACAACAACAAACAAAAAAACAAACAAAAACTAAACAAAACAAAGAAACAAACAACAACAACAACAAAAAATGCAAGGATGGAAACTACATCATAGGAAAAGCAGGAAAGTAATCCTTCAACGAACCTAAAAGAAGACAGCCACAAGAACAGAATGCCAACTCTAACAAAAAATATATTAGGAAGCAACAATTACATTTCCTTAATATCTCTTAATATCAATGGACTCAATTCCCCAATAAAAAGACATAGACTAACAGAATGGCTACACAAACAGGACCCAACATTTTGTTACTTACAGGAAACCCATCTTAGGGAAAAAGACAGACACTACCTCAGAGTGAAAGGCGGGAAAACAATTTTCCAAGCAAATGGTCTGTGAATCAAGATAGAGTAGCCATTCTAATATCGAATAAAATGGAATTCAAACCCAAAGTTATCAAAAAAGAAAAGTAGGGGCACTTCATACTCATCAAAGGTAAAAATCTTTCAAGAGGAACTCTCAATTCTGAATATCTATGCTCCAAATGCAAGGGCAGTCACATTCATTAAAGAAACTTTAGTAAAGCTCAAACCACACATTGCATCTCACACAATAATAGTGGGAGACTTCAACACACCACTGTCATCAATGGACAGATCTTGGAAAAAGAAACTAAACAGGGACACAATGAAAGTAACAGAAGTTATGAAACAAATGGATCTATCAGGTATCTACAAAACATTTTATCCTAAAACAAAAAGATATAACTTCTTCTCAGAACCTCATGGTACCTTATCCAAAACTGACCATATAATTGGTCATATAAAAGGCCTCAACAGATACAAAAATATTGAAATTGTCCCATGCATCCTATCTGATCATCATGGACTAAGGATGATCTTCAATAACAACATAAATAATAGAAAGCCAACATTCATATGGAAACTGAACAACACCCTTCTCAATGACACCTTGGTCAAGGAAGGAATAAAGAAAGAAATTAAAGACTTTTTGGAGTTTAATGAAAATGAAGTCATAACATACCCAAACTTATGGGACACAATGAAAGCATTTCTAAGAGGAAAACTCATAGCTCTGAGTGCCTCCAAAAAGAAACTAGAGAGAGCTTACACTAGCTGCTTGACAACACACCTAAAAGCTCTAGAAAAAAAGGAAGCAAATTCACCCAAGAGGAGTAGACTGCAGGAAGTAATCACACTCAGGGGTGAAATCAACCATGTGTAAACAAGAAGAACTATTCAAAGAATCAACCAAATGAGGAGCTGGTACTTTGAGAAAATCAACAAGATAGATAAACCCTTAGCCAGACTCACTAAAGGGCACAAGGACAGCATCCTAATTAACAAAATCATAAATGAAAAGGGAGACATAACAACAGATCCTGAAGAAATCCAAAACACCATCAGATCCTTCTACAAAAGACTATACTCAATAAAACTGGAAAACCTGGATGAAATGGACAAATTTCTAGACAGATACCACACGTACCAAAGTTAAATCAGGATCAGGTTAATAATCTAAACAATCCTATATCCCCTAAAGAAATAGAAGCAGTCATTAATAGTCTCCCAACCAAAAAAAAAGTCCAGGACCAGATGGGTTTAGTGCAGAGTTCTATCAGACCTTCAAAGAAGACCTAACTCCAGTTCTGCACAAACTATTCCAAAAAAATAGAAACAGAAGGTACTATACCCAATTCATTCTAAGAAGCCATAATTACTCTGATACCTAAACCACACAAAGATCCAGAAAAGAAAGAGAAGTTCAGACCAATTTCCCTTATGAATATCGATGCAAAAATACTCAATAAAATTCTCTTTACCCGAATCCAAGAACACATCAAAACAATCATCGATCATGACCAAGTAGGTTTCATTCCAGGGATGCAGGGATGGTTTAATATACAGAAATCCATCAACGTAATCCAGTATATAAACAAACTCAAAGACAAAAAACCACATGATCATCTCCTTATATTCATAGAAAGCATTTGACAAAATCCAACACCCATTCATGATAAAAGTCTGGGAAAGATAAGGAATTCAAGGCCCATACCTTAACATGATAAAAGAAATCTACAGCAAACAAGTTGCAAACATAAAAGTAAATGGTGAGAAGCTGGAAGCAATCCCACTAAAATCAGGGACTAGAAAAGTTTGTCCACTTTCTATACACCTATTCAACTTAGTAATTGAAGGCTTAGCCAGAACATGTCGACTACAAATGTAGATGAAGTGGATAAAAATTGGAAAGGAGGAAGTCAAAATATCACTTTTTGTAGATGATATGATAGTATATATAAGTGACCCTAAAAATTCCACCAGAGAACTCCTAAACCTGATAAACAGCTTCGGTGAAGTAACTGGATATAAAATTAACTCAAACAAGTCAATGGCCTTTCTCTACACAAAGGATAAACAGGCTGAGAGAGAAATTAGTGAAGCAACACCCTTCTCAATAGTCACAAATAATATAAAATATCTTGGCATGACTCTAAATAAGGAGGTAAAAGACCTGTATGATAAGAACTTCAAGTCTCTGAAGAAAGAAATTAAAGAAGATCTCAGAAGATGGAAGGAACTCCCAAGCTCATGGATTGGCAGGGTCAATATAGTAAAATTGGCTATCTAACCAAAAGCAATCTGCAGATTCAATGCAATCCCCATCGAAATTCCAACTCAATTCTTCAACGAATTAGAAGGAGCAATTTGCAAATTCATCTGGAATAACAAAAAACCTAGGATAGAAAAAACTCTTCTCAATGATAAAAGAACCTCTGGGGGAATCACCATGCTTGACCTAAAGCTGTAATGCACAGCAGTTGTGATAAAAAAACTGCATGGTACTGGTATAGTGACAGACAAGTAGACCAATGGAACAGAATTGAAGACCCAGAAATGAACCCACACACCTATGGTCACTTGATCTTTGACAAGGGAGCTAAAGCCATCCAGTGGAAAAAAGACAGCATTTTCAACAATTGGTGCTGGCACAACTGGTGGTTATCATGTAAAAGAATCTGAATTGATCCATTCCTATGTCCTTGTCTTAGGTCAAATCTAAGTGGATCAAGGAACTCCACTTAAAACCAGAGACAGTGAAACTTATAGAGGAACAAGTGGGGAAAAGCCTCGAAATTATGGGCACAGGGGAAAAAATCCTGAATCGAACATCAATGGCTTGTACTGAAAGATCAAGAATCCACAAATGGGACCTCATAAAATTGCAAAGCTTCTGTAAGGCAAAAGACACCATTAATAAGACAAAAGGACCACCAAAAGATTGGAACAGGGTCTTTACCTATCCTAAATCAGATAGGGGACTAATATATGTAAAGAACTTAAGAAGGTGGACTCCAGAAAATCATATAACCCCATTAAAAATTGGGCTCATAGCTAAACAAAGAATTCTCTGCTGAGGAATACAAAATGACTGAGAAGCACCTGAAAAAATGTTCAGCATCCTTAATCATCAGGGAAATGCAAATCAAAACGACCATGAGATTCCACCTCACAGCAGTCAGAATGACTAAGATCAAAAACTCAGGTGACAGCAAATGCTGGCAAGGTTGTGGAGAAAGAGGAACACTCCTCCATTGTTGGTTAAAATGCAAGCTTGTACAACCACTCTGGAAATCAGTCTGGTGGGTCCTCAAAAAATTGGACATAGTACTACCGGAGGATTCAGCAATACTTCTCCTCAGCATATATACAGAAGGTGTTCCAAATGGTAATCTACAGCTGGAAAGAACCTAGATGTCCCTCAACAGAGGAATGAATACAGAAAATGTGGTACATTTACACAACGGAGTAGAACTCAGCTATTTAAGAGAATGAATTTATGAAATTCCTAGGCAAATAGATGGACCTGGAGGGCATCATCCTGAGTGAGGTAACCCAATCACAAAAGAACTCACATGGTATGTACTCACGGATAAGTGTATATTAGCCCAGAAACTTAGAATACCCAAGATATAAGATACAATTTGTTAAACACATGAAACTCAAGAAGAACGAAGACCAAAGTGTGGACACTTTGCTCTTTCTTAGAATTGGGAGCAAAACACCCATTGAAGAAGTTACAGAGACAAAGTTTAGAGCTGAGACGAAAGGATGGACCATCTAGAGACTGCCATAACCAGGGATCCATCCCATAATCAGCCCCCAATCACCATAATCAGCCCCCAATCACTGACACCATTGCATACACTAGCAAGATTTTGCTGAAAGAACCCAGATATAGCTGTCTCTTGGGATGCTATGCAGGGGCCTAGCAACCATAGAAGTAGATGCTCACAGTCAGCTATTGGATGGATCACAGGGCCCCCAATGGAGGAGCTAGAGAATATACCCAAGGAGCTAAAGGGGTCTGTAACTCTATAGGTGGAACAGCAATATTAACTAACCAGTACCCCCCTGGAGCTTGTGTCTCTAGCTGCATATGTATCTGAAATGGCCTAGCTGGCCATCATTGGAAAGAGAGGCCCATTGGTCTTGCATACTGTATATGCCTCAGTACAGGGGAACACCGTGGCCAAGAAGTGGGAGTGGGGGCAGAGGGGAGTGGGGGGCAAGGGTATGGGGGGACTTTCGGATAGCATTGGAAATGTAAATGAAGAAAATACTTTTTAAAAGTCTGGTTCATTAGAAAGATAAAAGAGCAAGTAGATCACATGTGAAGAGCATGTGAGAAAGTCAATGATGAGAGCATTAGAAGAGCAAAGAGGAATACTCCATTGCTCTTGGGATTGTAAGATGGTACAACAACAACAACAACAACAAAAAACCCAAGCAAACAAACAAAAAAACAAAAAAACAAACAAATTGCACAGGAGAATACAGTGTGTGCAGCCTAAACCTGTGAGCAAATGAGTTTGAGAGAAAGAGTGCAGTGACTGAGAGAGAAGAGAGGGAAACTTTAAGTATTAAAAAATTATCTGTCAACTTGAACCCCCAAAACTAGACTGTATATTTATTATACACCTTCCAGATATCGCACTTCCAGTGAAGATCTTCAATCCTGTGTTGAGGCTGGACCCTGACAACACATCATATCTCTCTTTAAACCAATAAGTGTAGAATTCTACACTAGCATATCCCTTTGGTATAGTTTGTTGTTAAAGCACCCTAGAAGGCATTCTTGAACTAGAAGCAAAGAGACTAGCCAGAATATGCTTTAGGTGTATACAGAATAAAGTAAACTCTTGTGTTCAAATGAACTTTAGGTAAAATGTCCTGTTTGTTACCCTATGCCTATTTTTGATTGGGCATTCATGTGACTATAATCAACTTTGCTATGGGAGAGTACATATGCAGTCAACAAAAACTTCCATAGCTCAAACTTGTTTATCAAAACAAAACAGCCATATCTTTCTGTTAGTAACCAACTATCCTTTCCAATGATCTACAAGAATCATAATGTGTTCTAAGTCTGTTATTCCTTTTCAGTGTATTTACTTTCTATGGTCATCTAAAAATAAAAGCCTTACTAATCTGTTATTTACATGTGTTGCTTTTGCTTTTTGAAATTTTTTTTTGTATTTTTTCAACTTTTGAACAAGATTCTAAGGACCTGAGATGCCAACAGTCTAGACAGAAACTTTTGGAAACAATTCTATTGTTGAATTTCTACCTGAGAGATAGGAAACAGATGCTCTGAAAAATGTCATATCAGAAACCTCCAAAACATGTAGCTTTTCTTGAGAGTTCCTAAATTACTGGCCAATATCATTTAAAATATATACATATATGAGTAGGTGCTTGAAGTTCTTGCTTGACTTCCACATATCAATGGCCTATATGTAACCAGGAATAGAAGCTAAAAATAAACCTTTTTCTCATATTGTTTTTTGTCATGTAATTTTATCACAGTAATAGACATTCAAATAATACACATGAGAATTACGTGTAAAATAACTGGCATCACTTCCCTTGCATAGCAATAGAATCAAATTGATTCAGTTAAGTACCCGAGAATGTTTTCACTAGGATGATATATTCCCTCTGGTTATGAATAATAATGATAATTAGGCCACTTTTTAAATTTCTTACCTTTAAAGTGTTTGTTATTTAGTTGACTGAACTCATCACTAACAGGGCTAGCTATTTAGAACAGAGTTTAGTCAATTATGGACCAAAGGCCAAATTTTATTTGCTATTTCTTTTTATAAACAAGATATTATTAAAACAAATCCACACCCATATGTTTTCATAGTGGCTTTCACACTGTCAAAGCAGAATTGAGTGGATGTGACAGAGCTGTATGGCTTACAAAGTGAAATGTATTAATTATCTGACCTTTCACAATGAACGTTTGGCAAATCCTGGAAGCTAATACCACATAATCTGTGCTATAAGCTTATATCCATTTAGGGGTAGAAAGATATTTATTCATTAAATGTATTTAATAATTTTCAATAGAGAATACACTCACATATTATAAAAACTGAAATATATATAAAATATACTGTACTTGAAATCTCACTTTTGGTCCTCTCACTATCTTGAAGCCAAAAAGGCATATGGCTATCACATTACTAGGTGTGGGCTTTGACCTACTAAGAGGAAATTATATAATACATAACATAAATGGACAAAATGATATTTAGAGTGTGCTCATACACACACACACACACACACACACACACACACACACACACATACACACACACACATTTATTTTGGTCAAGAGTAGCAGCACCTCACCTCTGGCCTCTGGTGAAAAAGCCAAGGCTGTCAAAATGAGGACCCATAAGATCCTCTAGTAGCAGTCAGACATATATGTCAATATTAGGCAAAACTGCCAGAAACCTAGAAGTATCAAAGACATGGTGTTGAAGAAGATTCAAGGTTTAGATCATGATGCCCAACATTCATTACAAGAGCAAAAAGCAAACCAAGTACATAATATACAGCAGATTTCAAAAGTTCCTTATCCACATATGAAGAAACTGAAGTTCTGTTGATGTGCAACAAATCTTACTGTGCTGAGATTTCTCACAAAGGTTCCTCCAAGATGCCAAAACTATCATAGAAAGAACAATATATCTAGTCATTAGAGTAATTAATCACAATAGCAGGCTATGAAGAGAAGAAAATGAAGCCATGGCTCATGAGCATGTTTTGCTTGTTCTTAAAGAAAACCACAAAAATGAAGTCAAGGGAGAGGGAGAGTAGGATTTTTAAAATCTTAATCATCTGGCTTATAGCAACTTATAGATAAAAGACAGAAAATATCCAGTATATGTATAGGTGAAGAAAGATGATCTGCTGGAAAATCTCTCTATTCTTGTATTAGAGATTTTCCTGGTTGTCCAACTAGTATGACACAGTTTGGAAGATTTCTAATACCTAGAATACATTTTACATCTTCACCTTACTGTTTTACATTGCAAGCTATATAGGTGTTTTGATTAGATTTTAACTTAGTCTCCTGCTTCGTCTCTATGCACAGTTACACTATTATGAGTGTGTGTGTGTGTGTGTGTGTGTGTGTGTGTGTGTGTGTTGTGTCTGTTGGTATTTTTTTACACTGGGTTTATTTTTATACAATAAGAAACAGTAGCATGATATCTGTTTCAATATCTCTTTATATTATTAAACAAATGTTTTTCTCATTCTCTCAGAAGTATCTAAAATTTTATTGAGTATGTATATTCTTATTTCTGTATTATGAAATATTTTGTTTATTTCTAACTGTGTGCCATAAGAATCAATTCTCAGTGAATATACCAGCAGTCCTAAAAATATCTAGCTTTACTTTATGTGCAGATTCAGTTGTTTGTTTTAATTATGACTATTATATGTTTTTCCAATTAGGCTTAAATAATGGTGAAGAGATTTTACCCAATCCTGATGTAGAAAGAGATTGTGATAACAGGGAAATTTATTCCTGTGTGAGTAAAATGCAAATAGTGAGAGAATTAGAAAATTCTTAGATAAGTACAGTGTCTGGATATGCTACAATTTTACAATGTGATTCTGAAACAGTATCATTCTGCTCCCAGCTAGTATAAGAGCACATTCATACATATTGCATAAATGAGTCACCTTTAAGAAGATATGGATTTGTGAAAAATCCCTACGGACAAAAGCAATACAAAGAAAAAATGTATCTGGAAAATCAACATGAGCAAGTGATAGGATTTGTACTTTAAGGCATGGTGACAACAGCATACTTTAGCAAGTAAAGTAAGGGAATAAGTCCATTGCATTTGCAATTTCAGCAAAACTAGAAAGAAGAAACGTAGCTAAACTCAAATGACATGCACTTTTCCAAACATCTGCTCTCTCACATAGTTGTGTCTAACTTCAATTGATTCAAATTTGCATTTGTATTTACATAAATCCTCTCACTCAATTAAGCAATAAAAGAAAAGGGTCAAAATATATAATATTGTTTTCTAAGTATACAAAGTTCTACAATGAAATTCGGGAATTTGTTTATACTTCACTGTATGAGAAGGCAAATAACTGAAGGTACAATATTTTTAACTCTGTTTCTTTCCTTTATTCTTTCTTTAATACACACAGCACATTAGTTTTTTCCTACTAACTTGCCACATGTAGTCCTGAATAACTTCATTATACACAAAGGATGACTTGTGATTTAGTATGTCAATACATAACACCCTCATGCTATATGTGTCAATACTTCCTTAAATGTAACCTAGGTTTAAGGAAAAATTAAATTATTTATCATTCTTTCCACACATTCAGTGATATCCTGCTTTTATATTTTCAGTCTTGTTGAAATGTCACTTTTTCACCCAATCCAGTGTACATCTATCTACTTGTTCAAGAACATCACAAATGCTGATCTTTTATGGACCTTCCTCCATTAAAAATTAAAACCCTATCTCTTAGTGCTTCTGTAGTCCTGGCTTTATCTCTTGACAATACTTGCCACTTGAATATGAGAGCAATATTTCCTATTTGGATGTCAGCTCCCTAAGGATAAATGTAATATGCAATTTTTATTTGTATGCATAAAAATAAGTAAATAACCACATTAGTAAATTTATACTAATACCAGGACATGGTATTTACCAAACTTAGGAAAATCATTTACCTGTCTGACTATTAATATAAATGCCTAGATATGAATCTGAAGAGAGAATTGTTATAATAAAAATGTAAACAATTGAATAGGTTAAAAAATGACACTTTGATATTTTTCTATGCCTCTCCATACAACTACATCTATTTCTATCTTTTAAAAAAAGAAGCTTAAACCTGTGAAAGAAGAACATTTACATGCCATAGAATCTCTTTATTTTTAAATTAAAAGTAACATCTCTTTTACCTAGGGAGTTTTTTTTTTTTTTTAATTAGAAAGCAGTTAATCTTAAACCTGTAGTATGCTTTGTCAAAACTCATGTGATGCATTATATTTCAGTTTAATTAAAATTAAGAAGAAAACAGTGCTACTTATGAGGAAAAGGAGGACAGAGTTTCAGTATCAGTTTTGAAGGACAAAAAGGGATGACTAGATAGCCATGAGCATGAATGGAAATCTGCAACTAATGGGGGTGGAGAGGTAGGGGGCTTCTCCAGGAAGAGACAGGGATAAGGGAGGCACAAAAAAAAAAAAAAAAACATTGTGGAGGGTGACCTTAGCTGAGACTCACAGCATTGGTGATATAGAACCTGAAGAGACCATCTCCTTTAGCCAGGCAGGAGCCATGATGAGGCAAGAGGGACACCAACATACCTACAAAACTTTTTCCTGTCTACAAGAAAGGCAGGGCGAGGGAATGGAGCAGAGACTGAAGGAATCACCAATCAATAACCAGGCCAACTTGAGACCCATCCTGTGGGCAACCACCAATCTCTGATACTCTCTAATACTTACAGACAGAAGTTTAGCATGACTGTCCTCTGAGAAGCTGCACCCAGTAGTTGACTCAGACTGATACACCCAAAGTCAAACAGTGAGTGGAGCTTAGGGACTCTTATGAAAAAGAACAGGAGGAAGGATTGCAGTACCTAAGGTGATAGGAGCTCCATAGGAAGACCAGTAGAATCAACTAATCTAGACCCTCGGGGCTCTCAAAGATTGAACTACCAAACAAAGAATTCACAGAGACAGAACATAGACCTTTCTGCACATATGTAGAAGATGTGTAGCTTGATCTTCATGCAGGTCCCAATCAGCTGGAGAAGGGGTTGTATCAAAAGTTGTTGCCTGTATATGGGATGTGTTCTATTTGGGCTGCCTTGTCTGGCCCCAGTAGGAGAATATTCACCTATCAAAAAAATTCACCTATCCTCACAGAGACCTGGGGGATAGCTAGGGGGACCCCTACTTTCTCAGAGGAGAAGGGGTTGGTATATGAAAGATGGGGAGAAGGTTTGCAGGAGAGTGACTGGAAGGGGTATAGTGAGAGAGATGAAAAGTGAATAAGTAAAATAATAAAGAATGAATTTTCAAGGTAAAATAAGATTAATATGCAATCTTAACTCAATGAAATATTCCATATTCTTAGAAAGATATATTTTAGATACAATCATAAGTATGTGTGTATGTATGTATGTGTGAGCATGAGTATATGATTTCAGGCACCCTTAGATACCATGGAGCTATAGTTGTAGACTATCTTCCAGGGCTGCTGGGTATTGAACTCAGGTTCTCTGTAGAAATCGTATATACTATCATTTGCTGAGCCATTTTTCCAGTTCTGGAGAATGCTAAAATTGTCCAAATAGCTGTATTATTCTATAATGATAATGTTTTCTTAAAGCCAGTATTTTTATATAGATAAATAAGTATAAAATATCTAAAAACATCATTGTACCAATATAGTAATGATCAGAAGTAACAGGAAAACTGATAATAACTTGAGGGGGCAATATAAAGTATATCTATGCATAAATTCTTTAGAGAGTTAATTTTATGTTATGATTATACTCTAACAGGAAGCTTTGACATTCTTTTCGTGGATGCTTTTATTATAAAATGCTAACATTACATTGCCTATGAAGTTTTACCACCACTGGTCAGTACAACATTAAACAAAATTAACCATGAGACTGTGTATAGACCCATTTCCCCTTCAGCCTTTGTTTTAACATCATGCTAAAAAAGCAACCTTAATATCACAATTTTGTTGCTACTTTTATAGGTAATTATCAACATGGGTAACATTTGCATGTTAGCATGGCAATCTTTAGATATAGTCTGCTTTTACTTTTGTAGTGGGTAGATTTATTCATTGCATAAATTTTTCATTAATTATAAACCATATATTTCTTGCAAAAATACTTTTACATTCCTTCTAATGCAGACATTTTCTTCTTTGACTTTTATGGAAATTAGATCTATGGGAATCATAATTGTAAAAGGTAGCTTTTATGACAATGATCTTAAATTAGACTAGATAAAATATAGTGATAAAGTGAGCATTTCTGTCTAATATTTCTAGCCACATTTTATAAATGTGAGAAGCAAAGCCTTAATCTTCAAAAACTATCAGAGAATATTCAAATTAGGACTTTCATTTCATCTTGCATAGCACTCCCATATAGGATACTACCTGACAGTACATTATCAATCCAGTGTCTTCAATATACATAAGGAATACTAATAGAATTCTTCACTGTCATTTTAAAGAATAAAGGTATACATTTCAAAAGAATCTTCTTTATTATAATGGTTGGGTCTATTTTTTGAGGTTTTACCTTTGTTTTTCTGTAACAGTTTAGAAGCAAAAACACTTTGCCAGGTGCTGGAGAAATATCACAGAGGTTATAGAATGCTGACTCCTTTTACAGAGGACCACGATTCTGCATGTACCTGTTGCATTTATACTCATACAGACAAACACAGACATATGCATAAAATATAAATGGATTCATGCTGAAAAGACTTCTTAATAACTATTGAGAAGTTGCAAAATACACAGGTTCAATTTCCAAATGCCAAAACTCACAGGGTGGCTCACAATCATTTGTAATTTCAGTTTCATGAAATCTAATGTCATAGTCTAGCCTCTATGGGTACTAGATATGCACATAATATACATATATAGTTAAGAACTGGTACCCCTAAAAATAAATAATAAATATTAAAAATTAAAAATAACACATAAAGGTTTTAAAAAAATAATCTTTGCCAAAGAAGCAAATTTAATAGTAGTAGTAGTAGTTGTAATAGTAATAATAATAATAACAGTAGGTCCCTTTTACATTTTGTAATTGTCTAGATTCTATATTCTAGTTTTTGCTAAAAATAAAAAGTATTTTGGCATGCATGTGGTTGTTTGACTAAAAGTGCCTCATATGTTAATATATTTGAATATTCGGTTTCCAATTGGTATAGTATTTATGAAACATTATTAGATGTGGCCTTTGTTGGAGGAGGTATATTACAGAGGCCAGGCTGTGGGGTTTTATGCCATTCTAGTCTCACTATCCTTGTGTCTCCAACTTGTCAATAAGATGGGAGCTCTGAGCTAAGGTTTCAGCAACATGCCTATCAGCCTGGGGCCATGCTAACCATGGTAATTTTTATAGAATGATCCTCTGAAACTGCAAGCAAATCCCAATAAGGTTCCTTGGACGTGGTGTCTATTCACAACAATAGAAAAAAATAACTAAGACAGCATATACTCTTTCCCTTCATTTTTTTCTGTCGTGATTATTAACAATATGATATTTGACAGTGAGATAGATAACATTAAGCACGATGTACAGAACTGATATAATTTAGACATAACATGTTTTAAAATCCTGATTATTTAAGGCATTTAATTCACACACACACACACACACACACACACACACACACACAAATATATATATATATATATATATATATATATATATATATAAACAGTGTTGGGCCATGAAAGCCAGCCTATTTTGATTCAGTGAGGCTTGCCCCAGTGACCCAGTAGAAAACTCTACAATGGATGGAACAGCGAGCCACATTCTCAGAGATAGGTACCTGACACACCACTGAGCCCCCAACTCTATAATTCTGTGACTATAAGTCTTGTAGACAATGCCCCAAGCTCCTGGCGAGGGGCTGCTTGTCCCTTCTTCACTCTTTTTAAGCTCTCACCTTTCTTACTCTCTAACCCTCCTTCTTTCTGTTCTCCCCTATCTCTATGTGGCCACAGCCAGCTTATCTCACTTCCTTCTCTCTCTTTCCCTGCCTTTCTATAATAATAAAGCTCAAAAACCACAGACTGTCTTTGCTCATCAAGGCCCGCAATGCTTGACTGATGGGTTTGGCTTTTCCCTTAGGAAATGAGTCTAACCTCATGCCAGAAGGCCTTCCTGCACTCTAGTCATGGACCAGACCAAGGGCTCTCACCCACATGGGAACCACCCAGCACCCCCTCTCCCCCTACCCTCTCCTCCCTTCAGAGAGCCACACCCCCCACGGGGCCCCCATTTGTTTTCAGCTCTTCCATGGTGTTCAGCAGTGTCTTTGATGCCCTAGATGGAGAACCTGTTACCTAGGAATGTCCCTTGTCCACCACCTGCTGAGCTGGGGTCCAGTAGCTTCCCACAGCCAGACACCCACCCAGGGCCACGTGGAAAGAGTGCTGCAGTCCTCCGGTGCCCACCACCCACCCCCCAGAGCACCTGAACACTGGCAGAACTTGGGATTCCTCTCACTCCCATTATTCCCCCATGCCCAGCTATGCAACATAACAGTTTTAAATGAACTCCAAAATTAGCAACACTTTCTTACCTTTCCTCTAGCAATGAAAGATGTTGTGATCCTGACGCTTTTGAGATGATGTTTACTTTACAAATTAACAAGGAAACTCAAGAAGTGAATTACGCTGCGTTTTTTGTTTGTTTTGTTTTGTTTTGTTTTTCTATTTCAATGGGTAGTTTATATCTGTACTTAAGAGAGGAGAAATCCCATAGTAGCTATTTGTAACAGTCCACATTCTATACATTTCAAAGGACCTGCCTAATTCATTTGGGGAAAACAAATCAAAGCATAGAAAAATTTAGCTCATACTTAAAACAACAAAAACTTCAGAATCTGAAGTAAATTAAAAGAAAAGTTCTAAAATGTCATAATTGAAATTAAGAAAGCATTTTACTGTAAGATGATAAGAATTTACAGGAATGTAGCACATAACAACAAATATCCGACAGGTGTAAGTGTGAAGAGGAGAAAAAGCATTTAGAATAAAATATATCCAGAAGATGTCCCAACCGGTAAGAAGGACACATGCTCCACTGTGTTCATAGCAGCCTTATGTATAATAGCCAGAAGCTGGAAAGAACCCAGATGCCCCTCAACAGAGGAATGGATACAGAAAATGTGATACATTTACACAATGGAGTACTACTCAGCTATTAAAAAGAATGAATTTATGAAATTCCTAGCCAAATGGATGGACCTGGAGGGCATCATCCTGAGTGAGGTAACACATTCACAAAGGAACTCACACAATATGTACTCACTGATAAGTGGATATTAGCCCAAAACCTAGGATACCCAAGATATAAGATACAATTTGCTAAACACATGAAACTCATGAAGAATGAAGTCTGAAGTGTGGACACTATGCCCCTCCTTAGAATTGGGAACAAAACACCCATGGAAGGAGTTACAGAGACAAAGCTTGGAGCTGAGACGAAAGGATGGACCATCTAGAGACTGCCATATCCAGGGATCCACCCCATAATCAGCTTCGAAACGCTGACACCATTGCATACACTAGCAAGATTTTGTTGAAAGGACCCAGATGTAGCTGTCTCTTGTGAGACTATGCCGGGGCCTAGCAAACACAGAAGTGGATGCTCACAGTCAGCTATTGGATGGATCACAGGGCTCCCAATGGAGGAGCTAGAGAAAGTACCCAAGGAGCTAAAGGGAGCTGCAACCCTATAGGTGGAACAACATTATGAACTAACCAGTACCCCGGAGCTCTTGACTCTAGCTGCATACGTATCAAAAGATGGCCTAGTTGGCCATCACTGGAAAGAGAGACCCATTGGACACGCAAACTGTATATGCCCCAGTACAGGGGAACGCCAGGGCCAAAAAAATGGGAATGGGTGGGTAGGGAAGTGGGGAGGGTATGGGGGACTTTTGGGGTAGCATTGGAAATGTAATTGAGGAAAATATGTAATAAAAAATATTTTTAAAAAATCTGCTGAAATATCTGGTAAGTAACCCAGTGCTCACACAGGGACAAAGTATTGAAGGTCCAGTTTTCTCAAAGCTGTTTTTATAAGGCTTGAATTTAAAGAACATATAAATTAAACAGGCAAAGCTGTAAAACTTAGAGTGCTTCTCTGTGTGTTTATAGGAGATATGTAAACAAAGTCAGTGAAACTTCATTAGGAAGGATTTCCCACTAGATATCAATTCAACATTATTAGACAAAAATTGAACATATTTATAGTTAAATAGAGAATGAAGAGGGAATAGTGGAATATGAGAGGCAAGTCATTTTCAATGACCCTAAGAAGCTACTAATTAAAGGACACTTATAGTGCTAGATACATTATTTCCTAGAATTATATAGTTACCTTGTCCAGATGCTGTTCATGTTATTTCCCTAGATACCTGTAATGTTTTTATTATATTTATTTTTCTGAAATTGGTTTAATGTGTCTAATATTATTTACAGTTGAATCCATTTTCATGAAAATGATAACTTCATTCCCCATTATAGCTAAAATATCCACTGTGTATATAAACCACATTTTCATTATCTAATGCTATGTGTATGGACATAAAACATTGTTACATAATTTACTTTTATTAAAATTATTAATTAAAATTAATTAATAATAAATATCATATATTATTTATATATCTCTATCACAGTATTCCATCTTTTCTCTCTCTCTTAACCTCTGCCTGCATCCACTCCACCTACATTTCTATTCTGAACAGGGGAGGCAACACACTGAAAGCAAGCAGCCCTGGCATATCAAGCTACACTAAAACTAGGAACATCCTCTTCTGCTGAGGCTGTATAACTAACATATTACAGTAGGGAGAAAATGGCTCAGTGGCAGGCTACAGAGTCTGAGACAACCCCTGCTCCTGGTGTTAAGATTCCCACTTCAAGACCAAGTTATACAAATGTAAGCTATATGCAGAGGGCCTAGGCCAGTCCCATGCAGGATTCCTGGTGGGCAGTTCAGTCTCTATGAGCCCCTGTTGATCCAAGGTTATTTGATTCTGTAGGAAGATTACTAGTGTCCATCACACCCTGGCACATACAATTATTTCTGCCCTTTGGCTACAAGATTTGCCCAGTTCTGCTTAACATTTGGCTGTGGGTATTGGCATCTGGTTTCTTAACTTGCTAGGTAAAGCCTCTGTGACGACAGTTATGCAAGTATAGCAGAATATCACCGATATCGTTAGGGATGGAATGTGTCTCAAGTTGGGCAGGTCATTGGTGGACCACTACCTCAAATTCTCTTCCATCTTTAACCCTGCATATCTTGTAGGCAGGGAATTTGTTGGTGTAAGGTTTGGGGGCTGGATTGGGGTCCCAACCCCTGTGGGCCTGTGTACTGGAGACTTTCCACAGAGATCTCTGGCTCAGCCCAGTTTGAGGGTTCAGGCAAAAGGGAGGAAGTGGGGAATGCCAGGGCCAAGAAGTGTGAGTGGGTGGGTAAGGGAGCCGGTCAGGGGGAAGGTATAGGGAACTTTCGGGATAGCATTTGAAATGTAAATAAAGAAAATATCTAATAAAAATAGTAATATAAATTTTTTTAAAGGGGGAGGAAGTCAGAGAAGGAAGGAGGAGTCATCTCCATTGCCCCCAAGGCTGCAGCTGTCTCCACCTCTCTCTCCACAGTTACTCCACTTCACCCTGCACTGAGTTGCCTGGGCTGGGCTGAGCTTAAAAGAGGCCAACTGGCCAGTGAGAAGTGCAGGGGAGATTCTGGTGGCATTTCAGGAGAGCAGACTTCTTCCCAAGCACAGTGTTACAGCTCTTATGACAGAAGCTCTCAGATGATGGTGTAGTTCTCATACACCTTTATTCCTCCTGGATAGGATTCTTATATTCAGTTTTCAGGTGAATCAGGTTCTGATAACAGGTGCTTCTCATTGGCTTGGTCTGAGAGCTTGAAGATACCTTAGCTGCTTGTGGGAGGGCTTGGTGACTCCTATGTGACTGATGGCCACAGACCTCTCTGTGGGGGGTTGTGGGAGACTATAGCTATGTGACAGGAGCCAGGAGTCCAAAGGGCATAGCCAAACACCTGCTGTCCCTTGCAGGTGACAGTCACCTTCTGGGTCACAGGCTTTTAAGCCTGCACTTGACCAGAGACCAGACTGCCTATCACAGCTCACCACCCCATAAGCCCCTACATTGGGAATCTTTTCTGGTTAGAGAAAATGGCCAGTTCAAGTTCTCTATAGCTCATTGCTAGGAGTCATAGCTAGAGTCACCCTCATAGATTCTTGGGTATTTACAATGCCTTGGAATCTAGCTCATCCCAGAGACAGCCCCCAGAGACAGTGGTGTTTGAGGTGGGTATGTGTTATCAATAGCAAAGGATGTTTTTGGTGTCTCCTTCCCAGTATGTAGAAGTTTGAGGCAAAATTCTTGCTGCTTCTGCTTGGGACAGAGCAAGCTGGTCTGGATTAAGACTGTTGAAATGTAGCTTGGTCCCAGAGTACCCTGTAATTGGGACTCAAATATACAAAACTAGTCTTCATTGTCTGAAGTTTCTTTAACTCAATGCTTTTCAGAAAAAAATGCTGTGAGTCTTCATTGTTCATGGTGTGGGTATATATAGCTTCTTTCTGGACTATCACTTTCCCCAACACAACAACAAGAGGACATTCTGGAGACAGCAGTGAATATTAGCATTGGTTTCTTGTCAGTTTTCCTCCTGGATTATAAATGACTGTGCTCTTGCCATGCTTTACATGACAATAAACGGTTTCTTTTTAGACAGTTTGCACAAGAGGAAAAAGTGTTCTATGTTACCTCGTTCTCTCTCTTTTTTTTATAGGAATATTGGCCTTATTAGATTAGAGTACCATTCTTTCAACTTCATTTAACATTAATTGCATTCTTCAAAATTATTTTTTAAAGTTTTTATGTACACACACACACACACACACACACACACACACACACAGTTGCTGATACCCCACTTCAACCACTATTGTCTCCCTTGACAATAAAATTACTTTTATGTCACATAAGCATCCATGACTCCACGTATCCACATAACATATAGGAACCCAAAATGAAGGAAAGATTGTGATCTATGCTGCACCATTGCTTTTTCTTGGTGGCAACTAACTTGTGTCCAGAATAGACTGCAAAATATTCTCTGAATTTTAAATATAGAATTATAGCTCTGACCCATTAATTGCTTGCTATGTACCATCTGCTAAGATCTTGCTGCACAGTAACTATTTTAACATGTATGGCATTTCTAAGAGGGTGGGTACTGTTTCTGTCCTTAATTTTGGGGGGGGGGTGTAGAAAGAGTTTATTCAGCTTTGAGTCCAGACTAGAGTGAAAAATAACCTCTGAATTATGAAGATAACATTGTACTCCTACCCACTAAGTGCTTACTATGTACAAAGTAATGTGGTGCAGAAATAGCAGCTGAGACACTCTCATACTTCATTCAGAAACAACAAAGAAAATTTTCCTTAGGAGACACAAACCTTTTTCCAATAAACTAATGGGCAAAATTTTAAAAAGTGAACATTTACTTTATCCATTCTTCAGCTGAGAGACATCTAGGTTGGTTTCCAATTTCTGTCTATTATAAAAATGATGTTGTGAATATAGTTGAAAACATGTTCTTATGGTATGGTGAAGCCTCATTTGGGTATATGGCCAGGAATAGTATAGTTGCATTTTGAAGAAGATCCATTCCCAAGTTTCTAAGATACTGCCAAATTAATTTCCAAAGTGGCTGTACAAGTTTGCACTTCCACCAGCAAAAGAGAAGTGTTCCGCTTTTTCCACATCCTTACCAGCATGAGTTGTCACTTTAGTCTTTGATGTTACCCATTGTGACAATTTGGTTTAGATCTGTAAACTAAGCCATCCCCTACTTTCTCTTCTATCAGGATCAGTGTTTCTGGTTTTATGACAAAGTCTTTGAACCACTTGAATTTGAGTTTTTTACAAGGTGATAGACAATGATATGTTTGCATTCTTCTACATGCAGACATCCAGTTAGATCAGCACTATTTCTTGAAGATGCTTTCTTTTTCCATTGTATAGTTTTGCTTTTGTTGTCAAAAATCCATTGCCCATAGGTGTGTGGGTTTACATCTGGGGCTCTGATTTGATTTCATTAATTAATCTGTCTGTTTTATGCCAAAGCCATATATATATATTACTATCGCTCTGTAGTACAGTTTGAAATCAAGGATAGTGATATTTCCAGAAGCTCTTTAATAGTATCAGATTGTTTTAGATATTCTGCTTTTCTTTGTTTGTTTTAGTTTTTTTTCAATTTGAAGTTGAGTATTGTTCTTTTAAGTTCTGTAAAGAATTTTGTTGGAATTTTGATGGGAATTGCATTGAATTTTGATAGATTGTTCCTGGTAAATTGGTCATTTTTACTGTGTTAATCCTACGAACCCATGAGCATGAAGGATATTTGCATATTCTGATATATTATCCAATTTCTTTCTTCAAATACTTGTAATTATTGTACATGTCTTTAACTTACATAGTTACAATGAAGATATTTTCTATTATTGGTGACTATTCTGAAGGGTTTCATTTCCTAAGTTTCTTTCTAAACATGTTTATCATCAGTAGGAGGACTACTGATTTTTTAAAAATTAATTTTATATCCAGCCATTGTGCTGAAGATGTATATCAGCTGTAAGAGTTGCCTGGTAGAATTTTGGGGGTACCTTCTGTATACCACAATATCATCTTCAAATATTGATACTTTGACTCCTCTACTTTCAATTTTATGCCTTTTATTTACTTGAATTGTCTTATTGCTCTTGCTAAAACTTCAAGTACTATATTGAATAGACATGGATAGAGTAGACATGACTTGTTTTGTTCCCATGTCCTTATTTTTCTTTCCATTGAATTTGATATTGCCTATCAGCTTGCTGTATATTGCCTTTATTATGTTTGTGTATGACCTTTATATTTATCTTTCCATGATGCTTATCATGAAGGGGAGTTGGATTTTGTCAAAGACTTTTTAGCATCTAATAAGATGAACATGGAGTTTCATTTTTCTTCTAGTTTGTGTATATGGTAGAATACATTGACAGATTTAGTATGTTGACCCATCCCTGTATCTCTAGCCTACTTGATCACGATAGATGATCTTTTTTTGTGTGTTTTGGTAAGTATTTTTCCATCACTTTTCATAAAGAAAACTGGTCTGAAATTTACTTTCCTTATTGATTCTTTGTGTGGCTTAGGTATTAGGTATTAGGTATTTATTGGGTATTAGGTATGAGGGTGACACTTGCACTATAGAGTAAGTTCAGCAGTGTTCCTTCTGTTTCTATTTTATGGAACAGTTTGAGGAATATGTGTTTCTTTGAAAGTCTGGAACTGCCCTAAAACAATCTGTCACTGAACTTTTGTTTGTTTGCTTGTTTGGGAGACTTTTAAAAATTGCTTCTATTTCCTTTTGCTATACTTGAATCTGTTATTTGATCCTTACTTAACATTGGCAAGTGTTGTCTATTGAAAAATTGTCCATATATTTTTGATTTTACAAGTTTGTATAGTACACATTTTTAAAGTAAGACCCAATGATTTTGTGTATGTTCTCAGTGTCTGTTATTATGTTCCCTTTTTTTGTTTCTCTTTTGTTATTTTAGATATTCTCTATTTGCCTACTAGTTAGTTTGGCTAAGAGGTTTTCTATCCTGCTGATTTTTGCAAAGAACAAACCCTTTGTTTCATTGATTCTTTATATCATTCTTTTTGTTTACATTTTATTGATTTTAGCCCTGAGTTTATTTCTTGCTGTCTAATCCTGTTCGATATTTTTGCAGCCTTTTGTTCTAGATCATTCAGGTGTTCTCTTAAGTAGTTAGTATGAGACCTCCATAATTTCTGTTGAAAGCTCTTAACACTATGAACTGTCCTTTTAGCACTTTTTTTTTTTTGTATCACATACGTGGGTATGGTGTGCATTCATTTTCATTGAATTCTATAAAATCTTTGATTTATTTATTTCTTCCTTGACCCAGTCATCACTGAGTAGAGAGTTGTTCAGTTTCCACAACTTTGCAAGTTTTCTGCTATTTCTTCTCTTGTTGAAGTCCAGGTTTTAGTCCATGGTGGTCTGATAAAAATAAAAGGATTCATTTCAATTTTCTTGTATCTATTGAAACTTGGTTTGTGACAAAGTATATAGGCAATATGGGAAAAGGTTCCATGAGGTGATGAGTACAAGGTATATTCTTTAGTGTTTGGGTAAACAATTTTGCAGATATAATGTTAGGTTCATTTGAGTTATAACATTTGTTACTTCCATTACTTCTCTGTTTAGTTTCTGTCTAGATGACCTGCTCATTGGTGAGAGTATGGTGTTCAAGTCTCTCATTATTAACATACAGGGTTCAATGTATAATTTAATTAAATTTTGGTGATGTTTAGTTTACAAATGTGGGTACCCTTGCATTTGGAGCATAGATAATAAGAATTGAGATATAATCTTGCAGCATTTTTCCTTTGATAAGTATGTAGTGTCTTTCCTTATCTTTTTTTTTAAATAATTTTGGTTTAAAGACTACTTTGATAGGTATTAAAATGTCTATACCAGCTTGGTTCTTAGGTTAATTTGTCGGAAAACTTTTTTCCAGCTCTTTACTCTGAGGTGAGCTAATGCCTATCAGTGATGCTGAGGTGTGTTGCTTCTATGCAGCAGAATGATGGATCATATTTTTGTACCCATTTTGTTAGCCTGTGCCATTTTATTTGGTAATTGAATCCACTGTTGTTGAGCGATATTAATAAATTATTGTTAATTCCTGTTATTTTGTTGTTTCTAATGTGTGTGTGTGTGTGTGTGTGTGTGTGTGTGTGTGTGTGTATACACTTCCCTTTGTCTTTGCTGGAGGAACATTATTTTCTGTGATTTTTGGGTGTATTTAATCTCCTTGTATTTGAGTTTTTCTTCTGTTATCCTCCATAGCACTGTATTAGTGGATAGATATTGTTTAAATTTGGTATATCAGGGATATCTTATGTTTTCCATCCATCTTGATTGTGGGTTTTGTGCATACAGTAGTTTGGGATGGCATCTATGGTATCTTAGAGAATGCCAAACTCAGGCCCTTCAGGATTTTATATTCTCTGTTGAGAAGTCATTTGTAATCCTGATAGATCTGCCTTTATATATTACTTGGCCATTTTCCCCTGCAGCATTTTAATACTCCTTTTCTGATCTTACATTTAGTATCACCAGACTATCTGTGACCAACCAGCTCCTGAATAATTACACAGAGACATAATAATATTTATGCCATCCAAAGCACTATAATTAGGTACATCCCAACTAGCTTATCTATCTAAGATTAATCCATTTATTCCAGTTTACACCTGGCATGTGGCCTCTTAGTTCTTAGGCTCAGCACCTGTTCCTTCTACCTCTGTGTGATATTGGCAAATCCTCCCAGGCTGGATTCTACCCACAGTTCCTATCATTACCATGATGTCACACCTTTCCTCTCTTGCCTCAGCTATTGTTTTATAGGTCTTTATTAAACTAATCAGAAGTTGAGGGAGGTGCATATTTACAAAATACTGAGGCAAGTGATTATCCATTAAAAATAACAATACCAAAGTCCTGCTATTACTTAACTCTACAGAAGTAGAGAGATACTGAAATCAAGATTTCAGTAATTTATTTAAATTATTTATTTGAATAAAGACAACCTTTATACAATGTAAACAAAGATGATCCCAAGAATTTAGTGCTATGTGGTGAGAGGACTTTCTTTCCTATCCGATCTATTTAGTGTTCTACATGCTTCTTGTATGTATATAAGCATCTGTTTCTTTAGGTTAGGGAAATATTCTTCTATGATTTTATTGAAAATATTTTCTGGTTCTTTGATGTGGGCATCTTCTTCTCTTTCTATTATTCTTAGGTTTGGCCTTTTCATAGTGTCCAAGATTTTCTGAATGTTTACTGTTGGAAACTTTTTAAATTTAGCATTTTCTTTGACCATTATATCAGTTTTTTTCTATTGTATCTTCTATGCTTGAGATTGTTTCTTCTACCATCTGTAATCTATTGATGATGTTTGCATCTGTAGTTCTGTTTGTTTACCTAGATTTTTCATCTCCAGGATTTCCTCAATTAGTATTTTCTGGTTTTATTTCCATGTCAGGTCTTGACCAGTTTTAGTAATTTCCTTTACCTGTCCCTTTGTATTTTCTTGGATTTCTTTAAGAGATTTATTCATTTCCTCTTTGACGGCTTCTATCATCTCATAAGATTTGACTTAAGGTCATTTCAATGTGCTTCATTTGTAATAGAATCTCCAGGTCTTGCTGGAGTAGAATAGCTGGGTACTAGTGATGCCATATTGCCCTCGCTGTGATTATGTTCTTACACTGTCCTCTAGTGATCTGGCTTTGGAATCATTATAGGTTTAGGTGCTGATTTCTGAGTCTATCTTTGTTAGACATCTGCTTTCTCCTTTATTTTCTGCTGGTATTTTTATGGCCATTCTGTCCATTCTGGCTTTGTGTGCCAGTGCTGTACCTGGAGTCCTTAGAAGTGTCATGGCCTCCAGAAACAGTGGGGGTTGTGAGCTGGAATATGTAGCCCAAGGGGTGGAGATTAAAGATGTTGGGTTTGCTTTAGGGGAGTTGGTAGGCAGTCAGTAAGGTCTTACCTGGGATCTCTGGCACAAGTGTGGCCTCCAGAATTTGAGCTAGAGTTCTGTCTATAACATAATTTTCAATAAATAATTGGTGTAGAAGATAGCTAAAGGAACTTGTTGGTGATCATAGTTGTTTATTTCAGTAGCTATAAACTATACATCTAGTTATATATTTCATGGAAATATTGCTTATTTGGTCAATATCAAAAATATTCAATCAATATTAACAGAATCCAAGAATTGAAGAAAGATTTACTATGTTTGATAATGATGTTCATTCAGGAAATCCCATTCTTTGCATATCAAAATTACATGATATGCATGAGGCTAAAATACTCAAATACTCATCTTATTATGGATGTACATGTTAGAATGTATGTGGGCCTGGGTATCAGGCTTTCCACAGAGATATCTGGCCAGGCCTGGTGTTAGGATTTTGGGGAAGGGAAGCGAGTGTGCGCAAGGAGGTAAAGTCTCTGCCATGCTTTCCATGTCACTCAGTTACTCCAAGGTGCTCTGCACTGAATCAGGTCAGGCTGGGCCAGTGAGAAGTCAACTCTCCAGTGAGGAGTGCAGGGGAAACTCAGGTGGTGCGTCAGGAGAGAAGATCTCTTTCGAAGTGTTATAGCTCTTGGAACAAGAGACTCAGATGACGGAGTAGTTCTCACACACCTTTAATTCCCTGGATAGGATTTATATACAGTTTTGGGGGTGATTCAGGGTTGGACAACAGGTACCTCTCATTGGCTTGGACTGAGAGCTTGGAGAAAACCTTATTTGCATGTGGGAAGGCTTGGTGCTCCTCCTACGTGACTCACAGCCACACATCTCTCCTGCGGGAGACTGTGAGGGTGGTAACTTTAACAGAAGCCAGGGGCTCCGGAGACATGGCTGAACACCTTCTGTCCCATGTAGGTGGAAATCACCACCCACTGGGTCGCCGGGGTTCCACACCTTTGCTCGACTGAAGAACAGGCTGTCTGTACGCAGCCCACTGCCCCCAACATCCTCCTTTTTCTTTTTATAAGGGAAAGGTGTCAGCAGAATAACTGTCTCCTCTGTCGGGAACAGTTTGATACTGAACCAAGACCTGATTGGTAGTGATTTTTGCAATGCTACTCTTTGCTGCTTTAGTAACCTAGTGAGACAGGGTGCCAAGAGAAGCAAGGCTGCAGTGGCTAGTATGGGGTCAAGGAGGGGAAGAACCCAGGATACCAAGGGGTTAGAGTACCAAGGGGAAGGGATGTTGGGAGAATAGCATGCTAGGAGGTTCCCCCAGAGTTCTTTGAGCATTTGTATATCTTATTCTACAGCCCAGATTCATTGACATAAAAGCAACATTTCTCCCCCAGCAAAATGCAAGTCCCTCCCTGTTCAGCAGTCATTAAGTCTAGGGCTCTCTTGGTTTGGAGAGCAACTCTTGCTAAGGATGTTATCAGGCATTGAAGAGACTTAAGGCTGTCTATGGTGGAAGCCATTTCCTGGTCAGGCTTTTCTTGGAAGTCGCTGGACAGATTTTATGTTTGGACGAGGGCTGCTCCAGTGGTTCCTGTTGCACGCAGTGAGAGAACAAGGCCTAGTTCAATGAGCAGAGGGATGAGGATATCTCTCTCTCTCTCTCTCTCTCTCTCTCTCCTTTCTGCTTTCTCCCATTTTCAAGGAAAGTTCTTCAGGTTAGTAGAGATAAACCTGGGACAATTAGCATGGGGGTGCAGAAGCCTTTAAAGGGAGGGTGAATACAGGCACCTATAGCCCAGAGGAGGGCAGGAGGTTTAACACATACTGATTTTGGTGATGGTGATGTTACAGACCATGTAAGATGGGGCTTGAGGAAGGTCCTACAAGGCAAAGGGTAGAGGGTAGGTCAATGAGAGGAATGTCCTGTTCTTTCCTCGTGGGTAGGGTTCCAGGGAGGTCATGAAGGGAAATGTTAATGAGAACAGCTGCTAATAATAGTAGGGAGAGAGAAGCACAGAAAAAGCATTGGGAGGCGTTGGGGTGGGTTAAGGAAAGGAGGTCAGCTGTATATTGGATGTACTGTAGCCAGGAGAGTGTAGCTCACAGCTCCTTCTGAGACTGATTTTCCTGTTAGATTATATTAGCATAGGTAAAGGCTGATTTGGAGGCAGGAGCACGCTCATGAGAGATATGCAGGTCAGCAACTGGGTATTTGGCATAGCCATTTGGGTAATGTTTAACCATGACTCTAGTCCTCCAACGTTCATCCCATGAATTGCTGATGGGAAGCTGAAAATTATTTTTAAGGTTGGTGAGCATGGTGCTGCCACGGCTGGTGGATTCCATCATTCTGCAGCTCCAGTATCTGCAACTTGATATGTGGAGACCTCCTGGAGATATTAACCTGTGTTTCGGTAAGGAGAGCAGAGAAAAGGGCTGGGCATAATAGAGATGGAATCGGGGTGTAGAGGGATCTCAATCCTGGTTCATCCTCTTTCGAGTGGATCATTATAACTTTGTTGTGTCCATTATAGGTTCTCCTAGCATAGAATCTCCAGTGGTAGGTGTTGAGGGTCTGAGCAGAAGCAGAGTTAGCATGAAGAATGACAAAAAGAGCCAAGAGAATAAAGGAGAGGGGGCTTGTGGAGGGCTCATGGCCTGGGCAGTAGTCACTAGGTCATGGACATCCTTCCAGGAGATCTTGTTGTCCTTCTGGGTGTGTTGCTTCTGCTACTTTCTCCTCCTCCTCTTCTGTCCTTGATCTGTTAGCAAGAGGCAGGCCACCGTCTTGTTTGGTGGGATGGTATTGGACATTTCTGGCAGGAACCCAGATAGGCTTTGACTGGCCCTGTGGAAGGACACAAGCAAAACCCCTCCTGATTGTAAGGAGGGGGTCTGGTCCCTTACAAATTCTGTCTAAAGGATCTCGCCATCTTACTAGGATGGTGGAGGGATAATTTTGGTGTGTGCCAATGGAGAGAGAGAGGAGGAGGTTTGGAATTTTTGTAGCTGTTAAATATGATTAGGGTAGTCAGAGCCATCAGTAATTGTACATTAAGGGGATAGGTGGTTGCCTTTTGTTTTAGGAGCAGGGTTTTAGGGCTTTATGTGTTCTTTCTATTATTTCTTGGCCCTGGAGGTTGTGGGGAATTCCTGTATGATGGACAATTTCTCAGTGTGTGAAGAAGGTTTTGAATTGAGAGCTAATGAAGGGCAGGCCATTATCAGTTTTTATCTGTTGAGGAATGCCCATGATGGCAAAGGTGGAGAACATATGATGAATCAGCCTTTTTGATTTTTCACCTGTTTGGGCTATAGCCCATATAAAATGTGAGTACATATATATAGTGACAAAAACATATTTCTGCCTACCGAACTGCAGGATATGGATGGCATCAGTTTGCCATAAGGCATTGGACACACAGCCTCGAGGGTTGCTGCCCATCATTTGTAAAGCTGGGTGGTAATGAGGAACACACAAGAGGAGCATGTCTTTGTTATTCTTTGGAGTTGAGCAAGAGGGATGTGGGAGTATTAGGCCTGAAACCCCTTTATATTTGTGTGTGTGTGAATAAAATTGACCTGCTTGTTCAGAGAAGGCCATGAATGTCCCTGTTGAGGCAGTTCGGTCAGCAAGTGTATTTCCCTTGGATATAAGACCCAGCAGGGGACTGTGAGATCAGACATGCTAGATGTAGATGGGGGAGTCTCTTTCCTGTAGGAGGGTGAAGACCTGTATGAGTACTAGAGGGGAAAGTGGGTTGTTGTCTAGTTTGAAGAATGATCTTGACAACCAGGGGAGCAAATTGACAGTGTATACACTGTCTGAAAAGAGGGGGCCCATGACTTATTTTAGTGCTAGATAGAAGGCTTATAATTCTTTATATTGGGGGAAGGGATTGGGTAGCTCTTTGAATCAGAGGATAGAGGGCTCAACCTCAGGGAGGTAGTATATTACTGCTGCAGCCCCCTCTTTCCCCCATCAGTAAATATTGAGGGGGCTCCTGCTATGGTCTCTTTGAAGAATAATTTGGGAGGCAACAATTGCAACAGAGGGAGGGCGGAGACCCATTTTTCATCGGGATAATGGTTGTCAGTTTGTCCTGGTAATCCTATTAAACTAATGGCAAAGCAGGCGGGATTTTTAATTAGTCACTGAATGTCCAAGAGGGAGAAAGGGATGACAAGAATGTCAGGTTCTTTCCCTAGGGTTTGTAGGGCTCTATTCCTGCCACTTTTAATCATGTTAGTGAGCACATATACCTCATTTAAATTTCAGGGTGCACCACCCATCGAGGTGTGACAAAAAAGCAGTTGTATCAAATACTGGAAGAGAGTAGAAAATTCAAATGGTCAAATGACATTTGACTAGATTGTCAGGAATATTCTACATAGAAGGCATTTTTACCATTTCTTGATTTCCATTCAACTTTACTTTTTACAATCATTCTTGATTTAAAGGAATCACATTATTATTTGCTCCTTTTGTCTTATTTTCTTTGTCTTTTGTGTTATTCCTTGTAAACCTTCTGCTCAGTAGTACTCCTTATGTGGAAGTGATGCTCAAGCATTCCTTTGTGCTCATTGCTTTCTTTTCTGTTTGCACATGACTAATCTACTTTAACTAATCACACTTAAATAAATATCTACAATGATATATATGTGTGTGTGTATATATATATATATATATATATGTATATATATATATATATATATATATATAGAGAGAGAGAGAGAGAGAGAGAGAGAGTCCAGTGAGAATACAAACATGAGTAAAAAGTACAATACAGATTTTGTATAATCTAATGGAAACAAGAGAGGGAAAGAAAGAGAGGCAGAGACAGAGGAAGATAGAGACAGACAGAGAAACTCTGCAGCATCAGCTGTCTCAAGTACTTATAATCCAGGTTACAGACATAGAGAATAAAGACAACTAAATAGTCCACATCCTGATCATAGAGCATGGAAAATTATTCCAGAAAAGGATCCAGCATCAGCCACTGAGTCCTGTGTGCTATTTTTCCAGCTAAGTTGTTTTACCTCTAACTATTCAAGTTATCCAACTTTTCTGATCATTAACTAACTCTGTTCTTTTCCAGTGATTCTTCCCTAAATTTTTAAGCTAGAACTAAATGTGTCATTAATTTTTTTCTTAAACATGTATTTTATCAGATTATGTATCTGTGTAAATGTGTCAGAGACCCTTGAACTAGCATTATACACAGTGTGACCTGCCATATGTGTGCTGGAAAATGGACCCAGGTCCTCTAAAAGAGCAATCAATGTTTTCAACCACTGAGCCATTTCCTTAGCTCCTAAAACTAAACTTTTCACCCTTTATACTTTCAATATAAATTTATCTGTTGTTTTGTTTGGATGCATAGCTGGACAAAAGAGGATAGAGCTTGTAAATGTTCAATGTTACAAAAGGTATACGAAAGGGAAAGGAAATAAACAACATGAAGAAAAGAGGAAAGTGAAATCATAAGAAACATCATTTAGAGAAGAAATATATACAAGTTAAATAAATATAATTAATGAATATTGATTACACTTACTGGAGGAAGGATTCCCAGACAATGTAGGCACTATTTGGGCTGAAGTCATGCTTCATTTAGATGCCTCCAAGAATGCAACTAAGGATATTACTTCATAATTCTTTGAATACACTTATTCATAAACCTCTAAAAGATTACTTTGAGCAAAAGAAGTTTGCCTACATGGTAGAATTCATGAATATAAAACAGACTAATTTAAAATTTGTATTAGTATAACTATTGTTTTATGAATTGCTACTATTTGGAAAAATAGTTTCATAATACCATATTCATTTCAAAAGTTGTTAATTTGTGAAAAGCTTAAGGAAAAGAAATGAATAAGTCCCTCAGGAAACTCTGTAAGATTACTGTTAAAGTTGCTTTAATTATGCAAAGACTTTTGTATTGGCAATACATAAGGAATTTGAATAATATTTTCAATTGATTGTAAGAATTTAAACAATTTCTCAAAACATGTAATGTAACAGGATAAGAATGTTTTTGTGTTTTATTAGAATATATATTATTCTTAGACAAAATTCCTCCTTTTATATCTTAAAATTTCATGAATTCAATTTAACATTGTAACTATTTCTGTTAACTGTGTCATTTGACCAATGACAATACCTTATATTATAGCCTGTAACATTTATATTATTATTAAATACTTTAGAGTTTAGATGTAATCATGTAGTCAACAACACCCAGTGAAATATTTCTTTGAGAAAAAAAATGTTATGGATTCTGTGCAAAATGGAGAGAATGCAAGGCATATAGCAAATACTTAGGTATCTGTGTGGTACATTTTTATGAAGGGGATATCATTTCTTTAACTTTTTTTCTATTTTACAGGTTTTTATATAATTATATCAACTCTTAACTCCATATGCTTGTTCCAAACCCTCCAATATGCGCCCCCTTATTCCTTTAAGACAGTAAGAGAACACAAAAGTTTTGACAGTTATTTAAAGTTGGTTAAGAAGAAAATATTTATCCATTTAATGGCAAATGGGAAATTATCATATTAAAAATGAAATCAAATAGTCAACAGGATAAGATGCAAATTTGTTGCTTACGGAGTACAATCATAGTAAATTTGCAATAGCAGTACATAGAGGACCAAATGTTCAAACACATGGACTTTTGGAAAACATTTCTGAATCCAAGCACTACTTATATTTTCTTCATTTGTTATCTTCTTTATGGTTGAAAATTTCTCTTAAATGCTAATTTTAGAAACAGTTTCTCATATATCACAGTCTACTCTCAAATATTATGTAGCTCGGGATAGCCTTGGACTCCTGATCTTCTTGACTGTGCTTCTCAAGTGCTGAGACCATGTATGTGCATGTTTAAGGCTGGAGATGAAGATTTTCCTTTTGTACATTCAAAGTAAATGCTCTGTCCACTAAACTATGTCCTCTCTTTCTCAAATACAATGTCAAAAATTTAAAGGTATGTATCATTTTTTAAATATGCAGTAGTATCTAATAAACCAGTTCAGACATTTTAAATTCTAGTCAGAAACAGAAGATACTAACTAATATTTACTTATCATTGAATGCATACCATGTGTGTTCTTTTGTGATTGGGTTAGCTCACTCAGGATGATATTTTCTAGTTTCATCTATTTGCTTAAGCTTTAAGCTTTGTCATTGCAAAAACACCATAAAACAGACTTGTAGCTTAAAAAAAAAAAGTAGGTACTTTCTCTAGCTCCTCCATTGGGGTCCCTGTGTTCCATCCTATAGATGACTATGAGCATCCACTTCTGTATTTGCCAGGCACTGGCATAGCCTCACATGAAACAGCTATATCAGGGTCCTTTCAGCAAAATCTTGCTGGCATATGCTATAGTGTCTGGTTTTGCTGGCTGATTATGGGATGGATCCCCAGGTGGGGTAATCTCTGCATGGTCCATCCTTTCGACTTAGCTCCAAACTTTGCCTCTGTAACTCCTTCCATGGGCATTTTGTTCCCTATTCTAAGAAGGAATGAAGTATCAACATTTTGGTCTTCCTTCTTCTTGATTTTCTTGTGTTTTGCAAATTGTATCTTGGGTATTCAAAGTTTCTGGGCTAATATCCACTTATCAGTGAGTGCATATCAAGTGACTTCTTTTGTGATTGGGTTACCTCACTAAGGAGGAGGTAGAGAAAGTACCCAAAGAACTGAAGGGGTCTGTAACCCTATAGGTGGAACAACAATATGAACTAACCAGTACCCCCAGAGCTTGTGTCTCTAGCTGCACATGTAGTATTGGGAAGAGAGTTCCCTTGGTCTTGCAAACTTTATATTCTCCAGTACAGGGGAATGCCAGGGACAAGAAGTGGGAGTGGGTGGCTAGGGGAGCAGGGCAGGGGGATGGTATAGGGAACTTTTGGGATAGCATTTGAAATGTAAATAAAGAAAACATCTAATAAAAAAAAGGCAAAGAAAAAGAAACATTACTTTTTGTAAATAATAGAGAGTAAATATCAAGCAGACCAAAAGCAAAGATCCAATAGTTTCAATGTCTAGTGAGGACCTTTAGTCTTTTTTATTTATTTATTTATTTTCTTTTTCACTGTGTCTTCATGTTGCAGAAAAAGGATTTGGGAAGACCCATGTCATATTCTACAAATACTTTAGTGTCATTAACAAATTCTTAGTCTTTAGAACACATGTTAATGATCTCTCAAATTGGTCATCTCCAAACAAATAATGGAGCTATAATATAAGAAACATCAGATCTAATATTGGCATATGCTTGTTAATTCTATGTCCTTGTCTGTGGGGAATTGCAGGCTGGTCTCCAGTCAAGCTGAGGTCTGAACCCAATGGTCATAATTCACCTCATGCTCCTAGAACTCTGGCCCCTGCCTAAGGCACCACTTCCCACAGCCCCCACAAGAGAATAATGGTAAGTAGTCATGTAAGCAATGGCCCAAGCTTCTGACCTTTAGGTTAAACTCCTCCCCAGTTACCTAGCAACAGTGAAGACCATAAAAAGGGATGCTTAGCCCCCACCATGCTCTCTCACTCCTTTGTCCTTTCACCTCTCACTTTTCTTTCCTCTTCCCTTTCTCTTTGTTTTCTACTCTCCACCCCCCACCTCTCTCTCTTTCTCTCTCCTCTCTTTCCCCTGCATTTATATAATAAAGCACTTAAACCATAGAGTGTCTCTGCTCCTTCAAGTTCCACTGTGCACTCTGCTTAGTGTTGAGAACTTCTTCCTCTATTCAGTCTCTCCTTTAACACTGGGGCTTTAGCAAGGTAGCTCTGGGGGTTCCCCAGTCGAGGCCTGCCCCTTTCTCCACCCCACACTGTGTGGGTCAGGCATGCTCACCAGGGGCAGTGTGGAAAAGTGCCTGGTAGTCTCCCCGCATCCACCTGCCCAGAGTATAGGAACTCTGGCTGGACATGGCATATTTTTCCTCCCCAACTTCTTCCTGAGCCCCCTGGGTCCCCCGTTTGTTTTGTTCCCAACACTTGTCAGCATTTATTTACTATTTTCACTCAGGTATATTGTAAAGTAAAACATACCATAGAAAATCTAATGCTTTAAAAAAATAATTTATTTTTTACACTACAGATTTTATTCCCCACCCCTACCCATCCACCAACCCCCAACTGTTCCATATCCAATATCTCCTCCCCATCCCCTGTCTCCATGTGATAGGGCTATCCCTCTTCCCACCTGACCTATAAATTCCCTGGGCCTCCAGTCTCTCAAGGGTTAGATGAATCATTTCTAGATGAACACAGACATAGCAGTCCTCTGCAGTATGTGTATTGGGGGCCTCACATCAGCTGGTATATGGTACTTGTTTGGTGGTCCAGTGCTTGAGAGATCTTGGGAGTCCAGATTAATTGAGACCGCTGGTCCTCCTACAGGCTTGCCCTTCTTTTCAGGTTCTTTCAGCCTTCCCTAATTCAACAACAGGGGTCAGGTGCTTCTGTCCGTTGGTTGCGTGCACAAATTTCATCTGATTCTTTCAGCTCCTTGTTGGGTCTTCCAGAGTTCAGTCATGCTGCTAGATCCATTTTTTTCTGAGCATTCCATAGCCTGAGTTATAGTGTTAGGCTTTAGAACATCTCCTTGAGCTGGATCCCACTTTGGGCCTGTCCCTGGGCCTTCTTTTCCACAGGCTCCTCTGTATCACCATCCCTGTAATTCTTTTAGGCAAGAAAAATTATAGGTCAGAGTTTTGACTGTGGGATGGCCTCCCTCACACATTTGATGCCCTGTCTTCTGCTAGAGGTAGGCTCTATAAGTTCCCTCTCCCTATTCTAGGGAATTTCATATAAGTTCCCTCCCTTTGAGTCCTGAGAGTTTCTTACCTCCCAGGTTTCTGGTGCATTCTGTGGGGGTCTGCCCCCAACTTCCTATCTCTACAGGTAGCCTGTTTGCATTCTTTCTGTTGGCCCTCAGGGCTTCGGTCCTTTTCCCTCAAGCAATACCAGATCCAGGTTTCTCTCTCCCCACCAATCCCCCCAACCCTGTCCACTTTCCTTCCAGGTCCATGCCTTAATCCCCACTTGTGAATGAATACTTTCTTTTCCCTCTCAAGTGGGACTGAGGCATCCTCACTTTGGTACTTCAGCTTTTTGACCTTTTACAGTTCTGTGTAACTGTATCTTGGGTAATTGTACTTTTTATTTTTGGCTAATATCCACTTATTTGTTGTGAGTACATAACATGCAAGTCCTTTGGGTCTGAGTTAGCTCACTCAGTATGATATTTTCTAGTTCCATCCATTTGCAAAACTCACCAAAAAAAAAAATCAAATAATGGAATATAAAACTAAATCAAGGTTTTATAACTGAGGAATCTTGAATGGCTGAGAAGCAACTAAAAAAATGTTCAAAGTCCTTAGTGATCAGAGAAATACAAATCAAAACAACACTGAGATTCCACAGTACACCAATCAGAATGGCTAAGATCAAAATCTCAGGTGTCAACACATGTTTGAGAGGATGTGGTAAAAGAGGATCACTCCTCAATTGCTGGTGGGATTGCAACCTGGTACAACCATTCTGGAATTCAATCTGGCCGTTTCTCAAAAAATTGTCACTGATAAATGGATATTAGCCCAGAAACGTAGAACACCCAAGATACAAGATACAATTTGTGAAACACATGAAACTCAAGAAGAACGAAGACCAAAGTGTGGACACTTTGTCCCTTCTTAGAACTGGGAACAAAACACCCATGGAAAGAGTTACAGAGACAAAGTTTGGAGCTGAGGAAAAGGATGGACCATCTAGAGACTACCATATCCAGGGATCCACCCCATAATCAGCATCCAAACGCTGACACCATTGCATACACTAGCAAGATTTTGCTGAAAGGACCCTGATATAGCTGTCTCTTGTGAGACTATGCTGGGGCCTAGCAAACAGAGAAGTGTATGCTCACAGTCAGCTATTGGATGGATCACAGAGCCCCCAATGGAGGAGCTAGAGAAATTACCCATGGAGCTAAAGGGATCTGCAACCCTATAGGTGGAACAACAATATGAATTAACCAGTAAGCCCCGGAGCTCGTGTCTCTAGATGCTTATGTATCAGAAGTTTGCCTAGTCGGCCATCAGTGGAAAGAGAGGCACATTGGTCATGCAAGCTTTATATGCCTCAGTACAGGGGAACGCCAGGGCCAAGAAGTGGGAGTGGGAGGGTAGGGGATTCGGCCGAGGGTATGGGGGACTTTTGGGATAGCACTGGAAATGTAAATGAAGAAAATACCTAATTTTTAAAAAAGAGAGAGACTATAAGAAAATTGGAAATAAATCTACCTGAAGACCCAGTAATACCACTCTTGGAAATATAACCACAAGATGCCCCATCATGCCATAGGGGCATGTGTTCCATTATGTTCATAGCAGTCTTGTTTGTGATATCCAGAAGCTAGAAACAACATAAATGTTCCATAACAAATGAATGGATGCAGAAAATGTTCATTTATGCAACTGAATACTCCTCAGCTATTAAGAACAAGGATATCCTGAGTTTTGTAGGCACGTGGATGGAACTAGAAAAGTTATACTTTTAAAAATTCAATTATTTAATTTTATGTCTTCTAGAAAGAGAAATATTCATAAACATTGATTTGGTTTATATGATTTTCCATCTCTAAAACTATGTTCACATTATATAATAGTAAGACTATAGGGTTTGAAAAATAACATTTTATTTCCCTTTCCAAAATACAATGACAACCAGCATTGTACATTTACCTCTATGATTTTTAACTATATTATGTTCCTTAGACATGTGGAATAATTGAGTATGTAACTTTTTCATGTAAAGTTAACCTCATTTATAATGTCCTCAAATGTTCATAAATACTTTAGCTCATATTTAAATATCTTTCCTTTAAAAGACTGAGTATATCAACATTTGCTTATAGGTAAGCGCATGTAGCTGTAGGTAATTAGGTTGCTTCTGCATTTTGAGCTGCTATAGATAGAGATGTTGTAACATGGGTGTAGTAGCATTTCTAAAAGGAAGAAAGAAAGAAAGAAAGAAAGAAAGAAAGAAAGAAAGAAAGAAAGAAAGAAAGAAAGAAAGAAAGAAAGAAAGAGAAAGAAAGAAGAAAAAGAGAAAAGAAAAGAAGAGAAGAGAAGAGAAAAGAAAAGGAAAAGGAAAGAAGGAAACATTAATCTTTTGGAGTGCTTAGAAGTGGAATTTCTGTATCCTATAGTAAACATAAATTAAGCTTTTGAAGAGCCATCTAAGGAGAGCTTCATATAGGAGTGTATCCAAATCAAACAAGATGTGTGGTTCAGGAAACACAGCTGGCAGGACAGAGCCATTTAAGCCCTTATTTAAACCCTTTCACATCAAACTTGGAACTAAAGGACTTTACATTTGAACTGCTGGGTATTGGTCTGATTTTGGTTCAGTATTTCTTTACTATGACCCTACTCCTCCCTTTGGAATGATAATGTATATTCTGTGCCATTAAATTTTATAAACATTCAATTTGCTTTTTGATTTTACAAATGATTATAATTAAGAGATTGCTTTGAGTCTTAGAATAAACTAAGGACATGTAAATAGTATTGAGAATGGGAAATAATATGGGGAATTTAGACGTTGGACCAAATACAGTCAGCATTATGTTATGGCCATGAGCCTATGAAGGCCAAGGAGTGGAATGTTTTAGTCTAACTGAAAAATTATAGCCTGTAGAATCAGACACTCAAACATTTGTGCTCCTTTTTAAAAAATATTTATTTATTTTTTATTAGATATTTCCTTTATATACATTTCAAATGCTATCCCGAAAGTTCCCTATACCCTCCCTCTGCCCTGCTCCCCTACCCACCCACTCCCGCTTCTTGGCCCTGGCATTCCCCTGTATTTGAGCTCTTGGTGGTGATACTGTTTAGGTAGATCTAAGAGGTACAGACTTGCTGGAGAAAGTATGTCTATGGATATATTTGAAATTTGATAATATAAAGCCTCTCCCTAATTCTAGTTTACAGTCTCTGTTTCTCCTCATCGTTCTTATTGTGATTGTGATGTCTCAGATTCCTGATTTTTTTTAATGCCATACCTGCTACTTGATTCTACTTGTCCATGCCCTGATAGAATATTATCCCACTAGAACTGGAACCACAAATAAACTCTTTTTTTATATAACTTGCCTTTATCACAGCAAGAGAAAAGCAACTAATTCAGCCGTTAAAGCATTAAGAGAATTAGGGAACTAAACTTTTATGTCTAACCATCTAAATTCAGAGCTCTTGCCTTAAAGTTTAACTAAATTATCCTAACAATGAATAACTAACTACATGGTTATCTCAGGTATTTTAGAAAGAGAACAAACATTAAACAATTCTAGGTATATAGCTTATTATATTTTTATTTATTTAATGAATTATAACCTAGTTTGGATTTTTATGCTGTGACAACCACCATGAACAAAAGCAACTCACGGAAAGAAAGTATTTATGTCACCTTATATTTCAAGTGTCATCACTGAGAAAAATTAAGAGCATAAACTCAAGCAGAAAATGAACTGGAATCGAAAAGGTACTCTACTTTTGGGCTATCTCTCTGGCTTATGTTCAGCAAGAATACTAATAGCCCAAGACAATGTAGCTGGTGATGGTGCTACTTACAGTGAGCAAAGTTCTCTCCCACATCAATCATTCTAGTATGGTTACCATTTCTGTTGAGAAATATCATGACCATGGCAAGAGAAGAGAGTAGTGAAGACTATAGAGCAGCTAGCATGCCATATAGCAATAAACAAGGAAAAACACCATCTCATAAGAGGTAGCAGTGAAGATCATCACCTGAGATTGTCTTCTAACCTCCACATAGGTAACAATACATCCATCTACCTGAACACACACACACAATGTGCAGAAAATACACATATACACATACACAAATGAAGTCCATAAAAATCCAGGTAGACTATGGATAGATCATGTAAATATTATATTTTTTTATTGGAAGTAGAAATATACTTTAAAAGTTTAGATAGAATTTTTCAATATTTATTCCATATTGTCATTTTAGTTCTATAGTCCTTACTGCCTGTTTTATACGTCTTTTTCATAATTTTACCTTACCCTTCTATTCTTTAGAAGATTCTATAATATTATTTCCACAAATAAGTTTAAAAACCATGTGCTTTTAGAGAGGAAAAGAAAACATTTTAATAAGAAAATTAATTTTGAATGTTATGACTAGTTGGATTAATGAATTATGCACAAGCAGTTGATATTTGAAGGAGAGATAATAAAGTGACAATTTAAAAAAAGTGAATCTTGATGGCTTCAGTTGCTTATTTGCTAAGAAATCATCTCTACTCTTCTTTTTTTTTTTTTTTTTCCCCGAGCCAGGGTTTCTCTGTGTATCTCTAGCTGTCCTGGAACTCACTCTGTAGACCAGGCTGTCCTCAAACTCAGAAATTTGCCTGCCTCTGCCACCCAAGTGCTGGGATTAAAGGTGTGCCACCATTGCCCAGCCATCTCTACTCTTAATACATAAATATGATCACTCAAATGAAGTAAATAAATCAGTCACTTAGAGAAAGAAAATGGCATACAATTTTAAGCTTATGTTAACAACTTTTCTTTTTTAACTCTTAAGCTTGTTTTTTTTTTTTTTTTAAACTGAGCTTTGGTTCATGAACAAGCTGTTCCCAGCACCTGTATCACAGTCATATGGGTATTCAATAAAAAAGAATATTCAGACTTCAACTCAATAAAAAAGAATATTGAGACTTCAACTCACATTCTGGACAAGTAGCATGTGGCTAGCAGCTCAGAATTTGTGTTATTATTTTTTAATCATCACCATCATCATCATGCACTATGTATTGACTAGTAAGAATTAAAATGTAGTTTTAAATAAATTGACTTGAAATTATTGTTTTATTGCATTGTAGTAAGAAAAATATAACAAGTTTTCCAAAAGAGTTCTGCATAATTGTTCATTGTTGTGCTTGAATTGTTGATAATTATTTCTTCATTTTTTTCTTAGACATTTCTTAATAAATTAATTAGAGATTCCTGAATGGAAAACATGTCCTGTGAAGTGCAATTAGTAGGCAAAAAATTAAATGGTTTCTCAGATGATCTGAATAAATGCCAACCTGGACAATGCAGGGTGATAAGGATTCACCCAGGGCCCTTCTAGCTGCCTCAGAGAGTTTGAACTCAGAGGTGCTGGCAGCCACTGTTGTGCAAAGAAACTGACTACCCAGAAGGCAGAAAAAGGCAGATATTAGAGGTCGATTAAACCTCCAACAATCAGATAGAAAAAGAATAGAGGTGAATGAAAATTGATTTAATTTTTTTCAAGAATAGAATGAAGTATAATGGTAACTGATTAGATGTTTTTAAGTATACACAGAAAAGAAATCCAACCATTTCATCTTAAATGTAGGAAGCAAAAGCCTGGAGACAGACAGAATAGAATGAATGAGAAGAATGCTTTAAAGAAAATTCGAACAACTTTATGTCAGGGCAACAGTCAGACTCTTTGAATGTGATCTACATAGGAATTCTGGATTTTTTTAGCCTGGTATGACAAATTAAGTAGTCTAATAATAGGCTTATATAGTAAGTAGAAGAGAATTTAATTGAAATTAAATACATAAGAAAGGATGTTAATTCAAGTCATATAAAGAGAAAGTGGATTTATATATCCACAGAGGTATTAATCTCCATACAAGGAAGAATTTAAGTATACATAGATGAATATATAAATTTAATCCTCGATCTCACTATCAGTAGAATAGAATTGAAGACCCAGAAATGAACTCACACATTTATGGTCACTTTATCTTAGACAAAGTAGCTAGAAACATTCAATGGAAAACAGACAGCATTTTCAACAAATGGTGCTGACTCAGCTGGCAGTTAGCATGTAGAAGACTGCAAATCGATCCATTCTTATCCCCTTGTACAAAGCTCAGGTCCAAGTGGATCAAGGACCTCCACATAAATCAGATACACTGAAATTTGTAGAGGAGAAAGTGGGGATGAGCCTTGAACACATGGGCACAGGGTAAAATACCTGAACAGAGTATCAATGGCTTGCACTGTTAAGATCAAGGATTAAGAAATGATCAAGGATTAAGAAATGGGACTTCATAATTTGAAAGCTTCTGTAAGGCAAAGGACATGGTCAATAAGTCAGGAAGGTCAAAAAATAATCCCAACAGATTGGAAAAAAAGATCTTTACCATTCCTAAATCTGATAGAGGGCGAATATACAATATATACAAAGAACTCAAGAAATTAGACTCCAGATGGTCCAGCTAGAGACTGCCATATGCGGGAATCCATCCCATAATCAACCTCCAAACGCTGACACCATTGTATACACTAGCAAGATTTTGCTGAAAGGAACCAGATATAGCTGTCTCGTGAGAATATACCGGGGCCTAGCAAACACAGAAGTGGATGCCCACAGTCAGCTATTAGATGGATCACAGGGCCCCCAATGGAGGAGCTAGAGAAAGTATCCAAGGAGCTAAAGGGATCTGCAACCCTGTAGGTGAAACAACAATATGAACTAACCAGTACACCCTGGAGGTCGTTCGTGTCTCTAGCTGCATATGTATCAGAAGATGGCCTACCCGGCCATCAGTGGAAAGAGAGGTCCATTGCTTGTGCAAAGTTTATCTGCCTCAGTACAGGGGAATGCCAGGGCCAAGAAATGGGAGTGGGTGGGTGGGGGAGTGGGTGGGGGAGCAGGTGGGGGACTTTTGGGATAGCATTCGGAATGTGAATGAAATAAATACCTAATAAAAAATAAAATAAAATAATTTTTAAAAAAGAAATTAGACTCCAGAGAATGAAATAACCCCATTAAAATGGGGTACAGGGCTAAATAAAGAATTCTCAACTGAGGAATACCAAATGGCTGAAAAGAACCTAAAATGGTTCAACATCCTTATTTATCAGGGAAATGCAAATTAAACGTGAGATTCCACCTTACAGCAGTCAGAATTGCTAAGATCAAAAATCCAGGTGACAGCAGATGCTGGTGAGGATGTGGAGAAAGAGGAACACTTCTCCATTGCTGGTGGGATTGCAAGCTAGTACAACCACTCTGGAAATCAGTCTGGCGGTTCCTCCAAAAACTTGAAATACCACTCTTGGGCATATACCCAGAAGATGCTCCAACTTGTAATAAGGACACATGCTCCACTATGTACAAAGCAGCCTTATTTATTATAGCCTGAAGCTGGAAAGAGCCCAGATGTCCCTCAACAGAGGAATCAATACAGGAAATGTGGTACATTTACACAATGGAGTAAAACACAGCTATTAAAAACAATGAATTTATGAAATTTTAGGCAAATGGATGGATCTGGAGATATCATTCTGAGTGAGGTAACCCAGTCACAAAAGTACTCACATGATATGCACTCACTGATAAGTGAATATTTGCCCAGAAGCTTGGAATACCCAAGAAACAACTGACAAACTACAAGAAACTCAAGAAGGAAGACCAAAGTGTGGATACCTTGATCCTTCTAATAAGGGGGAACACATATCCTTGGAAGGAGTCACAGAGACAAAGTATGGACCAGAGATTGAAGGAATGACCAGCACGAGACTGCTCCACCTGGGAATCCATCCCATATACAATCACCAAACCCAGACACTATTGTGGATGCCAACAAGTGCTTGCTGACAAGAACCTGATATTGTTGTCTGCTGAAAGGCTCTGCCAGTGCTTGACAAATACAGAAGTGGATGCACACAGTCATCCATTAGATGGAGCACAGGTTCCCCAATGAAGGAGCTAGAGAAAGTACCCAAGAAGCTGCAGGGATTTTGCATCCCCATAGGAGGAACAACAATAAACTAGTCAGTACCCCCAGACCTCCCAGGCACTAAACCACCAACCAAAGAATACACATGGTGGGACTCTTTGCTCCAGATACATATTTAGCTGAGGATAGCCTAGTTGATCATCAATGGGAGGAGAGTCCCTTGATCCTGTGAAGGCTTTATGCCCCAGTACTGGTGAATGCCAAGATCAGGAAGCCGGAGTGGGTGAGTTAGTGAGCAGGCTGAGAGGAGAGAGGATAGGGGGTCTTCCGAGGGGAAACCCGGAAAGGGTATAACATTTGAAATGTAAATAAAGAAAATATATAATAAAAGAACAATACAGGTGATTGTTAAAGGGCACTATCTCAACAGATAATATTTGTTTAGTGTCAGGAGCCATTAATGGGACAAGCTAATAACTAGCAGGTGATCATCCTGAAGTGGCCTGCCTTGGATTATTATATAATCTGTGACAGGTGAGCCCTTATTAAGCGATGCTTTGAGGGACTAATTTTAGGAAACATTTCTGCTATTAATATGCTGTTCCTGTTGTTATTAAACATATATAGCAATAACTAAGTAGGAGCACACCCCTCTAGAGCAAATCTTTGCAGATTCATAATGATGTACTATCTTGTAGTGATGTTATATAGACAAATAGATGACTTTAGTCTTAATGATGATCCTATAAAAATTCCTAAAATTATTTCTGTGATTATTAAGCTCTTTTATAATGGGACTGCTATTAGGTCCTTTTCTGAGAGTCAAAGCTGTAATGAGAACTCTGCCAATCTCTCAAGTGTCACCAGTTAATTGCTCTTAGATTGTAACCAGTCTTTCTCCTATTCAGAGCACATTCCAAGAGGTTGTAAAACAATTAACCAAAGGTCATTAAAAGGCAACTAACGATTTATTGTAGGTGCTAGGACAGAAGATAAAATATCGACTGGGTTTATCTATACAAAACTTCACTAATAAGTTAGTTATGGTTTTAAACCTTCAGTGAACCTGTGGAGCTGAGACAAATGATGGATGTTTAGCCAGATAATTACTCCTAACGGATATGCATGTAAACATTCGCTGTTGTAAATTCTATTTCAATCTATGATTTGATTTTTTGTGTGAACTTGTGATGAACTTTGTAACATGTGATCATGTATTCTGAAGGATATATAAGTACCGAGGACAAAGAGATCACAGAGAACTAACATCAATGAAGGAGATTTTTTTGCCTTTCCCCACTTAGATTAGAATCTTTTTCCTTTCCCCACTTAGAGAATTTTTCCCTTTACCCACTGAGGATCTTTCTGGTTTTCCCCTTATATAGCTTTCATAGGAAACCTTTTACAACTTGGTAATAAACTCTATAGTCTTTTTTTCTGCATGTCTTCTCTTCCTGCCACTCCAGACTAGGAGGCTGAAAGTTAGAGCCCAGCAGTTCCTGCTGAGATAGACAAGGCTATTTACTTAATACTTTGTGGCTTGAAGAAGAGGTGCTAGGTGCTAGAAACTGCAGTTTCTGAACTCAGAAGATCAGAGAAGGCAGGTCAACTACAATAGCATAGTAACTTAGGCTTCAATAAATAAACTTTTTATCATACAGCAACCCTAAATATCTTGACTAAGTCTTACCCTCTGCCTAATCTCTTCCCCTGCAGCTGCCTCAAGAAGAACCAAAAAGAAAGAACATCCCACCCCAGAGGTAACCAAAGACAATTTAGATTGACTTAATTGCTTTGAATAGCTTATATGGAAATATGAGGGGGTTATATATAGTCAAAATGCATGTTATGAGATTCTCAAGGAGACTACAATAAAATAGTCAATAAATTAAAAAAAAAAAAAACTGAACAGAACTACCACCAACAAAACCCCATGGCTATTCTATTATTAAAAGTAACCTGTGGAATCAAGAGTTTAGTTTGGGTTATTGTTCTGAAGTGAGAGTTCAGTGGCATAGCCGTAGGTGGCTGGAGCAGAAAGACAAGCTATTACATCTTCAATGGCAAACTCAAAGCAGAGGAAATAAACTGGAGGTGGTGCAAGGATATTCACACTAAAAGCTTGCCCCTAGTAATATAGTGATATACTTCCTTCTCAAAGGCTGTAGGAACTTCCCAATGTCAGCAACTTAGAACCAAGTATTCAAATGCCTGAGCATATGGAGATATGTCCCATTGAAACTGGCTGTTTATTCTGTCCTGCTTTGTTTGTTTGTTTGCTTGTTGTTGTTTTTAAGACAGGGTCTCATTTTGCATCCCAGACTATACTGGAATTCCCCAAATTTCTTCTCTTTCACTATTCACATGTATTAAACAACAAAGCATTTATCCAAAGACTGGCAGTACTAAGAAACACTTCTGAAGTTAATAAAACTGTGGGGTTTAGAAATTTGGAGTAGAAGTACTGCCCCCATAATGAAATAGATTCATCCATGCTAACAGTGCTTTGGATTCCCATCATAGTTTCTAAAAAAAAAAAAAAAAAAAAAAAAGACTTGCTTGGAAAGGATCACAAGTGCTAGTGACTCTGTTACTTGCTTAACCAGGACAAAACAGTACAAAACAGTACATTAATGCATTTTTTATTCTTATGATAATATTCCTTGACCTAGGAAAGAAAAAAGCATTTACTTGGGCTCTTGGTATAAGAAGAATAAGAATGTTTTATGGCAAGGAAGTGATAAGTATGGCAATTAGAATAGCAAGTTAATAGCTTATATCTTGATCTGCAAGCACAATCTAGACAGAACCATCTTGGAATGACAGAAATCTCTGGCCCACAGTAATATGATTCTTCCAGTAAAGTTATATATCCAAAAATTCGAAAACATGCTGCACACTGGTGCCCAAAGATGTTCTAGTGTTTGGAACTATGAGCTAGGGAAAATATCCAAGGAGCTAAAGAGATCTGCAACCCTGTAGGTGCAACAACATTATGAACTAACCAGTACCCCGGAGCTCTTGACTCTAGCTGCATATGTATCGAAAGATGGCCTAGTCGGCCATCACTGGGAAGAGAGGCCCATTGGACATGCAAACTTTATATGCCCCAGTTCAGGGGAATGCCAGGGCCAAAAAATGGGAATGGGTGGGTAGGGAAGTGGTGGGGGAGGGTATGGGGGACTTTTGGGATAGCATTCTAAATGTAATTGAGGAAAATACGTAATAATAAAAAATATTTTAAAAAAAACGTAAGAAGCTTTTTTATTAGATATTGTCTTCATTTGCATTTCAAATGCCATCCTGAAAGTCCCCTATACCCTTCCCTCACCCTGCTTCCCAACCCACACACTCCAGCTTCCTGGCCATGGTATTCCTCTGTCCTAAGGCATATAACCTTCACAAGACCAAGGGCCTTTTCTCCCAATGATGGCCAGCTAGGCCATTTTATGCTATATTTTCAGCTAGAGACACGAGCTCTGGGAGTACAGGTTAGTTCATATGTTGTTCCTCCTATAGGGTTGTAGACCCCTTCAGCTCCTTGGGTACTTTCTCTAGCTCCTCCATCGAGGGCCCTGTGTAATATCCAATAGATGACTGTTAGTATCCACTTCTGTATTTGCCAGGCACTGCATAGACTCACAAGAGACAGCAATATCAGGGTCCTGTCACCAAAATGCAATAGTGTCTAGGTTTGGTGGCTGTTTCTGGGATGGATTCTGGAAACTTTTACCATCATGAGTGTCTTTAATTCCTCATATTTTTCACATTCTTTATATGAAGCAATCACATATAATCTTTTCTACTTTCCCCTAGAAGTGAATCAGTTGATGAGGACACCTGGCTTATATTCTTTAAAATTGTTTATACTTTTTATTACATATCAAAATTTTAATGAGAAAGGAAAAGAAAAAGGAAATATAGAAATAGTGATCCTAGGTAACTTTTCAGAGGCATAGGAAAAGACAAAGATATTTAGTATTAATGGTCAGTAACTGGTAAGACAATAAGATATCTTGCACATTTGGTAACTCTCCAGACAATAATAACTTTAAAGGCCTAAGTTTATTCCCTTAAAGAGGGTTCTCCATGGATGGACTGGTTCTCAATATGGCAGAAAGTTTCATCAGTTTAACTCATGGAACAGATAACTAGAGTATTCTTCCTTTTTTGAGTAATTCAAACAAATGTCAAGGTGAAGAATCCCAGAGAATATATATAGCATGACAAAATGTAAATGTATGGTATGAATCTGACATGGCACAAGTGACCTCATTAACATCATAGTATAAGAGAATTCCACAAGCTACAAAGAAGTTCCAAAAAGAGTGACTGTCACTAGGAAGGTAGGCACCCAATATTCTTTCCCATAGTGTCATAATTCTAAATATATTTAGTGTGAGGGCAGAAGGGATTATATATATATATATGTATACTGAGTCCTCACAGAGATAGATTCACTTCGCTTCATATACCAACATTATTTATAATAAATGTCCCCTAGTAGCAAAATGTAGAGAATCTAAGACACAAAAAATATATTGAGTTCTTTAGGTTTGTCAGGCAGTACCTGTTAGAGGAAATTCTATCACATTTTCCACATATCATCAAAAAATATCATTTTGGGTTAGGTTGCACCTAGATTTGGGTCATGTTCAGTGACTGTGTAGTCAAACCTCTCCTAATTCTTAGAGTTTTCTTCAATTCTGATAGTATTGTATTTCCTGTGAAATGCTATAAACTGTCCATTGAGAATAGTTGTATATAGTGTTTACTTCTCCTTCTCCATGTTGGGATTTTGTCTGTTTTGAACCTACACAGGCTTAATTGTGCTGTTATAATTCCCATGTCTTTATATATGTATCAACAATATGTTTCCAGATAATGCTGCTTTCTTGGGGTCATCCACCACCTCTGGCTCTTACAATTTTTCAATCTCTTCTGCTATATGCTTTGCTGAGTCTCAACAGATGAGGTAAGATGAAGACATCCCATTTAAGACAGTGTTTCAAAGCCTCTGACTCTTACTCTGAACATTTTCTCATTAAGGCAAAGTACCACTCATACCTAAGAAGGTATTTACAATTTATACCTCCTTTGAAAAGGAAAATGAGTTTTCTCCATTGGAATGTAGCTGAGTATATTGTATTTTATGGCTTACCTCATGTCTAAGAATAGTTGGGTAATACAATATGGACTTCATTTTTAAATGTGTCATGTGTTTAATTGGTTTGTATTTTTATCTAATTTTTAATCAAAATTTTGATGTTTTGTCTGGAGAAAGATGGAGAAACAGAAAGCTTGAATATCAAATACAGAGGGTAGATAGTTGGAGAGAATCTGAGAGAAGCTGACAGGGAAGTATTATGATCAAATATATTGTTTGAAATAAATTCACATTGGATGTAAATAACAGCTATATAATTGGACTTGTGGCCAATCCAACAGAAGAGGAATCATGCTTAATATTCAAAACTAGCAAGCTTCCTGTGATAGTGATGTGATCTATTTTACAAAAGAATTTTCTACAAACCCTTTGCTAGATCAATAAATTTTCTCACTACAGTATATATATACTAAAATTCTTTCCTTACATTATCTATGGTTTGGGAACTTATCCCCCATCAAAGAAGCTTCTTATTACAGCAAATAGTGCAATTACTTAAAGAACACATAATCACTATTGCCATATACCTAGTATATTTGGGGGAATTTTAACATAACTTCCCATGAGTTAATACCTTAAAGAATATCCTCTACTTTTGTAGGTGAGAACAGATGGTACCATGTTACTTGCACACTAGATTTAGGTTTAATTCAATTAAATAATAAGGTGATATTTTAGCTAAAAATGAAAATAAATAAGCAATATACGTTCAGTTATTAACAATGTCAGTGCATTTGATCTAGGTAAATAATGCTTTTGATAAAGACTAAGATAGGAACCATTGAAACAGAAATGTTTAAAGCTGTATCACGTCAGTGTACTAGAATACAACCATGTTTGGGCAAGGAATTAAAAAAAACAAACAAACAGAATATCCATAACAATCTGGAACAATAAAAGAACTTTAAAAAGGAATCACCATCCCTAACCTCAAGCTGTACAACACAATAGTGAGAAAAACTGCATGGTATTGAAAACAAAAAACAAAAGCAAACAAATAAAAAGGCATGTTGATCATTGGAATTGAATGGAACATCTGGAAACACACCTACAGACAGTTGAATTTTGATAAAGAATCCAAAATCATATAATGGAAAGATGAGAGCATCCTCAACAAATGATGTTGGTCTAACTGGATGTCTACATATAGAAGAATGAAAATAGATGAATACTTATCACACTGCACAGAAATCAAATCTAAGTGTATCAAGGACTTCAACATAAAACCTGATATACTAAATATCAAAGAAGAGAAAGTTGAAAATACCCTTGAAGGCTTTGGCACAGTAGACAAGTTCTTGAAGAGAACACCAATGGCTCCAGTTCTAAGATCAAGAGTTGATGAATGTGATCTCATGAAAATACAAATCTTTTGTAAGGCAGGGGACATTGTCAGTAGGACAAATTAGCAGCCCACAGATATGGAAATAATCTTCATCAACCCTATATCTGACAGAAGGCTAATATCCAAAATTTACAAAGAACACAAGAAGTTAGACACCAACAACCCAAGTAACTCAATTGAAAAAATGGGTACAGAGCGAAACAGAGCAGTCTAAATAGAGAAATATTGAATGGTTGAGAAGCACTTAAATTAATGTTCAAATTCTTTAGGCATCAGGGGAATGCAAATCAAATCGAATCTGAAATTCTACCTTACATTGATCAAATATCTAAGATAAAAAACTTAAGTGATAGCACATGCTGGATATGACATTGGAACAATGATATCACTCCTACATTGCTGGTGGGAGGGCAAAATTGTACAACCAGTTGGAACTCAATTTGATGGTTTCTCAGAAAACTGGGAATATAGTTCTACCTCAAGACCCAGATATACCACTATTCGGTATATGTCGAAATGTGCTCCAACATCTCACAAAAACACTTGTTCAACTATGTTCATAGCAGATTTATTAGTATTAGCTTTATTCATAATTAGTAATTAGTAATAGATGCTAAAAACTACTTAGATGTCCCTCAGTTGAAGAATGCATAAAGATGATGTGGTACATGTACACAATGGAATACTATTCAGCTGTTAAGAACCAAGAAATCATGAGTTTTCCAGGCAAATGGATGGAACATAAGAATATCATCTTGAGTGAGATAACCAAGTCTCAAAAGGCCATGAATGGAATACATTCACTTATAAGAAGATATTACCCATAAAATGCAGGTACCATGTTATATTCCAAAGACCTTAAGCTAAACTAGAATGAAGGCCCAGGTGAGAAAGTTGAATTTCACTTAGAATGTGGAATAAAATAGTCATAAGAGCCATATGGAAGGAGGGAAATCAGAAGGAGCTGGTATGGGGAAGAAAGTGGAGACCTCAGGATATTAGATAGACAGCTATAAAAATGGTTAGAAATCTGTAATAATGAGGGTGAGGTGGTGGGAGGCATCTTTACCAAGAGATATATATCTGGGATAAGTAAGGTACCCAAGAATTAATGGGTGGTGGTTCCTTACCTATAACTCACTATACAGGTTATATGGAACTTGAAGAAGCTACCTCATTTAGCCAGACAGGAACTGTGCTAATGTAATAGAGACACCAACCCACCCACAAAACATGCAACTCAAAATTGGTCTTGTCTTCAAGTAACAAAAGCTCAGGGAATTCAGCAGAGACAGGGGAAATAGCCAACTAATAACCAAATTGAGATCCATCCCATGGGAAAGCAGCAATCCCTGACACTAATAATGACACTCTGTTATGCTTGCAGATCATATCATGTTGTCTTCTGTGAAGCTCACTCCAGCATCTGACTCAGAGACACTCACAGCAAAACAGTTGAGAGAGCTTGGGGACTCTTAAGGAAGAACAGGAGGAAGGATTGCTGACCCTGTAGGGAATAGGAACTCACCGGAAGACCAACAGTGTCAAATAACTTAGATCCTTGGGGCTCTCAGAGTCTGAGCCAGCAAACAAAGAACATACACTGGCTGGAACTAGGCTTCACTGTACATATGTAATAGATGTGCAACCTGTTTTTCATGTGGGTCCCGAACAACTGGAATCCCAAAAGCTTTTGCCTATATGTCTGATTTATTCTGGCTGGGCTTCCATGTATGGCCTCAGTCTGAGAGGAAGTGCCTAGCTTTGCAGATAGTTGAAGTGCCAGGATGTGGGTGATTAATTGGAAGTCACCCACCTGCTCAGAAGAGAAGGGAATAGGGGATAAGAGAAGGATTGTGGGAATGGGTGACTGGAATTGGGGCAGTGAGGGGGATGTAAAGTGAATTAAGTAAAAAAAAAATTAAAAAGGAGGTAATATAAGAAAGGATTATGGTTCGTGTTTCCTTTAAAAGTTATCTTCATTAAAATGACAGAGTATAGAGAAAGAAAACAGTGAGACCTGTCTGTACAGAGCAAAAACTTAAAGAGGAGATACTGGAAGTGGTAGATATTGGCAAGTGGGGAGAAAGAACACAGTGAAATTAAACATGGCAATAGCTCTCATTTCTTTTTAACTCCAGATGTTATTCCCCTCCTGGTCCACCCTCTCACTGTTCCACATCCCATAACTCCTCCCTCTTCCCCTGTCTCCATGAGGATGTCCTCACCCAAACAACCTCCACCCCACCAGATCTCTAAACTCCCTGGACCCTCTAGTCTATTGAGGGTTAGGTACATCCTCTCTGAATGAACCCAAAACCATAAGTCCTCTGCTGTATATGCATTGGGGGCCTCATATCAGCTGATATATGCTGCCTGGCTGGTGTTCTGGTATTTGAGAAATCTCTGGGGTCCAAGTTAATTGAGACTACTGGTTCTCTTACAGGGTTGCACTCCTCCTCAGCTTCTTCCGCCTTTCCCCTAATTCAACTACAGGGGTCAGCAGCTTCTGGCCATTGGTTGGGTGCAAATGTCTGCATCTGACTTTTTTAGCTGCTTGTTGGGTCTTTCATGATAGGGCAGTTATGATAGGTTCCTTTTTGTGGGTGCCCCATAGCCTCAGTAATAATTCAGGTCTTGGGGCCTCCCCCTTGAGCTGGATCCCACTTTGTGCTTGTTCCTGGACCTTATTTTTCTCAGGCTCCTCTCAATTTCCTTCCCTGTAGTTTATGCATGTCCTTTTGGGTGTAAGTTACCTCACTCAGGATGATATTTTCTAGTTACATCCATTTCCCTGCAAAACTCAGGATGTCCTTCCTTGTTCTTAATAGCTGAGTAGCATTCCATTGTGTAAATGAGCCACATTTTCTGCATCTGTTTTACTGTCGTGGGACATCTGGGTTGTTTCCAACTTCTGCATATCACAAACAAGTCTGCTATGAACATAATGGAACATGTACCCCTATGGCATTATGGGGCATCTTTTGGGTATATCCCCAAGAGTGGTATAGCTGCATCTTCAAGTAGATCTATTTCTAATTTTCTGAGGAACCTCCAGATTGATTTCCAGAATGGTTGTACCAGCTTGCAATCCCACCAGCAATGGAGGAGTGATCCTCTTTCTCCCCATCCTTTCCAACAAGTGTTGTCATCTGAGGTTTTGATCTTCACCATTTTGATCAGTGTAAGGTGGAATCTCAGCGTCATTTTGATTTGCATTTCTCTGATCACTAAGGACTTTGGACATTTCTTTCAGTGCTTCTCAACCATTCAAGATTCCTCAGTTGTGAAATATTGGTTTAGTTCTAAACCCCAATTTTTGATTGGGTTGTGTGGTTTTTGGTGATTATCTTCTTGAGTTCTTTATATATTTTGGATATTAGCCCTCTATCAGATGTAGGGTTAGTGAAGTTCTTTTTCCCAAGCTGGAGGCTGCCAATTTGCTTTATTGACTATGTCCTTTGCCTTACAGAAGCTTTCACAAAATTATGATACTCATTTAAACATTTTCACAATGAACATTTGATATTTCCATAATAATACAAATACCAACTACCATCTACTTGAGTAGACAAAAGGCAAGAATAAGAAACAATAAGCGTGATTGTAGAAAAAATGTCTAATTATTTAGTATATGATAACAAAGACGCATTTTAAAATATTGATGGTTTATCCTCTTTTTGATGGTTTATCCTCTTTTTGCACCAAAAATTTCATTCTAAAAGTGGAGCTTTGTTGAAATGGAGTTTGAATTAACATGTAGCATGAAGAAGAATTGGAGAACATTTAGTAATAATTACCTATGATGAAGTATTTACTAAACAATTTGTCACTGGTGGTTGAATTTTGTGCTTTGATCCATGAGAATATATCGATAATTCTTGGTTACATGAACTCTAAAGGGCAGGTATAATTCATGTGAAAATTATGATTGATGTATATAAGCTATAAAACCTTTTTCTTCTAATGTAACTTTCATGCCATGTGTGTTTTCAATTCCTGCATTTATCTCATCTTTCATCATTCACCTTATCTTAATGAGAAATCAGACCCAGAGTCTTTGTCTCATAGAGTTTACAATTTAGAGACTGGTTTGTTAACAAATGTACTTCAATATTCTTCTGTTAAGGAAGTATTACAAATATCCTATCAAGCTTCTATTTTTGTTTCTTTTTTGGGTTTTATTTTCTGAGTAATGAAAATTTACTTATTTTTGTTTGTTTGTTTTTCTGCTATAATTCTTCTATCTCATTCAGAGTCTGGGTTTATTTTTTTCCCTCTATATGATATTTGATATAGCCACACCTACAGTTAAACTCTAGGGATTTGATTTTGAATAATTAATTTTTCTGAAATTTATTCCTGGGAAGATATGGTGATCTGTAAACAGAAATATATGCACTTATATTTCATTTATATATACATTTGAGTCACACAAGTGCATGTGGTCAAAGGGTTCACTAGTAATAGAGCTTCAGTTGCGATTGTTTGATGTAATCTTGTGGACCATTACCAAAGACTTGAGAATTCATGATGACAGCTCCACTTATCTATTCCTATAAAATTTTCTTGTCCTTCTTTTTGCTCTCTATAGTTTTTAATAGCTACTTTAAAATTAACATAAAATAATATTCTCTTAGAGATATATTTGTAGATACTTGCCTTTCTGTGATACTCCACTTCAATTCCCTTTCTTACCCTCTCATACAACTTGTGCTGGCTTCTACTTACTGCACTGTTTTGTTTCTCTGCATTCATGCTATGTGTATTCAAGTGTTCTCTTTTTTGTGTTCCCCAGTCAACATTCAGTTATCGCTTTAATGGTCTCTTTTCTAGTTTTATAACACACAGACACAGACACACACACAGACACAGACACACACATACACACACACATGCATGTGTGCTCATATACACTCAACATTAAAGTTTAGCATAGTATAAAGATACATAAGACATTAATATTTCCAAGGATAGAATATTTATTAGCCTTCTGTCTCTTCATCAATTTAGTGAATAGATTCAGGTATTAGTTATGGTAAAATTAAACAAATGATGTATAAAAAGTGATAAGTAAAAATTTTCCTGATACTATCATACTAGATTAGCAAAGCATTCATGACCCAATATGTCATTAGGCAATCAAATTAACCTAGCAACTATTATCTCTCTCATTAGTTCTGTTTTTCAAGTTTCATAATACAATTAATGATGTATTTAGCGTTTTATTTATATTAACTTTGATGGTCAGCAGTAATTGATGGTACAACCCATTGTATTTAACTTTTTTCATTATAAAATATGTCATTATACATTTCTTTTTTTTTTTTTCTCCTCCTATTCTTCTTCCTCTTCTTCTTTCCTCTCCCTCTTCTTCCCCTCCATATGTGTATGTATTTAGTGTTTGTTCAAGTATTTTTTTATTTTAATGAGAGATTATTTTTCTGTTTTCAAGAGATAGGAAGGGCACTGACAGACCACAAAAGGGGGTTCTGTTAAGTCCAGTGTGATGCACCAGAGAGTTTGTTGGGGTCACTCATGCAAGTATGAATGATTCTTGGGAAGCTGCACAATCAGGAAGTCCCAATCCAGCATAAGTGATTCATAAAACACCATCGAGGAATTCTTTTTATCTTTTTTTAAGTTCCAATGAATATATATATATATATATATATATATATATATATATATACATATATATATATATATATATATATATATATATTCATTCTGTGAAATGTTGTCTATTCACTGTTTTAATTTCTTTGCATTATTCTAGTCTGAAATGTCCCCTGCATTTCCTCAGATGAAGTGATGAGATGAGAGTTGTACCTAAGCTATTCTACAATGGCTTAGACTGAGCTCAGAGGGTTTCCTTTTTGTTCTAACTATCCCTTGGCCTAGAATCTTTTAGCCTTTATACATTCTAATCTTCCACACTGACTGATTTAATATTGCTTTGTGTGATTTCTGACATATACTCTGCTTGGCCTCATATTAACTTTGAAAATATGTTCTAATCTTTTGATTCCTTTTCATTCTCTGACATGTTCTGTCTTCACCTGTGTCTAGCTTGTACTCTCTTCAATATATATGTCTCTATAAAACAGTCCAGGGAAAACACACAAAAACCCCAACACATACACACATGATATCTCTCTCTCTCTCTCTCTCTCTCTCTCTCTCCCTCCCTCTCCTTCTCTCTCCCCTTCTCTGTGTGTATATGTTTGTGTGTCCTTAAGTAGCTTCTTTTCTGTGATCTTCTCATAGGAGTTGTATGTATCACATTTCTGACTCATGTTGTAGAATCTTTCCCTAACTTGTCACTTTGTCAGGTTCTCAATTAGAAGTCATTTGCAAGCATGACTACCTCCTTCTGCAATCTTATGTGACCCTCATTGTTAGGGATTAAAGGTTTATTCAAAGATCATGTTTGTATTTCAGACAGGGTGTGTCTGCATTCTGATTGGACTATATAAAACTAGAAAGCCATTGGATATTACCTTTTGCCAGAGCAGTTATATTGCTGGATTAAAGTTCCTCTAAAGTAATCAAAAGAAATTGTTGATTAAAAAGCACAGAATGATGATATTTTAAAATTAGAAATATATGTCTAACTATGAGTCAATTACAATTTATATTTAGGTATATCTGTTGATACATTATGTTTTTTTTTAAGTAAAACAATTTTTATTAGATATTTTCTTCATTTACATTTCAAATACTATCCCAAAAGTCCCCTATATACTCCCCAACCCTGCTCAACAACCCACACACTCCTGCTTCCTGGCCCTGGTATTCCCCTGTCCTGGGGCATATAATTTTCTCATGACCAAGGGCCTGTCCTCTCAATGATGGCCAACTAGGCCATCCTCTACTACATATGCATACATATACCATTGCTGTTCTGTCCAGGAATTTTTCCCCTGTGCCCATATTTTCGAGGCGTTTTCCCACTTTCTTCTCTATAAATTTTAGTGTCCATGGTTTTATGTGGTGTTCTTTGATCGACTTAGACTTGAGCTTTATACAAGGATATACTAATGGATCAATTTGTATTGCTCTACATGCTAACCGCCAGTTGAGCCAGCACCACTTGTCGAAAATGCTGTCTTTTTACCACTGGATGGTTTTAGCTCCCTTGTCAAAGAACAACTGACCATAGGTGTGTGGGTTCATTTTTGGGTCTTCAATTCTTTTCCATTGATTTACCTGTATGTCGCTGTACCAGTACCATGTAGATTTAATCACAATTTCTCTGTAGTACAGCTTGAGGTCAGGCATGGTGATTCCACCAGAGGTTCTTTTACTGTTGTGAATAATTTTTTGCTTTCTTAGGTTTTTTGTTATTCCAGATGAGTTTGCAAATTGCCCTTTGTAACTCAGTGAAGAATTAAGTTATAATTTTGGTGGGGATTGCATTGAATCTGTAGATTGCTTTCGACAAGATAGCCATTTTTTACTATATTAATCCTGCCAATCCATGAGCATGGGAGATCATTTCATCTTCTGAGATTTTCTTAGATTTCTTTCTTCAGAGACTTTAAGTTCTTATCCAGATCTTTCACTTCCTTAGTTACAGTCATAACAAGGTATTTTATATTATTTGTGACTATTGTGAGGGGTGTTGTTTCTCTAATTTCTTTCTCAGCCTGTTTATCCTTTGTGTAGAGAAAGGCCACTGATTTCTTTGAGTTAATTTTATATCCAGCTACTGCACTTAAGTTGTTTATCAGGCTTAGGAGTTCTCTGGTGGAATTTTTAGGGTCACTTATATATACTATCATATCATCTGAAAATAGTGACATTTTGCCTTCTTTTTTTTCCAATTAATATCCCCTTGATCTTCTTTTATTGTCTTATTGCTCTGGCTAATATTTCAAGTACTTTATTGAATAGTTGGGGAAAAATTGTGCAGACTTGTCTAGTCCCTTATTTTAGTGGGATTTATTCAAGTTTCTTGCCATTTAGTTTGATGCTGGGTACTGGTTTGCTGTATATTGCTTTTATTATGTTTAGGGATGGGCCTTGAGTTCCTGAACTTTCCAAGAATTTTAACATGAAGGGGTATTGGATTTTGTCAAATGCTTTCTTAGAATCAAATGAGATGGTCATGTGATTTTTGTCTTTGAGTTTGTTTATATAGTGAATTACGTTGATGGATTTCTGTATATTAAACCATCCCTGCATCCTTGGGATGAAGCCTACTTGGTTATGTTGCTCTTTTGCTTCTGTGTTCCAAGTACTCTCCTGCATGGACTTTTCTCTGAGTGACCTGGGATATAAGATTGTGTTCTCACCTGAGTCCCAGGTCAGAGCCCTCTCTGGAGGCCGATTTTCTCAGTGATCCTAAGATCCTAGGTGTGTTAGGGCACCTGGGCATGGAGAGTAGTCTGGGAACTGTGGGACCATCTGCTAAGAATGCTCTGAATGTGACTTGGGGCTGGTGCTGACTGGAACAAACCCCAGCAGCTGTTTGGGTGGGTTTCCTGTGTTCCTGTTCATTCTGGCACAGCCCCCCCCTCCCTGATTGTTTTGGAACAGGTGTTGCATTCCACTCACCAGTGATTCCAAGATCCTGGGTGTGCAAGGCACCTGCAGCAAGGAGTGTCCTCTGGGGACCGTGGGACTGCCCACTGTGTTCACGCCCAAGGTGGCACAGGCTACCTTATGTTTTCTAAGTTTAAATTTTCAGAGAGTGGGAATTTCATGAGAATATTTTATAAAAAAATTATTCCAAATTTTAGTCCAGACTGTACAAGTACTATGGAATATATGTTGGAGGGTAATTTGTAAAGAATACCACTTTATTTCCTCAGTTGTAAAACATTTTCTCATATCATAAACAAAAGGCATTAGAAGGGCTAAAGTTATAGAAAAACTGTCCTCTTTGAATGGAAAACTATTTACAAATAATATACCAGATATCATGATTATATACAGAATTACAAAAAGGAGTAAATTTTCAAAAGAAAAACTCAAGAAATAGAAAAAAATTTGATAGGAATAAATTGTTTTTTATGAAAGGATACAAGCAGTCACTAGTGATATGAGCAGCTGCTCAATATTACTAATCAACCAGAAATACAAACCAGAAACATGATTATATGTGTATTCATACAAGAATAATTTAAAAAGTAACTGAAAATATCAACCTTTTTAAATAATGACTACAAAGTTATTCCTGAGCTAGTTGGAAAGATAATAAAGTAGAACTATAATGAAAAGTAGTATAATAGTCATTTTAGTGATGAAAATGATAATTTCTACATGATATATTGATATCATGTTTAAAAAATAACTCAAAGTATTACAAGTTGCAACTGATCAAGTATATGTATATATACTCATAATATCATTATGCACAATTGTCAAAACGTGAATGCAAACCATCTGATCACTAATAGATAAATGTAATATGAAAATGGATGTATATATTATATTATTGAATGAATATGAATATTATTCAGACTAAGAAAGTAAAGAAAAATTGACATATCATAACATATTTGAAGCTTGGAGACATTGTACTAAATGAAATTCACCAAACAAAAAGTAAGAATTTCATATAATAGAGATATAGATAGAAGTCAAATATATAAAAGAATAAAGTAAATTCTGGAGACATCCGACCACCTTCCCGGCTAGAGGACAAGTGTCCGCCTGGCCCAGGAGGCTTTTGCCTCAGGAACGGCGGGAGCCATCTTGGTTCCTGGACTCCTCCGAAAAGTAGTCTGCACAGGTGAGAATGTGCACACAGAAGCTGACAGCTTCTGGGACAGGTGAGAGACACAGAGCTTCTGTGGCAGCGCCCTTTTCCGGCTCCAGACATCTGACCACCTTCCCGCCCAGAAGACAGGTGTCCTCCTGGCCTGGGAGGCCTTTGCCTCAGGATAGGTGGGAGCCATCTTGGTTCTGGAACTCCTCTAAAAAGTACTCTGCACAGGTGAGAGTGTGCACACAGAAGCTAACAGCTTCTGTGACAGGCCAAAGCAATACAGCTTCTGGGAAAGGTCCTGTTTTGGGCCAGAAGGGAGGTCCGAACACCAGATATCTGTGCACCTTCCCTGTAAGAGGAGAGCTTGTCTGCAGAGAGTGCTCTGACCACTGAAACTCAGAGGAAAGATCTAGTCTCCCAGGTCTGCTGATAGAGGGTGACAGAATCAACAGAGGAACAATCTCTAAGCAGAGACAACTATAACAACTAACTCCAGAGATTACCAGATGGCGAAAGGTAAACGTAAGAATATTACTAACAGAAACTAAGACCACTCACCATCATCAGAACCCAGCACTCCCACTTCTTCCAGTCCAGGGCACCCCAACATACCTGAAAAGCTAGACCTGGATTTAAAAGGATATCTCATGATGATGGTAGAGGACATCAAGAAGAACTTTAATAACTCACTTAAGGAAATAAAGGAGAACACTGCTAAACAGGTAGAAGACATTAAAGAGGAAGCATAAAAATCCCTTAAAGAATTGCAGGAAAAGACAACCAAACAGGTGATGGAATTGAATAAAACCATCCAAGACCTAAAAAGGGAAGTAGACACACACACACACACACACACACACACACAAAAAAAAAAAACAAAGTGAGGCAATGCTGGAGATAGAAACCCTAGGAAAGAAATCTGGAACCATAGATGTGAGCATCAGAAACAGAATACAAGAGATGGAAGAGAGAACCTCAGGGGCAGAAGATTCTATAGAGAACATGGGCACAACAATAAAAGAAAATGGAAAATGCAAAAAGAATCTAACTCAAACCTTCCAGGAAATCCAAGACACAATGAGAAGACCAAACTTACAGATAATAAGAGTAGGTGAGAATGAAGATTTTCAACTCAAAGGACCGGCAAATATCTTCAAAAAAATTATAGAAGAAAACTTCCTAAACCTAAAGAAAGAGATGCCCATGAACATACAAGAAGCCTACAGAACTCCAAAGAGACTGGACCAGAAAAGAAATTCCTCCCAACACATAATAATCAGAAAAACAAATACACTAAATAAAGATAGTATACTAAAAGCAGTAAGGGAAAAAGGTCAAGTAACATATAAAGGCAAGCATATTAGAATTACACCAGATTTTTCACCAGAGACTATGAAAGCCAGAAGAGCCTGGACAGATGTTATACAGACACTAAGAGAACACAAATTCCAGCCCAAGCTACAATACCCAGCCAAACTCTAAATTACCATAGATGGAGAAACCAAAATATTACACGAAAAAACCAAATTTACACATTATCTTTCCACGAAACCAGCCCTTCAAAGGATAATAACAGAAAAAAAAAAAAAAAAAAAAAAAAAAACAAGGACGGAAACCACATCCTAGAAAAAGCGAGAAAGTAATCCCTCAACAACAAAAAAATAAGACAGCCACAAGAACAAAACAAAAACTTTAACAACAAAAATAACAGGAAGCAACAATTACTTCTCCTTAATATCTCTTAATATCAATGGACTCAACTCCCCAATAAAAAGACATAGACTAACAAACTGGCTACACAAACAGGACCCAACCTTTTGCTGCTTACAGGAAACTCATCTCAGAGAAAAATATTGACATTACCTCAGAATGAAAGGCTGGAAAACAATTTTCCAAGCAAATGGTATGAAGAAACAAGCTAGGGTAGTCATTCTAATATCTAATAAAATCAACTTCCAACCCAAAGTCATCAAAAAAAGACAAGGAGAGGCACTTCATACTCATCAAAGGTAAAATCCTCCAAGATGAACTATCAATTCTGAATATCTATGCTCCTAATACGAGGGCACCCACATTCATTAAAGAAACTTTAGTAAAGCTCAAAGCACACATTGCACCTCACACAATAATAGTGGGAGACTTCAAAACACAACTTTCACCAATGGACAGGTCATGGAAACAGAAACTAAACAGGGATACAGTGAAACTAACAGAAGTTATGAAACAAATGGATTTAACAGATATCTACAGAATATTTTATCCTAAAACAAAAGGATATAACTTCTTCTCAGCACTTCATGGTACCTTCTCGAAAATTGACTACATAATTGGTCACAAAACAAGCCTCAACATATACAAAAATATTGAAATTGTCCCGTGCATCCTATCAGATCACCATGGACTAAGGCTGATCTTCAATAACAAAATAAAGAATAGAAAGCCAATATTCAAGTGGAAACTAAACAAAGCTCTTCTCACTGATACCTTGGTCAAGAAAAAAATAAAGAAAGAAATTAAGGACTTTTTGGAGTTTAATGAAAATGAAGCCATAACATACCCAAACTTATGGGACACAATGAAAGCATTTCTAAGAGGAAAACTCATAGCTCTGAGTGCCTCCAAAAAGAAACTACAGAGAGCATACATTAGCAGCTTGACAACACAGCTAAAAGCTCTAGAACAAAAGGAAGCAATTTCACCCAAGAGGAGTAGACAGCAGGAAATAATCCAACTCAGGGGCAAAATCAACCAAATGGAAACAAGAAGAACTATGCAAAGAATTAACCAATCTAAGAGCTGGTTCTTTGAGAAAATCAACAAGATAGATAAACCATTAGCCAGACTCACTAAAGGGCACAGGGAAACCATTCTAATTAACAAAATCAATAATGAAAAGGGAGACATAACATCAGATCCTGAAGAAATCCAAAACACCATCAGATCCTTCTACAAAAAGCTATACTCAACAAAACTGGAGAACCTGGATGAAATGAGCAATTTTCTAGACAGATAACAGGTACGGAAGTTAAATCAAGATCAGGTTAATGATCTAAACAGTTCTATATCCAGTAAAGAAATAGAAGCAGGCATTAATGGTCTCCCAACCAAAAAAAAAGCCCAGGATCAGATGTGTATAGTGCAGAGTTCTATCAGACCTTCAAAGAAGATCTAATCCCAGTTCTTCACAAACTGTTCCACAAAATAGCAACAGAAGGTAGTCTACCCAACTCATTTTATGAAGAAACAATTACTCTGATACCTAAACCACAAAAAGACCCAACAAAGATAGAGAACTTCAGACCAATTTCCCTTATGAATATCAATGCAAAAATCCTCAATAAAGTTCTCACTAACCGAATCCAAGAACACATCAAAACAATCATCCATCCTGACCAAGTAGGTTTCATCCCAGGGATGCAGGGATGGTTCAATATACGGAAACCCATCAATGTAATCCAGTATATAAACAAACTCAAAGACAACAACAACATGATCATCTCGTTAGATGCAAAGAAAGCATTTGACAAAATCCAACACCCATTCATGATAAAAGTCTTGGAAAGATCAGGAATTCAAGGCCCATACCTAAACATGGTAAAAGCAATGTACAACAAACCAGTAGCCAACATTAAAGTAAATGGTGAGAAGCTGGAAGCAATCCCACTAAAATCAGGGACTGGACAAGGCTGTCTACCCTCTCCCTACCTAGTCAACATTGTACTTGAAGTTCTAGCCAGAGCAATTAGACCAAAAAAAAAAAAAAAAGAGATCAAAAGGAAAAGTCAAATATCACTTTTTGTAGATGATATGATAGTATATATAAGTTACCCTAAAAATTCTACCAGAGAACTCTTAAGACTGATAAACAACTTCAATGAAGTAGCTGGATATAAAATTAACTCAAACAAGTCAATGGCCTTTCTCTACACAAAGGATAAATGGTCTAAGAAAGAAATTAGGGAAACAACACCCTTCTCAATAGTCACAAATACTATAAATACCTTGGTGTGCCTCTAAATAAGGAAGTAAAAGATCTGTATGATAAGAACTTCAAGTCTCCGAAGAAAGAAATTAAAGAAGATCTCAGAAGATGGAAAGATCTCCCATGCTCATGGATTGGCAGGATCAACATTATAAAAATGGCTATCTTTCCAAAAGCAATCTACAGATTCAATGTAATCCCCATCAAAATTCCAACTCAGTTCTTCAACGAATTAGAAAGAGCAATCTGCAAATTCATCTGGAATAACAAAAAACCTAGGATAGCAAAAACTCTTCTCAAGGATAAAAGAACCTCTGTTGGAATCACCATGCCTGACCTAAAGCTGTACTACAGAGCAATTGTGATAAAAACTGCATGGTACTGGTATAGCGACAGACAAGTAGACCAATGGAACAGAATTGAAGACCCTCAGATGAACCCACACACGTATGGTCACTTGATCTTTGACAAGAGAGCTAAAACCATCCAGTGGAAAAAAGACAGCATTTTCAACAAATGGTGCTGGCAACACTGGCGGTTATCCTGTAGAAGAATGCGAATTGATCCATTCCTATCTCCTTGTACTAAGGTCAAATCTAAGTGGACTAAGGAACTCCACGTAAAACCAGAGACACTAAAACTTATACAGGAGAAAGTAGGGAAAAGATTCGAAGATATGGGTACAGGGGAAAAGATCCTGAATAGAACAGCAATGGCTTGTTCAGTAAGATCGTGAATCGATAAATGGGACATCATAAAGTTGCAAAGCTTCTGCAAGGCAAAAGACACTGTCAATAAGACAAAAAGACCACAACAGATTGGGAAAGTACCTTTACATATCCTAAATCAGATAGGGGACTAATATCCAATATATATATAAAGAACTCAAGAAGGTGGGCTCTAGAAAATCAAATAACCCCATTAAAAATGGGGCTCAGAGCTGAACAAGGAATTCTCACCTGAGAAATACCGAATGGCAGAGAAACACCTGAAAAAAATGTTCAACATCCTTAATCATCAGGGAAATGAAAACCAAAACTACCCTGAGATTCCTCCTCACATCAGTCAGATTGGCTAAGTTCAAAAATTCAGGTGACATTAGATGCTGGCAAGGATGTGGAGAAAGAGGAACACTCCTCCATTTTTGGTGGGATTGTAAGCTTGTACAACCACTCTAGAAATCAGTCTGGCGGTTCCTCAGAAAATTGGACATAGCACTACTGGAGGATCCAGCAATACCACTCCTGAGCATATATCCAGAAGAGGTCCCAACCGGTAAGAAGGACACATGCTCCACTATGTTCATAGCAGCCTTATTTATAATAGCCAGAAGCTGGAAAGAACCCAGATGCCCCTCAACAGAGGAATGGATACAGAAAATGTGGTACATTTACACAATGGAGTACTACTCAGCTATTAAAAAGAATGAATTTATGACATTCCTAGGCAAATGGATGGACCTGTAGGGTATCATCCTGAGTGAGGTAACCCAATTACAAAGGAACTCACATACTATGTACTCACTGATAAGTAGATATTAGCCCAGAAACTTAGGATACCCAAGATATAAGATACAATTTGCTAAATGCATGAAACAGAAGAAGAACGAAGACCAAAGTGTGAACACTTTACCCCTTCTTATAATCGGGAACAAAACAAAACACCCATGGAAAAAGTTACAGAGACAAAGTTTGGAGCTGTGACAAAAAGATGGACCATCTAGAGAATGCCATATCTGGGGATCCATCCCATAATCAACTTTCAAATGCTGACACCATTGCACACACTAGCAAGATTTTGCTGAAAGGACCTAGATAGAGCTCTCTCTTGTGAGACTATGCAGGGGCCTAGCAAACAGAGAAGTGGATGCTCACAGTCAGCTATTGGATGGATCACAGGTCCCCCAAATGAGGAGCTAGAGAAAGTACCCAAAGAGCTAAAGGCATCTGCAACCCTATAGGTGGAACAACATTATGAACTCACCAGTACCCCTGAGCTCTTGACTCTAGCTGCATAATTATCAAAAGATGGCCTAGTTGGCCATCACTGGAAAGAGAGGCCCATTGGACTTGGAAACTTTATATGCCCCAGTACAGGGGAATGCCAGGGCCAAAAAGTGGGAGTGGGTGGGTAGGGGATTGGGGGGGAGGGTATGGGGGACTTTTTGGATAGCATTGGAAATGTAAATGAGGAAAATACCTAATAAAAATATTAAAAAAAATAAAGTATGTTAGTGTCTGCATTTGTAGAAGGGAATTAAGATCTATTTTGGATTTTGTATAAAGACAATGATGGCAATCTAAGCCACAAATTGATAAGATGAGAGGATTCAGAAGAATGTTCTTGATGTCCTAAGCACTTTATATAATGAATTAAATTGAATTCCTCAATTAGAAATTGTTATCATCCCACCCGGGAGGGCTCTGCTGTGGAGCACCTAGGGAAGTGATCTTGGGTCCCAAATTCCTCAGTGAATAGTCTTCATAAGTGAGTGTGTGGATTACAGAAGCTACACAGCTTCTGGGACAGGCAGAAGCAACACAGCTTCTGGGAGAGACCCCGTTATGGGCACCTTCCCCACCAGAGGAGAGGTATAAGCCCTGCCCAGGAAGGCTCTGCCACAGAGTAACTGGGGGAGCCATCTTGGGTCCCGGATCCCTCAGAGACTAGTCTGTGCAGGTGAGAGCACAGACTACAGAAGCTACAAAGCTTCTGGGACAGGCCCTGTTCTGGGCTTTCCTCTTCAGTCAGTAGGCAGGTCTGAATGTCAGATATCTGTGCACCTTCCCTACAAGAGGAGATCTTGCCTGCAGAGAGTACTCTGATCACTGAAACTCAGGAGAGACCTACACTCCCAGGTCTGCTGACAGAGGCTAACAGAATCACAGGAGGAACAAGCTCCAACCAGAGACAACTATAACAACTAACTCCAGAGATTACCAGATGGCAAAAGGGAAACATAAAATATTACTAACAGAAACTAAGTCCAATCACCATCATCAAAAACCAGCACTCACACCTCAGCCAGTCTCAGATACCCCAACATATAGAAAATGCAAAACTCAGATTTAAATCATATCCCTTGATGCTGGTAGAGGACATCAAGAAAGATTTTAAAACTCACACAAAGAAATAATGGAGAACACTGCTATAGAGGTACAAGTCCTTAAAGAAAACCAGGAAAACACAACCAAACAAGTAATGGATTTGAAAAAACCAAACAAGCCCTAAAAAGGGAAGTAGACACAATAAAGAAAACCCAAAGTGAGTACAACAATCAAAGAAAATGGAAAATGCAAAAAGATCCTAACTCAAAACATCCAGGAAATTCAGGACACAACGAGAAGACCAAACCTACTGATAATAGGAGTAGATGAGAATGAAGATTCTCAAATTAAAGGGCCATCAAATATCTTCGACAAAATTATAGAAGAAAAATTCCCAAACCTGAAGAAAGATGACCATGAACATACAAGAAGCCTACAGAACTCCAAATAGACTGCATCAGAAAAGAAATTCCTACAGAAACATAATAATCAGAACAAATGCACTAAATAAACATAGCATATTAAAAGCAGTAAGGAAAAAAGGGCAAGTAACATATAAAGACCAGCCTATTAGAATTTACACCAGACTTCTCACCAGAGACTATGAAAGCCAGAAGATCCTGGACAGATGTTATGCAGACCCTAAGAGAACACAAATGTCAGCCCAGGCTACTATACCCAGCAAAACTCTCAATTACCATAGATGGAGAAACCAAAGTATTCCATGATAAAACCAAATTCACACAATATCTTTCCACGAATCCATCCTATCAAGGGATAATAAAGGAAAAACACCAACAAAATGATGGAAATGACACCCTGGAAAAAGCAAGAAAGTAATTCTTCAACAAACTTAAAGAATACAGCCACAAGAACAGAATTCCAACTTTGAAAACAAAAATAACAGGAACCAACAATTACTTTTCTTTAATGTCTCTTAATATAAATGGACTCAATTCCCCAATAAAAGGACATAGACTAATGGACTGGCCACACAAAAAGAACCCAATATTTTGTTGCTTGTAGGAATCCCACCTCAGGAAAAAGGATAGACACTACCTCAGAGTGAAAGCCTGGAAAACAATTTTCCAAGCAAATGGTCTGAAGAAACAATCTAGTGTAGCCATTCTTATATTGAATAAAATTGACTTCCAACCTAAAGTTATCAAAAAAGACAAGGAGGAGCACTTCATATACATGAAAGGTAAAATCTACCAAGATGAACTCTCAATTCTGAATATCTACCCTCCAAATATAAGGGGAGCCACATTTATTAAAGAAACTTTAGTAAAGTTCAAAGCACACATTGAACCTCACACAATAATAGTGGGAGACTTCAACACTCAACTCTCACCAATGGACAGATCCTGGAAACAGAAACTAAACAGAGACACATGAACACTAACAGAAGTTATGAAACAAATGGATTTAATTTATATCTACAGAAAATTTTATCCTAAAACAAAAGGATATACCTTCTTCTCAGCGCCACATAGTACCTCCTCCAAAAATGACCATATAGTTGGTCACAAAACAGGACTCAACAGATACAAAAATATTAAAATTATCTCATGCATCCTATATGATCACCATAGACTAAGGCTGATCTTCAATAACAAGATAAATAACAGAAAGCCAACATTCACATAGAAACTGAACAACACTCTACTCAATGATTACTTGGTCAAGGATGAAATAAAAAAAGAAATTAAAAGACATTTTAGAGTTTAATGAAAATGAAGCCACAACATACCCAAACTTATGGGACACAATGAAGGCAATCCTAAAAGGAAAACTCATATCCCTGAGTGGCTCAAAAAAAAAAAAAAAAAAAAAAAAACCTAGAGAAAGCATATTGTAGCAGAATTACAGCACACCAAGAAGCTCTAGAAATAAAGGAAGGAAATTCACCCAAGAGGAGTAGATAGCAGGAAATAATCAGACTCATGTCTGAAATAAACCAAGTAGAAACAAAACCAAACCAGGAGCTGTTCCTTTGAGAAAATCAACAAAATTGATAAACAATTAGCCAGAATAACTAGAGGGCGCAGGGACAGTATCTTAATTAACAAAATCAAAAATGAAAAATGAGACATAACAACAGAACCTGAGGAAATCCAAAACATCATCAGATCCTACTACAAAAGGCTATGCTCAACAAAACTAGAAAACCTGGATAAAATGGACACCTTCCTAAAGGGATACCAGGTACCAAAGTTAAAACAGGATCAGATTAACATTCTAAACATTCCCATTTCCCCTAAAGAAATAGAAGCAGTCATCAATAGTTTCCCAACCAAAAAAAGCCCAGTACCAGATGGGTTTAATGCAGAGTTCTATCAGACCTTCAAAGAAGACCTAATTCCAATTCTTCTCAAATTATTCAGCAAAATAGAAACAGAAGGTGCCCTACCCAATTCATTCTATGAAGTCACAATTACACTGACACCTAAACCACCCAAAGATCCAGCAAAGAAAGAGAACTTCAGACCAATTTCCCTTATGAATATCGATGCAAAAATACTCCATAAAATCCTTGCAAACTGAATCCAAGAACACATCAAAAAGATCATCCATCAAGACCAAGTAGGCTTCATCCCAGGGATGCAGGGATGGTTTAATATATGAAAATACATCAATGTAAACCACTATATAAACAAACTAAAAGACAAAAACCACATGATCATATCGTTAGATGCCGAGAAAGCATTTGGCAAAATCCAACATCCATTCATGATAAAAGCTTTGGAAAGTTCGGGATATAATAAAAGATCAGGATATAATAAAAGCAATCTACAGCAAAATAGTAGCCACCATCAAACTAAATGGAGAGAAATTCGAAGCAATTCCACTAAACTTAGGGACTAGACAAGGTTGCCCACTTTCTCCCTACCTATTCAATATAGTATTTAAAGTTCTAGCGAGAGCAATTGGACAAGAAAGGAAAAAAGAGGATACAAATTGTAAAGGAAGAAGTCAAAATATCACTATTTGCAGATGATATGATAGTATATATAAGTGACCCATAAAATTCAACCAGAGAACTCCTAAACCTGATAAACAGCTTCAGTGCAGTAGCTGGATATAAAATTAACTCAAATAAACCAAAGGCCTTTCCCTACACAAAGGATAAATGGACTGAGAAAGAAATTAGGGAAACAACACCCTTCTCAATAGTCACAAATAATATAAAATACCTTGGTGTGACTCTAACCAAGGAAGTGAAAAATCTGTATGATAAGAACTTCAAGTCTCTTTAGAAAGAAATCGAAGAAGATCTCAGAAAATGGAAAGATCTCCCATGCTCATGGATCAGCAGGATTAATATAATAAAAATGGTCATCTTGCCTTAAGCAATCTACAGATTCAATGCAATCCCCATCAAAATTCCAACTCAATTCTTCACTAAGATAGAAAGGGAAATTTGCAAATTCACCTGGAAAAAAAAAAAACTAGGATAGCAAATACTATTCTCAACAATAAAAGAACCTCTGGTGGAATCACCATGCCTGACATTAAGCCGTACTATGGAGAAATTTTGATAAAGAACTGCATGGTGCTGGTACAGTGACATACAGGTACATCAGTGGAATAATATTGAAGACCCAAAAATGAATCCACACAGCTATGGTCACTTGAACTTTGACAAAGGGCTATAACCATCCAGCAGAAAAAATAGATAGCATTTTCAACAAATGGTGCTGGAACAACTGGCAGTTATCATGTAGAAGATTGTGAATTGAACCATTCTTATCACCTTGTACAAAGCTCAAGTCTAAGTGGATCAAAGACCTCCACATAAGACCAGAGACACTGAAATTAATAGAGGAGAAAGTAGGGAAAATCCTCAAAGATATGGTCACAGGGAAAATTTTCCTAAAAAGAATAGCAATGGCTTGCGCTGTAAGATCAAGAATTGACAAATGGGACCTCATAAAATTGCAAAGCTTCTGTAAGGCAAAAGACACTGCCAATAAGACAAAAATGCCACCAACAGATTGGGAATAGAATTTTACCAATCTTAAATCTGATAGGGGACTAATATCCAATATATACAAAGAGCTCAAGGAGCTGGACTCCAGAAATTGAAATAACCCCATTAAAAAGATTGGGTTCAAAGCTAAACAAAGAATTCTCAACTGAGGGATACCGAATGGCTGAGAAGCACCTGAAAAAATGTTCAACTTCCTTAATCATTAGGGAAATGCAAATCAAAACAACCCTGAGATTCCACCTCACACCAGTCAGAATGGCTAAGATGAAAAACTCAGGTGACAGCAGATGCTGGCGAGGATATAGAGAAAGAGGAACACTCCACCACTGCTGGTGGGATTGCAAGCTTGTACAACCACTGTGCAAGTCAGTCTGGAGTTTCCTCAGAAAATTGGACGTAATACTACCGGAAGATCCAGCAATACCTCTCTTGGTCATATACCCACAAGAAGTTCCAACTGGTAATAATAACACATGCTCCACTATGTTCATAGCAGCCTTATTTATAAAAGCCAGAAGCTGTAAAGAACCCAGATGTCCCTCAACAGAAGAATAGATACAGAAAATGTGGTACATTTACAAAATGGTGTACTACTCAGCAATTAAAAAGAATGGATTTATGAAATTCTTGGACAAATGGATGTATCTGGAGGATATCATCCTTAGTGAGGTAACCTAATCACAAAAGAAGTCATGAGATATGCACTCATTGATAAGTGGATATTAGCCCTGAAACATAGACCAACCAGGATACAATTTGCAAAACACAAGAAAATCAGGAAGAGGGAAGACCAATGGGTGGATACTTCATTCCTCCTTAGATTGGGAACAAAATAAGCATTAAAGGAGTTAGAGAGCCAAAGTTCGGAGCTAAGACGAAAGGATGGACTATCCAGAGACTACCCCACCTGGGGAATCAATTTCCTTAATCAGCCACCAAACTGAGACACTATTGCACAATGCCAGAAATATTTTGCTGAAGGGACCCTGTTATAGCTGTCTCATATGAGGCTATGCCAATGCCTGGCAAATACAAAAGTGGATGCTCACAGTCATCTATAAGATGGAACACAGGGCCCCCAATGGAGAAGCTAGAGAAAGCACCCAAGGAGCTGAAGGGGTCTGAAAGCCTATAGGTGGAACAACAATATGAACTAACCAGTACCCACAGAGCTCATATCTCTAGCTGCATAAGTAGCAGAAGATGGCCTACTCGGCCATCACTGGGAAGAGAGGCCCCTTGGTATTGCAAATGTTATATGCTCCTATACAGCAGAATGTCAGGGCCAAGAAGCAAGAGTTGGTGGGTAGGGGAGCAAGGCAGAGGGAGGGTATAGGGAATTTTTGGGATAGCATTTGAAATGTATATAAATAAATTATCTAATAAAAAATAAAAAAATTAAAAATGGGCATATGCACATAAATAGAATTTATGCTGACAGTACATAGGTCACTTATTTATATATTTTATTTACTTTTCATATTTAATTAAAAGTAAACAAGATAAAAAATGAAATTGTTATCATGAAAAATTCTGTATTTGTATATTCTACAACTTCAAAAAATGAAAAAAGAAAAAAAATTCTATTATTGTTATTTATCAAGAATTTTTATATGTGGATAATGTGCATTTATAAAATCTATCTCCCTGTCTAATCCCTCTGTCTCCCAAAACCACTTCCCAACATCATGTGCTCATTCCTCCCTCCTCTACTCCTTCTTCTACTCTTTCCTATAATCCTTTTCCTGTTTTTTTTTTCTTAAATCCCTGGTCTCTTTTTCTCAAATTTTTATATATCCACGTTCACCAATCTGTATAATATTACTTACATATATATATATATATATATATATATATATATATATATATATATGATTTTCAGAGCTGATCAGTTGGTTGAATAAACAATTGTGGGTTATTCATTTTGGGAGACTACTTCTCTCAGAATCCCTTAATAGGCTATAGCTACTCATCTAAGATTGAGGTCCCATAAGATTTCTCCTTTCTAGGTTAGCATTCTATTGTTATCACCTTTGTTTACATCTTGTTATGCATTGAGAATGGTGAAATGTCTAAGTTTGATTTTTTCTAACATTTCTAGAAGACACAATCTTATGACCCATTTATTATTCCTCAAGGTGTTATTATCTTTCTGCCCCATAATCCATGATAATCTCCAAGCCTAAAATGTAGAGTTCATGCTGTAGATTTATCAGTTGTTACTAAGTACTACAGGATCACTTGCCTGTAACTTGATAGATTATGGCTTTCTGTAATTCCCTCTCTGTGTTACATAGAAAATTATATTTGATGTGTAGTTCACACACACACACACACGCGCGCACACACACACACACACACACACACACACACACACACACACACATATAATTTAGTTAGAAATTGAGCTAGTTTAGTAAAGTGGCAGGAAACAGTTTGAACAGTTGACTAGGTTTCTAGTACCAGGCATAATTTCCCTTTTGTTAAGTACTCCTTGAATTTCTTAATCCTTAAAGTCCAATTAAAGATATGTTGGTGACCAGCCATATATGAATACCATTCATGTAACCTGAGAGTTTTTGTGTTATAATAGCCATTGCCGAAGTTCATAAGCATCACAGCCAGGTAGGATGATGTGTTGCTTCCTCTTTTGTAAGTTTTTATGACATGTTCCAGTTACATGGAAGCTAGACTTCATGGAGAAGTCTTTAATATCATATCCAGTTCATGTCCTCCAGATCCTGTGTCCTAAATGCACAGGGTCTTCAGCAATAGGAGCTTACCTTTCACTTTTTTGAGGCAGATGGTGGAAACAACAATAGAATATAATGATTTAGGAGCACTTTGGACAAAACTGAGCAATAACTCAAAATGAGGCTACTCATGCCTAGTGTTGTAGACTTATTACATACATAAGAGTATTAAAGGTAGCATTATCAGCCCCTGTTGGGTAAATTTCATTAAAGAAAAACTTTAGATAGACAATAATGGGATACCTTATGACTTTTCAGGCATCCTTATAGTTATTATGTATTTCTATTTATTTCTTTTGTATTGACCTCCTTTAACCCTTATAAACCTTCCTGCTTTTCAACCACGCCCCACTTCAAATTGTTTCTACCTAGTAATTCTCTTCTTTTCCTCTGTCTTCTTCAATCATTTATACTTTCCTTGTTTCTTCAGTTTTTCTGAGTTGTAAAATCACATCTGAATATGTGGGACTAAAATTCAAGATAAATGAGAAAGCAACACTTTTGTCTTTCTGGGTCTTGATTTCCACACTCAATACCATTCTTTTCATTGCCATCTATTCACTTGCAACTTCATTTTTGTCTTCACAGTTAAGTAGTAATTCATGGTGTTTATGTAACACATTTTTATTATGAAATTGTTGGGTGCAGGAAATCTAGATTGTTTTCATCTCATAATTATTGAGAATAGAGAAGCAATAAAAATGGATGAGCAATTCCATGTAGAGTAGGGTATCACATCCTTTGGACATATTCTAAAGAGTGATAGATTTAGTTTTAGCTTTTGGATGGTTCTCCACACTGATCTCCAAAATGCTTCCCTGGTTTGCCATTCACCAGAGTAGTGTATGGGTGTTCCTTTTTCCCCATATCTCACCAACATTTGTTGTCAGTTGTCTTCTTTATCTTTGCCATTCTGACTGTGGGGAGTATAAATGCCAAAGTTCTTCTTTACATTTCCTCAATTGGGAGGGATCTGAACACTTTTTGAACTATACAAAGCCATTTTAATTTCTTCTTTTGATAATTCTGTTCAATTTCCAGACCCATTTTTTAAAAGTAGGTAGTATGTAGCTTTAAATGTTTTTTTTTTGAGTTCTTTATATGTTATGGACATTAATCCTTTGCCAGATGTATAGCTGGTAAAGGTTGTGTCCCACTTTGTGTTCTTTCTCTGCTCAATTATTTCTTTAGATGTGCAAAATCATTTCAGTTTACTGAGTTTCCATTTTTTTAATTGTTGGTTTCAGTTTCTGGGCAAGTAAATTTGGAATTCAGAAGTTGTTTCCTACATTTATGTCCTTTGGGTTAGTGAATGGGTTTTATTTTATCACTTCTAGTGTTTTAAGTTTCACACTTAGCTCTTTGATTGTTTTGGAGTTAGCTGTTATGTGATGTGATAGATCTGGTTTCCATTTCATTTTGAAATCCAGTTTTCCCTGCAACATTTGATGACAGTGCAGTCTTTTTGACTTTGTGTGATTTTGGCATCTTTGCCAAATATTATACAAATGTAATTGTGTATACTCATGTTTGGTTATTTGATTGTATTCATTAGTCTACATATATGTGTTTTCTTTTTGTGCTAGTACAATGTTGTTGTTTTTTTATTAGATATTTTCTTCATTTACATTTCTTCTTTTTTTTCATTTTTTATTAGGTATTTAGCTCATTTACATTTCCAATGCTATACCAAAAGTCCCCCGTACCCACCCACCCCCACTCCCCTAACCACCCACTCCCGCTTTTTGGCCCTGGCGTTCCCCTGTACTGGGGCATACAAAGTTTGCGTGTCCAATGGGCCTCTCTTTCCAGTGATGGCCAATTAGGCCATCTTTTGATACATATGCAGCTAGAGTCAAGAGCTCCGGGGTACTGGTTAGTTCATAATGTTGTTCCACCTATAAGGTTGCAGATCCCTTTAGCTCCTTGGGTTCTTTCTCTAGCTCCTCCATTGGGAGCCCTGTGATCCATCCATTAGCTGACTGTGAGCATCCACTTCTATGTTTGCTAGGCCCCGGCATAGTCTCACAAGAGATAGCTACATCTGGGTCCTTTCGATAAAATCTTGTTAGGGTATGCAATGGTGTCAGCGTTTGGATGCTGATTATGGGGTGGATCCCTGGATATGGCAGTCTCTACATGGTCCATCCTTTCATCTCAGCTCCAAACTTTGTCTCTGTAACTCCTTCCATGGGTGTTTTGTTCCCAATTCTAAGGAGGGGCATAGTGTCCACACTTCAGTCTTCATTCTTCTTGAGTTTCATGTGTTTAGCAAATTGTACCTTATATCTTGGGAATCCTAGGTTTGGGGCTAATATCCACTTATCAGTGAGTACATATTGTGTGAGTTCCTTTGTGAATGTGTTACCTCACTCAGGATGATGCCCTCCAGGTCCATCCATTTGGCTAGGAATTTCATAAATTCATTCTTTTTAATAGCTGAGTAGTACTCCATTGTGTAGATGTACCACATTTTCTGTATCCATTCCTCTGTTGAGGGGCATCTGGGTTCTTTCCAGCTTCTGGCTATTATAAATAAGGCTGCTATGAACATAGTGGAGCATGTGTCCTTCTTACCAGTTGGGGCATCTTCTGGATATATGCCCAGGAGAGGTATTGCTGGATTCTCCGGTAGTACTATGCCCAATTTTCTGAGGAACCGCCAGACTGATTTCCAGAGTGGTTGTACAAGCCTGCAATCCCACCAACAATGGAGGAGTGTTCCTCTTTCTCCACATCCACGCCAGCATCTGCTGTCACCTGAATTTTTGATCTTAGCCATTCTGACTGGTGTGAGGTGGAATCTCAGGGTTGTTTGATTTGCATTTCCCTGATGATTAAGGATGTTGAACAATTTTTTCAGGTGCTTCTCTGCCATTCGGTATTCCTCAGGTGAGAATTCTTTGTTCAGTTCTGAGCCCCATTTTTTAATGGGGTTGTTCGATTTTCTGAAGTCCACCTTCTTGAGTTCTTTATATATGTTGGATATTAGTCCCCTATCTGATTTAGGATAGGTAAAGATCCTTTCCCAATCTGTTGGTGGTCTCTTTGTCTTATTGACGGTGTCTTTTGCCTTGCAGAAACTTTGGAGTTTCATTAGGTCCCATTTGTCAATTCTCGATCTTACAGCACAAGCCATTGCTGTTCTGTTCAGGAATTTTTCCCCTGTGCCCATATCTTCAAGGCTTTTCCCCACTTTCTCCTCTATAAGTTTCAGTGTCTCTGGTTTTATGTGAAGTTCCTTGATCCACTTAGATTTGACCTTAGTACAAGGAGATATGTATGGATCGATTCGCATTCTTCTACATGACAACAACCAGTTGTGCCAGCACCAATTGTTGAAAATGCTGTCTTTCTTCCACTGGATGGTTTTAGCTCCCTTGTCGAAGATCAAGTGACCATAGGTGTGTGGGTTCATTTCTGGGTCTTCAATTCTATTCCATTGGTCTACTTGTCTGTTAGTATACCAGTACCATGCAGTTTTTATCACAATTGCTTGGTAGTAAAGCTTTAGGTCAGGCATGGTGATTCCACCAGAGGTTCTTTTATCCTTGAGAAGACTTTTTGCTATCCTAGGTTTTTTGTTATTCCAGATGAATTTGCAAATTGCTCCTTCTAATTCGTTGAAGAAATGAGTTGGAATTTTGATGGGGATTGCATTGAATCTGTAGATTGCTTTTGGCAAGATAGCCATTTTTACAATGTTGATCCTGCCAATCCATGAGCATGGGAGATCTTTCCATCTTCTGAGATCTTCTTTTATTTCTTTCTTCAGAGATTTGAAGTTTTTATCATACAGATCTTTCACCTCCTTAGTTAGAGTTACGCCAAGATATTTTATACTATTTGTGACTATTGAGAAGGGTGTTGTTTCCCTAATTTCTTTCTCAGCCTGTTTATTCTTTGTATAGAGAAAGGCCATTGACTTGTTTGAGTTTATTTTATATCCAGCTACTTCACCGAAGCTGTTTATCAGGTTTAGGAGTTCTCTGGTGGAATTTTTAGGGTCACTTATATATACTATCATATCATCTGCAAAATGTGATATTTTGACTTCCTCTTTTCCAATTTGTATCGCCTTGATCTCCTTTTTTTTTTCGAATTGCTCTGGCTAATACTTCAAGTACTATGTTGAAAAGGTAGGGAGAAAGTGGGCAGCCTTGTCTAGTCCTTGATTTTAGAGGGATTGCTTCCAGCTTCTCTCCATTTACTTTGATGTTGGCTACTGGTTTGCTGTAGATTGCTTTTATCATGTTTAGGTATGGGCCTTGAATTCCTGATCTTTCCAAGACTTTTATCATGAATGGGTGTTGAATCTTGTCAAATGCTTTTTCTGCATCTAACGAGATGATCATGTGGTTTTTGTCTTTGAGTTTGTTTATATAATGGATTACATTGATGGATTTTCGTATATTAAACCATCCCTGCATTCCTGGAATAAAACCTACTTGGTCAGGATGGATGATTGCTTTAATATGTTCTTGGATTCGGTTAGCAAGAATTTTATTGAGGATTTTTGCATCGATATTCATAAGAGAAATTGGTCTGAAGTTCTCTATCTTTGTTGAATCTTTCTGTGGTTTAGGTATCAGAGTAATAGTGGCTTCATAAAATGAGTTGGGTAGAGTACCTTCTCCTTCTATTTTGTGAAATAGTTTGTGCAGAACTGGAATTAGATCTTCTTTGAAGGTCTGATAGAACTCTGCACTAAACCCGTCTGGTCCTGGGCTTTTATTGGCTGGGAGACTATTAATAACTGCTTCTATTTCTTTAGGTGATATGGGACTGTTTAGATGGTCAACTTGATCCTGACTCAACTTTGGTACCTGGTATCTGTCCAGAAATTTGTCCATTTCGTCCAGGTTTTCCAGTTTTGTTGAGTATAACCTTTTGTAGAAGGATCTGATGGTGTTTTGGATTTCTTCAGGATCTGTTGTTATGTCTCCCTTTTCATTTCTGATTTTGTTAATTAGGATTTTGTCCCTGTGCCCTTTAGTAAGTCTAGCTAAGGGTTTATCTATCTTGTTGATTTTTTCAAAGAACCAACTCCTCGTTTGGTTAATTCTTTGAATAGTTCTTCTTGTTTCCACTTGGTTGATTTCACCCCGGAGTTTGATTATTTCCTGCCGTCTACTCCTCTTGCGTGAATTTGCTTCCTTTTTTTCTAGAGCTTTTAGATGTGTTGTCAAGCTGCTAGTATGTGCTCTCTCCCGTTTCTTCTTGGAGGCACTCAGAGCTATGAGTTTCCCTCTTAGAAATGCTTTCATTGTGTCCCAAAGTTTTGGGTATGTTGTGGCTTCATTTTCATTAAACTCTAAAAAGTCTTTAATTTCTTTCTTTATTCCTTCCTTGACCAAGGTATCATTGAGAAGAGTGTTGTTCAGTTTCCACGTGAATGTTGGCTTTCCATTATTTATGTTGTTATTGAAGATCAGTCTTAGGCCATGGTGGTCTGATAGGATACATGGGACAATTTCAATATTTTTGTATCTGTTAAGGCCTGTTTTGTGGCCAATTATATGGTCAATTTTGGAGAAGGTCCCGTGAGGTGCTGAGAAGAAGGTATATCCTTTTGTTTTAGGATACAATGTTCTGTAGATATCTGTCAGGTCCATTTGTTTCACAACTTCTGTTAGTTTCACTGTGACCCTGTTTAGTTTCTGTTTCCACGATCTGTCCCTTGATGAAAGTGGTGTGTTGAAGTCTCCCACTATTATTGTGTGAGGTGCAATGTATGCTTTGAGCTTTACTAAAATGTCTTTAATGAATGTGGCTGCCCTTGCATTTGGAGCGTAGATATTCAGAATTGAGAGTTCCTCTTGGAGGATTTTATCTTTGATGAGTATGAAGTGTCCCTCCTTGTCTTTTTTGATAACTTTGGGTTGGAAGTCGATTTTATCCGATATTAGAATGGCTACTCCAGCTTGTTTCTTCAGACCATTTGCTTGGAAAATTGTTTTCCAGCCTTTCACTCTGAGGTAGTGTCTGTCTTTTTCCCTGAGATGGGTTTCCTGTAAGCAGCAGAATGTTGGGTCCTGTTTGTGTAGCCAGTCTGTTAGTCTATGTCTTTTTATTGGGGAATTGAGTCCATTAATATTAAGAGATATTAAGGAAAAGTAATTGTTGCTTCCTTTTATTTTTGTTGTTAGAGTTGGCATTCTGTTCTTGTGGCTGTCTTCTTTTTGGTTTGTTGAGGGATTACTTTCTTGTTTGTTCTAGGGTGTGATTTCAGTCCTTGTATTGCTTCTTTTCTGTTATTATCCTTTGAAGGGCTGGATTCGTGGAAAGATATTGTGTGAATTTGTTTTTGTCGTGGAATACTTTGGTTTCTCCATCTATGGTAATTGAGAGTTTGGCCGGGTATAGTAGCCTGGGCTGGCATTTGTGTTCTCTTAGTGTCTGTATAACATCTGTCCAGGCTCTTCTGGCTTTCATAGTCTCTGGTGAAAAGTCTGGTGTAATTCTGATAGGCCTTCCTTTATATGTTACTTGACCTTTCTCCCTTACTGCTTTTAATATTCTCTCTTTATTTAGTGCATTTGTTGTTCTGATTATTATGTGTCGGTAGGAATTTCTTTTCTGGTCCAGTCTATTTGGAGTTCTGTAGGCTTCTTGTATGATCATGGGCATCTCTTTCTTTATGTTTGGGAAGTTTTCTTCAATTATTTTGTTGAAGATATTAGCTGGCCCTTTAAGTTGAAAATCTTCATTCTCATCAATTCCTATTATCCGTAGGTTTGGTCTCCTCATTGTGTCCTGGATTTCCTGGATGTTTTGAGTTAGGATCCTTTTGCATTTTGTATTTTCTTTGACTGTTGTGTCGATGTTCTCTATGGAATGTTCTGCACCTGAGATTCTCTCTTCCATTTCTTGTATTCTGTTGCTGATGCTTGCATCTATGGTTCCAGATCTCTTTCCTAGGGTTTCTATCTCCAGCGTTGCCTCGCTTTGGGTTTTCTTTACTGTGTCTACTTCCCTTTTTAGTTCTAGTATGGTTTTGTTCATTTCCATTACCTGTTTGGATGTGTTTTCCTGTTTTTCTTTAAGGACTTCAACCTGTTTGGCTGTGTTTTCCTGCTTTTCTTTAAGGGCCTGTAACTCTTTAGCAGTGCTCTCCTGTAATTCTTTAAGTGACTTATGAAAGTCCTTCTTGATGTCCTCTATCATCATCATGAAAAATGTTTTTAAATCTGGGTCTAGATTTTCGGTTGTGTTGGGTTGCCCAGGACTAGGTGGGGTGGGAGTGCTGCGTTCTGAAGATGGTGAGTGGTCTTGATTTCTGTTAGTAGGATTCTTATGTTTGCCTTTCGCCATCTGGTAATCTCTGAAGCTAGCTGTTATAGTTGTCTCTGTTAAGAGGTTGTACTTCAGGTGACTCTGTTTGCCTCTATAAGCTTTTACATTTCAAATGCTATCCCCTTTCCTAGTTTCCTCTCTGAAATTACCCTATACCTTCCCCCTGCCCTGCTCTCCAATCCACCCACTCCTGCTTCCTGGCCCTGGTATTCCCCTGTACTGGAACATATAATCTTCACAAGACCAAGGGCTTCTCCCCAATTGATGGCCAAGTAGACCATCCTCTGCTACACATGTATCAGACACAAGCTCTGAGGGGTACTGGTTAGTTCATATTGTTGTTCATCCTATAGGGTTGCAGACCCTTTTAACTCCTTGGGTATCTCTTGTGAGGCTATGCCAGTGCCTGGAAAATATAGAAGTATATGCTCATAGTCATCTATTGGATGGAACACAGGGCCCCCCAATGAAGGAGCTAGATAAAGTATATAATGTTGTTTTTAGTTATTCTTACCATTTATTTTAAAGCCTGGAATTGTCATATTTCTTTTGTATATCTGGGATTTTTGTTTGTTTGTTTGTTTGTTTGCTTCCACATGAATATTTGGATAGATTTTCCATTTTGTGTAAAGTGAGATGGGGTTTTGATTGTTATTACAATGAGTTTTTAAATGCTTCCTACAAATATAGTCATTTTCACAATGTTATTCTACCAATCAATGATGACCAAGTTATATCTTTCCATTTACCAATGTCTTTATATTTCTGGAAAGATTTTAAATTTTTGTCTTCTTTGTAAGGATTATTCCTAGATAGTTAATTTTCTTTAAGACTATTTTGAGTGTGACTGAGTCCATGATATCTTTCTCTGTATTTATGTTGTTGGTATATGTGTGTTTGTGCATGTATGTGTAATCTCATAAACTTGCATTTGTTTTATAAAGCATGTTTTACACTTCATATAATGAAACCAAATTAAAATTCAGTATTTGTTTAAGAATCTAAATATAAGTTTTACAAGGAAGAAATATAAATAGGTAATAAATACAAGAAAATTTTCTCTAAATTACTATTTTCAGATAAATGAACATTAAATTCACTGTGAAAATGTATGCTTCCTATGAGGGAGACTTGAAAATAATAGTAAAATATATATGGAGGCTATTGGTATTCCTTATCATTTTATATGCAAATATTATTGGCAAGTATGTATTTCAGACATTAATATTTTTATTATGAGAAGACATCTGCATAGAAATATGTCACATATTTTGAACACACAGTCTCAATCCAATTTCTTCTTCTTTATATTATGTCACTATTATCTGTATATGCGAGTGGCTCTACCTTCATATCCTATATGCATACTTGCTTTTCATTATCTCTATAAATACTAGAGTTCACACATGAATAAAAACACTCATCTACTTCTGGTATTAGTATAAATTTGTATAATCACTATTGAAATCAATGTAGTGGTTTCTCAGAAAACTGAGAATAGCTATAACTTGAGGTCTAGCTCTACCACTCCTGAGCATATGCCTAAAAGATGCTTCATCATCCTTCAAGTACACTTGTTCAACTATGTCCATAGCAGCCTTATTTGTAATAGTCAGAAACTGGAAAATACCCAGATATTCCTCAACTGAAGGACTGATAAAGAAAATGTGGTTAATTTTTACAATGGAACACTACTCAGCCATTAAAAACAATGACATATTGAATTTCACAGGCAAATAGATGAAACTAGAAAATATCAACCTGAGTGAAGTAACCCAGACCCAAAGGAAATCCATGGAATGTACTCACTTATATATGGGCATAAAGTACAGGATAACCATGCTATAATCAACAGACCCAAACAAGCCAAACAACAAGCCTTTGGGGAATGCCCAAAAGAAGACAGCTTAATATTAAAAAAGGGAAAATAAAATAAATACTTGAGGTGGATGAAAGGAAGGAACTAAGTGGGACAGCAGATGGTCAGGAGAGGGGGTCACAAGTAGCAGAAGCAGGGAGAGATATGGAAAAGTGGGAGGGGGCAAGCTCTAGGACATGCCAGAGATATGGGATTACTACAGGCCTAATGGACTATATGGGGCAACTCTAGTTAGGATGCTTGTCAGTGGGAGATATGGATCATGAAGTGACCACTTCCTCTATCCAGACAAGTCTCCTAGTGGAAAGATAAGGACAGTTACTCATCCACAAAGTTAAATGTGTTCTGTCTGTAAGAAGAGTCCCAGGGAGTGGGGAAGCCTGGAGGGGTGAGAGTGGTGTGGGGGATATCCTCTTTGAGACAGGGGAGGAGGAACTGTCAGTGGGCAGACTGAGAAGGAGGATAATGACTTTTAAAAATATAAAGGATAATTTTTAAAATGCAGAGACAAAGATAATAAAAAAATGGAGGTTATGGTCAAACAATTAGTGTCCCAAACTGAAGCCCAACCCACAGACAAAAACCAATCCCTGACACTATTAATGGTTCACTGTTATACTTATAGAAAGGAACCTAACATAACTGTCCTCTGAGAGGCTCCACCAAGCAGCCAATGGAAAGAGATACAGAGGCTCACAGCCAAATATTAGATGGAGTTTGGGAATCTTATGGAAGAGTTAGGAGAATGACTAACTAATAGAAGCGAAGAGGTCTGAGACTCCAAAGGAAAGCCAACTGAATCAACTAATCTGGACCCTTGTGGGTTTTCATGGGCTAAATCACTGCCAAAAAACAAGCATGGGCTGGACCTAAGCCCTTGCACATAATGTACCAGATGTGAAACTTGATCTTCATGAAGGTTCCCAACAGCTGGAGCAGTGGCTATTCCTGAGTCTGTTGCCCTTTTGCCTGCCTGTGGATATCATGCCCAGAAATTATCTGCATTTTCTGGCCTCAGTGGGAGAAGGTGTGCCTAGTAATGCTTGGTGTGGATTGTAGGTGCAGGGCAGTGCCTGGTAGTGTGAAGAAAAAAAAAAAAAAAACCCAAAGGGGCTTCCCCCTTTCCAAAGGGGAAGAGGAGAGCGGAATAGGAGAAGTGTCTGTAAAGGGGTATTTTGGGAAAAGGGGCACCTGATATCGGGATTTAAAGTGAATAAATAAATAAAATTAATTTTAAAAAAGAAGTACATTTCGAAACAAAGTTTATTAAATAAATTTATGTGAAACTAACATATATTACAAGATAATTGTTATAAACACGTTTTAGAGCCACAAACTCTATTTATAAATGCATACAGTCCATATGTTAGAAGCAGAAGGCAATTAAATAACATTACATATAAACTTGACCTCATTAATTGTGTTTATTTATAGAGTACTAGGTATTCTGAATAATCAGATAAGTAGAGATTAATTTTTATACAAATGTGTGAATAAATATTTTTGACACTCTGAAAGTATGAGACATACAAAAATAGATGTCAAAGTAGTTATAATAACTTATAAAAATTGTGGTTAATTAAAACGTCGTTATTGACTTAATTGACTAACATGATAAATACATGTTATATCTTTTATGAAAGAAATTTTTTTGTTAATCAACTTTATACTAACTAAAAGTATATTTATTTTGTTATTTATAATAATTTATAGCAAATTTAATTTCCAAATAAGTTTGTACTGCCTTGACAAATAGTTATAAACAAACAAGACACAAACTAAGGCCAAATTTATCTTGGGGGAAGAACAAAAAACATTCGCTTATATTTCTCTAGATCAACTTTTCTCAACCTATGGTTTGTGACTGCTTTCCGAGTTATATATCATATATCCTGCATATCTTATAATGACATTATTACTAATAACAGTAGCAAAATTCTAGTTATGAAGTAATAACGAAATTAATTTTAGAGATCTAGATTACTACAACATAAGGAATTTTATTAAAAGATTGAAATGCTAGACATGTTCAGAAACAGTAATATATAAATGAAGAAAGATAGTTTTAGGATATTATTTTTGAGAGAAAATGGGAGACAGATAGAGAGACACAGAGAGAGACAGAGAGAGAAAAAGAGACAGAGAGAGAGAGAGATAAAAAGAGACAGAGAGACCAAGAGGCAGAGAGAGACAAAGACAAAGATAGAGAGATAGAGAGACACACAGAAGAGTTAGTGCAAGTTTGTGTGCTGGTATATTTTTATTTTTTGAGCTATTATCTCTCTGTGTGTCAAATTAATTGAGGATCTTTCCTAAATTTTGATTTTATGTCATAAAATTGTTCTTGACCTTAGAGTATTTTAAGTATATATATATATATATATATATATATATATATATATATATATATATATATATATATATATATACATATATACATATTTTAGTAATTGTTAGATGAAGAAACATCTTTAAACATCCTTTTCCTAAAACCTAAACCATGCTCTTCTAGAGTCTATCAGTGATTTTTCCATTCATTTTTTTCTCCCATGTTACTATCTTTAAAGGTAGGCACTGCTTTTGATGGGAAAAAAAGATGGTCAAAATAATCTGACTACAAGAAACCATAAAGGAAGAAAAGTGTCACTAGCCTAATATCTGCCAAAATAGACTTCAACCTAGAACTAATTAGAAGAGGGAAAGAGGAATGCCTTATTCCAACAAGGGAATAGGTAACAAGAAGACATTACTATATAAAGCATACATGTACCAAACTCTTAAACATCCAATGTTATTAAAAATGAACCATATGAGATAAAAACACAAATTGACATTAAACCATTGCTAGTCATATCAACACACAGTGTTCTCTAATAGGCAAGTCATCTGGACAAAAAGTAAACAGAGAAACATCAGAATTAATGGAGAACATACATCCAAAGGAGCTAACAGATATCTTTCATATAGTAATATTGAACGCAAAAGGAAAAGTGTGTGGACTCTAAATATATAAATTCTCTTCCAAAAATAAAAAATAAAACAATAAAAAGAAAGGAAATTTTCTTTTTTTTCCAACATAATATTTTTATTGATTTAGAATTTTTTCCAAGGTATCCCAGTCACATTGGTTTTTCATTCCTTTCAGTTATACCTCTCCACCTTTGTACTCTCCACCTAAAAAGAGAAAAAAAAAAAACATAATACATCTAGTCCAGTTTGTGTTGTCCTATATTCACTGGAGCAGTGGAAATCTTCCAGTGGCCAATCCCTTAAAGATTACCTTTTCCACCCTCATTCCCACCCCCATCCACCCCAAGCGCTATGAACTGTGAAGAGCTGTACTTCAACATCTTTATCACAACTTTTAAGGACTTTCTTTAATGGCTTCAGGTCTGAATTGTTTCTTTTGGGGATTGGGGGTTAAGATTGTCAGTGTCTCTGTTCTCAATTATGAATCTATAGTCACTGATAACGCTAAAGAGTATCTTCCTTCCTTCCTTCCTTCCTTCCTTCCTTCCTTCCTTCCTTCCTTCCTTCCTTCCTTCCTTCCTTCCTTCTCTTTCTTACTTTCTGTCTTTCTTACTTTCTGTCTGTCTTTCTTTCTTTTTAATTATATATTTTTTGTTGGCTAGTTCATTTATGTACATATTAAATATTATTATCCTTCCCCATTTTCCCTCCAGAACCACCCTATCCCATCCCTCATACTCCCTGCTTCTATGAGGGTGCATTCTCACCCACCTAAATACTCTTGCCTCACTGCACTAGCATTCCCCTACATTGGAGCATCATGGCTCCAAAGGACCGATGGCCTCCCCTCCCATTGATGCTAGGCAAGACCATCCTCTGCTACATATGTAAATGGAGCCATGGGTCTCCCTCTTTAGTTGGTGGTTAAATCCATGGGAGCTCTGGATTGTCTGGTTGGTTGATTATTTTCATTTTTTTTTTGTTTGTTTGTTTGTTTTTCGAGACAGGGTTTCTCCGTATAGCCCTGGCTGTCACTTTGTAGACCAGGCTGGCCTCGAACTCAGAGATCCACCTGCCTCTGCCTCCCAAGTGCTGGGATTAAAGGTGTGCGCCACCACGCCCGGCTGTCTGGTTGGTTGATATTGTTCTTCATTGTATGGGGTTGCAAATCCCTTCAGGTCCTTCAGTCCTTCCCCTAACTGTCTGTCTTTGTCAGTGAGGTATGTTTCCTGTATTCAGCAAAATGTTGGGTCCTGTTTATGTATCCAGTCTGTTAGTCTATGTCTTTTTATTAAATTTATTGATGTTAAGAGATATTAAAGAACAATGATTGTTGCTTCCTGTAATTTTTGTTGATAGAGGTACAATCATGTTTGGGTGACTTTCTTCTTTTGGGTTTGTTCTAAGAAGATTAATTCCTTGCTTTTTCATGGGTGTAGCTTTCCCCACTGTGTTCGATTTTTCCATCTACTATCTTTTGTAGGGCTGAATTGGTGGAAAGAAATTGTTTAAATTTGGTTTTGTCATGGAATATCTTGGTTTCTCCATCTATGGTAATTGAGAGTTTAATGGGTATAATAGCCTGGTCTGGAATTTTTCTTCTCTTAAGGTCTGTATGAAATCTGCCCAAGATCTGGCTTTTAGAGCCTCTGTTGAGAAGACTGCTATAATTCTGACAGGTCTACCTTTATATGTTACTTGGCCATTTCCCCCTACTGCTTTCAATATTCTTTTTTTATTTTGTGATTTGGTATTTTGATTATTATGTGACTGAAAAATTTCTTTCCTGATCCAATCTATTTGGTGTTCTTTAGGATTCTTGTATAATTATGGTCATCCTTTTCATTAGGTTAGGTAAGTTTTCTTCTATAGTTTTATTGAAGATGTTTACTAGCCCTTTGCGTTGGGAATCTTCACTCTCTTCCATACCTTTTATTCTTAGGTTTGGTGTTCTCACTGTGTGCTGGGTTTTGGGTTAGGAGATTTTTGAATTTTGGATTTTCTTTGATTGTTGTTTCAATATTTTTTATGCCATCTTCTCCCCCTGAGATTCTCTCTTCTATGTCTTGCATTCTGTTGATGATGACTATGACTTCTGATCTCCTTCCTAGGTTTTCTGTCTCCAAGCTTGTCTCCATTTTTGATGTCTTTATTGTTTGTACATCCATCTTTAGATCCTAGATGGTTTTGTTCAATTCCTTTACCTGTTTAGTTGTGTTTTCCTGCATTTCTTTAAGGGATTTTTGTGTTTTCTTTTTAAGGGCTTTGACCGTTTCCCTCTGTTCTCCTGTATTTCTTTAATAGAATTATTTCTGTCCTTCTTAAAGTCCTCTATCATCATCATGAGATGTGATTTTAGAATAGGTGTTTTGGGTATATCCAGGTCTTGTTGTAGTGAGAGAACTAGGTTCTAATGATGTCAAGTAGCATTTATTTCTGTTACTTATATTCTTATGCTTGCTGCTCACCATCTGGTTATCTCTGGTGTTAGGGTAGCCTTGCTGTCTCTCACTATAGCTTGTCCCTCCTTTAAGCATATGAGCCTGGGTGTATCATCTCTCCTGGGGTTTAAGCTTTTTCTGGTTTGGCTTGGGATACGATGGTCTGTGGCACAAGGTCAGCTCCTTGGTGCAGATGGAAACCAGAAAGATTGTGTCCCTTGCTGTGTGGCTGTTCCTGGGTCCACTTGGGCCAGGTATTGGGGTAATAGTATTGGTCTCACCTGTGAGCTTGGGTATGTCAACATTCCTGCAGGACAAGTTTTCTCTGGGTGGGATTATAGTGCAGAGGGCTGTGGCAGAGGCATCAGGGTCCAGGTAAAGGTGGAAACTAGTTTTGTGAACTCATTATTACCAGATGAGTAGAAACCAAAACCAGAAGAGAAAATAATAATTTAGGCTAATAACCCTCTTAACTTATATAGATCCACACCTACTTAATGTCATGCAGTAGCTAAAAAAGATTTCACATCATGAGGAAAGTAGATTTATTTTACAGATGTCTATATTTGAAATTAACCAACATAAACTCCTTATTAACAGGACAATGAAGAGAAAAAATAGGATCATTTCAGCTGACAAAGAAAAGGAATTTAATAAAATTTAATATTCAAGTTAAATAATAAAAGTTGTGGATTAAAGAACTTCTAAAACATGTTTATCTATCAAAATGGAAACGAATCTGGCAAAACCTCAGAAATCTACCATTTTCAGGATTCAAGAACCTAATAAAAAATTATTCACTGATACACATAGTGCTTGAAAAATAGGCTATAGTGCTGACACTTCATTCTCTGTCTTTTGCCAAAAAGTGAGTCATGAAGTGTATTCCATGGACATACTAGAACCTGTAAACCTATTATTAGTATTTTGTTAAATATTCATTGTATAAAACTGTCTTCAAAATGCACATTTTTCTAGTTGTAGATCAGTTAAGTCCTTAGAGAAGATATTTTGTACAGTGCATAATGGTTAATGCAGATATTTAGAATAGATCAAATGCAGAGAGTAAGTGGCTATTGTGTTCTTAGCCACATACAGAACTTTTATAACACTTATAACCTCAAGACACAGGTAGCATCATGGAAGAGAGGATAGACAAAATATAAGAGCCAAAGATAGAGGAGGACTTGGGCAAATCAGTATCTTTGAGACATGACAAGAAAGTTCTTGTTGCCCATATAAAACCTGCACAAGATCAAGCCAGCAGTCTGGTATTGAATGAGGAGTGGTTTGTTAACCCCTACTCTTAACTCATTGGCTTCTAGAAAGGAAGAGTCTCTTGTCTTTAGGGATATGGATCTTTATAGGTCACCCATGTTCCAGTAGAAGACTACATACACAGAAGTAGGTGGGTAACACAAATTGGAGTTTAAGGATTAATTTTTTTTTTAAAAGAAGGCAGAAATTTGGGAGAGGTTGAAAGGAAGACTTAGAATTGATAGGAATTAAGAAAACAAGTTGGGGATGAACATTATCAAAATATGTTATATGAAATTATTTTAAAATTAATAGAAACACTTATATAAAATAATTTAATAAGATGAATCCAGACAACAACAGTTAATGCAAAATATTATCAAGTTTTAAAGAATTAATTATTTTACCAAGCCACCCTACTCTGAAACTAAACTGGATAAGGACACAATAGAAAAAAATTATAGACTATGATCTTGGTAAATATTGATCTAGGAAACAAAATAAATTACTTTGAAACAAATAAAAAACATTTTACAAAGAAAGTGCATCATAGCAATTGAGCTTTATTTAAAATAATACAAATATAAGTGGTTCAGTGGATCAACATATATAATAAATATTAGATAGCACACAAAATCAGTAACAAAATAACATATTTGTTTTAATTTGTTCATACTTTTAACTTTGAAACTATCCAGAACCTTTTACAACAAATTTTCTAAGAAAATAGATATAGAATGATTTTCTCTCTAAATAATAAATATTTTATATGATAAGAAAAACTATGTTCACATCATATCAAAATGAAAAAATGAAAGCAATTTATTTTAAAATTCACAATAAGAGAAATCTGTACTGTCCTGAATCTCTTTCAATATAAAATTTGAAATTTTAGCTACAATAATGTAATAATGTAGAAAGAAAAATTAAACAGTATTTAACTTTCCCAATTAATATATAGAATTATATATATATACACACACACATATATACATATATATATCTTTATACACATACATACACACACACACATATACATGGACAATAAAATATGGGAATAGAGCAAATTAGCAAGATATAAAATCAACATACAATACTATATAGCAACACTGCATATCACTACTGAATAAACTACAATGGATTTAGGAAAGGGCTCTAATGTATAATAGCCTACAGAAAGCATAAAATGTATCTCTGCAACAGATAGAGAAGAATTAAAAACAAGTGATCATGTGTTACCCAGCCTCAACTGACACATTTACAACACAATTGTATCTAGGACTTAGAAATAATAACAGAAGTGGTGAATGAATGATTGACAGAGTCCTAGAAACATGAAATTTTCTTTTTTAAAATTTCATATCCTAGATGGAGCTTCAACCATAGACAAAGAACTACACTCAGCACATGAATTCCAAAAAAGCAAGAAATAGTTTTTCCTATGGACAAGCAATCTAACTGATTATCCAATACTAATGAGTCAAGATATACACACAAATAATGTAAACCAACTTCATTAATGCATTTATTTATGCATTTTGTGTCTTGTTTATATATCTTTTTTTATATATTAATAATATATATCAACAATTAAATCATGGCCACAAATTTGAGAGAGCCAGGGATTGCATAGAAAGGCTCATAGGGAAGAAAGGGATACTGTAAAGTGTGTCATTATACTTTAATTTTGAAAAGTAAAAGTAATATAAAAAGCACAATAGCTAGAAATAAGTACATTAAAAATACAGACATTTTCTATGGTAAAATTTATAAAACACAGAAAACATTAGACAATGAAAACTTTTCATGTTCATTGATTGACAGAACTGATTTTATTGAAATGGCATATAACTGAAAAGTGGCCAGATTTACCAGAATTCCATTCAATATGTTAATGATAATTCTTCATAAAACTAAAGCAAGTATTCTAGAATGTGTGTGTGTATGTACATATATGAATGTACAATACAGGAACAGATCAATCACATGAATGATTAGTGGCTATAAAATTCACATGAACAAAAATGAAGGAAAATAAAGGAAATAAAAATTAACAATTATAAATGCAGGCCTCTGATATTTGACAGAGAATCAAAAAACATATGTTGAAGAAATTATAGTCTTTATAACAATAGATGCTTGGGATTCTGGACATCAAGGAGGATGAAATTTAACCCGTTTTTATCATGCAAAAATAAATTTAAAATGATTCAAAAATCATAATATATGTCATGAAAATAGAAGAAAGCATAGGAGACAACACTGTAAGATACAGGAATCAATGGCTTCCTAAGTTTTACCCTAATTATTGAGGAAATTCTAGTGAAATAAATTCATGGAATTTTATTTATTCCAAACACTTCCACATTCCTCCTGAGCACCTCATCCAATAACTTCTGATCAGATTTTTCACAGCAATGGACCCACTTATGATTTTTTTCTCTATATTACCTACTTTTCTTTCTGCTCTGACAAATACCTGAAAAGGAGCAATTTAAGGGTGGGAAGGCTTACTTTGGCTTGTAGTCTGCAAAAGGAACTTTTATTCACCTGGTGTAATTGTCTCAGAGGCTTACTCTTGAACCAACTCACTCTTTCTAGTTCATTTTGACTCTGGCTGGCTGTTTCAACTCTAGCTGCTCTGGCTTTAATTCTTCTTTTGTTCTTTCTTTTTCTTAGATATTTTCTTCATTTACCTTTCAAATGCTATCCCCAAAGCTCCTATGCCCTCCCCCCACCCTGCTCCCCAACCCACTCACTACTGCTTACTGGCCCTCAGATTACCCTGTACTGGGGCATATGATCTTCGCAAGACCAAGAGCCTTTTCTCCCATTGATGGCCGACTAGGCAATCCTCTGCTATGTATGTAACTAGAGACATTGCTCTGGGGGTTACTGGTTAGTTAATATCATTGTTCCTCCTATAAGGTTGCAGACCCCTTTAGCTCCTTGGGTACTTTCTCAAGCTCCTTCATTAGGGGCCCTGTGTTCCATCCAATAGATGATTGTGAGCATCCACTTCTTTATTTACCAGGCATTGGCATAGACTCACAAGGGAGAGAGATGTCAGTGTCCTGTTAGCAAAATCATTCAGGCATATGCAATTGTGTCTGGGTTTGTTGCTTGTATATGAGATGGATTCTTGGGTGGGGCAGTCACTGGATGGTCTTTCCTTCCATCTTAGCTCCTAAATTTGTCTTAACCGAGTTGATTGAATCAAGCTAGTTTCTCTCAGCTTCTCACTGAATTAGTCTGTTTGGCCTCAAAGTCTTGCAATATCTTGCAACATTCTAACTCCTTATTCTCTGGTTTCAAATGCCTCTGTTTATCTGCACTAACTGCATGAACTCATGGATACAAACTAACCTACCTTTATTTTTTATGGATTAAAAATATATACTCAGGGCATGTCTATATTCCAGCCAGTGAGACAAAAGGCACCAGAGCAGCCATGTTGCTGGGATAAAATTCTGAGGAACTGCCAAACTGATTTCCAGAGTGGTTGTACCAGCTTGCAATTCCATGAACAATGGAGGTGTGTTCTTTCTCCACATCCTCACCAGCATCTGCTGTCACCTGAGTTTTTGAACTTAACCCTTCTGACTGGTGTGAGGTAGAATCTCAGGGTTGTTTTGATTTGCATTTCCCTGATGATTAAGGATGTTGAACATTTCTTTAGGTGCTTCTCAGACATTTGATATTCCTCAGTTGTCAATTCTTTGTTTAGCTCTGTACCCCATTTTTATTAGGGTTATTTGGTTCTCTGGAGTCTAACTTCTTGTCTTCTTTGTATATATTATTTATTAACCCTTTATCAGAAGTAAAGATTGTTTCCAAATCTGTTTGTTACAGTTTTGTCCCATTGACAGTGTCTTTTGTGAGAAGCTTTGTAATTTTATGAGGTCCCTTTTGTCTTTTGTTAATCTTAGAGCATAAGTCATTCTGCTGATCAGGAAATTTTCCCTTGTGCTCATAAGTTTGAGTCTCTTCCCCATTTTCTCTTCTATTAGTTGGTGATCATATTTTTTAGTGCAGCATTTTCTCTCCCTTTCATTGTTCTGTTGTTCTTCCATTTGGTTTTTCTTTTTCTTTTTTCTTTCCCTTTCTCTCTTCTCTCTCTCTTTTTCTCTCTCCCTCTCTCATTCCTTCTCTCTTAAATTCCTTTTCCCCATTTCTGGTTACCTAGCTGCTTCTCAATCACTTTAACCCAGCTTTATTCTCTAGCTAAATGTTATGTTGTTTCATTTCTTTATTACTCAAAAATAATAAATTCAATTCCTCATGCACCTATGTACATATATGTATATTAAAGTGTATGTTTACATTTTGTCATATATTCTAATATGTAAGGATAAGTTTTAGTGATGGCATTACAGCCGTGAGATACTTTATCTACTATTTTTTAGTAATTATGTGTGCTTCAGTATCTCACAAAAACTAATATAACACACATGACATAATGGTTAATGTTATATGTCCACTTTCCAGTTATTCAATCAAATACCAATCACTTTTTGATTTTACCATATTTTGCAGATTGGATTAACATATACAATAAAGTACCTTAAATAAAAATTACCCTTAGTATGGCTGCATCATATGCACCCATTTAAATGATAGCAATGAAAAGAAAAAAAAAAGAGGTATTTCAGGTAAGAAAATCTTTCTCAAGACTACACTATAAGCTTTTGCCTGTTCTAGCCTACTTGCCTGCCAGCCTGCTCCATACATTCTGCATGTTTTCATCACTTTAATGAGGTGAGTGAATTTCTAATGTATATATGCATAACTTCACATACATGCACAATCATAGACAAAAAATAAAAGAGAGGAAGAGAGCATGAAACAGAGACAAAACGAAAAATAAACAGAAAATTGATCCTCATTATTTATAAATTCTATATTACATGATTGCATATTATTGTAAAATATTTGTGACTGACAAATAAATTATCATTATTCATTCTTTTTACCCGATTGACTATTAATAGAAAAAGTTTTAAGTAAAATATTCCCATTTTTCATAGAGGATGAATAAGGCTTTATTACTAGAGGAGGCAGAAGCAGTAGTTACTGCAATGTATGTCAAGATGTTCTGGCTCTGATGTCAATGGACTGGCCATCAGAGACTCATTTGTCATTTTCTGAAATTGGATTTCTTCACTGCAAAATGAAGGGTATAGTATTCACAAGGTTTAGTTTTGAGGTGATTTAATATAACATAGATGTGAAATGGTGTGTGTGTGTGTATGTACATGTACACAGGTAAATATTTCCATAGGAACATGTTTCATAAATTCAAAGTTTTTGTTAATGCAAGTAGCTACTCTAATGAAAAAACAAATGGATAGATGCACATATAAGTAGTCATTTTGGTACAGTGTCAGGATTTTTCTTTTTTTTTTTTTTTTTGGTGGTGGTAGGGGGAGGTGATTGGTGTTGAGGATTGAAGATATAGTTTCATGCTTGCTAAATATACTCCTGAAATCTAAGCTCTATCTCAGTGGCTACTTTGTAATTCCCCGTGTTCTACAATGTGAGCGGATGATTCTTTACCCCTTATTAATTGACTTTTCAATCTGTTGTTATGTGGCATATCCTTATCTCTTAGTACTTCTCTTTAGTTTAAAATATTCATTACAGTAAGTTTAAATCAAATGAACTAACACATATTTCACTTCACTT